>NW_004524581.1:18744347-18781182 GCF_000260255.1 Octodon degus | reverse complement strand
CCTTCTGCTTCTCTTTCTTGGGTTGGACAAAGACCTTCACATATGTGAATCATGCAGTCTACTTCTGAGCTCAATCCCATGTCTTTTTATTTTCTTTCAATACAGTCCCACTAAATTGATCAAACCAGCCTAGAATTTGGGGTCCTCCTGCCTCAGATTCCCAAGAAAATCAGATTACAGGTGTGTGCCGCCACATCTGGCTCCTTTAGAGGCACTACATTATAATTTACAATCTGGCAACTTTCCACAGCTCCTACCACACCTTCTCAGTGTGTTACTTTTGTTCACCCTGCCCCTTCTGCCTGGCAAGCCCTTCCTTTTTATATTCCACTTCTATCCTATTCTGCAGTTGAAAATATATATTTTTATCTTCATTTGAGTCAAATTCAGGAACCCAATATTGGGAGTTAAAAGTCATTCGCTGCTGCATGTATACCACATAGGTGTGTCACACGAGCACATCCACCGTGCAATATTAAATTTATCCACTTATGGGTCCATATTCCCCACAGATGCATCCTCATAATCAGGAACTATTTGTTCTTCCCTGCATGCCCTAAGCCCAGCAGTGTCTGGAATACAAATTTAGTTGATCTTTTATTACCATCTCCCAAAACCTTGCCCCAGGTGAAAACTGCCTTTCTTTGTCCCCTTCTGCCACAGCTTTTTGAACTTGGCAATGGTCAAGTCTTGTAAGATATATTTATTTTCTTGTCTTTGTAAGGCTTAAAAGCTTTGCATTTCAAAGTTGGGATTGAAATAAAAACTAAAGTATGAAATAGGTAATGTATATGTACATAATCTTTTGTGAAATTCATATTCCAACACTCCAGAACATTTGATCAATACTAGAATGTCAAAACTTAGCAAGAGTCTGAGCTGGTAAGGGTATCTCAGTGGCAGAGCCCTTGCCGAGCGCGTATGAGACCCCGAGTGCAATCTGCCACATCAACATCTACAACAATCCCTGCAATGACAAATGTGCTCGCTGGGCGCTAACTGGGTGCTAATGTCCGGTAGTAGTATGCATATGGTCTAGGACTAGAAAACCAAGTTCTGGTCTCTACATAGGAGTGTTTTGTTTAGTCTTGTCCCAAGAATCACCCAAAGAATACACAACAGTGATTTTCCATTTGTCATCACCAACTGTATTCAAGTCCCATGCCACCATAAGAGGGAAAATTAGAGCTGCATATTTAGAAAATAATTAGCTCTCAATCTAATGATTATAAGGCCTCTGTAATACAAATCTACACTCCAGTTACTGGTCAACTGATATCATCAAATTTATCCTATCTATAAGCCCCAGAGAGAAAATCAACTACTTCATTTACACTGTACGTACCCGAGTCTGTCCTACTTCCATGGTGTGCTCTAGTGTTATGTTATGGGATTGTCTTCTTTAATTAAAGATATCGTAATAGTCCTGCACAATGCCCCAGAGATATAATTAATGGCCCAGCTTTTAATTATTAAGGACTACCCCACCAAACCTGTGGGATTTCATTCACAACCATGATTTTTGTTAATGATTTATTCTTCCTTCATCATTGCTAAACCTTGTCAGATTGCTATTTCATTCATGCGCTCCTCGGCTGCACTGCTGAAATGAAAGACAATGTCAAAAAGAGAAATAGGATTCTTTTCCTAAAGTACCACCTGGAGCCTTCATTACAAATCATAACATTGACACTAATAAAATATTGCATGAGCTCCAAGTTGGGTAGGCCCTAATATCACCTCAAAAGCATCTCCTCCAACATAAAAATATCTTCTCTGACCAGACATGGTGGTGCACACCTATAATCCCAGCACTGGGGAGGCTGAAAATAGGAAGAACACTATGAGTATGAGCTGCATAGTGACTCCCTATACCAAGTACATTTTTAAAAAACTAAAAAAAAAAAAAATCTTCTAAAGCTTTCTTAATTGATAGTAATTCAACTGCCATCTGAATATGTCAGTAAGAGAGAATATATTTTATCATGTTGTATATAGTTTTGTAGTGTTTTAATTGAGGTCTATTACTTTGTCACAAAAGCAAAAGTGTTTATTTCTTTGGATATTAATGAGCTAATATTGAGATAAAAAGATTTTTAAAGGAAATCAAAGAAGAATGAAAAGAAATACTAGCAATTTAATTAGTACACGAGAGGTAAATCAATAGATCAATTTATTTTTCTTGAGACAGGTTTTCCCTGTGTTGCCCAGCTGGTTTTGAACTCACTATGTAGCCCAGGCTGGCTTCAAACTCAGTGAGATCCTCTTGCCTCAGCCTCCCACGTGCAGTGGTTACAGGTGTGTGCCACTACCCCGGACTCTTCACTTTCAACTTCTCTATATTCTTTCTTTCTTTCTTTCTTTCTTTCTTTCTTTCTTTCTTTCTTTCTTTCTTTCTTTCCTTATTTCTTCTCTTTGAAAATGAATAAAAGCAGTCAAAGAAAATATTAGAAATGCTACAGCATTTCACTAAACAAAATAATAGGAATGCAACAATAGTTGTTAAATTGTAAATTGTTGTCTTCCAACTAGCTGTTCAGATTACCAGATATAAGCATGCAAAATTGCTCACAAAGTTAAAAATAATTGAGGAGAAAAGGAATTTAAGCATGAACTGTTCAATAGACCACTAGGAATCAGCAGGATAATCACCCAAGCGATCCTGTGTATATATGTATATACATTTTTCCATTACTTCTTTATTTTCTCCTTTCCCTCACCCCAGTTGTTCCTTCCCTTTGAACAATTTCTTTCCCTTTTTGAGTATTTACTGTACCTTTCAGATTTTGTTACTCTTTCAGTTCCTTACACTGGGGAAACAATATGATATTTACACATGCAAGTCTGATTTATTTCACTTATGAGTATGGTCTGTAGTTGTATCTATTTACCTATAAAAAACCTCGAGTTTACCTTTCTTAGACCTAGTGGTGTTAGACCTGTGTAAAAGCACCACATTGTTTTTTCCATTCCTCAGCTGATGGGCATTTGGGTTGTTTCCAAGATTCAGTTGGGACAAACTGCACTGCTATAAACATGGCTGCACATATATCGCTGTGCTACAATGCTTTTAATTCTCCTGTGTAATTTATTTTCTATTATATTTATTTGCTTACATTTTAACTTTAAACATTTTCCACATCTATCTGGTTTTTCTCTCTCTCTCATTTTTCTTTGATGTAACAGACCTCAACACTTGGCATTCTCATCAGTTGGAGGATGAACACCCGTACCCTTGATGTTGGGCTCTATTACTTCTTAAAATGGTAATTTTATACCTCTAAGCTTTAATCTCTTCCGTAAAGTGGGTGCAATGGTAATTATAGGGTTGCTATATTCAGTGATGATATACACATCTATGAATTTCAACTTCTTTCATCTATTTACCTTTTTTATTTTTTAAAGAGAATAAAAAGTAGTTAAAACACAATAGAAATGATACAGAATTTCACTAACTAAAATGACAGGAATTCACCAATGGTTGTTATATTACATATTGCTGTCTTCAAATCAGTTCTTCAGAATACCAGGTATAAGCATGTAAAATTGGTGAAAAAAGCTAAGAAAAAATTTTAAGTATTACCTATTCAAGAGACCAGTAGAAATAATAGTAGAATAATAGAATAGTAGAATAATAATTATCCAAGCTAGCATATATATATATATATATATTTCCCCCCCTTCCTTCCTTCTTTCTTTTGTCCTTTTCCTCATCCCAGTTGTCCCAGACCTTTCCTTTTTAAAGACTGTATGTTCAGAGGGAGCCTATCCTTAGTGTCAAGCAGCTCTTTTTACAGAAAAAGACAGATAGTGAGCATACGATTTATACAATATTATTTCACTAGAGCTATACACCCAGTAAAAGTCCTTATGGGGCCTGGGGAGATAGCTCAGTAGAATAAGCGCTTGCCTGGCAAGCACAAGATCCTGAGTCCAATCCCTGGTACCACCAAAAAAAAAAAAAAAAAAAAGTCCTTATGTTTGGTTTTTGTGTGTGTGTCTGGGCTGGCTAATCCAATTTTTCCTAATAAACTAAACATAATACTTCAAAAGTGCTATCTATATGTATGTGTAACAAACTTCAAAAACTACAAATAAAAAGAAAATCACATTTCTCTCTGAGCACCACTGATATTTTCTGGTACTGAATTTCAGACTTTTTTTTCTTTAGTATGTGCTACGTTTATATAGGTCTGCTATACTTATACCTATACATTATACCTTTGTAAGTAAAAGGGATTACAGCAAATATTGTACTTAGTGACTTCTAATTTTCTTTCAATAATGGACTGATCTCTTGGGCCCAGGGAGATATAGCTCAGTAGAATAAGTGCTTGCCTGGCAAACACAAGGTCCTGAGTTCAATCCCCAGTACTGCAAATAAATAAATAAATAAATAAATAAATAAATAATAATGGACTGATCTCTTTTCCCTTGTGTAATTTCATTATTTATGGATGAATCCTGATTCATTATATGCCATGTTCCAGTCCAGGCAGAAAGTTACAAAATAACTACCTCAGATTTATATGTTAATCCTTCAAAGACTCAGGTATATGGGGACATGGAGGTGATCACATTCTTGAATACTGTTCTCAGGCATTTGACACTGTGGTTAAAAATCCCCACTCTTTATGTGAAGTTAGTGCTAAAATCTCTGTGAGGATGATTGTTTGCACACCAGGTACAGAAAATTCAACCAAATGAAAAGATATAAAATGCTCTTGCATAAAATAAAATTAAGGGGCCAGACAAAAAGCCCAGTAAAGTGCCTGCAAACAGGTGAAGGGGCTGGGGGTTCAATCCCCCGGCCTGCCATGCCGGTCCTGCCCGTAGGGTGCACTGAGATGGTGATTGAGACTGCGTGTGGTGGCGCACGCCTGTAATCCCAGCTCTTGGGAAGCTGTAAGCAGGCAGATCACTAGGAGACCGATCTAGTAGTGAGACCCTGAACACCCTGTAGACCCCTCCTTAAAGTATAAATAAATAAATAAATAAATAAATAAATAAATAAATAAATAAATGGCCAGTGAGGCAGCTCAGGGGACAATGCACCTGCTTAGGCAAGCACAGGGAACAGAGCTGTCCCTAGCACCACTCCTGGCAACCCCGCCTAAGGGCAGTGGTGAGCTGGCCACCAAGACTGGCCGTGGTAGAGCACACCTGGGGAAGATGAAAACAGAAAGATCATCATGAGTCCGGGCTGCATAGTGAGACCCTGTACCAAATACATAAAAATAAATTAATTAAATAAAACAACTGCAATGTAAATTGCCACAAATATATAACTTCAATGTGATTCTAGCAAAAAAAAAAAAAAAAAAATGATGAGGCTTAACTTTTCTCCACTTCCAGAAATGTTACTTCTTGTCTTATTCTGTTTTCTTTTACCACAGTTGAATACTACAGATGAGTGATCTGGAATGACTAAAGGCTTATTCAGCCCAGGGGTATGGAACAGCAAGGTCAAGAAGCCCCCTTAGAGGGCCTGGGGAGATGGCTCAGTAGAATAAGCACTTGCCTGGCAAGTGCAAGGGCCTGAGTTCAATCCCCAGTTCCACAAAAAGAAAAACAAACTTGATTTTAGGGGTTGGTGAGATGGCTCAGTGGTCCAAAGCGCCTACTTGGAACAAACTAAGCTATGCAAAGCATAGGGACCGCGGTTCAATCCCCAGCACCACATGCCAGCCAGCCCTGCCCTGCCCCCTGGTGGGCTGAGCTGCCCCCCCCACACAAAATAAATAAATAAATGTTTTTTAAAAATTAAAAAAAAAAAGAAGCCCCCTTAGTAGTTGTGAAGGCCACCTTGCTGCTCGGAACACTGCGGAGCTTTGAGGTGCATGCAACTGAGCCACACCAGCTTCTTGAGGAGACCAGCTGTCCTCATGAGACATTAAACCACTCATCTGTGACTGGATTCATCCGTTAATGACCTAATCAACTCCTAAAGTTTCCCCTATCACAACCTATTTAATATTTCACATAGGGATTAGATTCCTTATACTAATTGTGTTAGTTTTGATGTGGAAATGAAAACTATAGTGATTCACTTATAAAATAAAACATTTATATCATATATTTATATATAAATATGCATATATAATGTACATTTTATAACATATATCTAATATTTTAATATACATTGATAAACACTTATAAAAATAAATGTAATAAATGAAACGATAAAAATAGTTAACATATTCTGACTACCCCTAAAAGATATTAGCAAATTATACACATTCCATAATTAAAAGATTAAGATAGTGTTGGTGGTGCACAATCAGATAAAGATAAGGAAAAAAAAAACAGGCCCTAGAAATTGACCCATGAACAAAAATAAATATTGTGCTATGTGTTTTATTAAAAGTTTAGAATATAAGTAAGATCATAAAGACTGGTTTTAGAGAAATTGATTTGGGAAACTGATATCAACTCAGAAAAAAAGTTAAAACTGGATTGGTACTGCTGTTATAGAACCAGACACAAAGTACTGAGAGATGTAAATGTTACAAAGTCACAAACTCTCTAGGCAAAAAGGAAAAGTACTAAGGAACACCGTCCCAACTGTAACTCAAAGTGAAGAATTTAAAATCGTACACATGACATGATCTAAAAGTTAAGTTTCATATCAGAAAAAAAGTAAGAGCAAAATCCAAAAGCACACTAAGAAAACCACCTGTCTCACAGGTATAGCAGTGTTCCCAGTGTATGCATGAACTTCTAGAAAGAAAGCCCAAGCAAAGGAGCCCTTCTGGAACAAAGGATTTTAGAGTTGCAGATCTGGGAGAGGACTAGTCGTAAACATGCAGGTGGACCCGTGTTCAGGTCCCAGTGCGTGGATCCACGAAGACTCCAGAAGATTCTGTATTCCCAGTCCAGTGTAAGGCAGACGAATCTGTCACAGCCGCTGGTGAGCACGTGGAAGATTCTGGGTGTCATGGTCTAGGCTCAAGGGACATGGTGACATCCTGGGCACCACAGAGTACTTGGGAAGGCAGTATCTTTAAAGATGTGTGGTGGAATCCTCTGTATATTCTTCAGGGAGGATTACATCAAAGAGTCTGGGTAATGTAGTTCTTGGGAACGGGGAATATAACGGAACTATAGGAATCAAGGCTAGGCTGCCACAGGGAGGCTTTAGGGTATGGTACTTACTGGTGGAAAATGCTGAGGATTCTGGGTATGGTAGTCATTGCTCAAGCAATACGCAAGAAATTCTGGGTATTGCGGTCCGTAGCCAGGTTGAGGCACTGCATATTGTAGATTTGAGAGGATGTGGTACAGTCTTCAACGTACCATAGCCCTTGCGGAAACATCCCTAAAGCTCACAGTAGTATAGTCATTAGAATAGCACACTACTTTCCAGGTATTGTAGTCCTGGAGGCGCCAAGGATTCTGGGTAACGTCCTTGTTGGGAAAAACATAGGAAAGATGGGCATTGCAGGGCTACATCTGAGCGGTGGATTCTGGGTATCGTAGGCCCTGAAGACGTTGTTCCCTGTATTCTGGCTCCTGCATTCCTGGGATTGCAGAACAATTCTCGTTATGGTAGTGTAAGGGAGGTTATAGAGGATTCTGGGTACGTTGTAGTATGGCTCCACAAAGGATTCTGGGTGTGGTAGTCTAGAAGGAAAAAAATGCTGAGGATTCTGGGTGTAGTAGTCCTGCTGCCCCATGGATATTTCTGGGTATGGTAGTCCATGGGAAAATTACTATGCGAAGTCTCGACACTTAGTCCTGGGGACTGATAATGAATAATGAGTATGGTAATCTACTGAAAAATTGATGATTCTGAATATGTAGCCTTAAGCCTACTTGTAGGATTCCATCTGTGGTAGTCCAAGTGGAAATCATGCAGAAGATTGTGATTACTATTAGTTCTGTGGCCGTGTTAGAACTGTTTATGGTATCCATGGGAAAATTACTCTGCAGACTGGGTGCTCAGTTCTGCGGTCCCACGCTGAATTGTAGGTATAGTAATCTAAGGGGAAAATATGCCAAGGATTCTGGGTAAATAGTGCTGTGCACTAGCGGAGGATATTGGGTATGGTAGTCCATCCGAAAATTGTTCTGAGGCTTCTAACTACGTACTGTTGTGGCTCTAGGCAAGATTCAGGGTATGGTAGTTCAGGAGAAAATCATTCTAAGGATTTGGGGTACCACAGTCCTACAGCCAGGAGGCCCCCAGTGTGGCAGTGCTGAGCGAATAGGTCTTGGGGCAGGGTCCTGTGCAGCACTGAGCAATGAATGACTAAGACGTTCTGAAGGGTGTGACTGGCTGGGCTCCACACTGCTGCGTTCTGTGTATGGGCTAGGCTGGGGCTGCACCCCCGTGTCTCTAGCACGAGGGCTGGGCACGTGCTTGTCTCCACGGGCAGTGTAGATGCTACTGCTCAGGCTGGGGATGGGATAGGCTCAGCAACCCTGCAACTTTCCTTTGCTTTGAGAAAAAGAAGAAAGAAAAAGAAAGAAGGAAAGAAAGAAAGAAAGAAAGAAAGAAAGAAAGAATTAAGATTTAATGAATACAAATATTTCACTTGTATTTCCTACAAGTGAAATAAGTCAGACACAAGTTTACATTTCACATTGAATTGCGCTTGGGGATTAGGCTAAAATATAGCTGGGTGGTGCAGCATTTGAATAACGCGTGGAAAGTCCTGGGTTCCATCTCCAGCACCCAAGAAAGTCAACAGAAATCCATTTTTAAAAAGTCATGGATCACCTGGGAAAGAGAAGAAGAGATAGACGGGGGCGGAATGTGGAATGGGATGGAAAGAAGCTTGGCGACACTTTCTTAATAGGCAATGTTTTCTTCACAGTAACAAACAATGAGGCTAGGAGCATTTAGGATTTTCTAATCTCCACTAATAGGAAACCACTTGACGTTTGCCCTTGCAATTCTTATAGACCTTCTCATTACCACTTTTTTTGAGTGATACGAATTTGTCTCTGTCCATGGATGTAATAAAAAAGCATGTTCAGCCTAAACATTGAAAGGAACTTACATTTTGTGAGCGGCATGCTTTATCATTTAATTTCAATAAGATGTGTCGGGTTGAACTGAGGGAGTACTTGTCTGTGCAGTGCATTCCCCCAGAAAGAGGGAGACCGTCTGTGCCTGCTGGTCTCACTCTATGGGACTCACTTCTTTTTTCTTTATGCAATATCTATCTCTTGAAAGAGTTTACATCTCTTTCACCCTTAAGTCTCAAAGACAACTTCTGTATATGTATGGAATGCAGTGTTACATGATTATATATATTTACTTATCAATTGACTAAATCAAGCAAATTAATATTCATCACCTCTTGCACCTCCTTGCATGGGTGAAAATGGACAGAGGTAGTTGGGTTTACATCCCTTTGATAGTGCTCAAGCAGTAACTTTCTCCTAAACTAAAATTCAACCCTAAATGGATGCTTTTCAGTATTAATCAAATGCTTTGTCCACTTTAATATAAATAATATTTTTTCCCTGAAGGAACGTGAGTATATTTTTAAAACTATTAAATTTTCTAATGACTCATTTAGGATTTTCTTTGCCCAAATTGTGCTTTGAATATTTATAGCAACCTCATGTAAACAGCATAGAAAGCACACTTTGATTTTGCTTTCTATATTGTTTTACTCAAGATATTCCTCATAATTTTGTTTTTGTTCTGTTTTGTTGTTTTCCACACCAAGGTTTGTGTCCAGGGCCATCACAATGAGCTACATCCTCAGAAGATTTTTTTAATGTGTGTACGTGTGTGTGTGTGTGTGTGTGTGTGTGTGTGTGAATGACTGTGTTTTGCAGGCACTTCCTAAATTGTTCAGCTGCCTGACTGTGCTTGAATGCACAAGGCTGGGGTTACAGATATGCACCTTTATGCCTGCCTTCTATTGTTACATTCTAGAAGCAAGTAACCTGTGAACTCATTCTGACTCAGAGTACATAGAGTATTTATTTATACTCTACTGAAACCCTAGTTCAACGTTTATATAACTGAATCTTTTTGTATCAGTCATTTTGAGTGATTAAATTTTAATTTAAAAATCTTAAAACGGGCCAGCAAGACAGTTTAGTGGACTAAGTGCCTGCTTAGGCAAGTGCAGGGGCCTGGGTTCAATGCCCAGTACTGCATGTAGCACTGGCCCGCTGTTCAGCAGGCTGAGCCTGTGACCGAGACTGGACATGGTGGTGCAGCCTTTAATCCCAGTGCTAGGGAGGCTGAAAACAGGAGGATCCCTGGGTCCACGCTGTGCAGTGAGACCCTGTACCAAATACATAAAATTTTAAAGAAATTTTAAAACAGTTCTTGGTTTGATGGTTTATGTTGAGAAATCAGCCATAATTCTGATCGTCTTTCCATTATAGATGATGAGGGTTTTTTTGACTAACAGCTTTTAATATTATGTTACTTTGCTGAGTTTCTGAGATCCTCATTTTTATGTGTCTAGATGTAGTTTTATTTTTCTTATAGCTAATTAGAGTTCATATCCCTCACTAATCTGTATGTCAGATTCTTTAATCATACTTGGAAAATTTTCTGCTACTACCTTTGCAAATTGTCCTTTTATGTCACTAATGTTGGCCCTGCTGCTTGGTTGACATGTATCCATCTTTCATTTTTATCTTTGCATCATCTTGCAACTGTTGAATTTTTATTTCCTGGTTCCATGTCTTTGTGAAAGATGGTTCATTTCTCATTTCTCAATCACTAGCTGCAATGCTGTCTTCAAGGTCAATATGTGGAATGATTTTATGGCAGGGAAGTTGAAATCATTACTGAAATAAGCATGTTCTTAGAAATATATACTTCTGACAAAATATTCAAGCGAGAGAATTGTCTTAAAATCTATTTTAAAATGGAATGCATAGAAATCTTATGAATAGTGAGGTTAAACCCAACTACATATGTTTTATGGTAATAATAAGCTTCTCTTCTGGAGGGTTAGCAACCTACGTTTGCAGACCATAAATTAGAAAAAAGAAGGGCTGAACGGACAGTCAGCATTTTGGTCCTAGCCTTTCAAGGTCAGTGAGGGCTCAGGACATAGGCGAACCTATACTGTAACATCATGTAACTCAGTTGTGTCTCAAATTTTCTGATCAAGGAGATTATGGGGCCACAGAAAAACATGATCAATGACGTAGACTGTGCCTAAGGAGAGTCACATAGAGATAAAACATTCTCTCAGGCTTTCACAGAAAGTAAATTGGTCAAGCAATGGCCATGACTCATCCACATAGCTGACACTGACAAAGAATCTGCAAACTGAGGTACAAGGTTACAGGATAAATCCTGAGGGGACTTGACTGTCAGATACAAAAGTTACATTTCTTGTTATATAGGTCTTGTTTTATCTTGGTCTTAGCAATCCAGTGAAAAGTATAAAAATGAGGTATAAAAAGTAAAGGCATATTAATATGCTGAGCTGTGAAAGGCTCAAGTCAGCAACTTCTGACTTTGTCAGTCCTACGGATAACCCACTACTATTATGGACTACTGGACTATATTGGATTATTTTGCTGAATTCATGCACCTACAATATTTAAATGGCAATGGAATACCCATCTCCGACAAAACTAAACAATAAAAGGGGATACAAAGGAAGGATCATTTTGTATCTGTATATTCAAAACAGTTAAGATAGATATACAGCTACTTTCTCTTAATTCAATGAGAGGAAAGATTTATACTAATAGTATTTGGACAGGATATCATGTCTGTATCTCATACTATGAATAACCACTAAGAAGATAACAATATGCAATGTATTAATTATTGAAAATGTACTATTAATTGGTTTTGAAACTGTTTCATTGCTATCTTTTTCTCAATAAAATTAATAAAAAATAAAATTATTAAAATATAAAAAGCATAGAATATACAAACTCAAAGAAAACCCTATTGGAAACCATGTGCTTTACAAGTAATTACCAGGATTGGCCTACTTATTATAATAACATACACTGATGTCAGGACTTAATATAGAGGAATTTTTTAAAACTCAGAATACATCTCACTAGGACCAGAAGGGCCCTACTACAAGCAGAATGATGGGAGCTGAAGCAGGGACCCTTTCCAGAATCTCCATCACCCAGTCTGTATCACTGAAGCAGAGGATCAATTTGCAATCAATTCAGGAGACCTGCTTCTGGGCCTCTCCCCACTGTGCCTACACAATAGCTGGAAGGTTTACCTAGGAAAAAGAAGTATTGTCAATGACCCCATGCTACCCTGTTCTTCTGAGAGAACAGTACACCCCAGCAGCAGTTTCGTCTTGCCAGAGTCTCCAATCAGTAGGAAGGAATGATTTGGCCATTTGTAACTCAACTCACTAGTCAACCATAAAGGTGTCAAGGGCAGCGCATCCTCATGACTTATTTAATGGATTCCATTATATCATGCTACAAACAGCTTTAAGAACAGAGAAAAGAAGCCTCTACTGAGAGGCCTTGATTTCAGCCCCCCCACCCCCCATCAGACACATACATGCTCACTTTTCTCTAGATGTTATCAGGCACAGCACTGAGGAAAACAGGATATAGGAATGCCAGCAAAGTTCTGGCTCTCCTCAAATATTTGGGCCTCCATGCAATGGCTATGCCTCAGTCCCCTTTTTTCTTGTTCCCAGTGCTGCTTCCAAACCTAACTCTAGAACTTGTGGTCAAGATTTCCTCTATGAGCTTGCTTTATCTGTCCATGTGGCAGACACCTTCCTTGTGCTCACAGTCACTCTTGACATCTTTCTCAGCCAAGCATTCCTCTTGGAAGAGTCAAAGAGCTGGCTCACAAACACTCTGCATACCATATCTGGGAACCTGTCAGGTGAGTTCTTTTTCTTTTTCACTTATATTTTTATTCTAATTAAATTTATTGATTCAGTTTTAAAATGCATAATGATTGCATTCATCATAGGGAATTTGTACCTGTATATGATATATCTTAGTTCCTCTTTTATTCTCATTCCCCTCCCCTCTCCTCAATCTTGCTTCTTATCCTTATTTATAAACTTATTTCCATTTTATTCTTTTTTCTCATTTTTTTCTTTTCCCTTCCACTCCCCCCATTAACCTCTCCCTTTGAACAATTACTTCCTATTTCACAATATACATTATACACTTTGATTCATATTTTCACATTCAGTTCCTCCCACCAGAGAGATAATGTGATATTTTTACATGTGTCAAATTTATTGCTTTGAAGAGTATGGATTCAAGGTGCATCTATTTGCTTAGAAATATCTCAAGTTTGGGGCTGGAGAGATGGCTCAGTGGTCTAAAGCACCTACTTGGAACAAGCTTGGCAAAGCACAGGGACCGCAGTTCGATCCCCCAGCACCACATGCCAGCCAGCCGCGCCCCCTGGTGGGCTGAGCTGACCACACACACACACACACACACACACACACACACACACACACACACCATAAATAAATGTTAAAAAAAAATTAAAAAAAAAGAAATATCTCAAGTTTATTCTTAATGGCTGAGTAATACTACATCATACTTTTTTTAAAAACACACATCCTTTTTATTTGTTCATTGTTGGAAGGTAATTTGAGTTGTTTCAAAGATTCAGCTATTACAGGCTATCATGCTATAAATATGATTGTGAATCTATCACTGTGGTATGATGCATTTAATTCTTTTGTAAGGATACCAAGAGGGGAAATAGCTGGGTCACATGGAACCTCTAATCCTAGCTTTTTGAAGAATCTTCACACTGATTTCCACCAGTCTATGCTCCAACTAATAGCAGAGAATGGTTCCTTTTTCCCCACAGCTTCACCACCATTTGTTATTGTTTGATTTGTTGATAATACCATTCTTTCTGGATTGAGCTGGAATGTTATTGCTGTTTTAACTTGCATCTCTTGAATGATTAGTGATGTTGAACACTTTTCATGCATTTATTTGCTGTTTGTACTTCTTCTGAGAAGTTTTCTATTTATTAAAGACGCCCATTTTGGGAGTCTTTGTATTTTCGGGGTCTGATTTTCTTCAATTATTTGATTGTCCTAGATATTAGTTTACAGTCAGAAGAAAAGCTGCCTAAATTTTCCCCAGTCTGGGGGGGTGTCTTTTCAGGTGAGTAACTTTTCTGTGATGATGACTGGTCCACTAGAAGCTCACCCTAGAGAATCTGGGTATGACAGACACCCAAAGAGACATTTGTAAGCCTGGGCATGGACAGAAGATAAGCAAAGACAGGAGATCACAAGACAATGCAGGGGAGCACAGAAGTGTTGCTTTTTGTCTATATTCTTGCCTGGAAGGTGGAAGTGAGAGAACATTTTCTCATATTATTGCCAATCTTAACCTGCAAAAAGCCACAACTGCACTCCTGCTAATCCAGCACTGTGTCAGGCAGCAAGAAAAATCAGTACTGTGGATTAAACTCAATATATTTTGACTTAGCTACACTCTCCATCCTTTTTTAAAAGTTACGTTTATTGGTACAATTTAGACATTCATAACAATCACATTGTTAGGGACTTTGTACCTGTATGTGCTATATATTGATTCCTCTTTTTCCCATTTCCCTCCACTCGATTCAACCTATCTTCCTCTCCTTATTTACAAAGCATTGTTTCCATGTTATCCTTATTTTCTTACATCTTTTCTTTTTCTTCATTTCCCATCTCCCTATTCCTAGTTCCCATTTATTTATACTTTTGCAAAGTTAGTAGCATTACACACAAGGCTGCCTAGCAACTAATGGCTAAAATTATCCAGACAGGATGCTTTTCTCAAGACTGTTAGTTTGACTGCTTAAGGCATGGTGGCCTTGTCCTGCCCTAACACATCTGACCGGTTTCCAGATCCAGCTGCTCCCAGCATAGTTCTATCTTCACAATTACTGTCATATTGTGTCTTAGGACTCTTCCCACCTTCATTTTGGTTTATACATGTCTGTTGTAGAAAGGAAATAAGTAAATCTGTGATTTTCTGTTCTATTAAGTGAAAAAATATTCAATTTCTAATCTGTGACAACTATATAGTTTCTTCATACTGTTTTGATATTATTCTCCATTTTAGATAACTTCTAAATTTTTTTAGGTGTTTTCACTAATTGAATTGTACTTATTTTGGCTACTTATTGAATAAGAAAGCTAAATGTAGTTCCCAAAATCCCACTGTTTTCATCAGATTGCCAAGGGAACTCCATCCCTAGGATAGCAATTTAGTAAAATATTACAGCTTGAGAGTTTAGTAAAATATTTTACCAAAATAATAAAATAAAAATCAAAACAAAATTCTAAAATCCCTGTGTTATGTTGACTTGAATATGTCTTAAATACAAACTCTCAAAAAAGAATTTGTCAGGGGCCTGCCCCTTAATTCAGTTCTTTAAGTGGCTACTTCAACAAAGCAGTCAGGCTCAGGTTGCTGTGCTTCGATCCCCACAACTCAAGCCAGCCAATCATGCCCTGAAGGCATTCAGAGAAAAAAAAAAAAGAATTTGTCTTAATCATGTTTCTTGTTGATGAGACAAAATATCCAATGTCCCAAAATAAAGAAGGAAAGGCTTATTTACCTCACAGTTTATGGAGGCTCCATTCTGTAATCACCCTGGCTACAAAGCAGGGTGGTGTGTCAGAGGGGCAACAGTTCATGGTAGTGAAAGACAGCAGAAGCAAAAAGAGCCCAAGAAAGGAGGGAAGGCAAGCCTCTTTTCTTCCCTTGTATTATCTACTGGCTCAGATTTAGAGTGGATGAGTCACTTAGGTAAACTTCTAAACTTCTCAATTTCACATGATGAAACAACTGTTACAGAAGGACTGAAAATTTAACGTTAGCATTATTATTAATAAGTTTAAATTATATCTAGATAACTTGGATCTGGAGATAAAAGAAAGAAGTAAATTAAAATTAAATTTTTCATGTAACAGTGGGCAGTCAATAGAAGGCATCACGTTGTGTGCTTCTAACATCTGATCTTTGCAAAAGGAATGAAGCAGGCTTGTCATTGCTCTTTAACATGACATTACTAGATAAAAGTATTAAAGAAAGTAAAATTGATTAATGATTGTACATAGCTTATATACTGTTATATACATACACAAACTGGTGTGTATTAACATATACATTTTTTAGTTTCATTTGTTAAAGGATTTTACCATTATGAATGGATATGCACCTAAACTGTGTTGTGTGATCAAAAACACTAACCTCTCTAGTTGTAAAGAGAAACAACAATAGAATTTGTATTCTGTTACCCTGGTATAATTGCATATTTTTGGATGGCACACATGACTGTCTGCTCAAACGCTGACAAAATATCCACAAGGTACTGTACATGGTATCAGGGTAAATCCTGAAGGGATTTGACTGACTTTATACAATAGCAAAAGTTACATTTTTTAGTTACATAGGTCTTGCTTTAACTTGGTCTTAACCATCCAGCAGAAAATTGTAACCACAGGGTATAAAAAGTAAAGCTATATTAATATGCTGAGCTATAAAAAAACTCAAGTCAACAACTTTGGACAATTGCCAATTGTGCTGACAACTCACTACTATTATGGACTATTGGACTATATTGGGTTATTTTGCTGAAGTGAAGTAACTAAAATCTTTGGACTGGCATCAAGTATGAAAAGGTTCTTTAAAGACTTCCCCAAATACAGCTTCTCTAACAGCAATGGAGCACCCATCTCTGACAAAACAAAACAAAACAAAACAAAACAAAAAGGAGGATATAAATAAAGGACCATTTTGTAGTGAAAAATATATATACATATATATTTATACATATATAAATATATACTTATATGTATATACAAAATAGGATAGATATGCAACTACTTTCTCTTAGTTCAATGAGAAGAAAGGTTTGTACTGATATTGTTTAGACAAAATATCATATCTGCATCCTGTCCTCTGAATAACTACTATGAAGACAACAATGCAATGTATTAATTATTGTAACTGTCCTACTAACCTGTTGTGAAACTGTTTCATTGCTATTTTACCTTTTTTTCTCATGAATAAAAAATTGTAAAAAACAACTCAAACTTTCTACCTTAAAAACAGAGGAAGCCCAAAGTAAGTTCACTTTCAACAAACAAGTCCTTCTGTATAAAGTTACTGAAACCCACAAAAAGTAGCTCTTTCAGTCCAAAACAGAAATTCCTGTGAAGTGGTCCACTTTTAAAATCCTGCTCATTCAAAAACACACATGCACACATGCACACAAGCGCACACACCCACACCACAAACCTCACTAAATGCAAAATGGCAGTAAACAAGTCAGACAATTTATAAACCGATACACTCTGATAAATGACCTTGAGCTGTACAGAAAACCAAAACAAAGATTAGAAGACAATACCAGAGAAATGGAAAGGAAAGGGAGAAAGAAGACCATTCTACTTGGAGAGATAATATGTTAGCATTGGGTTTCATGATAAGAAAATGAGACAGAATCATAGGAGCATGTGAAGTATGCCTTTACCTGAATGCAAGTGGACAGTTCATCTTAAAATATGTAAAGTAGGGGCCAGAGTGATAGCTCAGTGGAATAAGTTCTTGCCTGGCAAGTGCAAGGTCCTGAGTTGGATTGCTGGTACCACCAAGAAATAAAATAAAATAAGAAATAAAGTAAAATTTGTAAAATGATTCTGCATTAAGAGAGAAGAATAGAAAATTAGTTTAAAGAAGTCAGCATATTTGTTTCTATGGGAAGATCAATAAAATAGATATTATTCAGACAAGACTGGTAAAGTGAAACAACTTCATGACAAACTTAATTAACATAACATTAGAGAATGCAGGCATGAAGAAATTTGTGAAAGCAATTTTAAATTCATTCTATTTATCTTAATCAAAGATCTGTTTTAACTTTTTAAAATTAAAATGTAACTACTCAAAATGCTTGAAATCTATGAAGTTATATAAACATCAATATAGGGTTTAAATAGAGTTGAAATGAATATGCAATATACACTGATCCAGAATGAGACTTCTGTCATGTTCTTGGGACCCCCAGATCCAGCCCTAGCCCAGACCCCATGAGTGCGTGGGAGAGCTTCTAGCTACCCTGCAGCTGTGGGACCTGTCTGGTCCAAACCTAGGCACGCAGCGTGAGTGAGACCCTCTTCTGTGCCCTTGCCCCCCCCCCCCCCCCACCACTCCACAGCCCCACTCCACGCCCGCAGAGTGAGTGAGAACTTCTGCCACATTCTCAGGACCCCCAGATCCAGTCCTAGCCCAGGCCAGGTGAGTGTGTGGGAGAGCTTCCTCTCCCCCCTACTCCTCCTTGTCCTCTTCAGACTTGGCTAAGGCCTGGCATACAGGCCTGGAGTGAAACTCTGCAGCTGCAGTCTCTGCAGAGAGAGTAGGGGACAGAACCACCCGGCTAGTCCAGAAGCAGAATGTCTTGCCAGAGGGGCACAACAGGTTCACTCTCAAGGGAAGCAGCAGGAAGAAGCTGAGCACAGCAGCCAGACCCAAACCAGGCACAGCTGGATGAATTCAAACTTTGTAGATCTGCACCTGAATTTCAGTAGGTGCTAAGGTTATAACTGCACCAAAGCTCTACAACAAAGGTCAGAGGACAGTGCTATACAAAATGACAACAAGAAGGAGCAAAATGCAATCTCAGACTCCAAGCCCACCCATAACAAGTGCAGAGGATAATAGCACAGAACAAATTGGGAATCACACAGCTGAAATCAATGAATCAAGAGTAACTGAAATAAAGAAACAACTGCAGAAAGGTATAGAGGAACTCAGATCGGAAATAAAAAAAGGAATATCTGAATTAATAGCATCTGCAGTAAAGAATCAAATACAGAAACATATGGAGGAAACCCATTGCCCACCCAGAACAAGTGCAGAGGATGCTAGCTCAGCTCAAATGTATGAATTAATAGCATTAAAAGTATATAAGCAACAGCAGAAAGGTATAGAGGAACTCAGAACAGAATTAATTTCTGAAATAAAAAAGAAATCTCTGAATTCATAGCATCTGAAATAAAGACTCAACCACAGAAACATATGGAGGTAACCCAATCTGAAAAAAAAAAACTCTACAGCAAAAGAATTAATAACTTCTTCTAAAGAAGACACTGATAAAAAAAAGATAGAGATTAGAAAAATGACGGATTCCTTGAATGAGCAATACAGGAAAGAAATAGATCACATGAAGCAGAGTCAAAGAGATATAGAGGAAATTAAAATCTCAATCACAAGCTTGCAAACGTTTGAGTGAAAGTGAAGACAGACACTGGTGCAGCTAGTGAAAAGGTAAGAAAAGATCTCTTAAAAACAAGTAGGATGCAGTAAAAAATAATTCATCACTCGCAAGACAATGCAAAGATGAACAATGTGAGACTAATAGGTATCAGTGAGAAAGAAGGAGTCAATACAAATGACATTTTTTAAAAATGAGCAGAAAACTTCCCAAATATGAGGAAGCAATCTGACCCAGAATGAGTTCACAGGCCACTTGATTCTTAAATGTAAGCATAGAAGTCCAGCATCTTGATGCATGCCTGCAACCCCAGCACTATGGGCAGAGACTGCAGGAGAAGGATTGTGCATTCAAGCCCAGCCAGGCTGTCTAACAAAAGCAAGTGCCTGCCACATGCACACATAATAAAGTATGTCTTCTGAGCATGAAGCTCATTGTGAAGGCCCAGGGTTCAAGCCTTGCTCCTGAAAAAGTAAATCAAAACAAAAAGAGAGCTACTAAGAATATCTTAAATAAAACAGATTATAGAAAACAAAATTAAAGGGTGCTTTCCATGCTGTTTACATGAGGTTAGTATAAAGACTCAAAACAAAATTTGAGCAAAATGTATCCTAAGTGAGTCACTGGAAAATTTAATAGTTTTTTTTCTTGTTTGTTTTTTTGTTTTGTGGACCTGGGGATTGAACTCAGGCCCTTGCGCTTGCCAGGGAAGTGCTTATTCCACTGATCCATCTCCCTGGCCCCAATAGTTTTTTTTTTTAATATCCTCACATTTCTTCAGGAAAAAAATCATATATATTAAAGTGGACAAAGCATTTGGTAGTTAAAAGCATCCACCTAGGGTTTAATTTTAGTTTCAGAGGAAGTTATTGCTTGACCACTGTCATAGTAATGTAAGCACAATACCTCTGTCCCCATTCATCCATGTAGAAAGGTGCAAGAGGTGATGAATATAGTATATTAATTTGCTTGATTTAATCAATTGATAAGTAAATATATATAATCATGTAACATTGCATCTCATAAACATACACAATTGGTATTTGGTAATTCAGGGTAAAATAGATGTAAACTCTTTCAAGAGATAGATATTGCATAAAGAAAAAAGAAGTGAGTCCCAAGGAGAGTGAGACCAGCAGGCACAGACGGTCTCCCTCCTTCTGGGGAATGCACTGCACAGACAGCTACTCTCTCAGTTCACCCCGACACATCTCATATTAAGAAAAAGATAAAGTATGCAGCTCATAAAATGTATTCCTTTCAATGTTTAGGCTGAATATGCATTTTTATTACATTCATGCACATAGAGACAAATTGATAACATGCTAAGAAAGTGGTAATGAGAAGGGCAAGAAGGGCAAGAATTCCAAGGGCAAATGTCAAGTGGTTTTCTATCAGTGGAGAATAGAAAATCCTAAATGATCCTAGCCTCATTGTTTGTTACCGTGCAGAAAACATTGCCCATTAAGAAAGTGTCTCCAAGCTTGCCTCCTTCCTACTCCACACTCCGTCCCGCTCTTGGTCTCCTTCCCATGTGATCCATATTTGTTTTTGTTCTTTTTTTTTTTCCTCTCATAATTTTCTTTTGACTTTCTTGGGTGCAAGGGATGGAACCCAGGACTTTTCACACGTTATTTAAATGCTGCGCCACCGAGCTATAGCTCAGCCCAATCCTCTTCTCCCAGCATAACTCAATGTGATATTTAAGCTTTTGTGTCTGACTTAATTCACCAGTAGCTTGCCATAGCCAGAATTCACCAACAGCCCCAGGACTAACAATCCAGAATCTTCAGAATAACTTTCCCATGGAGTATGATACTCAGAACCATCCATGGGGCAACAGGACTACAATACTCAGGATTCTCAGCACGTTTTTTTTTTCTCCTACACTACCATACTCAGAATCCTTCGGGGGGGGGGGGGCATAGATTTAGGTACCCAGAATCCTACACAACTCTGCCTTAGACTACTATAATGGGGTGAAACCACGAGGAGTAACATCTCCGTGGACTACCTTACCCAGAATCCAACGCTCAGACATAGGTCTGCAATACCCCAAATCTTCCTCGAATTCTTCCCTGTAAGGACATTACCCAAAATCCTTGGCGCATCAGGACTACAATTCCTGAAATGTGTAGTGTGCTGCTTTAATGACTGTGCTACTGTGAGCTTTAGAGATGTTTCCACAATGCTGTGGTACGCTGAAGATTATGCCACAATCCTCTCAAAATCTATAATATGCAGAAACCTCAACCTGGCCACGGACTGCAATACCCAGAATTCGTTGCACGTTGCCCGAGCAATGACTACCATACCCAGAATCCTCAGAATTTTCCACCAGTAGGTACCATACCCTAAAGCCTCCCTGTGGCAGCCTGGCTTTGATTCCTATAGTTCCGGTATATTCCCGTTCCCAAGGACTACATTACCTAGACTCTTTGATGCAACCGTCCCTGAAGAATATACAGAAGATTCCATAGCAGCATATTTAAAGACCCTGGCATCCCACGTCCTCAGTGTGTTTTGGAAAAACTAGGGTCCCCACGGTGTCACCATGTCCCTTGAGCAAGGGCCATGACACCCAGAATTTTTGCATGCTCTCCACGGGCTGTGAGAGTGAGTCTTCTGCTTTGTACTGGACTGGGAATACAAAATCTTTGTAGTCTTCCTGGGTCCACTGCTCAGGACCTAAACACAGGTGTCTGTCCACCTGGATGTTCTTGTATTCCTCTCCCAGATCTACAAGTATGAAATCCTTTGGTTCGGAAAGGCTCCCTTTTTCTAGGACTTGGTTTCCTTTTAGAAGTGTAGGCATACATTGGGAACATTACTATCATTCAAATAGCTTTCCTAGTGTGTCTTTCACTTGTTTTTGCCGTTTTTCTGATATGAAACTTAATTTTTAGGTCAGTTTATTTGTACAATTTTAAAGTTTTTTCATTTTGAGTCATAGTTGGGATGGTGTTTCTCAGTAGTTTTCCTTTTTGTCTAGAAATTTTGAGACTTTGTTTCTAACATTTAGATCACTCAGTACCTTGTGTCTGGTTCTATAAGGGCAGTACCGATCCAGTTTTAACTTTTTTCTGAGTTGGTACCGATTTCCCAAATCAATTTAACTAGTCTTTATAATTTTACTCACACTCATTTTTAATAATATACAACATACTGTATTTCGTTTATTTTGTTCATGGGTTAATTTCTTTGGATTTTTCTTTTACTTTGCTTTAAGTAATTGTGCACCATGAACATTATCATAATATTTTATTTATGGAATGCATATATAATTGGCTAATATCTTTTAAGAGTAACCACAGTATGACAACTATTTTCAGGATTTCACTAGTTGCATTTATTTTTATAAACGTTTATTTTATAAAGGTTTATTTTAAAGTATATTTTATAAATGTTTTATTTTTATTAGTGTAATGCCCCTAGTTTTTGTGTTTGTTTGTTTGTTTGTTTGTTTGTTTGTTTTCTCAGCAATCTCCACACTGATTTCCATAGTGGTTATACCAGCCTGCACTCCCATCAACAGTGGAGAAGGGTTCTTTGTCCCTGAAGCTCCTTCTGTATTTATTGGTTAACTTCTTCATGTTAGTCATCCTTTCTGGGGTATGATAAAATCTCAGTGGTGTTTTAATTTGCATTTCTCCAATCATCAATGATATTCAGTAATTTTTCCTATATGTATTTGCCACTTGTATGTCTTAATCTAAGAAGTGCATATTCATTTCAGAAAATTATTTTTGCATTGGGTCTTTGAATGTTGGTGGCCTGATTTTTAAGAATTATTTGTATATCCTAGAGAGAAGTCTTTGCCTGAAGGTTACTGAGCTAAAATTTTGCCCCAGTTCATGGGTTTTCTTTTCACTCTGTTGATTTCTTTAAACATGCAAAAAACTTGGAACACTTCCCATGTAGTTTGATTTTTGTTCATGAACTGCCTACTTACCCCTATGTGTTCAAGGTTTCTACCTACTTTCTTCTCCAGTGGATTTATTTGTTCCTATTGTAAACTTTATATCTTTGGTTCATTTTGATGTTAGTTTAGTGGCTGATGATAGAAATGGGTCTAATTTTAGCCCTAGGCGTGTGGAGAGCCAGTGTTTTCAGCACCAATTATTAAAGAAGTTATCTTTCTTCCAGTGAACATGTTTGACCTGGCTACTTTGTCAAAGATAAAGTGGCTGGGTGTGTTTGTGATTGTGTCTGCATCTTCCAATCTATTCTGTTGATCCTCAGGTCTGGTTTTTTATGTTGCTGTTGTTTTATTTTGTTTGTTTTTTTGCCATTACTGTGCTCATTTTATTACAGTAGCTTTTTAGTATAATTTCAAAGCAGGGATTGTGATGCCTCCTGCCTTTCCTTTGTTGCTGAAGATTTCTTTTGCTATTTTAGGTCTATTCTCTTTCAGATTAATTTTAGGAATGTTTTCTCTAAAATTGTGAGGTATATTCATGGTATTTGAATTGGCATTGGATCTGTGTAACACTTTTGAGAGTGCCATTTTCACACTATTGTTTTTTCCTATCCAGGAGCAAGGAATATTTTTTTTTATTTTCTGAAATCCTCTTCAATCTCTTTTCAGAGTACTGTAATTTTCACTGTAGAGATTGTTTACTTCCTTTGTGAGATTGATTCCTAAATATTTCATTTTTTGAGGTAGTATTGTGAAAGACACAATTTCCCTAATTTCTCTCTCAGTGTGTTTTTTGTTTGTGTACAGAAATGCTATTGGTTCATTTAGTTGTTGCTTTCTATCTACATGATTGAATTTGTTTCTTATTGGGAGTTTTTGTTTTGGGGGATTTTTTGTACTTAGTACAGGGTCTCACTACACAGATCCAACTTGTTATTTTCCTGTTTTCAGCCTCCCAAGAGCTGGGATTACAGGCACTCGCCATCAGGCCCAGTCTCAGTCACTGTCTCAGTTTGCCCCGGGGGCTGAGCCAGCATTGCATGCTGGGTCTGGAACCTCCGGTCCACAGGTCTGCCTAAGAAGGCACTTTAATCCGCTGAGCTATCTGGCCATCCCAAATGTGTTTATTATGATATGAGACAGAAGCCTAATGTCCCAAGGGAGCAAAGCAAGAAAAGCAACCCAAGGAGAACTGTTGTCTCTTATAAATTCCAACAAGCTGGGATACAAGGTCATAAACAACAGCATTTCCTGGAGGGGCTCTGTTTGCTCTTTGGTCCTTCACCTGTGATGTTAGTGACTAGCATTATGTGAACTTAGAGCTTGGTGAATGCTGGAAGACAACAGAAATAGTAGTTTACATTCACAAAATTAGTTATGCACATTCGTTAGCCTGCTTTTATCCCTCAATAAATGTGAGAAGTTTCAATGGCTTGTGACTCAGAGCAAAATTGAACTTAGGAGTCCTCTAAGACAATATTAATCAAGTCTTACTGTTCTTTCTTTTGGTTCCAACTGATTTAATACAACAGTTTTTAAAAAGCTATAAATTTGGGGGTCTTCTATGTAGAGTCTCATGTCTTCTATGAATAATGATAATTACACTTCTTCCTTTTCAATAATTATTCCTTTTATTTCTCTGTCTCATTTATTTTTTTCTGCATAGTGTTTCTAGAACTATATTCATTCTTAGGCAGATGCAAGGGTCAGAGGTTCAATCCCCAGCCTGAGGTGCTGGCCCCACTCCTGGGACCCATTGAGCCAGTGATTGAGACTGGGCATGGTGACGTGCACCTGTAATCCCAGTGCTTGGGATGCTGAAAACAGGAATCACTATGAGTCCAGTCTGTGTAGTGAGACCCTGTAGACCCTATACTAAATAGAAAAAAAAAGAACTGTATTCATAGGAATGGTGACAGTGAACAAAAATATAATTGGCTTGTTCCTGACTTAAAAGAGAAAGCTTTCAGTTTTTGTCCATTTAGTATGATGTTCTCTAGTTTCATCCATTTGCCAACAAAAGATTCAAATTTATCCTGTCTTATAGCTGAATAAAATTGCCACATCTTCTTTATCCATTCTTCAATTGATGGGCATTTGGGTTGTTTACAGGATTTCTCTATGACAAATTGTGCTGCTATAGACATGGGTGCACATATATTGCTGTGGTATGAGGTTTTCAGTTCTTCTGGAAAAATATCCAGGAAGGGAATAGCTGGTTTGAGTGGGTTCTCCAATTCTAACTTTTTTTTGGTGGTAACAGAGATCAAACTCAGGACCTTGAACGTGCAAGGTAAGCATTTATTCCACTGAGCTATGTCCCCAGCCCTTCCAATCCTAACTTTTTAAGGAATCTCCACACTGGAGATGCTGTGGGAAAAAAAGGAAGTAGGATATAAGACAACCTTGCTGCAGCATCCTACTACTCAGTTGAACCCCTGATTTTCTGATCAAGGACATTATGGAACCACAGAGGAAAATGATTCTATGGTGGAAAGTGTGCCTAGGTAGAATCTTATGGTTATATTTTTCTGCTGGATGTTTAAGACCAAGATAAGGACAGACCTGTATTAACCAATTCCTTGATATCTATCAAAGTCAACTGAGTTTCCTTAGTAATTACCTTGGAACCAAGAGTAGCACCTCTTAGTTCTTTTGTCAGTGTCAGTCATCTGGATGAATCATGCCCATTGTTTGACCAAGTTGCTTTCTGTGATAGCTTGAGAGACTTTTTCCTCTCCAGGTGACTCTCCTCAGGCACACTACACGTCCCTGAATCACTTTCCTCCTTGTTCCCATAATCTCTTTGATCAGAAAATCAAGGACTCAAATTATAGGAGGTTACAGCAGAGGTTCTCTCATGTCCTGGGTCCTCATTGATTATGGAGGGGTAGGGCCAAAATATTGGCTATGCTCTTAGCCCATCTTTCTCTCTAAGTTTTTGGTCTCCAAACCTCAGCTGTTAAATATCCAAAATAGAAGATTGATGACATTACCTTGTAATGGATGCAGTAAACAACATCACTGTCTTATCTGAATATCAAACACCTTATAACATAAAATGAAACCATTATTTTATTTTATTTGAAACCATTATTTTAACAACCATGGATATTCTATTTTTTATTAATTTTATTGAGAAAAAAATTGCAATGTGACAGCTTCAAAACAGGTTAGTAGGGGAGTTACAACAATTAATACATTGCATATTGTTGTCTTTGTAATAGTCATTCATAGCACAAGATGCAGACATGATATCCTGTCCAAACACTACTAGTATGGATTTTCTTCTTATTGAAATAAGAGAAACTAGCTATATATCTATCCTAACTATTTTGTATATACAGATACAAGATTGTGCTTCATTTATATCACCTTTTTTGTTCAGTTTTGTCAGAGATAGGTATTCCATTGCCATCCAAATATTGTAGGTACATGAATTCAGCAAAATATTCCAATATAGTGCAGTACTCCACAATAGTAGTGGGTTATCCACAGGACTGGCAATGTCCGAATCTGACTTGAGCCTTCTGCAGCTCAGCATATTAACATGGCTTCACTTTTCATACCTCGTTTCTACATTTTTCTGCTGGATGGTTAAGACGAAGATAAAACAAGAACTACATAACAAAAAATGTAACTTTTGCATCTGACACAGACAGTCAAGTCCCTTCGGGACTTGACTGTTAACACTGTTTATCCTGAACCCTGTACTGCACTTTATAGATCCTTTGTCAGTGTCAGCCATGTGAATGAGTCACGGCCATTGTTTGATGGATATTCTAAAATTTAGATCCTTATACAGTGTTAACAGACAATAGCTACATATTTTTACACAGATGTTTAAAAATCAAAGCCATATATAAATTTGGAGCATGAAAATCATGACGACATTTTGTAACATTCTTAATTTTTCATTGTGACATAACACCTTTAACCAGTAATCTCTAATGCATTAGAATATTTTATCTAATTTGTTGTCCTTTAGTGTTATGTACACAAAATCACAGAAGTTTATCTTAAAGGCAGAGGTCTGAATCTGAAGGAATGTCTTATCACCATAAGTGATCTTTGTTCTACATTTTGGAAGACTTGTACACCTGGAATTATCAATATATTTAATACACCATGAGATTAAAATAATGAATTGTCATACACATGGGAAAACCTTTCCTGCTTTATCTAGTTTCGTACCAAGAGCATCTTTTATGAGAAAACTTTATTGTATTTTTTCTGGAAAACTTTACATTTTGACCATGACCAAATGATTGAACCTGTCTCCCAAGGGACTATTGAGATCCTTTGATGCTCCTTAATAATGAACAAGGGTTGGCCACACCTCTATTCACCAATTGGGGTCCTCTCCCCTAATTTCTCCCCAACCTAAGGGATTTTTGCTTAAATAGTTTAATTTTTTGATGAGTCCTGAAAAAGCCAAATTTGACCCTACTTAGATCAGCTGGTAATCCTAACCCAAGTGCAAGCATGCTGTTAAGTATATAACTCAATTTGTATTATAAATAACTGATACAAAAGTACAAAAGAAAGATGGATAGATAAAAAAAATGTTGAGCTCAGAAATAAAAAGGAGTAGCTATTCATGGAATAACAAGTACACAGAACAAAATAACAAATATCTTTTAAAAAATCAGGGTGCACTCAGATATCTTTTCTTAACTTTTTTTTTTGGCGGTATTAGGGATTGAATTCAGGACTTTGTGCTTGCCAGGCAAGTGCTTATTCTACTGCACTATCTCTCTGGCCCCTTTTAAATTATTTTTAAGAGAATTATTTTTAAGGGCCTGCTCAGGGCCCCTCTCCTGTCCCTCTTTAGGATATGAGCTTTATTTCTCCCAATAAATATATTCTGCTTATAAAAAAGAATAAAAAGTAGTAAAAAAATAGAAAAAATACAGTATTTCACTAAACAAAATAACAGGAATTCACCAATGGTTGTTTTATTGCACATTGTTGTCCTCAAATTAGTTGTTCAGCTTACTAAATTTTATTTTTGACCAAATTGAAATATAGTAACTTTACTACAATTTCAGAAATTCATAATTATAATTAAACTAGTCAGCTTTTGTTCTTCATCCATTAGCAGAGATCTCTTTGAAGAAGAAAATGGAAGGAATACAATCTTGCCTCTATAATGAATAGGCCTTCTTATATTTTTTCTATCTTAAAAATACTGGTAATTTTCAGCTCAGTTATGTTTATATATTGTACCACCTATTCAGACTTTTGATTCCATATTTGATTACCATCTCCTGGGCATTCTGGGTCAATTCTTTCGATGGGCCCCAGATCAGATCTGGCCTCATCATTGTCAACTTCATTAGATCTGACTTCATGATACAGCCAGACAGCATGTTCTAGCAAAACACAAACATATCCTTAACTCTGAATTAGCTCTTTGTTTTACCTACTTGAATAGTCTGCCTGCTGCTGTACTTTCATCTTGTGTAGAATTTTAAAAGGTAATAGTATAAGTTGCCAAGTGAAGTCTATTATGATGAGTTAATTTTATAGGGAAAGATTCCCATTTTGGTTTTGTAATTGAATTTTGATCATACAGTGAGAAGCTGTATCCTATATTTCAAAAGAGGAAGTGGTCACATATTCTCCTTTACCCCCAAGATGACCCATCTTTGAAAATAGAAGCAAATGAATTAACTCATTGTTATATTACAATCAATAACACAAGAAATGTTAGCCAATGTAGATTACCAAAAGGATGCAAATTTGCATAACCACTGTTACTGAACTAAAGAAAAGGAAACAAGAGTTTTCACCTCACAACAAAATCCATTGAAAAGGACCGTAAGACTACCAGAGAACCCCAGTGAACATATGTTGAGTTGGGAAGAGACAATTGATATTTAAAAGTCTGAATATCAGTTAGTGTTGTAAAATGATTAACCTGGATCTGAGCAGTTTGGGTTCATTTTTCTTAATTGGAGAAGTTAACCCAAATATGAAGGAGTTATCATAGCTTACACCCCTTTGGAGGCCACTACCAGGCCTGTGATTATGTAAATGGATGTCAAAATCAAGTAATTGTTTTCACACCATTGCTCTCAGATTGTACTCTAAACCTTCATACCTGTTTGTAAAGCATCAAGGATTTTCTATAACAATCAAATTTATGAATATAAAATAGGCAATCAACTTTATTAGAAACCAAGAAAGTTTTAAGTGATCTTTTTTTTTTTAATATCCTCATTATTGTAAATTTTAGGAAATATAATTTTTACGACAGAATTTTTTACCTTGAGGATGGAGTCTCCTAAATTAATCACCTTAAGGGGAAAATGTAAAGGCCTTTTATCAATTTAGTGAAGAGAGAAAAGGACTCTATTCCTTGTTAGACTCTTTTCTGTGAGGTAGAAATTTTAACCTGTATTTGTACTCCTGTCTCGGGCTGCAACGTCCATTCTATGACCTCAAGGCTGGGTGAGCTGTTAGCAGTGGCTCATCGACCTGCTTTAGTACTGGCAATGTGCTCCACCAACCACTCACACCTCCCCTCTGGAAGGGATGCAGTGGTCACCACATCTGCAGCTGGCTTTCTCCCTCCTTGGATCTGGGCTGCTGTCACTCTAACAGCGGAGTGCACATTTGTAGCATAACAAGTGTGGCCACCCTGTAGGTAAGTCTTGCACCCAAGAAGCTTTCTTGGGATCCAGCTCCTGAGGAAAAAAAGGAATGAGGATGCTCATAGCCATTGTTGTTGTCAGTTAACAACAGGCACTGTGACACCACTCCCACTCTAGCTGCTAGATGTCCTGTTTCTGCTAGGATTCCAAACAGAGGCACCATTTGTACCAAGTAAACTTTTGGTATCAAAAAAGCACAATCAACATGCCTTAGTGAGACCCAGGGCACACTTCAAGCATTTCCTGCCTATTTGACCCCAGGTACCCAGGCCTGTGCTTGGTGGTATGTACTATCAGCCACAGCTAGACAGGGCACACAAACATGCATGCAACTGGGAAATCCCAGCTGAGTCTTCCTAAGACTGGATCAAAAGGCCCTCCCTGCACCTGGCCTGCATTTCCCCCCTTGGTAGAACCATGTGACTCTGAGCCAGTCACACACAACTTAAATTTGTTTGTGTTATCTGATTGAACAAAGCTAAAAGGTTTAACTTCTGCTGGTGGGCTGTTTCTCTGCCCTCATTTTTCTGCTACTTGATTTTAAAGTAGTAGTCTAAGCCAAGACTTTGTGATGGTCTTAAATGTAAGCTGGTTTTCTCTGGGAATCAAGAATACAACAAACATGTTTATATACATCTATGTACATCTGTTGTTCTTGTAACTCTATTGGTCCCATTTTTACCTACTAATAAATGAATACACCTTTTTCCTTTTTGCTTCTTTGAGTCCTGTCTCTCTTATTTTAACATAAGTAGATCCCCATGTCCCAATTTTTACATCTGATAATTGCCAATATCAGTGCACTCCTGTGTCAAATACTGACCTACCAATATACTTCTGCCTCCCTTCTGCACACAAAATTGAGACGCATCCTGATGCTGAAGAATTTTCCTTATTGGGTTTCCCTGTTCATCATTAATCTGCATGACCCACATGGAATTTAATGGTCCTGGGGGAAAACTGAAGGGATTTATAAAATAAAAACAAGAGGTAAAAGCTGCGGTGAAGCAGGGGCCTCTTTCTGATGGGAGAAAAGGACTGTAGAGCATTTATGCTTTTACAGAGTCAGTGAACTAAGGACTGGAATTGTCTCAGACAAGATGTTTTTCTGAGGACCAAAGTGTTTCCAGCCTCAGCCGCTCTCTTTGGACAATCACAGTGTTGTAACGTGAGGGAGAAAAACATTACAGCATGTATGCTGTCCTGGCTAAAGCAGTACAATTAGCAATAACAATAGCATCAAGCACAGCCAAGCACCTAACAAACTGTGATAACGACTACTTTGGTGCCATAGGCAGTTATATAACAAAATGCAGTATATACCAGGATCTTGTATGCAATGAGTTTCCTCTTGGTGGATTAATGTTTTCATCTTTGGAGAGTATTTAAGGTGACCAAACAGAGAGAGAAATAAGCAGAAACATAGTAGAAGCAATGCAGTAAGGGTAAAGGATGATCAGCCAAGTTTTGGGGAAACTGGATAAGAGTTCAGGAGAGAAAGGATGAAAGAGAAAGCAAAAGAGTGTTGAAGTGAACCATAAAGAGCAGAGACTATGTTCATTCATGTGAAAGTATCATAAAGTAGATAGTTGTGTGAAGTGAAAAATGATGAATAGAACAAAAGAAAAATCAAGGTTAAAAAAATACAATAATAAAAAACAAAAATGCAGCAAAGCAAATCTCCAACCAGACTTTAAAAAGAAAACCATTCGAACAACCAAAGAGAAAAAAAAATTAGAAAATTTCCTCTGGTGTCCAAAGTTCTGTGGTACTGTCCAAGTCAGATCTCAGAAATGTGCTTTGTAATCCCACCAAGTTTACAGTTAGATTTGTGCTGAGTATAGAGCTCATCGTTGCCTGTTGGCGTGGGGACCATGACTGTTCTTCAGCTGGGAACAGTTCTCATGTCCATTTATCCTTACCGTATTTGTCTCTGTGACACTCTCCCAGTTGCTGTGGTGCCCTCTGGTAGGGAGACCTGATAAGAGTTCAAGAGAGAAAGAATGAAAGAGAAAGCAAAAGAGTATCGAAGTGAACCATAAAGAGCAGAGACTATGTTCATTCATGTGAAAGTATCATAAAATAGATAGTTGTGTGAAGAGAAAAAAGATGAATAGAACAAAAGAAAAATCAAGGTTAAAAAATAATACAATAATAAAAAACAAAAATGCAGCAAAGCAAATCTCCAACCAGACTTTAAAAAGAAAACTACTTGAACAACCTGGGTTGCTCCCAGACTTGTGTAGAGTTGGCTCCTTCTGGACCTTCCACAGTTTCTTCTGTTTCACACCAGTAGCTCCTTTTACCCACTGGTCATAGGGAAAAGGGCGTGCCCTTGTCCCACCACAGACTAAGGCTGATTTCCTGCTCAGACCTGCAAGTCAAGACAGACTCTGGAGTGGATTCCTAACTCCCAGAAGAAGTTCCCCTAGCCTGCCTCTCAGCTGCTTGCAGTCCTTTGTGTCTGGATGGATCTTCCCTCCTTCCACTGCCAGACTTTGGCAGTGAAGCAAACTGAGAGTGTTCTGCTGCTGTGGTTTAACCTGAACTCTTTGAAATAAAATGGTGTCCCTGACCATCCAGTTCTGTTCTGTGGGTCTGTATACCAAAATACCACTGGCTCACCTCAACCACCAACTGCTAACTCTACAAGGCCCCTCAGGAAACTATCCTGCATGCTGGACTGGCTCCATACAGGTACTTGGGCCTGCTCCATTTGGAACCCAAATTTTGCTTTCTATTATTAGGATATATATATATATATATATATATATATATATATATATATATATATATAATGCACTTAGAGGCAGGACCTATGGGTGGTGCTATGATTGTTGGAGTATAGATGACTTGTTCTTAAGGGATGAATCTGGTCAGAAGAGGTCAGTCATCTGGACACAATCTTAAAGGATTCATCTCCCTTCCCTGAGCTTCTCTTCTCTCTCTACTCCATGGCCACCATGACACAAATGCTCTCATGCTTTAGAATCTGTTAATGTCTAACTGAAACATTTTCAAAATAAATCTCTCCACCCTTAAGATATGGCTATCAAGTGTTTTCCCCAGCAATTAGAAAATTGACTAAGTCATTAACTATTGTAATTCCTAAAATATTTATCTTTCCCTACATAACTCTGTGTTAGAAAGCTTAAGGTTGTGGCCTATTGTGAAAACATACAGTCATCATTATTGCTTTTACCTGGAGATAAATACAAAATATATTTCCATGCCACAAATTTTCATCTGTAAACACTGTATACTCCTCCATTCCTTTTTTATTTCTAGGATTACTGAAAACAAAAGTTAAAACAGACAGGATGTTATTAAAAGAGAGTAAAAAAAAGATATATTTCATATAAGGTTTGAAAAGAACTACCACCCTGATGTAGTCACCAGCCAAAGTTATTGAGATTTTAGGTTCAAATTCTGGTAACCTATCAGGCTTATTGTGTCAGGGTCAAGGTTAAAAAGAAAATAAAGGTCACCCACCTCTGCACTTCACTTAGCTCAGATATTTGGATAATGTGATAGAAAGCTAACAACAAAGCAGAAAGTATATGTGAATATTTTATTAAAGATAAAAATTCTGCTTCTGTTTTTGCACTGACAGGGAAATAGAACTGGTTCATGCATTTCCCATAAGAGACAATTAGAGAATGTATGAATTTCAACTATATCATAATGACATAGTCTTTCTTTCCTTGGAGTATGTAACACAATAAAAGTTAACATAGTTCTAAGAAAACAATGGTCTAGGGACTCATAGAAATTCCTAATTCTTAGGCTAGTTTCTTATTGCATTTCACTGTTAATGTCTCAAATGTGATCACACGTGAATAAAGTAAAATTGTACATTATATCTTTTTGAATAAAATGTTAATGTGATAAGTAAAGATGAGTTTGGTTATTAAAGAGATAACTAAAAATTTTATAATTTTACTAAATAATGTTTTAGCTGACCAACTTAAGCTTTTAAATGCTTAGAGGGAAAAAATAAGAAAATTTATAGTCTCCTATTAACCATGAGCTCTAATTACTTTGTCTTTGAAAGCTCTGGAGTAATGAAAATATAACATTCATAAATTTATCCAATGGGTTATAGTTTCCATGTATATGTAAGACTCTTTATCCCAGAAAATATGTAAGTTAATCTAGAGTCAATTTAGTCTTTGACAACAATATCATGAGAGTAGATCAGCTGACCGTGATTGTCACTAAGTTTAGAAATATTATGGAAAACAAAAAAAAAATGTTACAGAAAAATTATCAAGGTGTGATATAGAGTTAATATGGCAACTTTCAAATCAGGAAGGAACATTTTAACCCAAAGAAATGGACTTGACTGGGGAAATATTAAAAGGGAAAAAAGTTTTTTTGTTGTTGTTTGTATTTTGGGAAGGGTCTACAGGGTGTTCAGGGTCTCACTACTAGATCAGACTCATAGTGATCCGCCTGCTTACAGCCTCCCAAGTGCTGGGATTACAAGCATGCACCAACACACCCAGTCTTAATTGCCATCTCAGTGTGCCCCAGGGATGAGGCCAGCACAGCAGGCTCAGGGACTGAACTCCTGGCCCAAATTCTTGGCCCCTGCGCCTGCTTGCAGGTGCTTTAATCCGCTGAACTATTTGGCCAGCCCTTAGAGAAAAAAAGTTTTGAGGAATGTATATCCGTGTTAATTTATGCTGATTTTTGAAGTAATGGTGGAAGATTTAAAAGTATAAAATCAAAACACTAAAGAAAGGTAATATAAATATATAACACTCAAAAAAATAAACAAAGGGGATAAGTGATTCATAGAGTTCAAAAAAACTGCATTCCCAGAAAAATAAATGCAAATGTATCTCCAAGCAAGAGTAAACTGTTTTCAATTCAGGCACACGTTTAAAACCAATATATAGGTCCTCCCAGCCAGGAGGCACCACATTTTGAGGGCAGCGCGGGTGGTTCTGTGGCACTGTCGGCCAGGACTTCAGGCAGTTCTGGGTGACAGAAGGAGGGACGGTCAGTGACCCCACCATTGCCAACTTCCCATTCAGCTGTGATGCCTCACATCCTGACATGCTGAAAATTTATCAGAGCCTTGATTACATAGAAGACAACGCTACAGTTTTTTCATGCCTGCTATCTCTCACTGTAGCTAATGCTGAATACAAATCTCAGTGGCTTTAGATCATTTCACTCCGCCATCTGCTTGCCTGCATAAAGAAATAAAAAGAAAAAATGATAGTTTTATTTGGGGACAAGACCAACAATTTCCAACAGAAAATAATGATGAAGAAACATCAAATAAAATAAATACCATTAGGGAAAACAGTGAACAAGCCACAGAGACTGAAAAAGAATTATCCAAAAGCACAGAAGAGAATATTTTAAGGGCTCCACTTATAGAAAAGCAGATGTACTTCATGCTTCAGGATTATCCAATGAACAACGTGGTCACAGGTTACATATTAATTGATGACTTGGAGCAATTCCTCTGGGAATTATGTGACTTTGTTCCCAGGAGCTCAGGATATCTAGAATATTATGTTCAGGATGAAATCAATTGGTCTGCTATAAAAAGCAAATTGAAAAGAAAATATCAAGTGAAATTGGGCATTTGTTTTCTATAAAATATTACCACAGACCTACATAATAGCTGCTTCCACTTGGGACCCTGAAATGGAGACAGAGAAATGGAGAAATCTCTTTCTCAGTGAGAACCTGTGGAACAGAGTAGTCTCGACACTGGGCAATGTGTCCACAAGTTTCAGTGTCACTGAAACAAGTTCTGTGATTCTCTCCCTCAGTCAAATGGATTTTTTTTTTTTAATTTTAACATTTCTATTTTTTCTAGCTTCAATACTATGGATGCAAGTTTTACAATTCTGGTTATTATTAATCTTAAAAGTTAGAATGCTATAGTTGAGCTCTGAATTTCTGTTCCTGACTTGATACACGTGATACATGTGGAATGAAACATCGTAATGATTAAAAAAATAAATAAAACACACACACACACACATATATATATACATATACATATATATACATATACATATTTTTTTCTATATAATCTCTTTTCTCTGTCTTAGATGTAATTTAAGCTCCAAAAATTCGGGACAAAAGCTAAACCACATGTAGACCTATGGGTCTGTGACAAAACGCTCAAGTTTAAAAAATTTTGCTCTAACAGTATTTATCCCTCCAAAACTGTGATTAGCTCTGAGTACTTTGCACCAGCTCTTTCTTCATCCTCTACATCCTGTGGTGGTTGGGATCCCCATGAGGGATCTATGAGCCAGTGAGCAATGTCCAAGAAGTTCCACCCTCCCAGGCTATGCATAAAATGGAGAATTTTCACATTTCTTCAATATGTCCTATGTACCTGTCATTACATATTACTCTTGGAATGGAGCTCTTTCACATTCATATTTGTGCCCCAAACAAAGGAACATTTAACTTTTTCCTGGAGATCAACTGTAGCAAGCCCCGAGCCTGGAAGACATATATTTCTTTCTGCCGTGCTAGGATTCATGGTTTCATTCAGTCATTGATGAATGGGAACCAGAAGAAAGGACACTATTTCTAGGAAATCCTGAGATATGTTCATAGAAGTTGACTGTCCAACCAAATAAATATTAAACTCATCCACTTGCCTGAATTCTTTGGAACCATTTATTCCTCAAGTCTTCTAGGTTAAATGCTGTCAACCAGGAACTTCCACAAAAAGTGCAACTTTTCATGACTACTAACCTGTGGCTGACAGTGCAGAACTCCAACAACTATTCAGTAAAAAATTCAGGGTCTACTCTACTGAAGCTCTGGTAATATTGAAATGTTTGCAGCATCAAATCTTGGAATACACAACTCAGTGGTGGGTTTTTTTTTTTAACACATTGGAAAAAAGCAAGTGAAAATTCACATGAAGTCTCAAGAGATTAAGAATAGCTACAAGTGGGGCTGGAGAGATGGCTCAGTGGTCTGAGGCACCTACTTAGAACAAGCTTGGCAAAGCATCAGGGACCGCGGTTCAATCCCCCAGCACCACATGCCAGCCAGCCCCGCCCCCTGGTGGGCTGAGCT
>NW_004524581.1:18738305-18744152 GCF_000260255.1 Octodon degus | reverse complement strand
TTTTTTTCGGTACCAGGGATTGAGCCCTTGTGCTTGCCAGGGAAGCGCTTATTCCACTGAGCCATCTCCCCAGCACATTTTTTTAAACTTTAACGTGTAATAAAAAATGACAGTGGCTAGAATGGTATGAAACTGGTGAAAAACAGACATTGAGAAATGAATAAGAATAGAGACATCAAATGTAAACCTATGTGTACATGATTAAGCTGTCTTTGGTAAGCCTTCCAAACCTTACTACAAGGAAAAGATAGTATCTTCAATACATAGTGCAGAGAGACAAGGATGATCATTTATTTAAAAATAATCCTTACCTAACATCACATAGAATCTAAAATAAAACAGTTGGAATAGTTAAACTAAAGGCTAAATATATAAATTTCTTCAAATTCATAACTATATAATGTTGAATGCATGATGATTTCTTGGATTGAAAGAAATGCCAAGGAAATAAAAGCAAATATTTTTAATATTTGTATACATAAATTATACACATAGTATTCCAAACATGAAATAATGAGGACAGAAATATTGCTCAGTGCTAGAATGCATGCTTAGCATTCAAAAAATCTTAGGCGCTACACCCGGTTTTTGTTCACAGACAAGCATACATGCAAAAAATACACATACTCATAAACCCACATACACAAAGGTCAAATATATGTACAGACAGATTTCTCTTAATAATCCATACTGATCCATCTACAAATAGATAAGTGTACTTGCTGAAAGTTGTCTCATTCCATACAACTATATTTCTCAGATATGGATTCCTGGTGTCTTTATGGAAAGCTTAGATTTCTTCTCTATAATTATCTGATAGTCAATGAGGACTACAAAACTACTGTGAATTCTCAACTATTCCTTTCATTCACAACTGTCTTCTATGAAAATATTTCCCATTGAATAATAAAGAGGAACATGCTACTGAACCCTTAATAAATATGTTTCCCTCTAGAGCATATTCATGTCTTCAGTATGTTATCAAACACACAATAGAACAGTCTGAGCAGCTCAATGGAAGTTTCCCTTCATTGTGTCTCCTATGATGCTAAAGCAGAGTAGAGTGATCACTGACAGCCCTTCCACTTTCAAAGCTTAAGAAGTTCTTGTTTATTGTGCATTCTCTCAAGAATTATGAGGGGAAAAATTTTACAGAATGCTTTCTTACAATGATTGCATCTGTAGGGCTTTTCCTCCAGTATTGTTTCTCACATGCACAACAAGAGAAGAAATCACGTAGCATGTAGGATGCTTCCCTTTGTCACGATTTCTGTATGACTTCTTTCCAGTATGAGTTCTCTGCTGTGATACAAGAAGAGAGTTACAGGGAAAGAATCTTACATATTAATTACATTTGCATAGCTTCTCTCTGGTATGGATCCTCCAGAGCAACAAGTTTGACAGTTTTGACTGGTGAACTTCCAACCTTTAGTACTTTCATAGTGTTTGATCTAACATAAATCATTTTATGCATAACAACAGTGTCAACTATCTGACTATAGAATTTTTCACATTTATTATACTCCTAGGATTTAATTACAGCAGGAGTAAATACTGTTTTGATTTTGTTTCTTTTCTTTTCTTTATTTTTTCCTTCTTTCTCTTTTTTTAAATGGTCTCACTTTGTAGTGCAAGCAGACCTTAAACTCACTTATGTAACCCAGGCTGTCCTCAAACTCATGACAATCTTGCTTCATCCTTCTAAGTGCTGGGATTACAGGCATACACCTCCATACCCAATAAATAATTTCATGTTTTGTGAGGGCTGAGCATCCTTGTAAAGTTTTCACGCATTCCTGGAAGTTAAAGAGTGTTTCTCACCTTTGTGAATGATATGAGAGATTAAGTTGAAGGATTTTCCAAATTCTCTAAATTTATAGTTCTATTCGACTTTCAATTCTTTCATGTTTTCTAACGTCCATGTAATTCTTAAAAACCTTTCCACATTTGTCTCATTTAAAGGGATCCTGTTTCTACCTGTATCCCCATGTGGGTAATGAAATATGATCTCCAGGGGCTGGGGAGATGGCTCAGCAGAATAAGTGCTTGCCTAGCAAGTGCAAGGAACTGAGTTCAATCCCCAGTACTGCCAAAAAAAAAAACCCTAAGTATTTGAACTATTGTGTTAGAAATATGATCTCCAGCTGAATGATTGCCCACATTCCCTATACTCAAATGATTTCTCTGTAGTCTGAATTTTGGTGTTGCAAATAAGGTCTCCTTATAAAAGACATTCCATATTTGTTGTACTCAGTGGGTTTCTCCACAGTGCACATGACTGCATGTTGAAGAAGAAATGGGTCATATCAAAAGCCTGTTGTCCTTCCAGTGTATGTATAAAATTTCTCTATAATACTAATTTTTTGATGTTCCACAAAAGATTTTATGTAAAAGATATTTTCAAATTATTTGTAATCAAACTGATTTTTTTTCCAAAATGAAGTGTTAGATGTTCATTAAATGATGCATTCAGGTTAAAGACTTGGTTGCATTCTTACATTCATACAGGTTTTTCTCTCATCTGTATTCTTGTATGATCACCAATATATATGAATGTATTGAAGGATTCCTTAGCATCAAGAGATTTGAAAACAACTTCATTCTTTATTTTTGTGGCATGAACAGATAGAGTGGCTTGAGTGCTTTATCACAATCATTGTTTTCACAGGTAATTTTGTCTGCATACTTTATGACTATGTTACATCTCCATCTTTTACTACCAAATGTCGGGTTTACAGAAATGTCCTAACAGGGAGTCTCTGAGATGCAACAAAGATGAATCGCTGTCTATAGTATGACCCATATTCACAGAATTCAGAAGCTCTTTGAGATAGTACTTTTTTGATTGAAGATCTTTGGCCTCATTGCTGAACTCTGGCTCATGTGCTACTTCTCTGATTGGTCTTTATACACCAAAACCTCCTAACATGGGTAACCAAGGATCATCCCATAGACATCTTTCCAATTGAATGCCAGAGGCTTTTGCTTCAAAAATAGTCTGTGCTAGGATCCATGCTTTGTTTTTAAAATTTTCCATACACTGTGTACAAGAGCCCCAAGGGTGTGCTTCTCTTGTTTCTTACTGTAGCAAGGAAATGACCCCAGGATTGGAGGTCTTATGCCCCACAGAGAGCAGGTGCTCATAGGTGTCCAGCATCATGTCACAGCACAGCATTCTCTGCATGACGTCCAGCTACCCTCCTAATGGATGAATTCTACAGCCATCTTCTTGAAGATCACTGGTACATGTACTTACCAAGTTGGGAGTGAGTCCAGTTGTCCTTCCCTCTTCTTGGCTCCCTTTCTCACACATATGGAGTTCTGAAGACAATTAGCCCAGGAGACCCATAGATTGACAATACCATGTCCTGGTTTGACCCACGAGAACACCCTGTGCATTCCACAGTTTGATGGATACCATCCTAGAGAACTGATCAAAGAGGCTACAGCCCAGAGGCACAGCAAATCCCAAAATACACAGTCTGGGCCGCAGTGTGTGGAGGATGCTATAGTGAGCAACAAAGCTGGACTCATCATGCTCATCCCAGCAGGTATCACTGGCCTTGGATGAGAGAGTTACAGGTCAAGTACCCTGGGGGAGGGCATTAGCTCATCAGGGGTAGCTGTGGAGCTCAACCATCAAGCTGCTCCACGCTCACTCCTGATGCACTGGTCCCCTGAAGGCCTAGATGAAGCTACTTCTAATTTATGTCTTGTCTTTTTTTTCTCTTCATTTCTTCCTCTTTATTTTCTTTTGATAATTTTGTTTTGTTTGTTCTTCTTTTCCTGTTGCTTTCATGTGAAGTGTTAGTTTCTTTATTTGCATTCATTTGAAATGCCAGCTGGCCTCTTACTGCTTTCACCAACTTCTATGTTTATTGGTTTCCCCTTTGCTATTCCCTTTTGCTTAAATGTTTTTTTTCTTCTTTTTAATCTAATTTGGTGGTACTTCCAATGAAACTCAACTTTTTCTTAAGTGTTTTGTGTATGCCTGCAATCCCAATACTCAGAGCAATAAGGCAAAAGGATAAACATGAGTTTAAAACCAGCTTGAGCCCACTGTAAGTTTAAAGACAGCCTGAAATACAATCCAAGACCGTTTCTCAAAAAGATAGCAGAAAGGGTCAGCGAGATAGCTCAGCACACTAAATACCTGTATTGACAAGCACAGGGTTCCATCCCTGGTCCCGTATGCCTCTCTGACCCTGCCCCAGAGTGCTCTGAGCCAGGTGACAGAGTCTGGGCATAGTGCTGCTGCCTATAATCCCAGCGCTGGGGAGAATGAAAATAGGAGAATCACTGTGAGTCTGATTTATGTAGTATGACCCTGTACCAGATACATTAATGAAAAAAATAAAGACAACAAAAAGGTGATTTCCATTGTGTCCCATCTTTATTTCTGTTTTAATTTTTTCTTCAAGCCATTGGTAGTTTGAGAGTTTGTCATGCGAGTCCCACATAGTTTCACATTTTCTTTGACATTGTCTCATATATTTGCTGTATATATTTGGCTGCTCAGGTGATAGGTGAATATATATTCATAATTGCTACATTTTTGAGAGTTTTAAGTCTTTTTATTATATGTTATCCTTTCTTGACTCTGTTGAATTTTTTCTTACCAAAACTCTATTTTGTATGGCTTAAAATTGCCACAATTGCTCATATCGATACACAATTTCCATTGATTATCATTTGCCTTCTTTTTCTGTCTATGTATGTGAAAACTGCACCTTTTGTAGAAATCATCTAGTGGGCTTCTTGATTTTTTAAAATTCCTTTCAAGGAATTAATATTTTAGATTGTTGGATTTGTTTGTTTTGTTTTGTTTTGTTTTTGCAGTACAGGGATTGAACTCAGGATCTTATGCTTGCCATGCAGGTTCTTATACTATCTCCCCAGCAGAAATGTTGTATTTAATCCATGTACATTTATGCAGGTCAATGATGTGGTCCTTAGTTACTTTATGCCTTTCAACTTTAACTGCCTTTTGTATTTCTGTGCTATTTTAGGAGTAATGAGGATCAAGCACAAGGTCTACACAGAGTTGTATCCTCACCCATTTTTTGAGACAAGATTTTGTTATGCAATTTAGCCTGGCCTTGAACTTACTTGGTAGCCCAGGCTGGTGTTGAACTCACAGAAGTTCTCCTACCTGAGCCTCCTAAATGCTGGGATCATAGGCATGGGCCATCACACATGGCTTCCTCATCAGTTAAAAAAAGATAATAATAACTCTTATTGACACAGAGTCTTTCTGTTTTCCTAAATTGCCCAGACAAGGCTGTAACTGGTGATTCTTGTGTTTCAGCCACCAGAGTATTCTGATTACAGACATGTGCCTCCATGCTTGGCTTCACTGAGGTTTTTTTGTTTTATTTTGTTGGGGCTGGGGAGATGGCTCAGTGGAATAAGCACTTCCCTGCTTTTTTTTTTTTTTTTTTTTGGTGGGGGGAGTTGTACCTTACATTCATTCCTTTTTTATTTTCTTTTGTAAATCTTTTTTTTAAATTTTATTTATGTGTGTGTGTGTGTGTGTGTGTGTGTGGCCAACTCAGCCCACCAGGGGGCAGGGCTGGCTGGCATGTGGTGCTGGGGGATTGAACTGCGGTCCCTGTGCTTTGCTGAGCTTGTTCTAAGTAGGTGCTTTAGACCACTGAGCCATCTCACCAGCCCCACTTTTGTAAATCTTGTAGAGATTGTTCACCGAAAACATTGACTCTCAATGATAAACAATCTTATTTGAACTGATAACAGCTCAACTTCAGTTGCATTAAATATCTGTTATACCTGTCTGATTCCTTATGTTATGATGTTGATGACTACTTATTTCTGTAGTACTTTATATAT
>NW_004524581.1:18724094-18730210 GCF_000260255.1 Octodon degus | reverse complement strand
CCGAGGGGCTGGGAGAGGGTCCGGCCCACGCTGCGCCTGGGCTGGGACTGGTCCCGCCGGCGCAGGGTAGCAGGAAACTCTCCGCACACTCACCGGACCTTGGCTAGGACTGGGTCTGGGGGCTCCCGGAACTCGGCAGCTTCAGAATTTCTTATAATGCAAGTCCAGTGGTGATGAGCTGCCTCAGGGTTTGTTTCTGCCTCCTTTGAAAAAAAAACAAAAACACTTTTGTGAGAAATAGCTCACCGTTAAGATACTCATCAAACCTTTCTCAGGTTGATGCTGAATAATCTAATGACCTTGCATGAGGCTACGCATTTTGAACAGTCTACCTCCTCAACAAAGCTTCTTTAGGGCCAGTCTTCTGGTGTATGAGTCATTTGGGAAAAACTCAAACCATATGAAAACCGTAATAGTTAACAAGAAAAATCTGAAAGATAGCTTTCCTCAGGCACTAAAATATGGCAATATGCACAATATTTAAACTAGTGACAAATGAAAAGTATCTAAAGGTACGAAAAAACATTATTCACATAGCAAAATGTGGTTGATATTTTGTGCTGTTTGCTCTTATTTGTCTGAAGATGACTGTATTATGGCTGCATGAAGAGGAAATGGGAGGCCACCGAACGGAATGTGGATGCCAGTGGTAGTTTGTGCTGGTGTGGAGATATACAGCACTAAAAAGACTCAGGATATTGAACTCGAGTTGGAAGAGGCAAGTCCAGTCTCAAAATTGAGGTAAAATCGCCACCCAGTCACCTCTAGCAGGACTCCTGCCATTGCCATAGCTGCCAGGGAGGGGAGGGTCATGATTCAAAGGAGCCAGAGAAGTTGAGGAAGCTGTTTTATTGGTGGTCTGAGTTTTGAAACTACCAATGATAGTTTAAGAGAACACTTTGAGAAATGGGGCACACTCCCAGATTGTGTGGTGATGAGAGATCCTCACCCAAAATGCTCCAGAGGCTTTGGTTTTGTGACTTACTCTTTTGTTGAAGAGGTGGATGCAGCAGTGTGTGCTGGACCACACAAAGTTGATGGGTGTGTAGTGGGACCAAAGAGAGTTGTTTCTCTAGAGGATTCAGTAAAGCCTGGTACCATATAACACTGAAAAAAATTTTGTTGGTGGTATTAAAGAAGATATAGGAGCATATTTGAGAGACTATTTTAAAAAATATGGCAAGATTAAAACCATAGAAGTTATGGAAGACAGGAAGAGTGGGAAAAAGAGAGGATTTGCTTTTGTAACTTTTGGTGATCACGACACAGTTGACAAAATTGTTGTTCAGAAATGCCACACTATTAATGGGCATAATTGTGAAGTGAAAAAGGCCTTTTCTAAACAAGAGATGCAGTCTGCTGGATCACAAAGAGGCCGTGGAGGTGGATCTGGCAACTTTATGGGTCGTGGAGGAAACTTTGGAGGTGGTGGAGGGAATTTTGTCCCTGGTGGAGACTTTGGTGGAAGAGATTACGGTGGTGGAGGAGGTGGCAAGAGAAGTAGTTATGGAGGAGGTGATGGTGGATATAATGGATTTGGAAGTGATGGTGTAAACTATGGTGGTGGTCCTGGTTACAGTAGTAGAGGAGGGAATGGTGATGGTGGACCAGGATGTGGAAACCAAGGTGGTGGATATGATGGTGGTGGAGGAGGATATGATGCTTGCAATGAAGGAAGAAATTTTGGTGGTGGTAACTATGGTGGTGTTGGGAATTATAATGATTTTGGAAAATATAGTGGACAACAGCAGTCAAATTATGGACCCTTGAAGGGGGGAAGTTTTGGTGAAAGAAGCTTTGGCAGTCCCTATTGTGGTGGTTATGGATCTGGTGGTGGAAGTGGTAGATAGCGTAGCAGAAGGTTTTAAGAAACAACAGAAAAGGGCTACAGTTCTTAGCAGGAGAGAGAGAGTAAGGAGGTGTCAGGAAACCTGCAGGTTACTTTGAGACAGTTGTCCCAAATGTGGTAGAGGAAATGTAAAAATCTGCCACAGAAGGAACAGTGATCCATAGGCAGAAAAGTTACTGCAGCTTAAACAGGAAACCCTTCTGGTTCAGGACTGTCATAGCCACAGTTTGCAAAGAGTGCAGCTATTGATTAATGCAATGTAGTGTCAGTTAGCTGTACATTCCTGAGGTCTTTTATCTGTTGTAGCTTTGTCTTTTTCTTTCTTTTCATTACATCAGGTCTATTGCCCTGTAAATTGTGGTAGTGGTACCAGGAATAAAAATTAAGGAACTTTTAACTTTTCAATAAAATAAAAAGACTTAGAACTTTCAGAGAGGAGCACAAAGTATTTTCTTTCTGAATTGGTTATGTAGTTTAAAAAAAAATGCAAAGTCAACGATAATCACAGGAGAGGCCAAAAACTCCAACATTTTGAAAAGAAAAAAGCAAGATTTATATTGTCAAGCATAATAACTAGAAAAGGACCCAAGTAAAAAAGATAACTATGATCTAGGCACAGTGGTGCACATCTGTAATGTCAATACTCAGGAGGCTGAGGAAGGAGAATCACCATGAGTTCAAGGCCAGTATAGTAAACTCAAAGCCACATTGTCTCAAAAAAAATTAATGAAGATTTTATTTTACTGACAAAATTTCCAGGTACTAATTTTTAAAACATAAGAAAAATGAAGGAGCACATTTTCAGACCATGCTTCCATGCTCATTGTGTAAAAATACCCTACCCTCTCCTCACTATGCATTCTTTCACTGAAGAAATTACAGCTTTTTCAGCTTTGGGGAGTCAAGACTTCACAAGTGATTCCCTATGGATTTATTATTTGCCACAAATAATCAACACTTTATGAAACATTTGTTCTTGATGTTCTCAATGAAAAGATAGATACATTGCATCTGTTGTCATTGGAGAAATATAGCCATTCTCTACCAAACATTCCTAAGGCAGAAGCAATCAGAACAACTTTAAGGCAATATGAGTAGAGCACTGTGAGTCCAGGGAACCAAGAGCACTTTTATGTCTCTAAACAAATGGGAAATAGAAGATCAGTTAGGATAATCAGGAAAGGTCTTAATCATGAGTTATTGTAAGTGTCAACCTGAAGAACTTTTATTGATTCCTCAGCCAATAGTGAGTTAGTGAAGGCTGTTTCTGTTAGATTATTACATCAAAGGATTGGACATTTGTGATATACAATGGATGGAGGTAAACTAAAAAAAAAAAAATTAGGGAAAATGAAAGACTGATGAAGCAACATGATACAAATGGAGAAAAGTTGACATCATTTCCTCAAATATTCGAGAAATATTTCTGAGGACATGTTCAACACTGAGCCTGATGCTAGGCAGTGTTTTGGAACTGAAAACAAGAAAGGTGCAGTTCATTATCCAATACCAAAAGTTACATTTTTTGTTATATATGTCTTGTTTAACTTGGTCTTAACCATCCAGAAGAAAAGTGTAACCACGAGGTATAAAAAGTAAAGCTATATTAATATGCTGAGTTGTAAAAGGCTCAAGTCAACAACTTTGGAAAATTGCCAGTTGTGCTGATAACTCGCTACTATTATGGACTATCGGATTATAAGGGGTTATTTTCCTGAATTCAAGTACCTACAATCTTTGGACTGGCAACAAGTATGAAAAGGTCCTTTAAAGAATTCTCAAATACAGCTTCTCTAACTGTGATAGAACACCCAACTCTGACAAAACAAAACAAAAAAAGGAATATAAATAAAGGACCATTTTGTTATGAAATATATATATAAATATATATATACATATATGTATATACATATATATTTTTCTCATTGAAATGAATAAAACAAAAAATACAGTTGACATAGTAAAGGTAATTAATCTTTCCTAAATAAAGTTTTGAAATGGAAAAAAAATGCCCACAGAAAATAAAATGTTCATCCTAGCCCAGGTCTGGTGAGTGTGAGGGAGAGCTTCCTGCTACCCTGAGCTGGCAGGACCAACTACTGGTCCCAGCCTAGGCGCAGAGTGGGCAAGACCCTCTTCCACTCCCTTGGGATGCCCGCACCACTCTGCAGCACCACCCCCACCCCGCCCGCTGAGTAGGAATTTCTGCCGCATTCCAGAAAGTCCCAGACCCAGTCCTAGCCCAGATCCGGTGAGTGTGTGGGAGGGCTTCCTGCTACCCTGTGCCAGTTGGACCAACTACTGGTCCCAGCCCAGGCTCAGCATGGGCAAGACACTCTTCCACCCCCTGGGGACACCCCCAACCACTCCGCAGCACATCCCCCACCCTGCCCGCACAGTAGGAATTTCTGCCGTGTTCCGGAAAGCCCCAGATCCAATCCTAGCCCAGACCCAGTGAGTGTGTGGGACAGCTGCCTCTCCCCCATACTCCACCTTGTCCCCACCAGGCTCATCTCAGCCCTGGCATACAGGCCTGGGGTGTAACCCTGCAGCTGCAATCCCTGCAGAGAGTGTAGAGGATAGAACCAGCCAGCTAGTCCAGGAGCAGAACATCTTGCCACGGGGCACAACAGGTTCATCTTCAAGGGCAGCAGCAAGAAGGAGCTGAGCACAGCAGCCAGACCCAAGCAAGGCATAGCTGAATAAATCCAAACATTGTAGATCTGCACCTGAACTTCAGTACGTGCTAAGGTTATAACTACAATGAAGACCTACAACAAAGGTCAGAAGATAGTGCTACACAAAATGATGAGAAGGAGCAAAATGCAACCTCAGAACCCAAGCCCACCCATAACAAGTGCAGAGGGCACTAACACAGAACAAATTGGGAATCAAATAGCTGACAGCAATGAATGAACAGTTTCTGAAATAAAGAAACAGCTGCAGAAAGGTATAGAGGAACTCAGATGGGAAATAAAAAAAGAAATCCCTGAATCAATAACATCTACACTAAAGAATCAAATGCAGAAACATATGGAGGAAACCAAGTGGCCAACCAGAACAAGTGCGGAAGACACTAGCTTGGCTCAAATGCATGAATTAATAGTGTCAATGGTAAATAAGCAACAGCAGAGAGATATAGAGGAAATCAGAGCACAATTTTTTTCTGAAATAAAAAAAGAATTCTCAGGACTCATACCATCTGAAGTAAAGAAGCAACTACAGAAACATAGGGAGGAAACCTAATCTGAAAAAAACACTGCAATAAGAGAATTTATAAATGCTTCTAAAGAAGACATTGAGAAAAAAATAGAGGAGATTAGAAAAATGATGGATTCCTTGAATGAGTAATACAGGAAAGAAATAGATCACATGAAGAAGAGTCAAAGAGATATAGAGGAAAATGAACCTCAATCACAAGCTTGCAAAACCATTTAAGTCAAAATGAAGACAGAGTTTCAGATCTTGAAGATGATGGGGCAGCTAGTGAAAAGGTAAGAAAGGATCTCTCAAAAACAAAAAGGATGCAGGAAAGAATAATCCATCACCCGCAAGATGAGACAAAGATGAACAATGTGAGACTAATAGGCATCAGTGAGAAAGAAGGAGTCAATACAAATGACATTAAAAAAAAATATGGGCAGAAGTAATAGCAGAAAAATTCCCAAATATGAGGAAACAATTTGACATTCAGGTGACTGAAGCATGCAGAATGCCAAGTAACCTCAATCCAATGAAAAACACAACAAGACATATAATAGTCAAGAAACCAGAAATTCAGCACAAGAATAATCTACTGAAACCTGCTAGAGAAAAGAAGCAGATCACATTCAAAGGAAAACCCATCAGAATTATGGCGGACTGCTCTTCACAAACCATGAAGGCAAGAAGAGCATGGAGCAGTGTACTTCAGGTCTTCTATGAAAACAAATTCCAGCCCAGACTACTATACCTTGCAAAACTCTCTTTCAAGTTTGATGGACAAGTGAAATACTTTCATGACAAAGAACAGCTAAAGAATTTCGTGATGACAAAGCCAACCTTACACAGGCTACTGAAAGATGTTCTAGAGAGGGACCAAAATGATCAGAACTCCACGAATGAGATAAGAAGCAACAAACTAAATAGGGCAAGCAATTAAACACAGGAGAAAAAGGAGTAAATGACAACAGGTAAAGAATATGTCAACCGTAAGTCAATACATCTGAATTCTAACCATCAATGTAAATGGACTCAATTCACCAAATAAGAGAAAAAGACTGGCACA
>NW_004524581.1:18703863-18719091 GCF_000260255.1 Octodon degus | reverse complement strand
CTGTGTATTCAAAGTGGTTAGGATAGATATATAGTTACATTCTCTTAATGAATAGAATGATTTGTTCTAATGGTGTTTGTAAATAGGATATCAAGTCCACATCTTTACAGCAGTTAACCAGTAAGAAGAATATATGCAGTGTGTTAATTGTTGAAACTGTCCTACCGATTTGATTTGAAACTGTCTCATTGCTATTTGTTTATCAATAAAATTATGGCAAAAAAAATAAATAAATGGAAAAAAGAAAAGAAAATGTTCACTGCTTCAATCAAAAACTAAAAAAGACCTGGCAAGTGCAAGGGCCTGAGTTCAATCCCCAGTTCCACCAAAGAGAGAGAGAGAGAGAGAGAGAGAGAGAGAGAGAGAGAGAGAGAGAGAAAAGAAAAGAAAGAGAAAGGTGCAGTTCGTGCCAGGTTTGGCACAGTGCCTTCTAGATGGCACATCAATCAGTGACCAGTGGGATTTCATTAGACAGCAGAAGTATCTTAACATACATGTGTACTTTGCATTTAGATTGTGAGACCCTCTATTCAGAAATTTCACACAGAAATATTCCCAGCTATTAAATTAAGAAATTAATAGAGGACCGGACATATAGCTCAGTGGATTAAAGCACCTGAGGCATACGCAGGAGTTGGGAATTTGATCCTTCAGCTGGCTGTGCCACCACCACCCCCAGGTGCGCTGAGACAGGATTGAGACTGGGCATGGTGGCGCATGCCTGTAATCCAAGCAATTGGGAGGCTGTAAACAGGAGGATCACTATAAGTCTAATCTACGCAGTGAGACCCTGTACACCCTGTCCTTAAAAAAAAGAAAGAAAGAAGAAGAAAAAAGAAAAGAAAGAAAAAAAGGAATGAATGAAGACAAGGGCTAATCCAGTGGGTGTGGAGACTCAAAGAAGAGGAAGTAGAAAATCAGATTGCATGTCCTGCCAAGAAGTATTCAAATTCAAATAATGATAACATATAATGACAACTAGATTCAACAGGGTGTTTCTGTTTTTATTTCTTAAAAAAACTAATAAGTACAAAGAAGGGCTGGCCAGATAGCTCAACAAATTAAAATGCCTGTTTAGGTAGAGCGCAGCGGCAGAGGTTCGATACCCAGCGTGCTGTGCCAGCTTCAACCCCGGAGCGCGCTGAGGCTGCGATTGAGACTGGATGTGGAGGCACACACCTATAATCCCAGCACTTGGGAGGCTGAAAACAGAAGAATCACTATGAGTTGGATCTACATAGTGAGACCCTGGACACCCTAGAAACCCTGTCCTAAATACAGAAGAAAAAAAAAAAAAAAAAACAGGTGAAAAGGATGCAACAGTGATGGTTATATTGCACAATGCTATCTTCAGTGTAGTTCCCCAAATTACACACATTAGTGTACAAAATTGGTTGAAGTGAAAATTTTAAACATTAGCTTCTTTCTACCTTCAAAAAATTGATAGAAATTAGTAGCACAATCATATTAGCTTTACTCTGCATATACTTACATGATTTTTTCCATTTGCTTTTTCTCTATCATTTCTCATTTCCCTCATCTCAATTATCTATTCCTTATCTACAGTTTCTTTCCATTTTGCTACATCTATTGTACCCATCAGATTTTATTTATTCTTTCAGGTTCTTACAGTAGGGAGACAATAGATGTTTACACAAGTGGGTGTGATTTTTTTCACTTATTAGTATAGCCTTTAGCGCCATCATTTACATATAAAAGCCTCAAGTTTGTCTTTCTTTAGAGCTAAGTAATACTCCATTATGTAAAAATATCACATCTTTTTTATCCATTCCTGAGGTAATGGGCATTTTTGTTGTTTTCAAGATTTAGCTATGACAAATTGTGCTGCCATAAACATGGGTGCACATATATAGTGTGGTATGATGTATTTTGTTTTTTTGGAGAAATACTTAGAAGGGGAATAGCTGGCTTAAATGTGACTTCTAATCCCAGATTTTTGAGGAATGTCCACACTGATTACTGTAGTGATTTTATCAGTCTACACTCCTATCGACAGTGAAGAATGGTTCCTTTTTCCACACAGCCTCTCCAGCATTTGTTAAAAGTTGAATTTTTATGATATCCATTCTTTCTGGAGTGAAATGGTATCTCAGTGTTGTTTTAATTTGATTTCTCAAATAACCAGTGCTGTGGAACATTTCTTCGTGTATTTATTTGCCACTTTCATTTATTCCTCTGAGAAATGTGTATTTATCTCAGATGCCCAATTTTGGATTGGGTCTTTCAATTTTGGGAACCTGAAATCTTTCATTCTTTATGTGTTCTAGACAGAAGCCCTTCGTCCGAGTGACCATTAGTTAAGAATTTTTCCAACTTTGTGAAATGCCTTTTCACTCTGTTAATGATTTTGATAATTCATTTGGACTTGCAGAAATTTCTCAATAAGAATGGATCCCAGTTGTTGATTCTTTGAAATATTACCCATGCCATTTGGTTTTTATTCCTGCAATCTCTGCCTATAACTAAGTCTTCAAGATTTCCACCTACTTCCTCTTCCAGTAGATTTAGTGTTTCTCTTTTAATGTTTACATTTTTAATCCATTCTTATTTTAGTGCATGCTGGTAGATCAGGTCTAGTTCTAGTTTTTGGCATGTGGAAAGCCAGTTTTTCCAGCACCATTTATTAAAGATGCTATGTTTCTTCCAGTGAACATTTTGGCCCCTTCGTCAAAAATAAGGTGGCTGAGTGTGTTTGCAGTGTCTGCATGTTCTAATCTGTTGGACTATTCTTCAGGAGTCTGGGTTTTTTGCCAGTACCATGCTGATTTTATCACAGTAGCTTGTAGTACATTTTCAAGTACTGGATTGTAATGCCTCCTGCCCTGCCATTGTTGCCCAGGATTGTATTTGTTATTCTAGGTCTTTTCTGGTTCCAAGTGAATAGCAGAAATGTTTTCTCTAGATCCATGAGGTATTATGATGTTATTTGATATGATTCCTTTAAATCTGTATAACAATTTTGAGAATATAGCCAAAGCAAGGTTCTTCCTATCCATGAAAAAGGAATATCTTTCAATTTTCTGAAATTCTCTTTGATTTTTTTAGAGTATTGTAATTTTCATTGTATAGATCTTTTACTTCCTTTGTTAGATTAATTCCTAAGTATTTCAGTGTTTTGGATTCTATTATGAAGGATATTATTCTTCTAATTTCTCTTTCAGTGAGTTTGTTGTCTGTGTAGATGGATGTTACTGATTTTTGGGTGTTGGCTTTGTATTCTGCTATGCTACTGAATTTGTTTTTTAATTCTATGAATTTCTTGATGGAGTTTCTTTGGGTCTTCCATGTAGAGTATCATGTCATCTGTAAATAATGATAGTTTCACTTCTCCCATTCCAATCATGATTCCTTTTATTTCTCTCTCTTGTCTAATGGATCTCATTACTATTTCCAGAAATATATTAAATAGGAGCTGTGACAGTGAACATCCTTGTGGTGTACCTCATTTTAGAGCAAAAGCATTCAGGTTTTCTCCATTTAGAATTTTGTTGACTGTTGGTTTGTCACAGATGGCTTCCATCAGATTTATGTATAGACTGTCTATTCCAATTTTCTAAAGGGCTTTGATTATGAATAAGTGTTGGACTTTGTCAAAAGCTTTTTCTGCATCTATTGAGATGATCAAGTGGGTTTTGCTTTTGGCTCTGTTAATGTGGTATATTACATTTATAGATTTGTGTATATCAAACCATGCCTGCATCCCTTGGATGAATTTCACCTAGTCATGGTGTACAATCTTCCTGATGAATTACTGCATTCTGTTTGCTAGTAGTTTATTAAGGAATTTTTCATCTATGCTCATGAGGGTACTTGGCCTATACTTTTCTTGTTTGGTTTGGACTTTATCTGCTTTTAGTATCAGTGTAATACTTGCATAAGGAAATCAATTAAGAGGCCAACAAGATAGCTCAGCAGACTAAAGCTCCTGATTAGGCAGAGTGCAGCAGCTGGGGCTTGATCCCCAGGGTTGCCAGACTGGACCTGCCCCCAGGGCATGCTGAGATGGCAATTGAGACTGGGCGTGGTGGCACGTGCCTGTAATCCCAGCACTTGGGAGGCTGAAAACACAAGAATCACTAGGCATCCGATCTACATAGTGAGACCCTATACACTCTGTAGAGCCTGTCCTAAATTCATTTTTTAAAAGAGAAAGAAATCAATTAAGGAGTACTGCTTCCTTTTCAATTTCATTGAAGAGATTGAGGACTATTTGGGATTAAATTGTCTCCAAATTTGTTATAGAATTCAGCTGTGAGCCCATCAGGACCTGGGCTTTTCTTTGTAGGTAAATTTTTTATTACATTTTCAATTTCATTGACTGATATTGATTTATTCAGAAGTTTTATCTTCTTGATTCAGTGTCAGTAATTGTAATATCTAGGAATCTGTCCATTTCTTCTGTGTTTTCCACCTTGTGAAAGTAAAGATTTTTGAAGCAGGTAGTGATGATCTGAATTTCAACAGGATTTCACCCCTTTCATTCTTTATTGCTTGAATTTGGGTTTTTTCTTTCCTTTGTTTTCCTTTTTTTTTTTTTTTCTTTTTGATGAGGTTGGCTAGAGGTTTATCAATTTTATTTAGTCTTCCAAAAACCAACTCTTTGATTCATTAATTCTCTGTATTGTTTTCTTCATCTCAATCGCATTAATGTCTGCTCTGATATTTGTAATTTCCTCCCTTCTTTGGGAATTGGGCTTGATTGCTCTTCTTTTTCTAGAAGCCTGAGGTACAGAATTAGGATATTTATTTGTTCTTATTTGGTTTTCCTAATGTGTGAGTTCAGTGCTATACATTTCTCTCTGAGAACTGCTTTCATTGCATACCACAAATTCCATTAAGTTTTGTTTGAATTTTCAATGGATTATAGATATTGTTTAATTTCATCTGTGACCCACTGATTGCTGGGGGATGTTATTTAATTTCCATGTGTTTCTGGGGGTTTTGCAGTTTCTGTTGTCATTAATTTCCAATTTCATTGCACTATGAACAGATAATATGCATGAGACAATTTGAATTTTCTTACATTTACTTAAGCATGACCTATGGACTAGTATGTGGTTCAGTTTAGAGAATATCCCATGTGCGGTTGAAAGTAACATGTATTCAGATGTTCTTGGGTGGAACACTCTGTGTATGTCCACTAAGTCCATTTGCTCAAAAGGTTGGTTCAGATCTGATACCTCTTTGCTGATTTTTCATCTACTTGACCTATTTTTTTGAGATAGTGGGGTGTTAACTTCTCCCATTAAAATTGTATTATTGGTTACTTGCTTTTTTTCCTTTAAAGTTTGTCTTATATAGTTAGATGCTCCCATATTTACTCCATACATATTTATGATTTTTATCTCTTTCTCTTGATTTTTTTTCCCTAACAAGTATGTAGTGACCTTCTTTATCTTGTTTGATCATTCTTGGTTTGAAATTCAAATTGTCTGCAAACAGAATACCTACCCCCTTTTTTCTGAGATCCTGGTGCATGAAGAATTTTTTTCCACCCTTTGACTTTCAGCCTATGAATTTCCTTTTGACCTAAAAGTGTTGAATATATATAGCATATTGTTTGAATTTTTTATTGATTCATGCTGCTAATCTATTTCTTTTCATTGATGAATTGAGTCCACTTACATTGGTGGTTATAATTGATATGTATTGGCTTATCTTTGTCATGTTATTTTCCTGCTGTTGGTTCCATACTTTTACTGTGTTTAATTGTTTGCCATGTTTGGTGGTTTCTCTCTGTTCTTATTGGGGTTGTGGTCATTTTGAACCCTTTGTAGAATATCTTTCAGTAATCTTTGTAGGGTTAGTTTTATGGTCATGAATTTGTTTAGTTTTTCTTCATCATGGAAGTATTTTACTTCTCCATTTTTTTTTTGAGGTACAGTACCAGGAATCAAACTCCAGACCTTATGCTTGCCAGGCAGCCACTTGTACCACTGTACTATCTTCCCAGCCAAATGTTAGTATTTATTTATTTACTTGGTATGGGGTCTCACTACACAGCTCAGATTTTTAGTGATCTTCCTGTTTTCAGCCTCTGCAGTGCCATGATTACAGGTGTGTGTCACCATGCCCGATCTCAGTGGCCAGCGCAGCACGCCTGGGGGCAGGGCAGTTGTGGCATGTGGTGCCAGGGATTGAACCCTGGTCCCTGTACGTGCCTATGCAGGCACTTAGTCCACAGAGCTATCTCACCAGCCTTTCTCCATTAATTTTTTTTTTTTTTCCGGAACTGGGGATTGAATTCAGGCCCTTGAACTTCCCAGGCAAGCGCTTATTCTACTGAGCCATCTCCCCGGCCTCTCCATTAATTTTGAAAGAAAGCTTTTCAGAGTATATCAATCTGGGTTGAAAATTGTTTTCTTTTAGAACTTGAAATACTTCATCCTAAGCTCTTGTTGACTTGATAGCATATATTGAGCTCTGCTGTTATTCTAATGGATTTTCCTTTAAATGTGATCTGTTGTAGGGTTTTTTTTTCCTCTAATAGCTTTTAGTATTTTTTTTTTGTAGTGAATTTCTGGGATCTTGACTATTATATGCCTGGGTATAGATTTATTTTGCTTAATGCTATTTGGAGATCTATATGCCTCACTTTTCTATATATCACATTCTTTCCCTATACATGATAAGTTTTCTACCATTACTTCTGAAGATAGACTTTTTATGTCATTTGCATTGGCTCTTTTTTCATTGACACACAGTAGTCTTAAATTTTTCATCTTTGCACCATCTTGTAGCTGCTGAATTATTATTTTGTAGTTCCTTGTTACTTTTAAGAGATCTTTCCTTTCCTAGTCACTAGCTGCAGTAATATCTTCAAGGTCTGAAAGACTGTCTTCAGTTTCATTTAAATGATTTTGCCAGCTTTTAGTGGAATTTTTAATTCTATGGATATCTCTTTGAATCTCTTTCATGCCTTTTATTTCTGTCCTATATTGTCAATTCATGATTTCCATCATTTTCCAATGCTTTTCTATTGTTTTTATTAATTTCTTCTTTAGATACACTTAGCAGTTCTTTCATTATTGGTACCTTTTTGTTCATGTGAGAGGTCATTTCTGACCACATTTCCTCTATACCCATTTGAAGTTGTTTCTTTACTTCAGCTTCATTTGTTTCAGAGATTTCAGGTGTGTGACTTCCAATTTCTTCTATGCTGATGGCTCCTGGATTTCTTCTGGGTGGGCTGAGGACCTCAGATTGCACTTTGCTCCTTTGCTTTGTCATTTTCTCTGTACCAGTCCCTCTGAAGAGTTGTCTGGGTACTTAGGTCTGCCCTGGCAAGCTAGTCCCCACAGTTCCATGCGCCTCCTGCTTAATGTATTCATGCAGTGTTTAATTTTATCCCATATAGCCTCATTTTTGTCTTATTTTGCCTTGTATAGTTTCATAGATGTTCTTTTTTAGGTTGAAAGAATGTTCTTCTAGTCACAGTCCCTGAGAGTTTTATTGGTTTAATTTTTATTATTAATAAATATTGAGTTCTCTAATAAAAAAACAAAAATGCAATAGTTATTTATCATTGGTCACTATGGCATCCTTTTTTCTGATGTGGGGGATAGAACCCAGGGCCTCACACTGTAAAGAATGCTTTTAACACCCAGCCACCTCCCCCACATTTGTTCTTTTGTATTAATAATTGAGTGAGTTAAGTGTTGCAATTGAAGTAAAAAAGAAAAAGATTTATTTGGAAATTGTACAAATTCAGTATAGATACATAGATAGATCGATACATACATACACACACAGACAGACAGATACACACACACACACACACACACACACACACACGAGAGTTAGGATAGATATACAGCTACTTTTGGTTCATTGAGAATGAAAGTTTGTACTAATATTGTTTAGACAATATATCATGTCTGCATCTTGTCCTCTGAATAACTACTACAAAGACAACAACATGTAATGTATTAATTATTGTAACCATTTTACTAACCTGTTTTGAAACTGTTTCATTGCAATTTTTATCTTTTTTCTCATTAAAATGAATTTAAAAATATAAAAAATAAGAATAAATGAATGGGTAATTCACTTAAAATCATCTTTTAAAAAACCTACATGTGCTCAGAGAAAATTTGGTGAGGAATCACTTTGCCAACTTCACCAAACATACATACAGTATATTTAACTTTGTAATAGAATTTTAAATTGCAATGTTGGGTATGTTTATTCACGGAAAAGAAACATATGGTACAATTTAAAATAGGAAAACCCAAGAGAAACATATTTAAGTGAAAGGTACTTTTAGTATTGCAAAAAAAAATCTGTGTGAGAAATGAATTTAATAATTCATCAGATTCAACAAATGGGGAAATTCCTTAAATGTGGGAAGGATATAACTTTTGAGAGAAACATTTATAGACCACCAAAATCTAGTTTTCTCTCAGGTTTCTCTGTAGAGCACCAAGTAATAAATGAGCTGTGCTTTTAGGTGCACTTATATTTTTAGCTAGATGGTCATTTCAATTAAATTGCCATTTTAATGACTTGCTTTGGCTTAGTCTGAATTAGCCTGTGTAGCAGACTCAAATCCAAAAGCTAGCTACACCTGGAAGACACCTCTGAATAGTCATTTCCCAAGATTTATAAATACTAGCAATAAAGCTATTCACCATAGGCAGTTTACAATCATCAACCCACAAGTTACATTTTTTTTAAGTAGAAAATTAAATGACACTTAAGATGTAACCCAAGATGTCCAGTTCTCCAAAGGCAAGCCCAGGGGACAATGAGGGGAAACAATCCAAAAACCACCCACCTGGACTATCTCAAGTGGCAACAGTACAGTGACAAATCAAATGAATGACATATTAGGAAAAAAAATCAAATCAGAAATAATTGTTGAGATCTCTACATTACAGATAAAGACCATACAAAAGATATTCATGTTATTCATTCAAAATTCCATGGGATATATTTTGTTTTATACTTTCAACTACATTGGCACCAAAATATACTCTGATGTTTTGAGATGGGGTTCAGGGGAGCAAGACTAGTGGCTGCCTTCTTTATTTTCTTGTTCCTGGCACAAAACACCCAATATTCATGTATTAAAGAAGAAGCAGTTTGCTTTGGCTCACAATTTGTAGAGGGAGATTTTTCATTCATAGATGCCTGGATCAAAAGCAAGACAAGGTGGCACAGGAGTGGGGCAGAGGTGGGGAAGGAGCTCTGAGTATGATAGGCAAAAAGCAGAAGGATCAGGAAGAGGATGCAGGCTACACCCACAGTGAGGCACCTCTTCCCACCAGATTTCCCCTCTCAACATCACATTTAGTTATAAGCTCTTTAGAGGACTGATCCTGCAATGAGTATCTCACCCCATGATCCAGTTACCCCACCTATGACTGCATCTAGGGGACACCTAGATATAAATCATAACAGTGGCTGCAAAAAGTTAAAACAGAAAGCTTCAAATGGGGGGCCAGTGAGATAGCTCAGCAGACTAAAGCACCTACCTAGGCAGGCTTAGGTAAATGCAAGGACCACAGTTTAATCCCCAGAATCACATGTGGCAGCAGCTCCACCCCAGGGTGGGCTAAGCCAGCCAGAGTCTAGGCGTAGTGGTACACACCTGTAATCTCAGCACTGGGGAAGCTGAAAGGGGGAGAATCACCATGAGTCTGAGCTACATAGTGACACCCTGTAACAACCAAACACATAAAAAAGAGAGCTTCAAATTGTACCCATATACATAAAGCCAGAGTGCTATGGAACTCCTGTGGATATAAGTAATGAAATTTTAGGACAGTGTATTTCTCAATCTATGTAATACATTAGTTCTCAAAACCGCAAGTCACAGGCACAGCAAGAATATGTCTGTATGGGGCTGGTGAGATGGCTCAGTGGTCTAAAGCACCTACTTAAAACAAGCTAAGCTAAGCACAGGGACTGAGGTTTGATCCCCCAGCACCACATGCCAGCCAGCCCCACCCCCTGGTGGGCTGAGCTGGCCACACACACACACACACATAAATAAATAAATTTAAAAAAAAAAGAATATGTCTGTACTTTTGTTATACTGTGATAATGATTTTGGCCTTGTTTCTTTTTACAGGAACAGTTGGCTTCTTTGCATGCTTTTTGTTTGTTTCCAAATATACAGTGCTTCTCTACTGTGATTTGATGAAATATCTATTCAATTATCCTCAATGAAGAGCAAATTTAAATATTACGTGTGTTTGTGCATATGATAGCTATGAAGTTATCAATACTTGTAATGGCAGAATAGAGGAGGGCATCTACTGGTGAAATTTAGGACAATCCATTATAAATAGGATTTTTCAAACTCTTTAGGAGGAAATCATTATTTTCTCTGAAGGAAACAATATTTTATTATGCTAATTTTGAAGGATGATTCCTGTGATATGTTCATTGGGCAGAATTAGACTGTTAAAAATCTTGCATTCATTGTAATGATACATATCTTCTTACTTTTCTGTTGACTTCATTTTCTCCATGATATTGGCCTTCTAAACTATGCAACTCTAAGTCTTCCAACTTATAAACTGGTTATCTTAATATTGTCAAAATGATAAAGATAAAACAAGAAGAGTGCTAGGGATGGAGTTGACTGTGTATTCTGGGTACAAACTCAAGTATAATAAAATAAGCCAACAAACAAAAGACAGAAACACCCCATCCTCACTTGCTTCATAGTCTTCTAGATAGTCATCTCTTGTTAGGGTTTGACGTGTTACTTTAATGAATCTCTCCATGCACTGGGATTCATTTGTCCAGTCATCCAAATCTCTGTGATAATTCTACAAGTGTATTTATACGTTTGTAGAAAATTAGTTAAATAATAAAACAGAAAGCAAAGAAACAATAAAGGCGAACCTGTGGCTCTCCACATTCAGGAGAATTAACATGAAACAGTTAGCAAGCATGTGTTGTGCTTTCTAAACCTGGATGGTAAAATAAATTTTAAATAATTGATTAATTAAAAACCTCACAAGTGGAATAGCCTTCTCCTACATATTTGGGGAAATATCCAGGCTTAGAGCAGTGAAAACAATTCGCAGTCCTGAAGTTTCCTCAGCTGTAAAGCGGAGGGTTTAGCTCTGTTGTCAGTTTGGTGACAAGGCATCCTGCGAAGGCGGCACAGAACTGCATTCCAGTGAGACAGGAGGTAGAACAGGGAAGAGTAAGGACACAGTTGTGGGTCTAGAACTGAGATACCAATTGGCACAAAGACAACTAGGTCTGAATAACAAAAGCAACAGACATGTAGGTTGACCATTCTTCAGCATCACCTGGGAAAATCAGTCACTTGGAGAGACTCTGCATGACAATAAAATACAAATAAAGAATGAGAAACAGCTCAGTGTGAAAGTTCTGTGTTTGGTTTTGAGCCCTTCCTCTCCAAAATGAGACAATCTACTATCCAAGAAATACTGTCTTCTAATATCCTTAGTGGCAACTTGTAGTCTCTCCTGACTCCAGACTATGCCTTAATCAAGGACAAACTCAGGTTAGGTGGTGAGGGTGAGGCAGCTGAGGCTCCTTCCACACATTGCCAGCAGCTGGGAGCACAGGCGTGTGAGGGCTCCAAGCCTGAGCTTTGGGCTGAGGGGCTCAACCTGTTGTCTCGATGTCTCAGTGTCCCTGCTCACACTGCTCAAAACATTTGACTGACACCAAGTCTATGAGAGGGATTAAATAAAATGCAAGCTGCGTTGGGTGCTGAGTAATGGAAGGTAGGTAGAGGCAGCTGTCTGCAAAGCTCTGCCTTGTCTGAAGTGAGGCTGAGGCCTGCTTAGGGAGGAGCCTGGTTGGGGCTGGGAGTGGAAGGGCGGAGATTGCCCCAAGCCTTCAGTGGGTGGGTGGAGCCTGAAAGGGTGAGCCTGTCCTGTGGGGTGGTGGCCTCAGGAGGGCATTTAAAGAGCTCTGCTTCAGAGTCCTCATTGCCACACTCCCCTCACTTTGGACAGCAGCTCTCACGGGGGTCTTGGATAGCAGTGGTACTTGGAGAAGGTGCACCGGATATCTGCCATGGCTGCCAAAGGTAATTTGATGGCTGGAAAACTGCAGTATGTTAAGTGTGTGGCAGGCAATGCAATGTGTTAGTGTCTTGTAGGGGTTGGAAATTTTATCTCTTCCAAGGGCAGGTGGGAGGATTTCAAGTTGGAGCCCAGCTTAGGCAACTTATCAGACTAATGAAAAACTAGCTAAGAAATTTAAAGAGGCCTCAGAATATACTTCAGTGCACAGGCTATGAATGCAGTTCTGAGTACCATGAAAAAATGCAAGAAGCAATCTAGTAGGCCGCGGACAACCCATGTCGCTAAAGTGACTGTGCTGGAACAACAGTGGAACTGTGGAGTAGGACTTTCTGAGAGGATAAAGGAGTAAACATGAACTTGTGATTATAGTAAAAACATATAGATAGATAGATTATAGGTCAAGATACACAGGATCAAAATATGTGGTGAAATGTTGAATCAAAAGTTTATTACAGAAGTAAAATTCATTTCCAATAGGCTCTCAAACAGTAGACCAGGAAGTCCTCTTCGGTATCCTTAGCAAGTACCATAAAAGGTATGGGCAATGCCATTCCCAGGAAAAGCAGTCTTCTTTGAACAGTATTGAGGCTCCTTTCCATAATACCCTTATAACTCTTTCTGTTTAAGTGTAGGATTTGGCTCAGCCCAAGTGACATGAACCCCACCCATGGGGCACTAGTTTGGCATAAGCATCACAGCCCATAGCCTAACCTTCACCCCTTGGTCTGCACTGAGGAGACACTGATGGAGAAATGGGGCAAGAAACCACCATTGTCCATACTTTCCAGGCAGGCCCTGCTTCTGTCTGAGCTGTTCTCCCTCAACTGGCAGATGAACACCTGGTTAAGGGATAGAAGCTGTTCTTGCTGGCCTCTTCACTGCACACTGAGACTCCACATGCTTGTCGCTGTAGCATGTCAGGAGCGTCTGTTATGGAGGAAAGTTAGACATATGAAGGCGCTTACAGTGTTTTTGCTTTCACTGACTGCCAGTGGGATTATTTCTGGCCAAGTTAGGGGAGCCTGGATTTCTCTGCTTTATAGATCTGATGTGCATAGAGATTCTGCAGGGCTGACCAACAGCTTCCCAATGTGCTGCTGTTCTGAGCATTCCTTCCTCTCCTACAAGGTAAAACAAGAGACTACTGCTCCCCTATAATTTCTGTTGTGTGATACTTATGAACCTCTCTAAGGAAGGGTTAACACCCTTCGTTCAAATTTCACTTTTAAATTTTAATCTTTTTCATAGCTTTGTATTACTGAACTTTTTTGTTGAGCTCGGTGTCTCTGTATTCCCAGCCGGCCTCAAACCGAACCCTGTATCTTCAGAGTCCTAAGTGCTAGGATCTAGTCCTGTGCCCCACCTAGCATACTGGTCGCTTCAGCAGATGCCCAAGAGGGGTCCAGGCAGCACTGTGATTCTTTATTCAAAGAATTCAATGCTTACCTTCATTTTAATTATTCTGTCCCTCTTTCCTGTTGTTACTTTTTAAATTAATGTATTTTAAAATTGTTGTTAGAAAGCATTAAATGTATCATCTTAGGCTTATACCACTGTGGAGTGTAGCAGTACCACTTCCCTTTGGTTTTTCTTTCCTCTTCTTATCCTGGGTTTTGACTCCAGCCCAAATCATAGCAGGTAAGTGCCCTGGTTTTCTTCATTCCACTAGCTACTGGTTTGTTTAGTGTAATAAGAAAACAAGGCCTTTAACTTCTAATTGTGTTTGTTAAGGTATGACTCGTCAGTCTTAGCTCTCCAGTGAAATCTATGAAATGCTCACTGTCAATCACTAGTTTTCCAGATATTTCTCAGTTGAATGAATCTGTGTTCTCATTTGAATGTGTGATGTAAGCCATTGCATTAAAAGTTTAATTCTCACTGCAACAGTATTAGCAGCTGTGTCTTTTCAGAAGTAATCAGATTCTGAGAGTTCGAACCTCAGGAATGAAATAATGCCATTAGTTGTCTGTTGGTTAAGTTATGGCGGTGACTTTCAGATTAAGGTGAAATCTCTCTGGGTTCAAATTATTCATGTATAGATTCATGTTTTATATATCTAGGTTGTTTCAGTGCACTGAAGTTTGTTTTATCCTGATAAAACAGGACATACAGCATCTGACTTTTTTTTTTTTTTTTTTTTTGGTGGAACCGGGGATTGAACTCAGGCCCTTGTGCTTGCCAGGCAAGCATTTATTCTACTGAGCCATCTCCCCAGTCCCAATCTGACCCATTTTTAACTGTACTCTCAGGGACATTATTCACTTTTACGTTATAGTGCCACCATCACTCCCACCCTTCCACATGCTCTTTCCATTTGCCAGATTTGGCACTTTGTTACAGTGAAACAATGAGTTCCTAGGGACATATATAACTGTGATATGATGCATTCAACTCCTTTGGAAAAATACCCAGAAGGGGACTAGTTGGATTGAATGGGGATCTCCAACCCTACTTTTTTGAGGAGTCTCCATGCTGCTATCCATAGTGGTTGTACCTGTCTACATTTCTTCTACCAACAGTGGTAGAACTGAGGAGACATTGATGGAGAAGAAATGGGGCAAGAAACCACCATTATCTATACTTTCCAGGCAGGCTCTGCTTCCGTCTGAGCTACTCTCCCTCAACTGACAGATGAAATACTTGATTAAGAGATACAAATTATCCTTGCTGGTCTCTAAAACTAAATTTGGGTTTCTTGAATGACCAGTGCTAAGGAACATTTTCTCATGTATTTACTGGCCATTTGTATTTCTTCCTCTGAGAAGTGTGTATTCATCTCAGATGCTCATTTTTTGGATTGGGTAATTAAGTTTTGGGGACCTGATATTTTTTAGTTCTCTGTGTATTCTAGATAGAAGTTCTTTTTCTGAGTGATTGTTGGTTAAGATTTTTTTTCCCAATTTGTGGGTAGGCTTTTCACATTGTTGGTGATTTTTTTTGTCCTTTTTACTTTTTATTTTTTAATTTATTTTAAGAAGTACAATCATAATTGATAACACATTATAAATGATACACATTTATAAGAAGAAGATGAGAGCTATTCAACCATGGTTTTTGTGTTGCACATTGCTGTCTCCTCATAGGTGTTTTTTTGAGCAATATTTCACATGGTCATTTAGATATTCAAATGATTTTGAAAAAATACAAATTAATAAGTCATTCAGATATTTAATGAATATCTGAA
>NW_004524581.1:18701977-18703763 GCF_000260255.1 Octodon degus | reverse complement strand
AAATATGTATGCACCAAACACGGGAGCACCCAACTATATAAAGCAAATCTTAATGGACATGAAAAATCTAATATCCAATACCACAATTTTAACAGGAGATCTTAACACATCCTTATCTCCAAAAGATGGGTCAATCAGACAAAAGCTTAGCAAACAAATAACAGAACTGAACCGGAGCTTGAAACAAATGGACTTGGTGGACATATACAGAGTGTTCCACCAAACACAGCTGAATACACATTTTTCTCAGCTGCGCATGGGTCATTTTCTAAAATAGACCACATACTAGTCCATAGGTCATGCTTAAGTATATGCAAGAAAACAGAAATTAACCCATGCACATTATCTGACCACAGTGTAATGAAACTGGAAATAAATGACAAAAGAAACCAGAAGAAAACCTTAAATACATGGAAATTAAATGACACCCTACTCAGCAATCAATGGGTCACAGATGAAACTAAACAAGAAATTCAACAATATCTACAATTTAATGAAAATTCAAGCACAACTTATTACAATTTATGGGATACAATGAAAGCAGTTCTCAGAGGGAAATTCATAGCTGTGAATTCACACATTAGGAAAACTGAACGGGAACAAATAAATACCCTAATGCTGCACCTTCAACAACTAGAAAAGGAAGAGCAACCCAAACCCAGAGCCCAAAAAAGGGTGGAAATCATAAAGATTAGAGCAGAAATTAATTCAATTGAGAAAAAGAAAACAATTCAAACAATTAAAAAAGCAAAAAGTTGGTTCATTGAAAGATTAAATAAAATCGATAACTCCCTAGCTAACCTCATCACACAGACGATAGAAAAATTTCAAATACAAGCAATAAGGAATGAAAAGGGTGTAATAACCACAGGTCCAGTGGAAATTCAGAAGATTATCAATAGGTACTTTGAGAATCTTTACTCTCACAGAATAGAAGACACAGAAGAAATGGACAGATTCCTAGAAAGGTACAAATTGCCACAACTGAATCAACAAGATATAACCACTCTCAATAGCCCAATATCAGCCAATAAAATACAAGATGTAATTAAAAACCTACCGGCAAAGAAAAGTCCAGGTCCAGATGGATTCACAGCTGAATTCTACAAGACTTGTACAGAAGATGTAGCTCCTATACTCCTCAAACTCTTTCATGAAATTGAACAGGAAGCAATCCCTGCAAAATCATTCCTGGAGGCAAGTATTATAGTGATACCAAAACCAGGGAAAGATGCAACTAAGAAAGAGAACTTCAGGCCAATCTCCCTCATAAGCATAGATGCCCAAATCATCAATAAAATCCTAGCAAATAGAATGCAGCAAATCATCAAGAAGATCATACACTATGACCAGGTAGGATTCATCCCAGGGATGCAAGGATGGTTCAGTATTCGAAAATCTATAAATATAATACACTATATCAATAGGCAAAAACTAAAAACCACATGATCATCTCCATTGTTGCAGAAAACGCTTTTGACAAAGTTCAACACTCATTCACGTTCAAAGTGCTACAGAAAATTGGAATAGATGGCCTCTACTTCAATCTGGTAAAAGCCATTTATGAAAACCCAACAGCTAACGTAATCCTAAATGAGGAAAAACTGAAACCCTTTAGTCTTAGATCTGGTACAAGACAAGGATGCCCTCTATCACCACTCCTATTCAATATAGTTCTGGAATCATTAGCTACAGCCATCAGACAAGAGAAAGAAATAAAAGGAATAAGAATAGGCAAAGAAGACATTAAATTATCTTTATTTGCAGATGACATGATACTTTACTT
>NW_004524581.1:18699624-18701877 GCF_000260255.1 Octodon degus | reverse complement strand
CCACGCTGCGCCTGGGCTGGGACTGGTCCCGCCGGCGCAGGGTAGCAGGAAACTCTCCGCACACTCACCGGACCTGGGCTAGGACGGGGTCTGGGGGCTCCTGGAACAGGGCAGAAAATCCTCAGGTGATTTCTTTTGATGTGCAGAAACTTCTCAATAAAATGAGATCCCATTTGTTGATTCTTTGAAATATTTTCTGCCCGATTTAGTTTTTATTCATTGACTCTGCCTGCCCCTAATGTATTGAATATTTCCATTTACTTTCTCTTCCAGTATAGATTTAGTATTTCTGTTTTAATGTTTGTATCTCTGATCCATTTTTACTTTAGTGTAGTGCATGGTGATGTATATGGATCTAGTTTTAGTTTTTGGCATGTGGAGAGCCAGTTTTTCCATCATCATTTGTTAAAGAAGCTATCTTTCTTCAATAAACATATTTGGCTGCTTTGTCAAAGATAAGGTGGCTGAGTGTGTTCATAGTTCTGTCTACATTTTGTAATCTATTCCATTGTTCCTCTGGTCTGATTTTTTGCCAGTAACCACGTTGATTTTATTGCAGTAGATTTGTAGTAGAATTTCAAGTCAGGGATTGTAATGCCTCTAGCCTGTCTTTTATTGGCCAGGATTGCCTTTACAATTCTAAGTCTTTTCTGGTTCCAAATGAATTTAAGGAAAGTTTTCTCTAACTTTGTGAGGTATATTAATGATATTTTCACCAGGATTGCATTGAATCTGTATAACAATTTTGGGAGCATGACCATTTTCACAAGGCTGATTATTCCTATCCAGGACCAAGGAATATCTTTCCATTTTGTGAAATCTTCCTTGACCTGTACTTTCAAAGTATTGTAATTTTTATTGTATAGATCTTATACTTCCTTTGTTAGATTGATTCCTAAGTATATTGGTGTTTTGGATGCTATTGTAAAGGGCATTATTTCTCTAATTTTTCTCTCAGTGAGTTTGTTATCTGTGTAAAGGAGTGTTATGGATTTCTCGGTGTTGACTTTGTATTTTGCTATGCTACTGATTTGTTTACTAATTCTAGAAGTTTCTTGGTGCAGTTTTCTGGATCTTCCATGTAGAGTATCAGGTCATCTGTGAATAATGATAGTTTAAAATCTTCCTTTCCTTTTCTTATTCTTTTATTTTCCCCACTTGTGTAAGGGCTCTGACTAATGTTTCCAGAACTATATTGAATAGGAATGGTGACAGTGGATATCCTTCCTTGTACCTGATTTTAGAGTAAAAGCTTTCAGTTTTTCTCCAACTAGAATGATGTTGGCTGATATTGGCATGTCAAACATGGCTTTTATCAGATTGAGCTATAGGCCATCTAGTCCAGTATACTGTAGGGTTTTGATCATGAATGAATGTAGGACTTTATCACTTTTTTCTGTGTCTATTGAGATGATCATGGGTTTGTTTTTAGCTCTATTGATGTGGTGTATTGCACTTACAGATTTGCATATGTTGAACCATCCTTGCATCCCTGTGATGAATCCTTCCTGGTTGTGTCTATAATCTTCCTGATGACTTGCTGAATTCTATTTGCTAGTGTGTTTTTGAGAATTCTGCATCTATATTTATAAGGGATACTGGCCTATAGACCTCTTTATTGGTTGCATCTTTTCTGGTTTTGGTATCAGTGCAATATTTGCCTTGAGAAATGAACTAGGGAGTATTGCTTCCTTTTCAATTACATTGAAGAATTTGAGGAGTATTGGGATCAAAGCTTCTCTAAATTTCTTGTAGAATTCAGCTGTGAACCCATCAGGTCCTGGAATTTTCTTTGTTGGTAACTTTTTCATTACATTTTTGATTTAATTGACTGATACTGGGTTACTCAGAGTTCTTATATCTTCTTGATTGAGTTTTGATAATTTATACTATCTAGAAATATGTCCAAGTCTTCTGTGCTTTTCATTCAGTGAGAGTAAAGATTTTCAAAGCAGTTATTGATGATCTTATATATTTTTACAGCAACTTTGGAAATTTCACCCTTTTCATTCCTTATAGCTTGGATCTGAGTTCTTTCTTTCCTCTTTTTTATGAGGTTGGCTAGGAGTTTATCAATTTTATTTCATTTTTCAAAGAACCAGCTCTTTACCATTGTGTTAGACCCTGGGCAATTTTATGGATGGAAATGAATGACAGTTCCTATTTCCAAAACTTTGAGCCAGTGAGAGACAGACAAGGAGGCATTGAAGTAGAAGGCAGCATACCCTTGGCCAAAGGTTTGAAAAAAAAAAA
>NW_004524581.1:18687269-18699524 GCF_000260255.1 Octodon degus | reverse complement strand
ATATGTCTGAGAAAGTGATACAGGTTCAGAAAAACATTTATGGTATGGTATAATGTTTAACTATGTTTTGTATGTAAAAGTAACAGTGAGTTTTGTGCAAAAAAAAAGAAAGAACCAGCTCTTTGATTCATTAATTCTTTGTATTGTTTTCTTTGTCTCAGTGGCATTAATTTCTGTTCTAATCTTTATAATTTCCTCCCATCTTTGTCTTTGGGCTTTTGGCTTGCTTTGCTCTTCTTTTGTAGAAGTTAGAGGTGTTACATTAGGGCATTTATTCTTGTTCTGTTTTCCTAATGTGTGAGTTCACTGCTATAAATTTCCTTCTGAGAACTGCTATCATTGAATCTAACTGATTCTGGTAGTTGTGTTCGAATTATCGTTGAATTGTACATACTGTTTAATTTCATCTGTGACCCACTGGTTGCTGAAGAGCTTGTTGTTTAATTTCCATGTGTTTATGGAATTTTTGAGGTTTCTTTTGTTGTTAATTTCCAGTTTCATTACACTGTGGTCAGACAATATGTATGGGGTAATTTCTGTTTTCTTGCATATACTTAAGCATGACCTATGGGTCAGTATGTGGTCTATTTCAGAGAATGCTCCATGTTCAGTTGAAAGGAACATGTACTCAGATGTTGTTGGGTGGAACACTCTATATATGTCCACTAAATCTATTTATTCAAAGGTTTCATTCAGTTCTGTTACCTCTTTGCTAATTTTTTGTTTAGTTGAACTATCTCCTTGAGATAAGAGGGTGTTATGGTCCCGTTAAGATTGTGTTATTGGTTATGAGATTTTTTCATATGTCTTATACAATTGATTGCTCCCATATTTGGTCCACACATATTTATGACAATCTCTTCCTCTTAAAGTTTTCCCCTAACCAGTATATAGTGAACTTCTTTATCTCATTTGATCATTCTTGGTTTGAAATTCACATTGCGAATAGAAAAGTTACTCCTGCTTTTTCTGAGCTCCTGGAACATGTAGTATTGTTTTTGATCCTCTGACTTTTAACCTATGAATTACTTTCTTAGTTAAATATGTTTCCTGTATACAGCATATTGTTAGATTTTGTTTCTTCATCCACTCTGTCAGTCTACTTTTCTGATTGGTGAAATGAGTCCATCTACACTGGTGGTTTTAATGATATGTATTGTTTTATCTTTGTCATATTAATTTCCTGCTGTTGGTTTGCTACTTTACCTATGTTTAATTGCTTGTCCTTTGTAGTGGTTTCTTGCTGTTATTCTTGGAGTTGTGGCTATTTCATGTCTTTCTAGTATATCTTTCAGTATTATTTGTAAGGTTGGTTTGGTCATCATGAATTTCTTTAGTTTTTCTTTGTCATGGAATTATTTTACTTCTCCATTAATTTTGGAAGAGAGTTTTGTAAGGTTTACAAATCTGGGTTGGCAGTTGTTTTCTTGTACAATGTGAAATACTTCACTCCGTGCATTTCTTGACTTGATGATTTGTGCTGAGAAATCTTCTGTGATTCTGATGGGCTTTCCTTTGATCTGTTTCTTTCTTCTAGCAGGAAAGAATGTATGCTTAGTACATTGTTCTTGTGCTGAATTTTTGGGATCTTGACTATTACCTGACTGAATGTAGATTTATATTCCTTGATGTTATTTGGAGTTCTATATGCCCCAGTTATATATGAGATTGTTTCTCTATACTTGGGAAGTTTTCTGCTATTACTTCTGCAAATATTTTTTCTGTGTCATTTGTGTTGGCTTATTTTTCATTGATGCCTCTTATTTTTATGTGTTTTTCATCTTTGTATTGTCTTGCAGCTGTTGGATTGTTATTGCTTTGAACCTCATTGTTTTTACGAGATCTTTCCTGATCACTAGCTGCAACAATGTTTTCAACATCTGAAATTCTATCTTGTTTCATTCAAGTTATTTTGCCAATTTTTAATGGAATTTTTAATTTCCTGTATAGCTCTTTGAATGTTTCATACATTGTATTCCTTTTCTATATTGCTTATTCTAGGTTTCCATTGTTTTTTATACTCTTTTTTTATCAGTGTCTTCTTTTGATATGCTCAGACTGTAGTTATGACTTCTTTGTTTACCTGAGATACTATTTCTGATCTGATTTCCTCTGTACCCCTCTGCAGTTGTTTCTTTAGCTCAGTTACTATTATTTCAGAGATTTCAGACATGTGACCTCCCATTCCGTCTATGCTGATGTCTCCTGGATTTGTTCTGGTTGAGCTGAGAACCTGAGCTCTGTTTTACTCTTTTGTCTTATAATTTTCTGTTTCAGAAAGAGCTGTTTATTTTGATTTATATGATACTTTTTGTGAAATTTTGATAATAGGTAGCTATGTCACTACAGTCAGAGACTCTCTATAAAGAGTCCATCTTTCAGATATCTCTTCTATGTATCAGCTATTCTAGGTTTGTGTTCATCCCTAGATCTTGCCTTCTCTATTGGTTGAGAGTAGGATACTGGTTTCTGTCTGGCACTGTCGTCCATTCAGTATAGGACTTTGGTACAATTATTATCCTATTACTTCCCAATATCATTACCCAAGAGAGAACATGTGGTTAAGACAGATATAGTATCCTAGTTACAGTAGTACAATTAGCAATACTAATAGCAGCAAGTGGAATTTAGAAATTGACACACTTTGGTAGCTAATGGTTTTGAACTTTAAACCATATGAAAAAACGATATAGCTATACAACAAAATAGATCATAAATTAGAAATTTGTAGGCAAGCTAGTTCACCTGAGTTCTGTCTTGGTGCCTCCCACATAACTGGAACCATCACAGCAGACTAGCTCACACAAGTTCCCTCCTGAAGCCTCAGCACCTCTAGGTGAGCATTTTGCCTGGCTCAGCCTGCTGGTCTGCACGGAGACAATCTTGCTTCCAGTGAGCTTCCACCTGGCCCCGCCCACTGATCTGCCTCAATCTTAAATTATAAAAGATTAACCACAAATGACTTTTTAGAAATGTTGCTAGTGGCTAGGGAGATAGGTTGGTGGTCTAAATGCCTGCCTGGCAAACCCAAGGATTTGGGTTCGATCCCTGCTACCATATACTCTGCCAGCCCCATGCTGAGCCAGCCACTGAAGCCAAGAGTGGTGACACATGCCTGCAATCCCAGTGCTGGTGAGCCTGAGACAGGAGGATGGCTAAGAGTCCAAGCTGCATAGTGAGACCCCATACCAGATAGATAGATAGATAGATAGATAGATAGATAGATTGATTGATTGCTGGTATTTTCTTATGATTTCCTTTATTTTTACACATTTTGCAGGCTCTTCAGGTATAAAAGATGATCATTACAAAATACAAGAAAGACAATACGAAAGACAGAAAAAAGGACTTGTACACAAGTTTACAAAAGATGAATTACAGATTCTGAACCAATCATTTGAAGAGAATCCTTACCCTACATTTAACACCAAAATGGAACTTTCCAATCAACTCCAATGCCATTTGTGTGCCATTGTGGTGAGCTCATTCATTCAAGATTTTCTATGCATATGTATATATATTTTATAGATAATATGTAAAATTGAATGAACTATGGAATTGCTTCATAGTGTGCCACTTCTTATAACAATGTTGAGAGTCCCTTTTATGTACTTCATTATAGAGATGTATGCATTATGTGTGCACTTTATTGAAAAAAATGTGGTGAGATAAGCTCAGGAGCATGTACCAGTTAAGTAATGTTCATAATTTTCCGGGATGAGGTTTAAGACCAGGCAACTCCTTAGCCTTGGAAGACTTTCTATAAGTTGGATGTAGAGCTGAGAGTTAGCTGAGACATTTGCTATATAGTGGAAGAAGAGCAGGAAAGGAAGGATCCCAGGGTTTGGCTTAAAACAATGGAAAATTTGATTTATGCATAATGAATGAAGGAAGGTTGCAAGAGTCCCACTGTGAGCTAAAAACACTGAGATTATCAATTTGGACTGTGAAGTTGGGTATGCCAATGAAACCCCTAAGACATGAACGTAAATAAAAGGTCATACATAACATTATCAAGTGCAGAAAGAAGGACCACATTTGCTCTTGTCCAGAACCTGACATCTCTCAGTGTTCTAGGCACTTCAAAATCCTATGTGACATATAGTACCATGTTTTCAGGGGGATAATATATTGTTGGGAGCCATTGAAGCTGAAATTGATATGAGGAAGGGCAGGATGAGGCCTCATTGCCTAAAGCAGTCAAGTTACCTCAGTCAAGAAGAACATCCTGCCTGGACATTGTACACTATTAGTCACTAGGCAACCTTATGTCTTGCAACTTTGTAAAGGTGTAAGGCCCCTTACTATTCTTTGGGAAGCTTTACCTATCAGACTTGTCCACGCCCTGACCTCAGCTATTATCTCTTGTCTTCATTTTTGCAATCCTCTTGCCATTTTCTCCTAGGAACTACCCAGAGGCCAACAGATCTCTACAATATATGACAAGTTCTTTTAAAATGTTCCTACATTTGAATTGTAATAGTTAGGGCCAAGGATATGGCTGGGAAGCTGATCAGTTGCCTGTATAGAGGATCTTAGTTCAATCCCTAGCATTTCAAACTTAAAGTACTATTTGATACACCTTTTTAAATTTTCCATATGATTTTACTGTGTTGTTATCTGTAGATTATTGAGTGTATTGGTCATATGGAAAGCAGAGAACATTTCCTCAGTGGAAATAAAAAACACAGGAATGGCCTTCAAGAAAAAAGAAAAGTGCGACATGCTCTGCAAACAATGGACTTATAAAATTCATGAAGTGGAAAAATTTTAAAGGACATATAAATCTATCATTTTACAAATCATTAAAAAACCTGAATGAGGTAATATGTGAAAAAGGGTTTTGGATTAAAATGAGGCTCATGAAGCTCCAGTTGTGCAATCAGTTAGCGTATGCTACTTGTAAAATGAGGCTCACATCCTGGGTGAATACCCATGGTGGGATGCAGAAGCTGGCACGTAAAGGGTCAGGCCACAGGAGGCTTGCCCAAGACAAAGTCTGTCTTCCTTCTCGGTCACATCCTACAAGATCTGCCTCCAGGTTAGTTTTATAACCTCTGTAAAAAGTTTCACTTGTGATTCTGATCTATCACCTTTTGTGAGGTCCAAAAAGTGAGCAGGTGTGAAGATGTCACATTCATTATAAATATGACAAATTTATATTAGGCAGAGATGAATGTGTGTCCATGAAACTTCCAGCTATTATTGCAATTCTGAAAGTGGAGAAAGAGCCTAAAGAATATGCAAACATCAAACTGCTCCACAAAACTTCTCCCTGCACTAAAGCATCTGTGCCACCAGCAACTCCTTTAGTTAGCCCACAACAGCATCTTAGCATTTATAGACTCCTCCCCTAAATTTTGGCAATGCTTATTTTCATGAAATATTATCATCATTTTACGTAAGAAAAAGCACTAAAGACTGAACCATAATATGTTTAGGATTGCATAAATCATACTGCTGGCCTGTGAAAGACTGTTCTTTCCTCTGTGCATGAATATGGGATAGAGTGAGTTTAAGAATATAATTGAGAGCCCAGCTAGTTAGCTCAGCAGATTAAGTGCCTGCTTAGGCAAAAGCAGGGACCAGGGTTTGATACCCAGCACCACATGCCACACTGGCCCTACCCTTGGGCAGGGTGAGCCACCCACCAAGATCAGACGTGGTGGCACATGCCTGTATTCCCAGGACTGGTGAGGCTGAAAACAGAAGGATCACTATGAGTCTGAGTTGCTTGGTGAGATCCTATACAAAAATACTTTTAAAAAATATAATTGAGGATACATTAATTGTGAAGGGATAGCAGTAGAATAACTTGAGTAAATAATGAAGGTGTTCGAAGGTTTTTGTGGGAAGAATATTGTGTGTAAATGCTCAACATTATAGGTAGGTTGCAGACTGGTCAGGGAAAGATTTTCAAAACGTCAATTTGCACATCAAGAAAGGTCACTGAAAACCATGGACATTGGGAGTTTGGAATGGTACACATTTCACAACTTCCATAACAAGTCCCACCAAAGGCAAACTGGAATTCATTTGCCAGGTGGTCTCATGGTAAGGATATTAATAATGCTAATAATAGCTGAAAGGCTCATGGGCACACATTCACCTTTGCCTCGTATAAATTTGTCATATTTATAATGAATGTGACACCTTCAAACCCACTCACTTTTTGCACCTCACAAAGTGAGTGGAAATAGATCAGAATCAAGCTGGCCTAGTTAATGTTCCTTCCTTTTAGAAATGCCCAAGACATTACTAGAAAACTCACTTTGATCAATGTATTTGTCTCATTTCTCTTCAGAATTGGTTCAGAGATAAAAGAAAAAAACTACCACCTGCAGAGAGAAATAGAATCTCTGCTATCAGAAAATCAAAGGGAACCCCTGCACAAAGGGCTTTGAGGCAAGCCTGCTCAAAGAGCAAGATGCAACCTGACAACTCTTCCACAAAGCAGACTGTCTTGCAAGCCCCGGAAACAGGACTCTATGGATCTGGCTATTCTTCACTGGAAACACAGACTATTCCCAGTGGACATGTTGGCTCAAATGACTCTGTGTTCACAGGCATTAACAGGGAACAAGGGTTTTCCCCAGAATATCAAGGTGCCCTAACAAATAGGCTTTCTTCCACATACACACCAGCCAATTTTATTTATCCTAATACATCTGTGCAGTATTTTGGGAGTGCCAGGTCTGACCTATGGCAAAGCCACCATTCTCTGCCCTTCCATTCCCATTGTATTTTCACTAGCCAGGTGACAGGCCAGCAGCAACAACAGTATAACCCCTATTATCTGTATATGTCCTTTCAAGGACAGCAGCCAGACTGTTGGAGTCACCATCTGCAGCCGCTGTCACAGCCTCAGTATTACCAGGAGAATTACCAGTTGCCATTCCATGACCAATTTGTGCCATACCAGGATCCAAGTGATTTATGGCAACAGGAGCCCAAACTTGCATCAGAGCAGGAAAGTAATGATGGTTTCCTGAGCTCTCTGCTGAAGCAGGAACCTGGTTGGAGAGCAGACAGGTCTCCACCACGTCCTGGGCAAGGAATGTGGCAGGTTGACACAGAGATTTCAAGGGTCCAGTAACTTGAGAATGAAGTTTCTCCAGGTGGTCACTACTAACCCCATGAGTGTCTCCACCAGAAATGGAGAGCCAGACAGTAGGAGACCACCCTGTGTATGCATCGGGCAATGTAGGGAATGGTCTCCTTTTGAGAAACTCTAACTTTTATTTAGAATAACTCATTTTTATTTAGATTATCTCTAATCCTAAAACCTCAGAAATGTGTATGAAACAGTAAGCCTTGACTCACTGAATCACATACATACAAAATTACATTTGCCAAACATGGCACTTTTACTTCTAACAATTTTGTTCATTTTTATTTTATTACTTGGGTTTTAATTGATATAGTATATGGACTCACCACTGTGAGAGGGCAGAGGACTGTGTGTATTGCACCCTTTCAACTTCAGCTCTGCTTGCTTGTTAGTTTCTGCCAAAGCGCCCCTTTGGTTTCTCTTTCAGGATCTTAGTATCCTTTGTCGGGAGGTTTTAAAATGTTTTATTTCTTCTAACAATGATTATTTTTCCTCTAAAGTCTCTGCAGGCATTTAAATAGATTTTTCACATAGAAAATAAACATTTTTCCATACTGAGTATTGCACACTACAGATTCTACCTCTGTGATACATGTGTCTAAAAGTTTTCCCAGGTTGGCTTTGAATTTGTCACCCTTTAACTTATTCAGCCGCCAAAGTAGCTACAGCTGTGTAGCTCCTTGTCAGTGCAAAGAACATTCTGTCCCCCATTAACTCAACTAATTCAAGTATATGTATTTATGTGTTGCTGAGTTACTGTTTCTAATATTTTGATTCAGAATTTTCCACCTTATATTCATGAATAAGTTGTACTCATTTCTACCCACTGGGATTAACTTTAAGGGTGTAGGGTTTATTCAGCTAGTCTTAGTATACAAAGTGTGCTTTTATTATGATGTTTTTAAATTCTTTTACATAATGGTATTTCTTCATTAAAATTTTGACATTTTTCAACAACTGTGTCTGACCTTTCCTTTATGAAAAGTTTTCCGTAAGTTGCATATTTTATTTTTTAAGTTGCATATTTTAAATGACTACAAGACAACTATTTCTCACGGACCCATGTTTGGAAGTTGGGTTTCTCCAAGAATATGTTCATTTCACCAAGGGCCTCGCATTTCCTGTGACGAACTCATTCCAGACATCCCGCATTTCTCATGCTTAGCCCACCAGTCTGCTTAGTGCTTTATAATTGTACCTTCTATGTGTTTCCTGATGTTATGTTCCTAGTTTCTTCCCAGTTCCAGCACTGAATACCTTGGAGGTGCAGTTCCACAGGCCCGAGCTGAGGCTCCTGCGGTTCTTCAGCTATGGATCCACACTTGTTCACTTCCCTAGGAGTTAAGTTGCCATAAATGTTCTCAATGAAGCTAGAGGAGTAGTGGTAACCAGAGCAAGACTTGTGCTGGGTCCCGTGGATACACAGTTCCTTTTTTAATACCTCAGTGTCACCTCTAATGACCCTGGGACTCTAGAGCGGTTGCCTGTGACCTCCCACCCTTGGGAACTGGATTGTTCAGGAGAAGGTCTCAGTTATTGCATTTTGGTTTTGATCTCTTCTTTTGGTGTCAGGTACTCCCTTGTGGGGACCACTGAAAGTGGAGTGAGTCTTAGTGGGAAAAGACTTTGCAGGATAATGGTCCACGCCCATTCAACTACAGGAAGAGTAATTGGGATTTTCTCCTCAGTACTCAGATCATATGTGAGCATGCAGAGCAAAGTGGGAGCAGCATTCTGAAGGGTGAGCTGTGACTCATTCCTTACTGTGGATGCTTAGAACTTCTTGCATATTTTCAATGTAACAATCATGTGTAGTTCCAAATGGTTTGCAACCCATAAAAGCCTGTGGAGGCTTATCCTAGGTGCTTTTTTCTTTCTTCAGACAAAATACCCAGTGTCCAAAGTTAATGAGGGAAAGGTTTATTTAGCTTACTGTTTACAGAGATTTCACTCTGTAATCAGCTGAGTCCAAGGCATGGTGGCATGGCAGAGGGGCATCACAGACGAGAAACAGTTCATGGAAGCAGAAGACCACAAAATCAAACGAGGAGGGAGACAAGCCTCTTTCTGGCCCTCATATTGTAAGCAGACTACCTCCCCTAGAGCAGATGCAGCACTCACGCCCTTGATGGTCAACGTCAGGATCACAAACCCTAGATTCACCCACCTCTAAAAAGCCCTATGGCTGCATGATGCTTTGGGGGTGCATCTAGCACAAATCATGGCAGGGTGTGCAGGACAATCTCATTGCTCTGCAGCAGGATAAAGGATGCAAGGACTGAGAAGTGCCAGGTCATGAGGTATCTACAGGAGGAGTTAGGTGCTGAGGAATTTGAAAGTCCTTGTAATCTTCCTGCCACTGCTGAAAAGCCTCTGTGAACTGAAACGAGGAAGGATCCAGTCTCTTCCTCTCTGACCTCCTGTCCAGCTGTGGTGCAACAGGCTCTGTGTAGAGTTTTCAGGGGGATAACCAATTCATTCTCTTGCAAAGTTTGTGTCAGGGAAGATGTGCTCAAAACAAATTCCCCCAAGAAATGTCATGGGTGATTCTGAAGACTTACACTGGCCCATCTGGAGTTCATGCCATCCTCCCTATTGTGCTCTTGCTAGCCCACATCATGAGCTGCTGTTCTCATAAATGGAAGGAGGAAAAGCCATGTGCCTCAGGTATAAGAGCCAAGCTCAAGGAAGATCTGCCAAACTGTCCATTCAATAGTTGACAAAAGTTAAACTCAGTTTTATACAACCAAGACACATATTGAAAATATAGGGTAATGAATCATGCTTTATGTTATAGTTTATTCATTGCTATACACATTTTAATACATAGCAAAGATTCAAATTCTAACTGAAAAGTTAAGACATTTTTATCCTCATTGAAAAGATTTTTATTTTTTTTAAATACTCTTTATTTTGAAAACTGTGACCACTGTCTACTGCAGTCTCAAGATGTATTGAGGGTTTTTTTTAACCAAAATGGGGAACAATGGAAGAGAAACAGCCATTAACCATTAAAATAAAAAGCTTAATGAATTTTTATCATTTTAATAAATATATATCAAGAAAACCTTACTTTATAACAACACATTCATATATAAGCATCTATCTAAATTTTCGACATCAAATGTTCATCGAATATTGAAAATAAAGGACAAAACATTACTAGGCTACTGAGCTAGAACACAATAACATGTTTTAAAAACTGGTCCTTGTGGACAACTGTCCAAATGATCCTCATACACTGTATGAATGAGACCTATGTTTAATATTAACAGCGATAATTTAAAAAAAAGCTTTATCTTGAAGAAACCGAGAGGACGCACTTATTTCCTCCATTTGGCATTTGGTTACTGTGAAATAACGTGTACATAGACCCACGTGAGTCAGTAACGTTGGCAATGGGAAGAGTTCAGCAGGAGGAGCTGGCTGGCGTGAAGGCGGGTGAGGGGACCGCCCTGCACGCCCTTGCAAATGCACAAGTTCGTTATTGGAAAGAATGCTGGCCACATAGCAAGTGCAGATCGAGTCCCATTTCTCCAAAATAACTTTCCAAAAACTAAAATCTTTACATTCTTTAAGATAAACCTTATTGATGACCACATCGTTTATTAACATTGTGCTTCTTAATCAACAGCAAAAGTCATGTATAACAAACCATATGCTTTTGTAATCTAAATGATTGAAATGATGCAAAACAGATTAAAGTATAATGCATGCCACGAGGTTCATGAACTTCATTGAACAAGATAACAAAACAAACAACCCAAAACCCCCAGACCCTAGCAACAGACTGTTGCCATCAAAAAGCTCAAGTAGCTGGTGCTGGTTCCTACCAGGTCTCTGTTGCCTCCTCCATGCCTATCCAAAAATACCAAGCCCAAAGCAACTGGGCTCAAAAATAAAGGAATAGAGATATTGAATCAAAAGTTGAGCACAATAGTTCAAAGTTAACAGTTTCCAAACCATATGGATCCACTGTGGGGGTTTTTTTCCTGTTTGTTAAATCCCTTTTGTAACTCTGATTTATCCTTAATTTTTACATTGGCAAAAATTAAGATAAAGTAAGGCACCAAAAATCGCCCTGTATACCACCTCCTTCAAAGCCTCATCACCCACCCCAGGCAAGTGGGAACTTACAGGGAATCCCCTCTGTGCAGATTGTGGATTTCGGCCCCCAGACAGGTGTGTCTCATTGAGTACCACTGTTTTCATGTGTCCCACAGACTGTTAAGTACAGACACTTAACAGTCTCGCAAAGCCATTTCATCTAGCTCCCTGTCTTTAGTCTTTTATTTAGAAAAACAATACTGAACCCTACAGAAGCAGCAGACATCCTTGGTTGGCTGTGTGCTTATCACATAACTATGCCTAATTAACCAACAAACACGTTGAACTTTTGTAGCTAGTGACAGGCCTCTGGGGGCAATGGAAATATCACAAGGGTACACTGTCCCTCATCTAATCTAGTGATTTTTTTTTTTTTTGTAAGAAAACTAAGGTATACTTTGAAGCATTGACTGTTTTCTTGGTAAAATCACTACATTTATAAGTAGTTCACTGATGCCTACTATACAGATGTTTTGTGCAATCTGCTCTCCAGGCATTGACATAACACAGCATGTTCATGGTATCATTTTATCAGTTGTACAAAACTATAAAATCCATTCAAAATAAAATGCATGAAAGCTAACTGGTCATGCTGCACATGCTTCCAGGTTTCAGTGAAAAGATGGCTCATATTTTGCTTCCTCTGCTGCAGCACAGTTTGTTACTTGGTAAAGGTTCTTTTTTCCTTAAAGACTTTCTCCAAGACTCACATTATTTTTTTTCATCATATCCAGTCTCAAAATCATCATAAAATTGGCCTTTGCACTCAAAATCAAGGTCACTGCCCACAGGTTCATGGCTAAGGGGGTCACCATCTCTGTTAGTGTTGCTGTTTGCCTTCCCATCATTTAATTTGACCTTTTCCTGAACACCAAGGGACCTGATATTCGTATCAAAGATTTCATTGGCGGGTATCTGGCCATCGCTCTTGTACACAGCTGCACTTCCTTCATCGAAATCCACCTGGTGGGAATAACTTGGCAAAGGAAGAGGGGGAGAAGAGCCTCGAGGAGGAGGAGGGGGAGGGGGAGGAGTGG
>NW_004524581.1:18667994-18687169 GCF_000260255.1 Octodon degus | reverse complement strand
GGAGGGGGAGGAGGAGCAGGAGGAGGAGGAGGAAGAAGAGGCTGCAGCGGAGGCACTTCCAACACTAGCATTGACAGAAAGGGGTAGATTCAGGTAGTGACCGCCACATTCGTGGTAAAAGCAACAGGTGTGGAATTTCTCGCACTCCTCTTTGGCCACGTGGTCATTTTTGGTAAGGGCAGTCTTGGGCCATGAACCACTCTTGGGCAGAGGTGCTGCGGAAAGAGCAGGCTGGAAAGCGCCAGTTACTCCGCATGATGATCTGGCCATGGATCCTCTTCATCAAGTTGTTTATAAAAACAGATCTCCGGAGGTACACTTCAGGATCATCGATGAACTTTAGCTTTTCTAAGGACATATAAAGGATGTGGGCTCGTTCCTCACTGAGATGTTTTCATGGCTCCAGCTGCTGAGTGGTGGGTGAAAATCCTCTTCTTCCACATACTTCCTCTTAAAGTATGTAATCTTGGATGTTGTTATAGGATTTGAAATTCCCCTGTAATGTGATCCTGCCGGAGGGGGAACGGCTCCCTGTCTCCTTGCAAAGGAGCTTGTGTTGGCCCAGGGGGGCTCGGGCCTCCGTAGTTCTCAACCTCCCATAGCGTTTGATACCCAGTAATTTCAGCAGCTCCCTCTAAGACAATGGGCTCGCAGAATCTATTCATGGACAGAACCAGAGTCGTCTCTGACAGCCTCAGATCGCGGGGTCCGCGGGTGGACGGCGGACATACTCAGCTCCGGGGCTCCGCTCCAGCGTGCACTGGGGGTCCCGGCCGCGGCCGGGTCTGCGGTGGCCGAGGGTCCCGGCAGGTCCCTCCGCCAGCTGCAGACGGTTACCGTATTGAGCAACTGCGTCTAGCGCGGAAAGCGTGAAACCCGTCAATCCTGTTTGCCATTTCCCGGAGGATTTCCACGCTAAGGCTCTGCAGGATGCCCCCGGGGCGAGCGAGGGAAAGTGATAGCGCCGCGCTCGCCTCCTCCCTGCGCGCCCGCCCTCACCCCGCCACCCCACCACCCCTGCTCCCTCCTTCCCCAAGATTTTTAAAATTTGGAAATTCTCTTTGAGATATTCTATGCTTACTATAAATTGATGTACAGTCGTATAACCCCAGTTACATTACAGATTGAAGAGTAACGATTGAAAGTCTATAGGCACCTGGGGAAATTAAGCAAACTTCTCTTAAAATCGAAAAAATAACATGGGGAAGTCAATGGGTGGTAAAACATCCTCAGATATCACCTTTTCAGATCTGGCTAGGTTTTAAATAAGTAAAGTGGAAAAAATTGAGAATTTTTTCAGATCCAAATGTTGCTCATACAGTTTTATTCAACAGGTTCTGCTTAGGATAGAAGCAAGAGAGGCTTTTGCAGGTGGTATTAGTGTTTCTCAAAAGCCTGGACAGATGCCCGTTGATAATTAAATTTAAATTGGTTTCCCAAGGACTTGGATGCCAATTTTGTGACATATTTATAGTTTTTCTGAATAGAACTTTAATTACTCTTCCTATAGTTGTAACGCATTACCAGATACAACATTATTGGATATGAAAGGTGGAAAAATATTTGTAACTAAATTGATAACTAAGGTTGTCTTTCAAGCTGGTGCTCATTACAAATAGTACAGTATTTGTGCTAAGTGTGAGCATGCAAGCATCTGGCTGCCATACAGAGCCCAACAAGGAGGTGAGCCCCTTGCCCTTTGGTCACGGAGGCGTCCTGCCCAGGACAGTGTGCTGTTGGAATGTTTGCTGTCTGAAATTGTTTCTCTTTGAATATTTGTAAGTTTTTAAAAAGTGTCAGCAAATTAAAGTAAAGCTTCTCTCCTGGGACACACTTAAACCAGTATGGAATTGCTGCTGCTTTTTTAGTTTAAAATGGAGGACTTGGAATATCAGAGTAAAAATTATGAAGTTGTAGTGGAGAAACTAGAAAAGTTGCAAACTGGCTGAAAACACAGGATAAATTCATCGAGGGCCTGGAATCTCCAGAAGACTAAAAATTTTTTCCTTGTTTAACAGTTGGAATGCCCTATGTAGTCTCTAGGCATTCGCAATGAATACATCAATAAATACAAAATCTTATTTTTAAAACTAAATCTATGTATTGACTTTCTTATCAATCATTTTATTGTGCAATCATAATTAGAGTTCTTTGGTTTGACAACAACATTTAGAGCCCCCAGATAACTTTTAAGACTTAATGTAGCTTTGTGGGTGGTATTTTCATGCAAATAAGTAAGGGTTGGTTTTATATTTTGTAGAATTTTTGGGTCCTATTTTAATTCTCTTTGTATGGCAGTATGTATATAATGTGTTCAATTCCTCAAGAACCTCTCCCTAAAAACTTTGAAGTTAATACTTTTGTGCAACTGTGTTTTGAATAAAGCCATGACAGTGTTAAAAACAAATTTAAAAACAACAACAACAAAAAAAAATCCTCCGATACAAAGCCTTGGGCCACACCCAACTCCAAAACAATTAATGCAAACATTAGAAATCTAACTCCTCTCCATCACAAGTGTCAACTTGAACACTTTGGGTAGAAGATTCATACAAAAGACCCTGAACAGCCAACTACAATTGGAAATTCCAACATCCAATTTCAAAACATTCATCATTTCATGGATGCTGTTTATCACTCTGAAATCATGTATTCCTGAAATAACGGATGTCACATAAACCACCATAAACTGTATCTTTTATATTCTCACAGACAGCAAAGAAGCAGGTAGGAACCTACTATTTAAAGTACTGCATAAGGCCAGCTGTTGTGGTGCACACCTATAATCCCAGCACTCAAGAGGCTGAGGCAGGAGTATCACTGTGAGTTCAAGGCCCAACTGGGAAACAAAAAGACCTCAAGGCCAGCCTGAAATACATAGTGAGACACTATCTCAAAAAAAAGTTCTGCTTAATACAAGGACAAATTCCCTGTGATCAATGTTATCATTATGGATATCTAATATATACCAATAAAATACTTTTTAAATGGTTTTAAAAAGTAAAAATAATAAAGTGCTGCTTACATGCATTGCAAGGAGACAGAGTGTTTCAAGGTTTCTGTGAAGACTAGAGGGCACACAATGATCTCCCCAGAGGCAGGATCCTTCCAAAATTCATGGTGGTGACTGATTATACTGATGGACTATACAAGTATCTATGGATTTAATTACTTCAGTGTACTTATCACCGCTGAAAAAGCCTTTGAACCTGGGTGTTGTGGTGAAAGCATATAATTCCAGCCCTTGGAAAACTGAAACAGAAGGATCACCACAAATTAGAGGCCAGCCTAGGCTACATAGTGAGTTCAAGGTCAACCTGAATTACACAGTGAAATCCTGTCTCTGAACAAAAAAGAGGGACTTTGAAAGAATTCAATTAAGAAACTTTTGAATTTAGATTGTACCAAAAAAATGTGGCATCTATCATAACAGCTTCTGATATATAACTTTGCTTCCTAAATCCCAAGTTTGACCATATACATCATTTTCTACTGAATGCCATTCAACTTCTCCTATTTCTTAATATTTAGGAAAAGGCTCATTACTCACCTTATGTTGTACTCACATTTTCTGCAGCTATACTTAAACATATGTATTCCCTTATGAATTCCTCTTATTATAAATCAAGTCAGCTAGTGTAAACTCCCAGGTTATGAGTCAATCACCACTGTAGGAGTTGCTGTGAGTTTTATTTATTTATTAGCATATATTTGATACATAAAGATACTTTCACTGTGGGAATTTGGTATGACATTTAAATTTTTTTTTATATTCCCTTCTCTCAACCTTTCCTGAGGTCACTCTCCATATCTTGGTCCCCTTCCCATTTGTAGTTTCGAACTTGTTTCCTTTTATTTATACTTTGGATTTCTCAAATGAAAGAAGCCATACCGTCTTTAAACTTGTGTGTCTGATTTCTTTCAAGGTGCATCTGTTTTCATACAAATGTTTCAACTTTCTCCTTCTTTTGGGTGTAGCACTATTTCACTGTATATAAATACATTTTGTTTCTCCAGATCTTCCACACTGCCTCTTCACTGGAGTGCCTGTTGCTCTGATTAACTGTACAATTTCCCCTGTGACCTACAATTTCCTGACCAAAGCCTTCAAAACTGTGACCGCCGCCTAACTTGTGTCCTGGCTTCAAGCTTCTACCATTCTTTTCTGCAGACCTCTGTAGATCAGATTTCCATCAGTGATTTAGTGGGGAAATACTGTGGACATTTCTGTCTTTCCTCTAAGGTTTTCCCACTACTAGTATCTCAGGGCATGTCCCAAAGCCACTGTCCTTGGTGCTGATTCTGAGGCTCTCTATTTCAGCCTTGCCCAAAGAAACATATCATCGTTCGTTATGTATATCTAAATTTTTGCAATAAACAATAATAATGACAAGTTTGGAAAAAGAAAAAAGCAGGAGGGTGCTTTTCCATTCTCCAGACAATCCGAGTTACTCAGTCCATGTATCCTTCTCTGATTAAGCTGCAAAACCTGTTTTCCCTTCTTTCTGCCCTGCTCATCTAGGTGTTGCTGGGTGTCCCTTTTCCCTTGGGAGCCTGCCTACAACTGTGGGCAGGCCAGTGAAAGTTTTTCCTACAACACTCCGTGTTTCAGGTGGGAACAACAGGCAGTTTGCTATATTTATTAAAATTGTTTGAGGGAGGGGGACGACCCACTCAGGCCCCCCTTCTGTCCCTCTCTTAGACAGGAGTTTTCTTTCCCCCAATAAATATATGCTGCTCATAACCTCTGTTTGTTCCTAAAATTTATTCTTTGATTTTAGAGAACACGAACTCATCCCAGGTACTTTTCAGGTTGGGAGTTTTGTTTTTCCCCTTATATCATTTTGGAGGTCATCCACCCAAGATCAGTTTTACCCTGTGTCATTTGGAGGTCCCCACCAAGATCATTGGATGGAGGTATGAGTTTGCTTTTCTTTCATAAATTCTGGATTGGAACTTGCTTAGGTAGCAAATTTTTATGCTTCAAATGTTGATATGTCTTTGCCCATTGCTTATAATTGTTCATGCCTTGCCTCATACAGTTTTTTCTCATAGTTTGGTTAAAATCGCTTATAATCGCTTATGCTTTCTCTCTTATATTGCTTTGTTAAAATGCTGGTCAAAATGATGTTGGTAAACCTAAGTTAAAACATGCAAATGTTGCAAGGTTATGGTATTTCTTAAATGGGACATTTTATGACTGTTTTATACTTATATATGTTGCATTTGAACTAGTTGCTAAATGTACTGATATTCCTTGCTTGACTTTAGACAATAACACTAGGGAGAATAAAATTAGAAAGACTCCTAGTGGACTTTATACACACTTCTATGAAATGAGACTTTTAAATCTAGCTCAGACTTAGAAAATATACATGCCTGTATATAAAATGCAGAACTCCTTTTGCCAACTTAATGACATTAGGTCAGCAACCATTCTTAAAGACTTGGAGGACAGGTTTCACTGGGACAGACTGGCTCTGAACCTCTACATGCTAGAGGAAATGTCAGGCCTGATCTGTTTCAGTTTCCTTTCTTTGACTTTACTCCTAATTTTCCTACCTCTTTGTACTTTCCTTTTTAGAGGCATGTAAAATTATGGACAATTCTATAGACTGTTCCAACTAAGTGAAGCCCTTAGAAAATGAGTGTTTGTTAATGCTGAAGACAGGGAAGTCATTTTAGAAAAAGGACATATACCTCATCTTTGGGTCAGATGAGACAAAGAGGACTATGCCCATCTAGGAGGGCACATATAAAAGACATGACCCAATTTAGTGTTCTAGGCAGGCCTCCTTCAGGAGGCTAAACTTGAGGCAGTGGAGAGAATCGACTTCTGGGTAACACCCGAAGGAGATATCTCCAAAAGCAGCACGCTTATGGGACCAAAATACCTTCAGTGTAAGGAAGAATCTCAACCTTTTCTCCTAGGTCTAGTTATCATTTAGATGCATAAGAGATAAGTTGTAGACTTTAAAACCTTTACTGGAAAGTGCTAGGTATTCTTATTCAGGTTTTTAACTATCCCTTATAGAACTTGGACAAATAGTGGTTACTCTGCCAGCTAGTAAATGTTGTTAGAGAAGTTGCCACTCTTTGAAGCAGAGGACAGTTTTTCCCAGTCATTCTTTGGTGAATCCCCATTGAAGCTAACGGCTGATGGAATGTTGACCAGAGAAACATCTAGATTCCCTTCTGGAGAATGAGCTTGGTTGTGTGGACCAATAGAAACTAAGAACGCCTGTGGAGTCACGGCCATACCCGAAGGTTCCTTGGCAGAAATTGGCTCCTGATGACTAAAAGATCTCCATTTACCTGGCGTACCTTTTTCTCTCTCTCTGCTAGTAAACTAGAAATACTACCTGAGCTTTTCAGTAGAAAAATTTAATGAGTCACTCCTTCAGAAATTAGGCTGAGGAAGCCTGCAATAGTTTACGTCCTACAGCGGCTACCAGAGTAATGATTTACATCTGCACCTTACATGTTTAAGAGTAAGAAAAGAGATTTTTGTTAGCCTTAAAGTGTTTTTACCAACATGTAAAATAGGATGCGAGATGATACATGTGAGTCCCACCTGTGAGCTTCAAGTTTCAATCTCGTCCAGTTGCTAAAAAAATGTTTACCTAGGTGATTAGATGGAAAAAAGTGTCTGGAGATGGCCCAGTGCACAGGGCCAAATCCTCCAGTTAGTGTTTCTATACATCTCAAGAAGTGACCTTTGTAGCCTGAAAAGTGCTCACTTTGAACTGAACTTTTTATGCAATGGTTATGCTTCCTTCTGTAGACATTCCTGTCATTGGACCAATTGTAACTTTTACTTACAAATATTCAGAAAGAGTAAGTGAAGGGTTTGTGAGATGTTTCAGGAGATAGGATTCACGGCCCAGTTCGAGGGTGAATAGGCTGGTGAGATCTTGTCTCCCTTCTCTCCAACAGGAGCATCCACCTGCTCTGTAGAGGGCTACTCAAGGGATGCCAGGGTGGAGGAATCAATTAGAAAGAAGGTGGAGACACCCAAAAAGGTAATTTCTATTGAGTTGCAGGTTATCTCACAGTCAAAGTCTCTTACTCCTTTAGAGTGCTTCATTAGACACCGAAGTCACTTGGTCCTTACATGCTGAAAAAGAACCGTTTAATCCAAATGAAATGCAGAAGAATCAATTATGACACTATTTTACAACTAGAAAGGTACCATAAAAGTACTGAATACATTAAAAAAAAAAGTTAAGGTTTGAAGTCAAACTTCAGAGCCTGATTTTTGTCAAGTCTTCATAGGTTCTTAACCAAGTCCAGATACTAGTGTGTCTGTTAAACGTAACAAATTAAGTAATTATGGAATGTGTCTGGAAAGTATTGAGAAATAACAAGAAGCATGAGTCAAGGGGCCCTGGCCTTGAAGCTTATAAGGAAAAAGCGATACGGCATGCTGTAGGTCTGATGTGGAAATTAGGGCCTGGCAAGGCTGGTTGGGAAAGTAGGTGTGACCTGTTAACTGTGATTCCATAACATGTGCTGGACAGCTCCCCACATGAGGGCTTCTCATGAGAATTCGAGCAGATTCTCAATGGGGTGGCCTAGCACTGACATCAGCCTGAGATGTGGGATTCCAGCATCACCGCTCAGGACCTGTGGCTAGAGGTTCTCATGGGTTTCCTTGAGATTTGGACTGAATAGGAGACACAGAAAGCAGGAGCTTTTGTGGCTTTTCTCACCTAGCCTACCCTGCTTTCTCTGGCATTCTTCCACTTTGCTCTTTTCTCTTTTACTCCAACTGGACAAATCTTGCTCTGCAGAGCCATTTTCTCCCTCAAATTTCACCTTTACTTTTTAAAATAAACTTTGTCACACCTGAACAAGAATCTTTCTCATGTTACTCCTTTGCTGTCCTGCTCAGTTCTTTGTATGGGATATCAACAGCCTGGAATGAAGGCCCCCCAGAACTTCAAACTCATAAACCCAGCAAGGCCAGAGGATAGGTGTGCTGGGTCAGCATTCTTTAGCATCATCTGGGAAAATCAGTCACTTGGAGAGACTCTGCATATCAATAAAATACAAATAAAGAATGAGAAACAGCTCAGTGTGAAAGTTCTGTGTTTGGTTTTGAGCCTTTCCTCTCCAAAATAAGACAATCTACTATCCAAGAAATACTGTCTTCTAATATCTTTAGTGGCAACCTGTAGTCTCTCCTGACTCCAATCAGACCACACCTTAATCAAGGACAAACTCAGGCTAGGTGGTGAGGGTGAGGCAGCTGAGGCTCCTTCCACACATTGCCAGCAGCTGGGAGCACAGGCGTGTGAGGGCTCCAAGCCTGAGCTTTGGGCTGAGGGGCTCAACCTGTTGTCTCGATGTCTCAGTGTCCCTGCTCACACTGCTCAAAACATTTGACTGACACCAAGTCTATGAGAGGGATTAAATAAAATGCAAGCTGTGTTGGGTGCTGAGTGATGGAAGGTAGGAAGTGGGAAGGCCCCTTAGGTAGAGGCAGCTGTCTGCAAGGCTCTGCCTTGTCTGAAGTGAGGCTGAGGCCTGCCTAAGGCAGAGACTGGCTGGAGCTGGGAATGGAAGGGCGGAGATTGCCCCAAGCCTTCAGTGGGTGGGTGGTGCCTGAAAGGATGAGCCTGTCCTGTGGGGCGGAGGCCTCAGGAGGGCATTTAAAGAGCTCTGCTTCAGAGTCCTCATTGCCACACTCCCCTCACTTTGGACAGCAGCTCTCACGGGGGTCTTGGATAGCAGTGGTACTTGGAGAGGGTGCACCGGATTATCTGCCATGGCTCCCAAAGGTAATATTTTTTTTGACAACTGAGAAAATTCTAATGGTGTATAGACAAGTCATAATATTAATGACATACTGTTAATTTTAGAATAGTAGTGTAGTAGCGCAATAGCGTGATTATAATTGTTAAAACATCTTCATAGAAATGCTTAAGTAAAAAGTCTTTGGAAGAAACTTTATACAAGAATGCCGCAATGTTAATTATTGAAGCTAGGTGATGTTACAGAAAGTTTCATTATGTACACACACACACACACACACACACACATATATATATATATTTCATTATATTCAGACTTATTTTTAATGTATTTTTTGTTTTTGTTTTTAATTTTTCATTTTAATGAGAAAAAAATAGCAATGAAACAGTTTCAAAACAGGTTAGTAGGACAGTTACAATAATTAACACATTTTCATATTGTAGTCTTCGTAGTAGTTATTCGGAGGACAAGATCCAGAATGAGGTATAAAAAGTAAAGCTATATTAATATGCTGAGCTATAAAAGGCTCAAGTCAACAACTTTGGGCCATTGCCAATTGTGCTGATAACTCACTACTATTATGGCCTATTGGACTATATTGGGTTATTTTGCTGAATTCACGTACCTACAATATTTGAACTGGCATCAAGTATGAAAAGACCCCTTAAAGACTTCTCCAAATACAGGTTCTCTAACAGCAATGGAACACCCATCTCTGACAAGACAAAACAAAATAAAACAGGGGATATAAATAAAGGACCATTTTGTAGTGAAATACATATATATATATATATATACACACACACACACACACACACACACACACATATCAGGATAGATATACAGCTACTTTCTCTTAATGAGTTCATGAGAAGAAAGATTTGTGCTAATATTTTTAGCCAAAGATAAATTCTTGGCTGGGAACCTGCAGTGTGGTAGGAGTGTGGCAGGCAATGCAATGTATTAGTGTGTTGTAGGGGTCAGAAATTCCATCTCTTACAAGGGCAGGTGGGAGGATTTCAAGTTGGAGCCCAGCTTAAGCAACTTAACAAACAAATGAGAAACTCACTAAGACATTTAAAGGGGCCTGACGATATATTTCAGTGCACAGGCAAGGACTTCAGTTCTGAGTACCACGAAAAAATGCAAGAAGCAGTCTAAAGGGCTGAGGAAAACCCATCTTATCAAGGTGATTGTCTGAACACTGGAATTGCAGAGTTGTGCTTTCTGAGATGGTGAAGTATACAAAATGCACCTGTGATGATTATAGTTTTTTTTAAAATATTGCCATCTTCACATACATGGTATGATCGAACTATGTGGTGAAGAGGGTTGGGGTGATAGTTCAGTGGCATAAGCACCTGACTGTAAGCACAAGGTCCTGAGTTTGATCCCAGGTACTGCAAAAAGAAAAAGTATAATTTTGTATCAAAAGTTCATTATCAAAAAAAATGCATTGCCATTAGGCTCTCAAACTACTCCCTTTTGCTTGTTTTGTTTTGTTGTTGTTTTTTGTTACCAAGAATTGAACTCCCGATCTCACGCTTGCCAGAGAGACACTACCTCTGACCTAAGTTGCTGATCCTTTCACTTTGAATATATTTGGTCCACATTTCCTGCCAGGTGCTGAAGCAGCACGGAAGGCCCTCTTCACTGAGTATCTTTACCAAGACCTTAACCATAATCAAAAGTCCGTGAAAGCTGTGGGCAGTGCCATGGCTAGAAAAACCAGGCTGCTTTGAACAGTGCAGAGGCTCCCTCCCATAATGGCCTTGGGACCCTTTCTGTGGATTGTGGGATTGGGCTGTGTACAAATGAAATTGATCCCACCCATGGGGCACTAATTCAGCATAAGCCTTACATAAGCCTAACTTTCACCCCTTAACCTGCACTGAGAAGTCATTGTTGGAGAAATGAGGCCCCCATTATCTGTAATCTGTATCTCCAGGCAAGACCACCTTCCACCTGAGCTGCTCTCTCTCTCAGTCAGTAGGTGAAATACCTGATTAAGAGACACAAGCTGTCCTTGCTTGCCTCTTCATTGCACATTGAGACTCCACATACTGGTCTCTCTAGCATGTCAGGAGCATCTCTTATGGAGGAAAGTTAGACATATGAAGGCACTTACTGCATTTTTGCTTTCACTGACTGCCAGTGGGATTATTTCAGGTCAAGTTAGGGAAGCCTGGGTTTCTCTGCTTTAGAGAACTGATGTGGATAGAGACTCGGCAGGGCTGGCCAACAGCCGCCCAATGCTGTGCTCTTCCCAATGCTGGGTCAAAGTAAAATTTTAAAAAAATGTCTTTCTATAATTTATATTGTCTGATACATTATGAATCTCTGTAAGGAAAGGGTTAACACCCAAGCCTGTATTATTTTTTAAATTTCATTTAGCTTTAAACTCTAATCTTTTTCATTCCTGTGTATTACAGAAAGTTTTTGAGCTAGGTGTCTCTGTAGTCCCAGCTGGCCTCAAAGTCAACCCTTTCTTTCAGAGGTCTGAGTCCTGGGATACAGCCCTGTGCTGCACCTGGCATACTATGTCCAGTCTCTTCAGCAGATGCCCAGAGTAGGTCAAGGCAGCACTATGATTCTTTATTCAAACAATTCCATGCTTACATTCATGTTACTTATTCTGTCCCTCTTTACTATTGTTATTGTTTAAATGACTATTTTTTCGAATTTTTTATTAATTTTAATGAGAAAAAATAGCAATGAGACAGTTTCAAAACAGGTTAGTAGGACAGTTTCAATCATTAATGCATTGCATATTGTTGTCTTCATAGTAGTTATTCACAGTACAAGATGCAGACATGATCTCTTGTCTAAACACTATTAGTACAAATCTTTCTTCTCATTGAACTAAGACAGTGGCTGTATACATATCCTAACAGTTTTGTACACACATATATTTTTTTTCACTACAAGATGGACTTATGTTTATATCCCCCTTTTTTGTTTTGTTCTGTCAGAGATGGGTGTTCCATTGCTGTTAGATAAGCTATATTTGGAGAAGTCTTTAAAAGACCTATTCATACTTGATGCCAGTTCAAATACTGTAGGTACGTGAATTCAATGAAATAGCCCAATATACAATGTAGTCCAATCGTCCATAATAATAGTGGGTTATCAGCAGGCTGGCAATTGTCAGAAGTTGTTGACTTGAGCCTTTTACAGCTCAGTATATTAATATGGCTTTACTTTTTATACCTCATGATTATACTTTTCTGCTGGATGGTTAAAATCAAATTAAATCAAGACCTATATAACAAGAAATGTAGCTTTTGTTTTTTACAAAGTCAGTCAAATCCTCTCAGGATTTACCCTGAAACCATGTACAGCAGTTTGTAGATCTTTTGTCAGTGTCAGCCATCTGGATGAGTCATGGCCATTGCTTGACCAATTTGCTCTCTGCGAAAGCCTGAGAGAATGTTTTCTCTCCATGTGACTCCTCTTAGGCACACTCTACATCATCAATCACCTTCCTCTGTGGACCCATAATCTCCTTGATCAGAAAATTTGGGACACCACTGAGTTATAGATGTCACAGCACATGTCCTCTTATGTCCTGAGTCCTCCCTGACCTTGGAGGGCTAGGGCCAAAATATTGGATATCCTTGTAGCTGCTCTATTTCTCTAATATTTGGTCTGCAAACTTTAGTTGTTAAAGATCCAAAAGAAAGGGGCTGGGGAGATGGCTCAGTGGAATAAGCACTTCCATGGCAAGCACAAGGGTCTGAATTCAATCCCTGGTTCTGCCAACAAAACAAAACAAAATAAAAGATCCAGAAGAGAAACTTCATGATACTATTACCCTGTAACAGAGGCAGTTGAGCTTAACATCACTATCTGTCTGAATATCAAACACCTTAGGCATAACATGGAACTGGTATTTTTCAACAACCACGGATATTCTGAACTTTAAATCCCTATACTGTGTGAAAAGAAAATTACACATTCTTACACAGAAATTTAGAAATTAAAAAATATATAAAAATTACAGCAAGACAATTCTATGACATTTTTTTCTTATCTCTTATTTCTTTTATTATCTTTTTAAATGTTTACTTCAAAGAGTATAGCACTACTTGATATGACATTAGAAGCAGTATGCATTTAGAAGAATAAAATGATAGTATTTCAAGCATGGTCTTAGTGCTATACATGGCTATTGCTTAGTTCACAGATGTCAGCATATAGAGTTGGTCAGGGTGAGAATTCTACACCCATTAATTGCTGTTTTCAAAAGCCTGATGGAGATTCTTGCCTTGACTATCTTATTTATATAAATGCATGGTTTTGCTCCTGCCTTATTTCTTAACTTTTCTGCTTCCTCTCTCTTCATTGTTTAATCCTTAAGTTCTCACTTTCCCTTTAATTATGTTATACCTTTCAATTTTTATTTCTTCTTTTGAGTTTTTACACTAAGGAGACAATATGATATTTACACATGTGGGTCTGGTTTATTTCACTTATGAATATATCTTCAAGTAGCATCCACTTATATATGAAGGCTTTGAGTTTATTTTTCTTTAGAGCTGAGTAATATTCCATTGTATAAAAACACCACATCTTTTCATCCATTCCTCAGGTGATGGGCATTTTGGTTGTTTCCAAGATTTGGCTATCATAAATTATGCTGCCATAGACATAGGTGCACATACATCACTATGATATAATATTTACATTTCTTTTTGGAAAATTCCCAGAAAGGGAATAGCTAGATTGAATGGGATTTCCAGTCCTAGTTTTTTGAGGAGTCTCCAAACTGATTTCCATAATGGTTGCACCAGTCTACAGTCCCACTAGCACTGGAGAAGGGTTCCTTTTTCCCCAGAGCCTCTCCAACATTTGTTGTGGGTTGATTTCTTTATGATGGCCATTCTTTCTGCAGTGACATCATATCTCAGTGTTGTTTTAATTTGCATTTCACAATGGCTAGTGATGTGGAGCATTTTTTCATGTATTTATTTGCTTCTTGTATTTCTTCATCTGAGAAGTGTATGTTCATCTCAGATGCCCATTTCAGGACTGGGTCTTTAAATTTTGGGGCCCTAGTGTTTTTTAGTTCTTTATAAATTCTAGATAAAAGACCTTTATCTGAGTGCTTATTAGTTAAGATTTTTTCCAAATTTGTGGGTTGTCTTTGTACGCTATTGGTAATTTCTTTTGACGTACAAAAACTTCTCAAAAAGAGGAGGTCTCAGTTATTAATTCTTTCAAGTATTTCCCATACAGTTGAACTTTTGTTCATGAGCAGTTTATCTACCCCTATGTCTTCAAGATTTCCTCCCATTTTCTCTTCCAAGAGATACAGTGTTTCTGTTTTAATGTTTAGAACTTTAATCCATTTTCACTTTAGTTTAGTGCATGGTAATAGACCTGGGTCAATTTTTAATTTTTGGCACGTAAGGACCCATTTTTTCCAGCATCATTTGTTAAAGAGGTTATCTTTCTTTCAGTAAGCATGTTTGGCCCCTTTGTCAAAGATAAGGTGACTTAGTGTGTTTGTAGTTGCTTCTGCATCTTCTAATGTATTTCATTAATTTTCAAGTCTATTTTTTGCCAATACCATGCTGATTTTATCACAGTAGAAGTATAATTTCAAGTCAGGAATTATAATGCCTCCTGCCTTGTCTTTGTTGCCCAGGATTGCATTTGCTATTCTGGATTTTTTCTGTTCCAAATAAATTTTAGGAATGATTTCTCTAGGTCTGTGAGGTACATTGGTGGTATTTTGATAGGGATTATGCTAAATCTATATAACAGTTTTGGGAATATGGTCATCTTCACAATGTTGGTTCTTCCTATCCAGGAGCAGGGAATATTGTCATTTTCTGAAAACCTCTTCAATCTCTTTTTTGAGAGTTCTGTAATTTTCTTTGAATAGATCTTTTACTTCTTTCATGAGATTAATTCCTAAGTATTTTATTTCCTCAGTACAAGGAATTGTTTCTCTAAATTCCCTCTCAATTTGTTTTTTATCTGTGTATAGGAATGCTATTGACTTTTGGGTATTGACTTTATATCCTTCTATGCTACTGAATTTCTGTATTAATTCTAGTAGCTTCTTGGTAGAGTTTTTGGGATCTTCTACGTAGAGTATCATGTCATCTGCAAATAATGATAGTTTAACTTCTTTTCCTGTTCTTATTCCTTTTATTTCTCTCCCTTGTCTAATGTCTCTAATTATTCCAGAACTATATTGAATAGGAGTGGTGATAGAGAACATCCTTGTCTTGTACCAGATCTGAGAGTAAAAGATTTCAGTTTTTCCAAATTTAGAATTATGTTATCTTTTGGGTTGTCATAAATGGCTTTTATCAGATTGAGGTAGAGGCCATCTATTCCAATTTTCTGTAGGACTTTGAACATGAATGGGTGTTGGACTTTGTCAAAAGCCTTTTCTGCATCAATTGAGATGATCATGTGATTTTAGGTTTTGGCTCTATTGATATAATGTATTACATTTACAGATTTGTGTATGTGGAACCATCCTTGCATCCCTGAGATTAATCCTACCTGGTGATTGTGTATAATTCTCTTGATGATTTTTTGTGTTCTATTTGCTGGGATTTTACTGAAGATTTTTGCATCTGTGTTCATGAGGGAGAATGGTCTATAGTTCTCTTTTTTAAGTTGCGTCTTTCCCTGGTTTTGGTATCAGTATAATAATTGCCTCCAGGAATGATTTTTGGAGGATTGTTTCCTTTTCACTTTCATTGAAGAGTTTGAGGAGTATAGGAATTATATCTTCTGTAAATTTCTTATAGAATTCAGCTGTGAATCCATCAGGACCTGGACTTTTCTTTGTTGGTATGTTTTTTATTACATTTTGTATTTCATTGACTGTTATTGGGTTATTGAGAGTTGTTATATCTTCTTGATTTGGTTTTGGTAATTTGTACCTTTCTAGGATTCTGTCCATTTCATCTGCATCTGCGATTCTGTGAGAGTACACATTTTCAAAGCAGTTATTGATGATCTTCTGAATTTCCAGAGTCTGTGATAATTTCACCCTTTTCATTCCTTATTGATTGAATTTGAGTTTTTTCTTTCTTCTTTTTGATGAAGTTAGCTAGGGGTTTATCAATTTTATTTAATCTCTCAAAGAATGAGCTCTTTGATTCGTTAATTCTTTGCATTGTTTTCTTTGTCTTGATTGCATTAATTTCTGCTCTAATATTTATAATTTCCTCCCATCTTTGGGCTTTGGGTTTGGTTTGCAATTCTTTTTCTAGAACATTAAGGTGCAGCATGAAGGTATTTATTTGTTCCCATTCTGTTTTCCTAATGTGTGAGTTCACAGCTATAAATTTCCCTCTGAGAACTGCTTTCATTGAATCCCATAAATTCTGATAAGTTGTGCTTGATTTTTCATTGAATTGTAGATATTGTTCAATTTCTTGTTTAATTTCATCTGTAACCTATTGGTTCCAGAGGAAGGTGTTGTTTAATTTCCATGTATTTATGTTTTCTGGTTTCTTTTGTCATTTATTTCCAGTTTCATTGCACTGTGGTCTGATAATACTCATGGGTTAATTTCTGTTATCTTGCATATAATTAAGCATGGCCTATGTACTAGTATGAGGTCTGTTTTAGAAAATGTCCCATGTGCAGCTGGAAAAAAATGTGCATTCACATGCTCTTGGGTGGAACATTCTGTATATGTCCGCTAAGTCCATTTCTTCCAAGTTCTAGTTCAGTTCTGCTACTTCTTTGCTAGTTTTTATATTTTTTGTGTGCTTAAGCTGTCTTTTTTTGGGATAAGGGGGTGTTAAGGTCTCCTGTTAAGTCTGTGGTATTGGATATTAGACTTTTCATGTCCATTAAGATTTGTCGTATATAGTTTGGTGCTCCCATGTTTAATGCATACATGAGTGTTACCTCTTCCTCTTGGATTTTTTCCCCTAACCAGTATATAATGGCCTTCTTCATTTCATTTGATCATTGTTGGCTTGAACTCGAGACTGTCTGAGAAAAAGATGCCTACCCCTGCTTTTCTCTGAGGTGCCGGGGCATGTAGTATTGTTTTCCACCCTTTGACTTTCAGTCAATGAATTTCTTTATAAGTGTGTTTCTTGTATACAGCATATTGTTGGATTTTGTTTCCTAATCCACTGTGCCAGTCTATTTCTCTTAATTGGTGAATTGAGTCTATTTACATTGATGGTTACAATTGAGATGCATTGACTTATGTTTGATATGTTATTTACCTACTGTTGTTTATCCCTTTTTCTCCTGTTTAATTGTTTGCCCTATTGCTGGTTTTTTACTGTTCTCATTCATGGATTTCTGGTCATTTTGGTTCCTCTCTAGAATATCTTTTAGTAGTCTGTATAGGGTTGGCTTTGACATCATGAAATTCTTTATTTGTTCTTTGTCGTGGAAGTATTTCACTTCTCCATCAAACTTGAAAGAGAGTTTTGCAGGGTCTGGGCTGGACTTTGTTTTCATAGAAGACTTAAATTACTCCGCTCCATTCTCTTCTTGACTTCATGGTTTGTGAAAATAAGTCTGACATTATTCTGATGGGTTTTCCTTTAAATGTGATCTGTTTCTTTTCTCTAGTGGTTTTAGTATATTGCTGTTGTGCTGGATTTCTGGGATCTTGATTATTATATGTCTGCATGTGTTTTTAATTGGGTTGATATTTTTTGGAGTTCTATATACTTCAGTTACCTGAATGTCAGATTGTTTCCCCTTATTTGGGAAGTTTTCTGCTATTACTTCTGCCCATATACTTTTTATATCATTTGTACTGATTCCTTCTTTCTCATTGATGCCCATTAGTCTCACGTTGTTATCTTTGCATCTTCTTGCAGATGTGGAATTATTTTTTTCCTGCAATCTGGTTGTTTTTAAGAAATCTTTTCTTCCCTTTTCACTAGCTCCAGTGATGTCAAGATCTGAAACTATCTTCACTTTCATTCAAATGGTTTAACCAGCTTGTGACTGAGATTTTAATTTCCTGTATATCTCTTTGAATCTGTTTCATGGTCTCTATTTCTTTCCTATATTGTTCCTTCAAGGATTCCATCATTTTTCTATTCTGTTTTTTTTTATCAGTGTCTTCTTTAGAAGAATTTAGTAATTCTTTAACTATAGTTATCATTTCTTTTTTTACTTCAGAGATTATTTCTGATCTGATTTCCTCTATACTTTTCAACAATTGTTTCTTTACTTCAGGCTTTATTAATTCAGAGATTTCAGCTGTGTGATTTCCAATTTCTTCAATGCTATTGTCTCCTGCATTTGTTCTGGGTGGGCTCAGGGTCTAAGGATGCATTTTTCTCCTTCTCTTTGTCAATTTGTATAGCACTGTCCTCTGACCTTTGGTATAGTTACAACCTTAGCACCTACCGAAATTCTAACCCAAGAGAGATTATGTGGTTAAGGCAGTTACAGTTTTGTATTTACAGAACTACAATTAGGAACACTTATAATGGGTAGTGATATTTAGCAGTTGACAAACTTTTGTAACTAATGGGTTTGTATTTTAAACCATAAGAGCAAACATTATGTCTGTGTAGCTAAGCAGATATTAAATTGGGAATTTGTATTTAAATTAGTTCCCCTAAGTTCTGTCTGATCACCTCACTTGATGTACCTGGGGTCTTCCAGGCAGACTAGCTCACCCCGGTTACCTGTTGTACCTTCTCTAGATCGAGAGAGAGAAAGGGTGCTCTTATAGATCTGGGTCTAGCAAAGTGTCTCAGCTTACTGGGTCTGGATCTTCCAAGTTTGAACTCCTCTAGACATGCCTGGCTTGGGTCTGGCTGCTGTGCTCAGCTTCTTCTTGCTGCAGCCTGTAGAAGTGAACCCACTGTGCCCCTCTGGCAAGATGTTGAGCTCTTGGATTAGCTGAGTGGTTCTGGCCCCTAGCCTCTCTGGAGGACTTCAGCAGCAGAGTTTCACACCAGGCCTGTTTGATGGAGGAGGATCCTGTGAGTGTACAAATGGTCCCACACACACACCCAGCCTGGGCTCAGACTGGAAGGGATCCAGTGGGTTCAGCAGAAGTTCTCACACAGGTCAGGCCTGGGCTCAGGCTGGAGGGGTCTACAAGCATGGTGAAGGTTCTCACACCTAAATAATTATATTTTAAAATTGCACTTAAGAAGCACAACAATTATCATCTTAAGCTTGTATCACAGTGGAGTGTAGCAGTATCATTTTTCATTGTTTTTTTCATGGACATTTGACACTGGGCCTAGATCATGGCTAGAAAGTATTCTGGTTTTCCTGGTTACAAGCTACTAGATTAATTAATTTAATAATGAAACTATATCTTTTTTTCTACAGTTTTATTGATAAACATATAGCAATGAGACAGTTTCAAATCAAATCAGAAGTACAGTTTCAACAAATAATACACTGCATATATTCTTCTTAGTGGTTAATTGCTGTACAAGATG
>NW_004524581.1:18664482-18665582 GCF_000260255.1 Octodon degus | reverse complement strand
TTTTTTTTTTTTTTTTTTGGAACTGGGGATTGAACTCCGGTCATGGTGATACATGGCTATAATCCCAGCACTGGAGAGGATGAGGCAGAAGGATCACCATGAGTTGAAGGCCAGCCTGGTTTACATAGCATTATGGTTTATGTCTAGTTGTTCCCCCGGAGCCTCATGCAGTTGCGAGGTGGATTCTCGAGTTTGTGACTGATGCATGATCTAGTGCTTGGATTATGGCTGTCCATGTTGCTAGGATTATTGGACTGAGTGCCGCTGTGATTATGGGTGTGAGTGCTGCTGGGATTAGGAATGGGTACATCCAGCCTGAGGAGGATAGTCTGAATGCAGCATGAGAGACAGAGATATGAAGAGACAAACTTGCTCTTGGTGGCCAATGGTGCCACTGCTCCTGCCATTTTGTTCTTGCTGCTTTGCTGCTTCCATGACCTGCTGCCATTGTCCATTGGAGCCAACCAAGTATGGACAGAAACCTCCAGTAGCTGTGAGCTAAGCAAACTTTTCCTTCCCTAATTTTGTGTATTAGGTATTTGTCCCAGTAATGAGAAAAGAGTAACTAAGACACATCACAAATTCAAGATCAGTATATAGTATAAAAATAAGACCCCATCTCGAGAGTGCAAGCCCGGCGAGTGAATGAGACAACCAAGGGCCGCGGGATCCTGAACAGACCCAGAGCACAGGCCTGGCAAGTGAGTGAGAGGACCCGGGGCCGTGGGATCCTGAATAGACCAGAGCCCAGGCCCTGTGAGTGAGTGAGACCACCCAGGGCCCACGGATCTTCATTCGGCCCAGACTGCAGGCCCAGAGAGGAACCCTTCAGCAGAACTCCCTGCAAAGAGGCTAGAGACAAGACCCACCCAGCTGATTCAGGAGCAGAACATCTTGCCAGAGAGACACAAAGGGTTCAGTTCTAATGGCTACAGCAGAAAGAAGTGGAGCGCAGCCGCCAGATCCAAACAACACCCACCTGGAGGAATCCGAACTTCCTAGATCCGAACCTGGTGCTAAGGTAATAACTCTATCTAAGCTCTACACCAAAGGTCAGAAGACAGTGGTATACAAAATGACAAAGAGAAGGAACAAAATGT
>NW_004524581.1:18641047-18662161 GCF_000260255.1 Octodon degus | reverse complement strand
AAAAAAGAAAACTCAAAAAAAAATAATAATAATAATAAGCCCCCATCTCAAAAAGAAAAAAAATCCAGCAAACAATGTCATTCTTCAATGTTACCTCTCTAGTGAAATCTATGAATGTTTTCTCTCATTCACTAAGTAGTTTCCCAGGTATTTTCCAATTAAGTGAAGCTCAGTGATCCTGTTTGACTGTGAACCTTAGGACATGGTGTTAGGAATTTCAACCCCATGGCAACAGTTTTGGCAGCTGAGTTCTGTCAGATAGACTCAGATTATGGGTGCTCCACCATCAGAAATGATGCCATGAGTTTTCATGTGCTTTAGTTCTCTGGTGATGGCTTTGAGATTAAGGCAAAATCTCTCTTTGCATAAATTTTGATATATAGATTCATGTTTTATAGTCCTGGGCAATTTCTTTCATAGGATTGTGGGGATTTTTTTAAATGCTGATAAAGCATGACATCAACTGGAGCATTGGAGCCTTTTTAGCTTAGTCTTCAGGGGAGCGGGCATGCTCCCACTGGGGTATCACCATCCCCTGTGTCCTCTCCCCTTGCCATACCTGGTGCTTGTACCTGTGGAACACTGACTCCATAGTGCTGCCTTTCCTCGGCCCTGGGAAAATACCATTTTATTGAGGTTATACCTGTGAATTGCACTCCTTTAGGTACCTCATGTGAGCATAATTGTTGGATAATATAGTGTTTAATTTTTTGGAAAACTGCCATACAAGCTATACCATATTGTGTTTCCACAGACTGTACACCATGTTTCCGACTTTAATAAATCTTTAGCTACATTTTTTTCTGGTTTTTAAATAATGGCCATTCTAAATAATATGTGGTGATAGATATCTAGAGATTTGAGGGTTTTTTCTGTCTCCTTGACTCTCTTCTCATTGCTGGGACAAAATACCTGACACCCAAAATGAAGGAAGGAAAGATGTATTTAGCTCACAGTTAGTGGAGGTTTCAGTCCGTATGCAGCCAGCCCCAACACATAGTGACACATGGCAGAGGGCAGCCATTCATGGCGGCAGAAAACAGCAAAGAGTAAAGGGAGGAAGAGCAGCTGTGGCAGCTAGCAAGTCTCTCTCCCTTCCTTATACAGCACAGGCTACCTGCCCAGGGTGGGTGTAGCACTCACTGCCATAATACCAGCATCGGATCATGAATTAGTCACAACCTGTAGAAGTCCACCCCATGACTGCATCAGGCTTTAGGGGGAACAACTAGGAACAAACTATAACTTTTTTTTTTTTTTTGCTGATTAGTGATGTTAAGTATCTTTGCAGGTCTGTGTCTTTTTCACTGGTCTCCCCTTTTATATTCCAATAATTATGTGTCATGCCTAAGAAATAGTTCATTTTTCTAGAAATCTTAAAGAATGTCATTTTATTTAGTTAATATATATTTTAAGTAGATCTTACTAAGTTTCTCTGGCTGTTCTTCTCCTGCTAATTAAAACATCCTCCTGCCCCAGAATTGGGGATTATAGATATACAGTGCTATGCTATCATATGTGCATTAACAATCTCATTTCAAAAAACAATCTCTGAGATAACTCAGTAGGATAAGTGCCTCTGTGGCAAGCGCAAGGTCCTGGGTTCAGTCCCCAGTACTGCAAAACAAATAAACAACAACAACAACAACAACAACAAAATGGATATCAAAAAGCAATCTCTCAGCTGGGCATGCTGGTGCACACTTATAATCTCAGCACTCAGGAGGCTGAGGGAAGAGGATGGGTGTGAGTACAAAGCAAGCCTGGGCTATGTGCAGAGTTCATGACCAGACTACACTATAAAGCTAGAACCTGTCAAGAAAGAAAGAAAGAAAGAAAGAAAGAAAGAAAGAAAGAAAGAAAGAAAGAAAGAAAGAAAGAAAGAAAGATAGATTTAAATCTCATTTTATCTTTATTATCTTAAAAGTCTATTACTTTATTATTAATTTCATTCTTAATAGGTATAATGTTTCAGTCTTATAAATCTTAAATAAGGAGTTGTTACAGCACAAATGATCTGTTTTTAAATGCCACTGATAATCATGTTTCTTTGGGTGTTTCCACATTTTTCAGAATCTTGCGGTAAAAAAGATGAACATAAGGAAGCTCAGAAAAGAAAATGTAGAAAACGGAAGACAAAGCCTCCACACAAATTTACAAAGGCGGAATTACAGATTCTGAAACAAGCATTTGAAGAAAATCCTTACCCTACCTCCTCAACAAAGAAAGAACTAGCCAGTGAACTCCACTGCAAAATTGGTGTCATTCATGTAAGTCCAATATTCAAAGTTTTCTGTGGATGTATATGGTTGTGTACATAATAAGAAAAGTAGAAGAACTTATGAAAGTGTTCCAAAGTGTGCCACTTCACATAACAGTCATTTTTATGCATTTCACTATCTGTATGGATACATTGCACATGCATTTTATTTTTTTAAAAAGTTGGTGAGAAAAACTCAGAAGCATAGACCAGTTAAGTAATATTCATAATTCTTCAGGATACAGACTGTGATTTTCAGACCATTGAACTGGCTGTGGCATGCCTCAGCCTTGGAAGACTTTCTATGTTTTCAAGGTAGAGCTGAGAGTTTGCTGAGGTCTTTGACATATAGCGGGAGAAGAACAGGACAAGAAGGATCCTAGGTTTTTACTTAAACCAGTGGAAAAGTGGATTTATGTATAATTAATAAATGAAGGTTTGGATAGGTAGCAGCTCTGTGTTAGAGACATTGTAAATTTGGGTTTGGACATGTGAAGTTGGATATGCAAATGAAGCCCCAAACATGTGACAAAATTAAAAAGTTAAATAGCACAGTATCCAGTGCAGAAGGAAAGACTAGGCCTCACTTGCCCAGCACTATACATTTCCCAGGGTCACAAGAGGCTTCCACAAATGTCTTCTTTGTTGGTGGCATGTTGGAAGGTGTCAATTATAAACATGACAGCTGATATTGGGCAGAGATGAATGTGCATCAATAAGCCTTCTAAGTACTATGCTATCACTTTTCACCCTATGGAGACAGGACGTCAAGATAGATGCAAATCACAAAATGCTGCCAGACACTCAAAATCCAAGTCCAGGCATGGTGGTGCACACCTGTAATCCCAGCATTGGTGAGGCTGAAAACAGCAGGATCACTACGAGTCTAAGCTGCCTAGTGAGACCCTGTACCAAACACATAAAATGCAAAAAGATTCCAAGCTCTCCTCCAGCAATTGAGTTGTTATCATGGATAGGCTGCAATAGCATTTTATTACATGCACACTCTCCCCAGAAGTCATGGGACTCTGATTTCCCTGAATAGTTATCATTTTATGGATATAAATTATAGATTAAAACATTTGCTTGGTTATGAAAAGCCCCTCTTTCTCTGTACATGAAATTTGAATACAATGCATTTAAGAATATATTTGAGGATACATTGATTGCGAAGGGATCTTTGTAGGACAGTCTGAGTGAATAAAGAAGGTGTAACAATGTCTTTGTGGGAGAATGTTCTGTAAATGCTGAAAATTATAAATAAGTTGCAGACTGGTCGGGGGTGATTTTGAAAACCACAATTTGCAAATCAGGAAGGGGCACTGTAAGCTATGGAAGTAGTTGGGAGTTTGGAACTCTGCACACTTCAAAACTTCCGTAACAAGTGCCACCGAAGGCAGGGTGGCCTTCATTTAGCATGTTACCCAGTGTTCAGGAAGCAATATAATAATAACTCTGAGGCCAAGCTGACCTAGAAAATGTTCCTGAGGACTCAGGACATAAGAGAACCTGTACTGCAACAACCTGTGACTCAGTTATGTCCCCAATTTTCTGATCAAGGAGATTATGAGGCCACAGTGGAAATGATTGACTATGTAGAGTGTGCCTAAGAGGAGTCACATGGAGAGAAAACATTCTCTCAGGCTTTTACAGAAAGCAAACTGTTCAAGCAAAGGCCTTGACTCATCCACATGGCTGACACTGACAAAGGATCTACAAACTGCAGTACAGGGTTTCAGGGTAAATCCTTAGGGGATTTGACTGACCTTATCATATATAAAAGTTACATTTCCTGTTATATAGCTCTTGCTTTATCTTGGTCTTAACCATCCAGCAAAAAAGTATAAAAATGAGGTATAAAAAGTAAAGCCATATTAATATGCTGAGCTGTAAAAGGCTCAAGTCAACAACTTCTGACACTGCCAGTCCTATGGATAACCCACTACTATTATGGACTACTGGACTATATTGGAGTATTTTGCTGAATTCACACACCTACAATACTTAAATGGCAATGGAATACCCATCTCCGACAAAACTAAACAAAACAAGGGGATATAAATGAAGGACCATTTTGTATCTGTATATACAAAATAGTTAAGATAGATATACAGCTACTTTCTCTTAGTTCAATGAGAAGAAAGATTTGTACTAATAGTGTTTGTGGACAGGATATCAAGTCTGCATCTTGTACTGTGAATAACCACTATAAAGACAGCAATATACAATGTATTAATTATTGAAACTGTCCTACTAATCGGTTTTGAAACTGTCTCATTGCTATTTGTTTTTCAATAAAATTAATAAAAGAAAAAATAGAAATGCCTTATTTATTACTAGACAGCTGAATTTATTTTTATTAATTTTATTGAGAAATGAATAGCAATAAGACAATTTCAAAATGGGTTAGTAGGACAGTTACAATAATTAATATATTGCATATTGTTGTCTTTATAGTAGTTATTCACAGTACAAGATGCAGACATGTTATCCTGTCCAAACACTATTAGCACAAAACTTTCTATTCATTCACTTAAAAGAAAGTAGCTGTATATCTATCCTATCTTGTATAAAGTTTATATCCCCTTTTTTGTTTAATTTTGTCAGAGATGGGTATTCCATTGCCATTTAAATATCTTAGGTGTGTGAATTCAGCAAAATAATCCAATATATTCCAATAGTCCATAATAGTAGTGGGTTATCCATAGGACTGGCAGTGTCAGAAGTTGTTGACTTGAGCCTTTTACAGCTCAGCATATTAATATGGCTCTACATTTTATACCTTATTTTTATACTTTTCTGTTGGATGGTTAAGACCAAATTAAAGCAAGACCTATATAACAAGAAATGTAACTTTTGGGGCCAGGGAGTTAGCTCAGTGGAATAAGCGCTTCCCTGGCAAGCACAAGGGCCTGAGTTCAATCCCCGGTTCTGCAAAAAAAAAAAAGAAATGTAACTTTTATATCTGCCAAGGTCGTCAAATCCCCTCACGATTTATACTGAAACCCTGTACTGCATTTTGTAGATCCTTTAGACAATTGAATTTAACTGAAGTATTTTTCTGTTTGTTTTAGAATTGGTTCCAAGGTAAGAGATGCAGACTCCCACCTGAAGAGAAAGAGAGAATCTTTGCCATCAAGAAATTAAACAGGTTCCCTACACAAAGGGCTCAGGCCTTGATCTTCCCAAACAGCCAGGTACAATCTGATGACTCTTCCACGAAGCAGACTGCTTTGGGTGACCAGGAGACACTAGTCTGTGGAGCTGGCTACTCTTCACTGGAAACACAGACCAGCCCCATTGGACATGTGAGATCAGGTGACTCTGTAATCCTAGGCATCAACAGCGAACAAGGGTGTTCCCCCGAATATCAAGGTACCCAAACAAGTGGACCTTCTTCCATGTACACACCAGCCAAATTTATTTATGTTAGTACATCTGTGCAGCATTTTGAAAATGCCAGGTCTGAGGCATGGCAAAGCCACCATTCTCTGCCCTTCCATTCCCATTATGTTTTCACTAGCCAGGGGACAGACCAGCAACAGGAAGTGTACAACTACTATTATCAGTATATGTTATTTCATGGACAGCAGCCTGACCCTTGAGGACACCATCTGCAGCCACTGTCACAGCCTCTGTATTGCCAACAGAATTATCAGTTGCCATTCCATGACCGATTTTTGGCATACCAGGATCCAAGTGGTTTATGGCAACAGGAGCCCAAACTTGCATCAGAGCAGGAAAGTAATGACAGTTCCCTGAGCTCTCTGCTGAAGCAGGCACCAGGTGGGAGAGCAGATAGGTCTCCACCACCTCCTGGGCAAGGGACACAGCAAGTTTATGTAGAGGCTTCAAGGTTTGAAATGCAACACCTTGAAAATTGGTGTCCACTGGTAAAACCCTAAGTGCATTTGCAGGTTGTAGAAGGGCTGAGAAATGGTAATCGATCACCCTGTTTACACAGAAGGGAAGAAACTCTCATTTAGATTAACTCCACCAGGATGATTAATGCAAGGATCTGATACATGTATATAAAATAGTCCTATGTTGAGTCACTGAATTGCATATCTGCAAAATTAGCATGTTTGTAAAAAATGGCACTTTCATTCCTGGCAATTGGATTTATTTTTATTGATTGCATGGGTTAGAGCTGCCCTAGTACATGGAATGATGAGAGGCCAGAGGACAGTGTGCATTGCCCAGTTTTATTCACTGGTGTATTATCAAAGGACCCCTTTGGTTTCTCTTTCAGAGAAAGAGAAATAGTGTCCTCTGTATAAATTTGGGTTTTTAAATTCTGTATTCTATTGCAATATTGTGATCTTTCCTCTAAAATTTCTGTAGTCATTTAAATACATGTTTCTCACAGTACATAAATTTTGAACTAGTATTACACTCCTGGGAGTTCCACATAAGGCTCAGTAGTAGATGTGAGGGTTTAAAAGTGGAGGGCACAGAGTCAGCCTTCAAGAGGCTACCAGCGGACTACAGCAGAGAAGCCAGTGATCAACCAGTGATGGGGGAAGGGCCAGGTGGAGGTGGCTGCCACCAGAGCAGGGGGTCTCAAGGTATGGCCTGAAGACTAAATCTTGGCCACTGCCTGTTTTTATGAACAAAATTTTATTGAAATTCAACAGCCCTCATTTGCTTACGCATTGCTCATGACTGATTTTGTAGTTCACTGGCAGAACTGAGCAGTCCTTAAAAAGCAAGTCACCTGCAAAACCTAAAACATTTACTCTTTGCACTTTTACAAGAGAGTTTTTTTAAGCTGTGTTAAATAATGGTTGAAGAGGTGAGAGTTCCGAGTGAAAAACAGACATTGTTCTTATCTTTTGTCTGATCAGCACTGGGATCGAACCCAGTGACTAGCGCTCTACGCTGAGCTACCCCAGTTCTCTGTTCTTATCATTAGAAGCTGGCTGGATTTCTGCATGTGCTCCTAACACACAAGGCTTAGAGAAAGATAAACTGGGGGAGCAGAGTGTGGGAGTGTGAGGTTTCTGATTGGAAAGTAGGATGTCAGAGTGCAAGGCGAGCGGATCGTGAGCATGAGGGCTGTGGAGGAGGCTGTGAGGCCGGGGTCACCTTCCCAGTGCTCTGAAGAGCTGGGGTGATGAAACCTTGGGGCAGGGCTCAAGCAAAGGATGAGCACCAGAGGTAACTGAAGGCATCATGTGGACTGAACAAAGATGCGCTGATGTGCAACATCAAAGAAGCACCCAACTTGGAGTTGGACAAGCCCCCTGAGATCCCTACACCCAAGTTCTTCACTGAACAAATGAAGAGGAACGAGGGAAGGGAGTGACCTAGCTCCCAACTAGGCATTGGGCATGCTGGATCTGAGTCCCATTGAGAACTGACTCCCTGGATGCTGACCCTTCCTAGATTTTTAGGGCAAGCCCATGTCTCAAGTCCCCTTACATTTAAACTTTCTGGAACCTTTTAGTCTTCTTTTCCATAGCCTTTTAGTTGGTTGCAATTTGTAAACTACCAGGGCAGATGCTGGGTCTGGTCCCTTCCCTGAGTTCCTCCTCATTCACAGGGGAATGGATGTGTGTGAAAGCACTGAACTTCACAAGCAGACCTACTTTTAATGAACAATTTGTGTCTGCATAATTACCCCAGGTTGGCTTTGAACTGTTATCTGTTTGCCTCACTCAGCTGCCGAAGTAGCTAGACCAACAGCCACATGCCTCCCTACCTGCCTAAAGAACATTCTGTCCCACAGTAGCTCAACTAATGCAACCATATTTACTTATGTCTTGCTGGATGGCTTCTTCTAATATTTTGATTCAAAAATTTCCATGTTATGTTTATCAATACCGTTGTACTCATTTTTTTTCCCACTGGGATTATCTTTAAGGATTTGAAGTTGGTACAGTTAGTCTTAGTATGAAAAGTGTGCCTTTCTTACTCTGTTTTTAAATTCTTTTACAAAATTGCATTTATTAAAGTTTTAACATGTTCAGTGACTGTGTCTGACATTTCCTTTGTGAAAAGATTTCCATATATTCCCTATTTTATTTTAAATGACTGAAGACAACTGTCCTTATTGAGCCATGTTTGGAAGCTGAGTTTCACCAAGAATATGTTCATTTCACAAAAATTTCAAGATTCATGCCACAAACTCACTCTAGATGTTTCATACCTCTTATGCTTAGCCCGCCACCTCTACTTAGTGCTTTGTAGTTGTATCTTCTATGTTTCCTCACGTTATGTTGCTAAAGGTTTCTCCCCAGCACCAGCATTGGGTACTGCTGTGGTGCACTTCTGGAGGGCCAGCCTGAGGCTCCAGAAGTCTTCTAGCCCAAGGATCCTCACTTGATCATTTCTCTAGGGGCCAACTCAGCACAAGAAATGTTCTCAGTGAAGGTGGAGGATTAGTGGTGACCAGAGCAAGACTTGTGCTGGGTCCAGGGGAATTACACAGTTGCCTTTGTAAATCCCTCTGTATTGCCCAAGAAGACCCTGGGGTTCCACAGCACTTCTCTGTAACCTCCTGCCCTTGGCAGTGGAGATATTCAGGTCTCAGTTTGGGAATTTGACCTCTTCTTTTGGTGTCAGGCATTCCCTCATGGGTGATAGCAGAGCCTTGGCAGGAAGTGACCTTCACAGTATGGTCATCTAAGCCCAGAGAGAGCTTCATTCACAGGAAGGGTAATTGGGATCCACTCAACACTCAGATCAAATGAGGAGCATGCAGAGCAAGGCGGGAGCACCACTGTGGAGCAGGAGCTCCAACTCATTCCCCACTGTGGTTGCTCAAAACTTCTTAAAGGTTTTAAATGTAACACTTAAGTGTGTTTCCAAAGGGTTTGCAGCCTATGCAGTGTCACTGGGGTTGCATGCAGTAATCTCATTGCTCTGCAGCAGGGATAAAGGACCCAGGGACTGAAGAGTGCTGGGTCCCGGGGTATCTGTAGGAGGAGGTAGATACTGAGGAACTCGAAGTTCCCTGTTACCTTCTTGCCACTCCTTAGAAACCTCTGTGTACCACAAGAAGAAAGGATCTAGTGTGTTTCCTCCTGACCTCTTGTCCAGCTGTGATGCATCAGGCTGTGTGTAGAGTTTTCAGGGAGTGAACCAGTTCATTCTCTTGCATGGTGTATCATTATGTGGTTCAAGGAAGATGTATTAAAATCAAATTCCCACAGGAAAGGCCACAGGTGTTTCTGTAGACCTACGCTGTCCCATGTGGAGTTCCAGTCCTCCTTCCCATCATGCCCTTGGTAGCCTATCCCTGCTGTGGTTGAAAGGTAGCCAAACACATGCCACTGATGTCCTCACCAATGGGAGAGGCCACGTACGTGAGGTATACCTCTAAGCACCAACCTGACTGAAGACCTTCTTTTTTGTCCATAAAACAGTTGGTAAAACTCAAACTGAGTCTTATAAAGCCAAGACACTTGTTTAATGAATAAAGGAATAAATCATAATGGTTTGAATAAAAGTTTATTCATTTCTGCATACACTTTAGCCCATCGTAAGATTCATACTCTGTGTGCAATGTTCAAACCTTTTTTCCTCCCTGGAAAGTTTTATGAAAGTTGGGAAATTCTCTTTTAGAATATATATTTATTATATAAATCAATATATACATGTATAATCCCAGATTCCTTAGAGATTGAAGGAGAAGGATTGAAAGTCTGAAGTCAGCCAGGGAAATTAAGCAAAATCCTCACTTGAAATTGAAAAAAAGAAGTAGAAAGGATGGGGATGTAGATGAGGGGTAAAATATCCTTGAATAGAAAGCCTAAAACCATATACAACATGCTAAAAAATTAATGTAAACATTAGAAATTAACTCTTCCCCATCATAAGTGTCAACTTGAACACTTTGGATAGAAGATTCATTCAACGGACCCTGGAATGTTAACTACAATTGGAAATTCTAGTATCCAATTTCAAAACATTCATCATTCCACGGACTGAAATGTCCCCTCAGGGTGGCTATCAGTCCATGATTCATTTTCAACTGGTTGTGTTTCAAAATATTTATCCAAATTTCTGTGTGCTGGAAATTGATTTTTGTCTTGCTAACAAAGTGTCTTCAAAATGCTTAATATGCATTTCTGCCTGTGTTTGCAAATGAGAGTTACGTTCATTTGACTTTTAAGAGAGTGTTTTCAGTTTTTTCAGTGTTTCAGTATTTTCTCAAAGGTTTCAAAAAAGACTGAAGAGCATAAAAGGCATTTAATTTTTTTTATTTTTATGACCTTATAGATTCTTGAGCCTTACAATTGATTAACTGATTGGAAATGTGTGACACAGGCATTAATAGACCACTAGCTGTGCATTCTTTTACTTAAAAGCTTGAATCGTTAAGCTTCTCAGAAAATGTTACTTAGCAATAGTCAGATTCAAGGCTGCCTCTAGAGTTAGTACAGTGGGACTTAAAATACAATATTTTACTAAATATTGGTTAAAAAGGTTACAGTTTATAACAAAAATTAGCATTTAGGTTCCTGGCTGTCCCCAAAATGTAGGGATCCTTTGGTCTCTAAGTGTACCTCAGGGAGAAATGATGGCAGGAAAGAGGAAAAGATAAACAAGGAGGTAAGAGCTAAGTCATCATTGATCACTTGCCTCTGTGGTACCATAATCTCCTTAATCAAAAAATTAGGGACTCAACTGAGTTATATGATGTTGCAGCAGAGGTTCTCTTATGTCCTCAGAGAGCTAGAAGCAAAATATTGGCTAACATCTTAGCCCATCTGTCTCTCTAATTTTTGATCTCCCAGCCTCAGTTATTAAACATCCAGAAGAGTTTAATGACATTACCCTGTAAAAGAGGCAGTAAGCTTAGCATTACCACTTCATCTGACTATCAAACACCTTAGACACAAAATGGAACTGTTATTTTCTAACAACCATGGATATTCTATTGTTTAAATCCCTATAGAATATTAAAAGGCAATAATTACATATTTTACACAGAAATTTAGAAATCAAAACCATATAAACTTGAAGTATGACAATTCCCATGACATTTTGTGATACACTTAAATTTTCATTTTGACATACCATAATACTTTTAATCAATCATTTCTAACACACAAGAAGTTTTTGCTGAATTTGTCATTCTTTAATGGGATATACATCACAAGTTAAAGGTAGAAGTCAGAATCTGAATTTCTAATCACAATAAGCAATCTTTGTTTTACATTTTGTAAGACCTGTACTTCTGGAATCATGAATGTTGTGGGCAGCTGAGCTAGATAAAAATATTATAGGAAGTCAGAGCTGTGCCCTCAAGGAGACAGTATGGCAGAAAAAGATGACTTTACCCTAGAGAGATAGACCCCTGCTGTGGGCCAGACATCAAGACAAAAGAGGAAACAAATGCAGCCACATATACCTTCCTAAAGCTAAGCATCCAGGACTGATATTCTAAATGAGTCTCTCACCCTAAGGATGCCTGGAAGTCACTAACCCAGCCCACCACAGGAGAAGTTCCTGTTCTGTTTTCATGCCCGCTTGCCATGCCCACATGCTACATGACTCACTTCCCCATTTGGTACTGCATTTAATCAATTTTACCTGAGTGATTGTTCTTGTGATCGCCTCAATTGACCATACTTTTGTCCCACTCATGCCCACCTAAGCAAGTTCTCATGTTCTTCACCTTAGACCAGCCTGACCTCATGTTTTTTTTCCCTTATAAAAAATCCCTAGAAGACACAGCTTCTGGGGAAACCTGCTCGTGTCCCTCTTTGGTTCCTCTCTTGGACAGGAGGTTTCTTTCCCCCGATGAACATCTTCTGGTCTTACCCTCTGTCATTCCTAAAATTCATTCTTCAGTTTCCGAGAACGTGAACTCAGTCCAAGTATCTTCCAGTTTAGGAGTTTCATTCCCCTATATCAAGGAACACGTTTAATATACAGTAGTACCTTACTATTTTGTGGTTCAACTTTCATGGGCTCATTGTTTCACGGGTTTTCAAAGATATTAATCCAAAAAAAAATTTTTTTTTTTAGGACAGGGTCTATGGGGCCTCACTGCATAGATTGGATTCATAGTGATCCTCCTGCTTACAAGCCTCCCAAGTTCTGGAATTGCAGGTGCACACCGCCACACCCAGTCTCAATTGCCATCTCAACATGCCCCTGGGACGGGGCTGGCATGGCAAGCCCAGGATCGAACACCCAGCCCCTGCATCTGCCTAAACAGGTGCTTTAATCCACTGAGCTATTTGGCCAGCCCTAATCTAAATTATTTATCCTGGATATTTTGCTATATCATGGGATTTTACAGTACCATACTTACATGTATGTTGCTAAAATTATGTAGGTTTATAACTTTAAAAAATGATTAAGAACATTTTAAGTATTTTTAAAAGTGTGGGAGAACTTCATGGGTGTGGGAAGGATTTATAAAGCTTTAAAAAGGGCTGGCCAAATAGCTCAGCGGATTAAAGCACCTGCAAGCAGGTGCAGGGGCCGAGGGGTGGGGGTTCACTCTCCTGGACTGCTGTGCCAGCCCCGCCCCAGCGCTAAAACAGCAATTGAGACTGGGCATGGTGGCACACACCTATAATCCCAGCTCTTGGGAGGCTGCAAACAGGCAGATCACTACCAGTCCAATCTAGTAGTGAGGCCCTAAACACCCTGTAGACCCTTCCCTAAAATACAAAATAAATAAGTAAAAGATACATGAGACATGGTAGACTGCTAACTACCTTTGGTGGCTTATTCCTTTGTCCTGATGCACACGATGGAGAAAGCATCTTCAGTCTTTTTCCTGACTGTATTCATGTCTAAGTCAGTTGCTTAAGGAACCCAAACAGCTGTGGAAGCTCTTGATTGGAGGGCTGAGATTGAAAACAACTGATAAGAGTCTGAGAAGCCACTTTCAACAATGGAGAACCCTCACAGACTGTGTAGTAATGAAGGATCAAAACCCCAAGCATTCCAGGGACATTGGGTTTGTCACATATCCCAATGTGGAGGGGGTGGATGCAGCCATGGATGCAAGGGCACACCGAGTGGATGGAACAGTTATGGAACCAAAGAGAGCTGCCTCAAGAGGAGATTCCCAAAGACCAGGAACCCACTTAACAGTGAAGATCTTTGTTGGTGGCATTAAAGAAGAGACTGGAGAACAACACTCATGAGATTATTCTGAACAGAATGGAAAAATCAAAATGATTGTAATCATGACCAACCAAAGCAGTGGGAAGAGGAGGTGCTTTGCTTTTTTTAATCTTTGATGACCATGATTCTGGGGATAAGACTGTCCTTCAACAATACCATACTGTGAATGGCCATAACTGAAGTGAGGAAAGCCCTGTCAAAGCAGAAGATGGCTAGTGCTTCATCTATCCAAAGAGGTTGAAGTGGTTCTGGAAACATTTGTAGTGGTCATGGAGGTGGTTTTGGTGGCAATGACAGTTTTGGTCACAAAGAAAACTTCAGTACTTAAGGTAGCTGAGGTGGCTGCCATGGTGGAGGTGGATAGGGTGGCAGTGAGGATGGCTGCAATGGACTAGGTAATGATGGTGGCTGTGGAGGAGGCAACCCTGGTTACTCTGGAGAAAGCAGAGTGTGAACAGGGTTGTGGAATCCAGGGAAGTAGCTATGGCAGGAGTGGCAGCCATGACAGCTATGACAACAGAGAAATCAGGGGCAGCTTTGGCAGTGGTAGTGGAAGCAATGATGGAGGTGGTGGAAACTACAATGAATTTAGCAATTACAACAGTTAAGTCTTCAAATTTTGGATCCATGAAGGAAGAAAACTTTGGAGGAAGAAACTCTGAACCCTATGGTGATAGAGGCCAGTGTTTTGTCAAATCATGAAAGCAAAGTGGCTATGGTGGTTCCAGCAGCAACAGTAGCTATGGCAGCACCCAAAGGTTTTAAGTACTTCCTGGAAATAAAGCTTAGCAGTCAGGAGAGGAGAGCCAGACAAGTGACAGGAAAGCTATAACTTACAACAGATTTGTGAACTCAGCCAAGCACTGTGGTGGCAGGCCCTTACTGCTGCCAAGTAGACACATTTTAGACAATACTCACACATATGGGCAAAAAACTTGAGGACAGTACTTTTGACTAATTATATAGCAGGTTATTTTAGTTTATGTTCTATGAAACTATAAAACATTTCAACAAAGTTTGGGGGTTTTGTGGGGTTTTTGTTTTGTTTTTGTTGTTGCTGTTGTTGTTTTGGCAGAACTGGGGATTGATCTCAGGTCTTTGCGCTTGCCAGGGAAGTGCTTATTCTACTGAGCCATCTTCCCAACCCCTTCAACAAAGGTTTAATGTAGACCTTTTTTTGTACCCATGCTGTTGGTTGCTAAATGTAATAGTCTGATTATGACATTGAAAATAAATGTATATTTAAAAAAATTATAAAAAGCCAACCCTACCCTGGGCACAACATGCTGGCCACCAAAGTTGGGTGTGATGGCACATGCCTTTGATCTCAGCTTGTAATCCCAGCGTTGAGGAAGCTGAGACAGGAAGATCACTAGGAGTCTGAGCTGTGTAGCAAGACCCTATGCCAAATAAATAAACAAAAATGTTTTAAGAAGAAAAAAAAACAGTTGAAATAGATGCAGATATGACAACTGTAAACATTTTGGTGTGAAAGACACAAAAATTCAGAATACAACACTCAAATTCCTTAGTATTATGGATTTATTAACCATTGGTAAAATAGTCGAAATTAGCTTCTTTGCATTTTCCCTTTTTCTGGACCAGAAGAAAAATTTCAAGGCTTGAGGTAAGCAAGAGTTAAGGTTATATCATGTAAGAAAATGTTATTTTATTCCACCATAGTTCTCCCAATGAAAACATTATGCATTCAACATAAAAATGTGATGTTAACTCAAAGAAAAAAAAAATGACACAATTGTGGAAAATTGGAAAGGAATCTGAAAAATTTACTAACCCCATCCTGCAGCAAGTGGTTTGATCGTATTGAAAACAAAGATTGAGAATTCATCAAATGTTAGAACAAATACATTTTGGAAAAAAAGTAAAACAAAACTCTTAGATTATTATACAGGAATAGACAATGTACGCCACTTAAATATATTATTGTTTACAGTAATCAACACGTAGATAATTTAGTTGTCTTGAAAAGTAGATAAGTGAGCCTTTAAAGATCACATAACAGGAGGCAGAGCTGGACTATGAACCCTGATTTTGTTATTTATCTTATTTTGGGACTTTGTCTGGAAAGAAATTTATTTTTAAATACACACCTAGGGTGACCTCTTCAGAGCAGTGGTAGTGGAAGGCAATTTATACTTTAATCATGTTAAAATGACAGGTGGTGATTGACTACACTACAAGACCACCTACCCACAAAGTAAAATAAAGCTGGAAAAAGCCACTTTGAGACCAGATTCAGCCTAATTTCTGGAGGGTTGCCCCATTCACCAGGTTCTCTACACTCCAAATTCTTAAAGAACAAAGGAAGTCCAACATGATAAGCACAAAAATATTTTCATGTGGGACTTCAAGTTATAGATCCTCTTAGCTTTCATTGTAAAATAGGTTGACATAAAAATTTGTAAAATAATAAAAATACAAACTATTTTTTTAAAAAAAGATGGATGTACACAAGGAACAGGATTCACTTGAAAATTAAGACAACACACAGCAGGTCCCTTCAGATCCCCTCAGAGCCACTCAGCTGTCCCACCCTGGATTCCAAGGCAGACAGTTAGCTCAGGGTGAGGGAGTTCATACCTGCTCCTGCACAGGAGGATCTCAGCGGTCTTTATAGTCCAGCAGCCAGAACTACAGCTCCAATGGAAGTACCTGCCTTAATGTGTTCACGAGGAGGCCATGATTCCTGGCTGGCTGCCGGAAGCTCTGATTTGAATATGTTGCATACATATCCCATAAAAGTGATTAAATTTGTTCCTCCAGTGGTACAAGCCACCTGATGAGATGAAAAAGTCATGCATGTGCCACCAGTGATGATGTAAGCGAGTGGGAAACATACGAAATGGGGAAGGAGCTCCCAGGTAGCTGTCACACCTTCAAACAGACGGATCTAAATGACAACCATGTTTCTCCAAACGACCATATTGGGGGATTGAATAGGACTGCAATAGGAAAATGCATGCCTTAGTAAACTCTGAACCTAGTCACTATTAGCATATTCACTATGAGTTTTGGTGTCGAACAAAATGAAGGTTTTAAAGGGAAATTATATCACAAAAACTGAAGCAATAACTTTTGGACACAGTGATTAGTAGCAAAAGAGGTGTTAGTCCAAAGTTGGTGCTAACAGCTCAATCTTTCTTCTGTAAAGATGCCAAGACCTTGGGCAAGATTATGATTCTTGCAATGGCTCACAAATTACTGACAATCCTGGAGGAGAAGCTTTTCTTTGCCACCTGGCTTCATTATTTTGTTAGAGTTGGCATAAGCAACTCTGCTCCATACTGCCAACTTTCAGAGGGCCAGATATTATGGGGTGTGTTTTGCAGCCAGGGCTCCCTGGAGCTATCTCTAGAGGACACAGGACCACTGAGCTGTCTGATTATTTCTATGTCCTAGAGATGCTGGAGAGGCTTGAGAAGCACGGGATAAACGCTTTGCTATCAGTCTACTCCAGGAGTCCCTCATATCCTTGTAGTACCGGAGTACAAACTGAGGTAGGGGCTGGGCGAGTCTCACACGGCTGAGGCACACACTGCTTGGCATTGGAGAACTGCTACCTTTGCATTTGGTGTTCTGAGGTACTCCCTGCAGCCCTACCTTCCCCAAGGTTTATAAATGTGAGATCAGTACTCAATATTGCTGCCTGACTAGAGCACACCAACAGCTCATGGGGATGAATTTGCTTTTTGCTTTTTCTATCTCATCAGTAGAAAGGTAGTTCATATTCTCTCTCTCTCTCTCTCTCTCTCTCTCTCTCTCTCTCTCTCACACACACACACACACACACACACACACACACACACACAGGGAATATAACTCAGGACCTCACACTTGCCAGGCAGACGCTGTGCCACTGAGCTATATTCCTGGCTCTCTCTTTTGCTTTTTTCTTTTCTCTTCTTTGTTTCTTTGTTTTGGTAGTTTTGCCTCTTGACTTTTTGTTTGTTGCTTTTTGGCTTTTTGAGGATTTGGTGTTATGTTTCTTTTTTGCTTTTGTGGTTTTTAGTTTTACTTTAGAGGATTTATGTGGTTCTCCCTCCCCCTCTTTGATTTTGGGGGACATTGGGGGATTTTTCTTTTAGGCACAGATAGAGCATTCCTGAGGTCAGAATTTTTATGTACAGCCTCTGGAAAATTCTTTGCCTTTCCCTTCTGTCAGTTGAGACAGAAAAATCCAGACTCATTTCTTCCTGACACCAGCGCGCTTTCTTCCCACCAGTTCTGACTCCAGAAATGCACACGTGTAGACATCTCAGTCTAAAGGTGCTGAATTTCAAACATAGGCTGCTCTACAGGAAATTGACGCATCTCATGCTGAGGAGGCACGGTGGAGACCTGTCCTCTGTTTGCACAGGTGACTGCTGCTGATGATAACACAGGGCATTGCCAGTACTTTGCTCCTGTGGTAGAAAGAAAGACAGTTGCTCCCCTAAATTCCTGGGACTGTGGAACTAAAAATTGGTCCAGGGATAGCACTGGTAATTCTCTTGGTAATCCTGAGGCTGTGGCCACTGCTGCAGATGATGCCCCCCTCATTTGGCTGCTGTCCTGCTGCACATGGATAAGAGGGCCTTTGCAGCTCCTGCTGCTGCTTCCTCATTCCCTGACCACTACAGACATAGAGGGAAAGAAAGGATGAGGAGGCATGATGGGCTCCCCTTGACTCATAATCTGCATTCTCAAAATACTTCCCCGATATAATAGAATACATATGATTAGCTGGTGTGGAGCTGGAAGAAGGTCCGCTTCTGGGGATATCTACAAACCCTGAAGCACAACTTGATGGCCTGTTGCTGCATCTGGCCCCAAAGTCTGGTTATCCAAACCCTCCACTAGGAATGCCTTCCTGCGTGTCCAGAGGACAGTAGCCAGCTCTGTCTAATAAAGCATCCTAGCCATAAAATGACTGTACCCTGGTATTCTGATAGCCTGGGAGCAAAGGATCTTGGGCAGGAAACTTGCAGTGTCTTCTGGTGGCAAAGATTCTGTGCCTCTCTCTAAGTCTGGCTCTTCTATTTTGGAACCAATTCTGAAGAGAAACAGAAAAATAGTTTGAGTCAAATGTAGTGTTCTAGAAATATCTACAGTGCATTCCTACAATGAGAAAGAATTTTGTGGGTCTGCTTAGTCTCAGCATTACTACTAACTTCCTAACCTTGAGGAGTTATGACAATTGATGGCAACCTTTCCCTTGGCTGCTCATGTTGTGGAGATTTTTAACTGTGTTTGATTCCAAACACCCACCTCCATCCAAAGTTTCCAGTGGCCCTTCTAGATGCACAAGCCAAGGTTTCCCAAATCTTCTACTGACCTGTCTGCAACCTATTTGTAATCCTCAGCAGTTAAATAGAATAGACTCCATGAAACATATTCCCACCCTTTCCTTATTTTATTCAAGTTGTCCTATCAGGATACTATCATGATCGATGTATCCTAAACGATATTCTTAAATTATCATTTGCAAAGGCCATATACAGACAAAGCAAGAGATTTTCATAAAGGAACAGTGTGCTTTATGTGTCCCTAAGTATTTCATAGAACAAGTCTAATATTTTCTTTCCTCCTCCATAAAATAAAGCTAATCATACATGACAACTAGTCTCCAAAGTTTTGGAGGAGATATGAAATGATAAAATTATTCTTTGGACTCTCCAAAGTAGCCAGGGTGGTGATGGGACAGTTAGAGTCATGAGCACAGATGGAAGTATCTGAGATCCTTTTGATATTTGATCACTGCTAGATATGGTTTGGATCTAGATGTACCTCCAATGCCTCATGTGGTCACATGTGGGGCTTTCTCTGAGGTGGCTGAATCTAATGTGTGATGCTCAGATTAAGGTTATGTGATTACTAAATCAGACCACAGATTGGTTTGGCACTGTCCTAATCCAAGTAGCCTGGACACAATACGAGGAACAGAAAGAGGCTTGTTGTGCCCTCACTGGCTTTTACTGTCTTCTACATGCAATGAACTGTTATTCTCCTCTGCAATGCCCGTCTGCCACATGCCACTCTGCCTTGGAGTCAACCAACTATGGGCTGAAACCTCTGTGAACTGTAAGCAAATAAAACTTTCCACTTTTAACTCTGGGCGTCCACAATTTTGCCTCAGCAATGAGAGAGAAATGCCTAAGACACTCCTGGAAGCCCTGCATCCAAGTTCTGAATTACTTTAGGTTAGTATCTAGAAGAGCCATTGATCTACACTTGTGATCACTTAAAACAAAATTATTATTATGCATAATGAGCATGGTAGCCCCAAGCCTGTGCCCACATTTTCTCCTCACAACATAAATATACACTGAAAAGTCAGATGCAAGAGTCAACCATGTGTCAGAGGTCATGGCAAGGAGATAGATCCCTTGCATGCCAACTGAGAAATAAAACCCTACTTTCTCCCATTCTGCTTTCCTCTCCCCATGAGTCCTTGCTCCCAGACCACCCTGTAAGGATTCCCCAGGCACAAGCTGCTCATTTCAGTACAAAGCCTTTTCTAGTCGTTTTCATATTCAGACTTTCTGCTTATTTATAAAACCATTGATTTCTATATTCTTTTAAGTATTTTCAGTTCATAGGCCTTTTATATCATAGGAACTTCATTGCCTATAGAAAATTTGCCTACATTTTTCATTCATTCCCCAAAGCTGTTTTATACTTCCTTTCATTTTTTCCACGAAGATTTTCCTTCAGTTGCCACACAAACAATACCATCAATAACCCACAGCAGATAAAAAGAAACATGTAAATAAATCTTAACTGTGTATATAAAATAGGGCCAGCCTGCCCCTGGGGTGCACTGAGATGGTGATTGAGACTGGACATGGTGGCGTGCACCTATAATCCCAGCTCTTGGGAGGCTGAACACAGGCGGATCACTATGAGTTCAATCTACGTAGTGAGACCCTATAGGCCCTGTAGACTCTGTACACCCTCTAGACCCTGTACTAAATACAAAAATAAAATAAAACAGTGCTGGGCACTGAGCCAAAGGCCTCACGCACCCTAGCAAGCACTCTACCACTCAGCTATGTCCCCATCCCAACTTTCTACAACTTTCATATAATACAATTTTCTGCAACCATAACAAAAATTTTGAAAACAACCATATCATAGATTAACCCCCTCCTCCCCAAAAAAGATACTACCATATGTAACAAAGTATTAGAAGCACTTACTATTGCTGGTAGGTGACACATGTTGGACACATCAAGCCAATTTGCTCCTCCTAGACTGTGGTTGGCATTTTATTTACTACAGCCTGTTGAAGGTTGAATTTATATATCAAACCTAACACATTCAATGTAAAACTCCTAGTGTTTCTGGCAGACAACTGCTTCTCCACCAAGCTTTCCTAAATTAGTTAAAGATAAAAACATCTTGATTTTCCACTTGTTTCACTTAGAAAGTTAAAGCTATCCTTTTCTCTATTTCTATTCCTACATATGAAATACCTCAGAGCTCCCCAATATTGTTACAGAAGGGATAATGGGGACCAGGGAGATAGTTCAGTAGAATAAACACTTGCCTGGCAAATGCAAGGGCCTGAGTTCAATCCCTGGTTCAGAAGAAGAAGAGGAAGAAGAAGAAGAAGAAGAAGGAGAAGGAGAAGGAGAAGGAGAAGGAGAAGGGGAAGGGGAAAGAGAGAGAGAGAGAGAGAGAGAAGAGAGAGAGGAAAAACCTCACTTCCTCACTTCATAAAACATACATAGCCCAGGTGGGAGCTCAGAGAATGA
>NW_004524581.1:18638608-18639364 GCF_000260255.1 Octodon degus | reverse complement strand
GTGTTATTTGTTGAAACTGTACTTCCGATTTTATTTGAAACTGTCTCATTGCTGTTTAACAATAAAATTTTCAAAAAAATAAAAATAAAAATAAGTCAATACATCTCAATTCTAAAAATCAGTGTAAATGGACTCAATTTACCAATTAAGAGAAATAGACAGGCACAGTGGATTAGGAAACAATATCCAAAAATATGTTGTATACAAGAAACACATTTAACTCATAAAGACATTCATAGGCTGATAGTCAAAGGATGGAACACAAAACCACATGAACCTGTACCTCAGGGAAAAGCAGGAGTACAAATTCTATTCTCAGACAGTCTCAACTTCAAACTAAGAATAATTATGCAAAATAAAGAAGGCCACTATATACTGGTTAGGAGAAAAATTCAAGAGGGAGAGGTAACGCTCATAAATATGTATGAACCAAACACGAGAGCACCCAACTATATAAAGCAAATCTTAATGGACATGAAAAATGTAATATCCAATACCACAATCTTAACAGGAGACCTTAACAAACGCTTATCCCAAAAGGATAGATCAACCAAACCAAAAAAATCGCAAAGAAATAACAGAACTGAACGAGGCCTTGAAATAAATGGACGTGGTGGACATATACAGTGCTCCACTGACACACAGCTGAATACATATTTTTATCAGCTGCACATGGGTCATTTTCTGAAATAGACCACATGCTGGTCCATAGGTCATACTTAAGTATATGTAAGAAAACAGAAATTATCCCATGCA
>NW_004524581.1:18633271-18638508 GCF_000260255.1 Octodon degus | reverse complement strand
CGAGGAGGACGAGGAGGAGGAGGAGGAGAGAAGAGAAGAGAAGAGAAGAGAAGAGAAGAGAAGAGAAGAGAAGAGAAGAAAGAAAGAAAGAAAGAAAGAAAGAAAGAAAGAAAGAAAGAAAGAAGAGGAGGAGGAGGTGGTGGAAGTGGAGGAATGCATTTATACTGCACTCACACACTGTCTTAGTTACTCTTCTCTCATTGCTGGGACAAATACCGGACACTCAAAATGAGGGCAGGAAAGGTTTATTTAGCTCACAGTTACTAGAGGTTTCAAGACACTGGAGGAGGGCTGGGGCACTGCTGTGTCAAGGAGGGCCCTCTCCACACCTCCAGGTTCACTCCAAACCACCAAGACAGGCCACCAGGCCTGGAGTAGGGAGTATGGAGGTTCATGCTGTCAGCTTAATGGTTTGTGCCTCTCTGGCCCCGTCCTCAAGCCCCGCCCTGCCCCGTGAGCCTCGCACTGCTTCTCAACCAGCTACCATCCCAAGATTTACCTGAGGCTTTGGGGGAACAACTAGGTGCAAACCCTAACACCCACACTTTCAAGTACATAGAAATGACCATCAGAAAATATTTTGCTGTGGAACACGCTGTAATGAAACTTTGCCATAATTTTTTTCTATTTTCCATATTAACTACAAAAAGATATATCCATGAAAAGCTATGAACATTAGACTTACATCAATGACATACAAAGGGCAGTGGACTTGTTTGGCTAGTTCTTCCCTGGTTGTGAAATAGGGGTAAGGATTTTGTTCAAATGACTGATTTAGGATCCGCAGTTCCTCCTTTGTAAATCTGTGTTGTAGTCTTCCTCTTCCATGTCTCACTCCTCTTACATTATTCTGATTATCTCCTTCAGATGAAGAGCCTTAAAAACATGAAAAGAAAAGCATGATGAAATATCAATAGAATAAAAAGAAGACAAGATTATTTGTTGATTAACCATTCATGAAGTAAGATTTTGGAAAAGTAAAGCTCCTCATACTTATTATTTAAAAATTAAGGGCCAAGGGCTGGCTGGATAACTCAGCAGACTAAAGTGCTTGCTTAGGCAGACACAGGGGCTGGGAGTTTGATCCACAGCATGCTGAGCTGGCACCACCCATGGGGCACACTGAGCAATTGAGACTGGGCATAGTGGCACACACCTGTAATCCCAGTGCTTGGGAAGCTGAAAACAGGATAATCACTATGAGTCCAATCTACGTAGTGAGACCCTATAGACCCAGTACTAAAATACATTTTAAAAAAAGAAAAAATAATTAAGGGCCAGGTATATAACTCAATGGTTTAAGCACCTGGTTGGCAAGCACAAGATCCTAAGTTTGACCCCCAGTACCACACATACACAAACTAGGGGAAAAAAACTACCTTTAATATTAAAAAAGATAAAAGTAGATCACTTATCCATGTGTAGTAACACACAACTGCACTCCTCACACTCTAGAGGTTGAGGCAGGAAGCTCACTTCTGCAGGGGTATGTTATCAGCCTTGGTAACACAGCGAATCCTCATCTAAAAATAGCATAAGATGAGATTATCCATGATTTCCTGGATAAGAAAACATTTGTTTAATCATAAGAAAAATTTCTACATAATAAAGAAGATGATGAAAAATACTCAGCCAACTGCCACAAATGGGGTGAACTGCTAGGGAAGGCCCAGAGACACCAAAGAGAACACCAGCAACACAGGAGGACCTCAATCAGGGCACACAGGATGGACATGCAAGACGAGTGGCACAAAAAGTTCAACGTAACACTGATTCAAGCCCATAGGTGACTGAAGCCTCCATGGGACTGGCAACCAACTTGGGAAGAACCCGGGACACAGTAACTGGATCTTTTTTATTTATTTTTTCTCTTTCTTTATCTTTCCTTTCTTTCCCTCTTTCTTTCTTTCTTTCTTTCTTTCTTTCTTTCTTTCTTTCTTTCTTCTTTCTTTCCTCTTCTTCTCCTCCTCCTCCTCCTCCTTCTCCTCCTTCCTCTCCATTTTCTAAATGACTGGAGAGAACTCCAGCGACAGAATATTAATCCCAACCCCAAAATCCAGAGACAAAATTCATACAATTCCTTGAATACTCTTTCATTCTTTCTTTTCTACCCCTTCTTCATTTTTCCAAACCTTGTGCAATCATCCTTAGTCATTCAGCCTTGCTTTTACTTCCTTTGAAGTTTCTTTGCTTTATACATTAGCCTCCCCAAATTTTCCTATCATGGGGTAAAACCAAGCTACAAAAAGGAAACACTTTGCATACAAACTGCTAATTTAAGATTGGTATTATTATATACTATAAAGTCTACTCCTATGGGCTAAAGTACAGTCAATAGTTCACACAGTCTGTCTGTTTCTAAATAATGCTTGATGCTATTGGCATTGCTAATTTTACTAATTTAGGTAGCATGTCACATCTGCTGTAATTAGTGGTTATTCTTTCTATTTATTTATTTATTTTGCCAGAAATGGGGATTGAACCCAGGCCCTTGTGCTTACCAGAGAAGCACTTATTCCACTGAGCCATTTCCCCAGCCCCTGGTTATCCCTTCTTTAACAATATGAGGGAGCTCTGGGGTAATACTCTCACCACAACCCTACACCAAAGGACTGGGGGAAAGAAAAAATTCAAATACAAGCAATAAGGAATGAAAAGGGTGTAATTACCACAGACCCAGGGGAAATTCAGAAGATTATCAATAGCTACTTTGAGAATCTTTACTCTCACAGAATAGAAGACACAGATGAAATGGACAGATTCCTAGAAAGGTACAAATTACCACAATTGAATCGACAAGATATAACCACTCTCAATAGCCCAATAACAGTCAATGAAATATAAAATGTAATAGAAAACCTACCAACAAAGAAGAGTACAGGTCCTGATGGATTCACAGCTGAATTATACAACAAATTTACAGAGGATATAATCCCTATACTCCTCAAACTCTTTAATTAAATTGAAAAGGAAGCAATCATCTCAAAATCATTCCTGGAGGCAAATATTATACCGATACCAAAACCAGGGAAAGATGCAACTAAAAAAGAGAACTACAGGCCAATCTCCATCATGAACATAGATGCCAAAATCCTCAAAGAAATCCTATCAAATGGAATATAGCAAATCATCAAGAAAATCACACACCATGACCAGGTAGGATTAATCTGAAAGATGCAAGGATGGTTCAATATTCAAAAATCTATAAATGTAATACACTATATCAATAGACCAAAAACTAAACAGCACACATCTTAATTGATGCAGAAAAGGCTTTTGACAAAGTCCAACACTCATTCATGTTCAAAGTCCTAAAGAAAATTGAAATAAATGACCTCTACTTCAATCTCGTAAAAGCCATTTATGAAAACCCAACAGCTAACATAATTCTAAATGGGGAAAAACTGAAATATTTTACCCTTAGATCTGGTACAAGACAAGGACATCCTCTATCACCACTCCTATTCAATATAGTTCTGGAATCATTAGTTATAGCCATTAGACAAAAGAAAGAAAATGAATAAGAATACATAAAGAAGTTAAATTATCATTATTTGAAGATGACTAGGAAGATCAAAAAAACTCCACCAAGAAGCTACAAGAATTAATACAGAAATTCAGTAGTATAGCAGGATACAAAGTCAATACCCAAAAGTCAATAGCATTCCTCTACACAGATAACAAACCACTGAGAGGGATATTATACAAACAATACCTTTTACAATAGCACCAAGGAAAATGAAATACTTTGGAATTAATCTAACTAAAGAAGTCAAAGATCTTTTCAAGGAAAATTACAGTAATCTTAAAAAAGAGATCATAGAGGATTTCAGAAAATGGAAAGACATTTCATTCTCCTGGATAGGAAGAACCAACATTGTGAAGATGGCCATACTCCCAAAATTACCCTACAGATTTAATGCAATCCCTATCACACTACCATCAACATATCTCACAGACCTAGAGAAATCATTCCTAAAATTTATTTGGAACCAGTAAAGACCTAGACAGCAAAAGCAATTCTGGGCAATAAAGACAAGGCAGGAGGCATTACAATTCCTGACTTGAAATTATATTACAAGACTACTGTGATAAAATCAGCATGGTACTGGCAACAAAATAGACCTGAGGATCAATGGAATAGATTAGAAGATGCTGAAGACCTTAGGAACTCACTCAGCCAACTTATCTTTGACAAAGGGGCTAAACATACTCACTGGAAGAAAGATAGCCTCTTTAACAAATGTTGCTGGAAAAACTGGCTCTCTACATGCTGAAAACTCAAACTTGACCCAGGTCTATCACCATGCACTAAACTAAAGTCAAAATGAATTAGAGATTTAAACATTAAAGCAGAGACACTAAATCTCTAGGAAGAGAAAGTAGGAGGAACTCTTGAAGACATAGCGGTAGGCAAAGAGTTCATAAACAAAAATCAAATCTCATGGGAAATGGTTGAAACAATTAACAACTGGGACCTGCTCTTACTGAGAAGTTATTTCACATCAAAAGAAATTATGAACAAAGTGAAAAGACAACCCACAAATCTGGCACAAATCATAACAGATAAGTACTCAAAGGTCTGCTCTCTAGAATCTATAAAGAACTAAAAAACACTAGGACCCCAAAATTTAAAGACCCAATCCAGAAATGGGCATCAGAGATGAATACACACTTGTCAGAGGATGAAATGAAAGAAGCAAATAAATATATGAAAAAATGCTCCACAGCTCTAGCCATGTGTGAAATGCAAATTAAAACAATATTGAGATATCATCTCACCCCAGAAAGAAAGGCTATCATAAAGAAATCAACCAACAACAAATATTGGAAAGGCTGTGGGGAAAAAGGAACGCTTTTCCACTGCTGGTGGGAACATAGACTGGTGCAACCATTGTGGAAATCAGTGTAGAGACTCTTTAGAATAGTTGGACTGGAAATGCCATTTAAAGCAGCCATTCCTCTACTGGGAATTTTCCCGGAGGATCTGAAAACATAATATCCTAGGGATGTATGTGAGCCTGTGTTTATAGCAGCACAATTTGTGATAGCCAAATCTTGGAAACAACCAAGATGCCCATCACCAGAGGAATTGTTGAAAAAGATGTGGTATTTTTGTACAGTGGAGTATTAATCAGCTATAAAGAATGATAAAGAGACCCAGTCCTAGCTCAGGTCCGGTGAGTGTGCGGAGAGTTTCCTGCTACCCTGCGCCGGTGGGACCAGTCCCAGCCCAG
>NW_004524581.1:18629507-18633171 GCF_000260255.1 Octodon degus | reverse complement strand
GAAATAAATGACAAAAGAAACCAGAAAAAACTCTTAAATACATAGAAATTAAATGACATCCTACTCAGCAACCAATGGGTCAGAGATGATAATAAACAAGAAATTCAACAATATCTAAAATGCAATGAAAATTCAAGCACAACTGATTGGAATTGATGGAATATGATGAAAGCAGTTCTCAGAGGGAAATTCATAGTTGTGAATTCACACATTAGGAAAACAGAATGCGAACAGTAAACACCCTAATGCTGCAACTTCAAAAACTAGAAAAGGAAGAGCAAACCAAACTCAGAGTTCAAAGACGGGAAGAAATCATAAAGATTAGAGCAGAAATTAATTAAATAGAGACGAAGAAAACAGGTGAAAGAATTAAGGAAACAAAACTGGTTCCTTGGAAGATTAAATAAAATTGATAAGCCCCTACCTAACGTCATCAAAAAAAGGAAAGAAAAAATTCAAATGCAAGCAATAAGGAATGAAAAGGGTATAATTACCGCAGACACAGTGGAAATTCAGAAGATTATCAATAGCTACTTTGAGAATCTTTACTCTCACAGAATAGTAGACACAGAAAAAATGGACAGAATCCTAGAAAGGTACAAATAACCAAAGCAGAATTGCAAGATATAACCATTCTCAATAGCCCAATAACAGCCAAAGAAATACTAGATGTAATTTTAAAAAAAAAAAACCTACCAAAAAAGAAAAGTCCAGATCCAGATGGATTCACAGCTGAATTCTACAAGAAATTTACAGAAGATGTAGTCCCTATGCTCCTCAAACTCTTCAAAGAAATTGAAAAGGAAGCAATCATCCCAAAATCATTCCTGAAGATAAGTATTATACTGATACCAAAACCAGGGGAAGACGCAAATAAAAAAGAGAACTACAGGTCAATCTCCCTCATGAACATAGATGCAAAAATCCTCAATAAAATACTTGCAAATAGAAGACAGCAAATCATCAAGAAGATCATACAACATGACCAGGTAGGATTCATTCCAGGGTTGCAAGGATGGTTCAATATTAGAAAATATATAAATGTAATACACTTAATCAATACAGCAAAAACAAAAACCACATAATCATCTCCATTGATGCAGAAAAGGCTGTTGACAAAGTCCAACACTCATTCATGTTCAAAGTCCTACAGAAAATTGGGATAGATGGCCTCTACATCAGTCTGGTAAAAGCCACTTATGTAAACTCAACAGCTAACATAATTCTAAATGGGGAAAAATTGAAATCTTTTACTCTTAGATCTGGTACAAGACAAGGATGTCCTCTATCACCACTCCTATACAATACAGTTCTGGAATCATTAGCTACAGCCATTAGACAAGAGAAAGAAATAAAAGGAATAAGAATAGGTAAATAAGAAGATAAATTATCATTATTTGCAGATGACATGATACTTTACTTGGAAAACCCAAAAAATTCCATCAAAAAGCTACTAGAACTAACACAGAAATTCAATAGCATAGCAGGTTATAAAGTCAATACCCAAAAGTCAATAGCATTCCTCTACACAGACAACAAACACACTGAGAGGGAAATTAGAGAAACAATACCTTTTACGATAGCACCAAGGAAAATGAAATACCTGGAATTAATCGAACTAAAGAAGTAAAAGATCTTTTCAAGAAAAATTACAGTACTCTGAAAAAAGAGATCGTAGAGGATTTCAGAACATGGAAAGACATTTCATGCTCCTGGATAGGAAGAACCAACATTGTGAAGATGACCATACTCCCTAAATTGCTCTACAGATTTAATACAATCCCTATCAGACTACCACCAACATACCTCACAGAGCAAGAGAAATCATTCCTAAAATTTATCTGGAACCAGAAATGACCTAGAATAGCAAAGGCAATCCTGAGCAATAAAGACAAGGCAGGAGGCATTACAATTCCTGACTTGAAATTATACTACAAGGCTACTGTGATAAAATCAGCATGGTACTGGCAACAAAATAGACTTGAAGATCAGTGGAATAGATTAGAAGATGCTAAAGCCCCTACGAACACACTCAGTCACCTTATCTTTGACAAAGGGACCAAACATGTTCACTGGAAGAAAGATGGCCTCTTTAACAAATGGTGCTGAAAATACTGGCTCTCTACATGCTGAAAACTGAAACCTGACCCAGTTCTGTCACCATGCAATAAGCTAAAGTCAAAATGGATTAAAGATCTAAACATTAAAACAGAAACACTAAAACACCTGGAAGAGAAAGTAGGAAGAACTCTTGAAGACATAGGAGTAGGCAAAGAATTCATGAACTAAAATCAAATCACATGGGAAACAGTTGAAACAATCAACAACTGGGACCTGCTCTTATTTAGAAGTTGTTGCACGTCAAAAGCAATTACCAACAAAGTGAAAAGGCAACCCACAAATCTGGAGCAAATCTTGACAAATAAGTACTCAGATAAACATCTGCTGTGTAGAATTTATAAAGAACTAAGAAACCCTCGGGCCCCAAAATTTAAAGACCCTTTCCACTAATGGGCATCTGAGATGAACACACACTTGTCAGAGGATGAAATTAAAGAAGCGAATAAATACATGAAAAAATGCTCCACATCTCTAGCCATCTGTAAATGCAAATTTAAAAAAAAACATTGAGATAACATCTCACCGCAGAAAGGATGGCTATCATGAAGAAATCACTCAGCAACAAATGTTGGAGAGGATGTGGGGGAAAAGGAACCCTTCTGCACTGCTGGTGGGAATGTAGACTCCTGCAACCATTTTGTAAATCAGTGTGGGGACTCCTTAGCAAATTTGGATTGGAAATCCCATTTGAACCAGCTATTCCTCTACTGGGAATATTCCCGGAGGATCTGAAGCATGATGTCATAGTGCTATATGTGTGCCTATGTTTGTAACAGCACAATTTATGATAGCCAAATCTTGGAAACCACTGAGATGACTATCACCTGAGAAATGGATGAAAAAGACATGGTATTTTTACACAATGGAGTATTACTCAGCTATAAAGAATGATAAACTCGAAGCCTTTATATTGAAGTGGATGCCACTTGAACATATACTCATAAGTGAAATAAACCAGATACACATGTGTAAATATTGTGTAGTTTCCCTAGTCTAAGAACTCAAAAGAAGAAATATAAATAGAAAGGTTTAATACAACTAAAAAGAAAGCAAGAATTTGAGGACTAGACAATGAGAAGAGAGCAAGGAGAAGAGCTAGGAAACATGACAGAGGAAAGCCATACTGTTATATGTAGAAGATTGATAATGCAATAATCCTGAGAATCTCACAAGATTTTTGAATCTACCAGTTAGTTGGAAGGATTTTCACCCTGACTAATTACATATACAGACATCTGTGAACTAAGCAACTCTACTGAAGATGGCAATTTGTAATAGTAGGTTCATGCTTGTAGTGCCTTTCATTCTGGTCTTCTGAATACGGGCTGCTTGTCATGACATGCCAGTTGCTGCCATGCTGTCTCTCAGACTGTTCAAAAAGTAGGGGTGTTGCATGAAGGCAGGACAAAGGAAAGGGAATGTTGCGGGGCTGTACTGCTACAAAGTTGTATATGGTTAGATTTCTGGACTTATGTGTAAGTATAAGAAGTATATAATTCTTTATGCCTATTTTTAAAATATATTTTAATTTTTTTAAATGTTT
>NW_004524581.1:18622031-18629407 GCF_000260255.1 Octodon degus | reverse complement strand
ATTTTTTTCATCATATTCTGTAGGAACTTAAAGTTTAACATATCAATACTTGATGAAAAATACCTGTTCCATGTTATGCCTAAGATGTTTCATATTCAGACAGATAGTGAAGTTAAGCTTAACAGTCTAGGTTGTATGGTAATAACAATAAGCTTCTCTCCTGGAGCGTTAACAACCTAAGTTTGCAGACCAAAATTAGAGATAAAGGAGGGCTTCAAGGAAAGCCAACATTTTGGCCCTAGGCTTCCAAGGTGAATTAAGACTCAGGACATATGAGAACTTGTACTATAATGTCATGTAATTCGGTAGTGTCCCAAATTTTCTGATCAAGGAGATTATCAGGCCAAAGAGGAAAGTGATCAATGATGTAGAGTGTGCCTAAGGAGAGTCACATGGGGAGAAGACACTCTCTCAGGCTTTCACAGAGAACACATTGGCCACACAATGGCCGTGAGTCATCCCTATGGCTGACACTAACAAAAGATCTACAATCTGAGGTACAGGATCTCAGGAAAAACTGACCTTATCAGACCCAAAGCTACAACTCCTGTTGCATAGGTCCTGCTTTACCTTGGTCTTAGCCATCCAGCAGAAACTTATAAAAATGAAGTATAAGAAGTAAAGCCATGCTGTTATGTTGAGCTGTAGGGGACTCAAGTCAACAATTTCTGACATTGCCAATTAAGCAGAAGACCCAGTGGCCTACTGGACTCTTATGGAATATTTTGCTGAGTTCACACACCTATAATATTCAAATGATGGAATTGAACATAAAAGGAGATACAGACGAATGTCCATTTTGTATCTGTGTATCCAAAATGGTTAGGATAGATATATATTTACATTCTCTTAATGAATAGAGGGATTTGTTGTAATGGTCTTTGTAAATAGGACATCTTGTCTGCATCTTGTACAGCAAATAACCACTAGGAGGAGAATATGCAATGTATTAATAATTGAAACTGTCCTACCAATTTGATTTGAAACTGTCTCATTGCTATTTCTTTCTCAATAAAATTATGGGAAAAAAAGGACTGGGGATTGAGCCAAATAGATAACAAAATTCCACCTTTAATTAATTGGGAAGATAGGATCTTTTGACACACAAACCAATAATCTTGTACACAGAGAAGACATCCCTGAAGAACAGACTTTTCTTAGAGAAGTGTTTATACTAGTGACATAGCTACCCACTATAAAAAATCACAAGTTAGGGGCTGAGGAGATGGCTCAGTGGAATAAGTGCTTCCCCAGCAAGCACAAGGGTCTGAGTTCAATCCCCGGTTCCAAAAATAAATAAATGAATATATAAAGCCAAATATTTTAGGGGCTGGGGAGATGGCTCAGTAGAATAAGCGCTTCCCTGGCAAGCACAAGGGCCTGAGTTCAATCCCCAGTTCCGAAAAAAAAAAATCACAAGCATCATGACAAAAAACAAAATAAAAACACTTTTAAATAGAAAATGACAAGATGAAAAATCTCATACCTCCAATCCCACCCAGAACAATTCCAGGAGGCAACAACATAGAAAAATTAGAAGACACACACCTGAAATCTCTGAGATGATAGAAACCAAAAGAAAGAAAGAAATCCATTGGTTTATAGAAGAAATCAGATCAAAACTATCTCTCAGATTAAAAAAAAGAAATAAACATTTATAAATGAAATGCTCAGCAAATCTATATTACAGATAGATTTTTTCAAAAGCCTTTATCCAGGAAATTAAAAATTCCACTGAAAGCTGATGAAACTGCTTGAATGAAACTCAGAACAGACTTTCAGACCTTAAAGACAGGATCTTAGCTAGTGATTGTGAAATGAAAGATCAATTGAAAATAACAAAAGATCAGGAAACAAAAATTCAACAACTGCAAGACCACACAAAGAAAAATAACATAAGAACAATTGCTGTCCAGCTGGCCGGATAGCTGAGTGGGTTAAAGTGCCTGCTTAGGCAGACACAGGGGCCAGGGGTTCAATCCCCAGCATGCCATGCCGGCCCCACCACCAGGGCACACTGAGACAGTGATTGAGATTTTGAGTGGTTGTGCACACCTATAATCCCAGCACTTGGGAGGCTGAAAACAGGAAGATCACTATGAGTCCAATCTGTGTAGTGAGACCCTGAAGACCCTGTATTAAATACAAAAAAATTTTAAAAAAAGAATAATTGGTGTGAATTTAAAAGCAGGAGTCAACACAACTGACATTTTAAAAAAACAAAAACAAAACTATTCACAAAAGTAACGACAACTCGTGGGGAGGGGCAGAGGGAGGCGGTAGCAGCCACCACAGGAGTCGCTGGGACACCCTTTTCAGCAAGTGTAAGTTGGTAGGCATCCGCCTCATGGGTGGGCGCTCCCCAGCTCACCCCACCCGCTCACAGGCTGGACTATGGAGGACATGAAGCTTGAGTTCCCCTTGCTCCCACAGTGCGAGGACGATGACAAGGAGTGGACTTACCCTATGAGACAAGAGATTCAGGAAATTTTACCTGGATTATTCTTAGGCCCATATTCTTCTGCTATGAAAAGCAAGCTACCTATACTACAGAAACATGGAGTACCTCATATAATTTACATATAACAAAATATTGAAGCAAACTTTGTTAAACTGAATTTTCAACAATTATTTAGATATTTAGTCTTGGATATTGCAGATAATCCAGTGAAAATATAATATATTTTTTTTCCTGATGACTAAGAAGTTTACTGATGGGAGCTTACAAAGTGGAGGAAAAGTTCTTGGTCATGGAAATGCAGGGATCTCCAGAAGTGCTGCCTTTGTTATCGCACACATTATGGAAACATTTGGGATGAAGTACAGAGATGCATTTGCATGTGTGCAAGAAAGAAGATTTTGTATTAATCCTAATGCTAGATTCGTCCATCAGCTTCAGGAATATGAAGCCATCTACCTAGCAAAGTTAACAATAGAGATGATGTTGCCACTTCAAATAGAAAGGTCCTCACCTGTTCATCCTGGTACCACAGGCAGTTTGAAGAGAACACATGAAGAAGATGGATGACTTTGGAAACACACAAGTGGCAACTGCCCAGAACGGCTGATTCAAGAGTAACAATATTGAGGGTGTGATTTTCTATTTGGAAGGAGAAAATACTAAAAATGATAACATAAAGTGGTAAAAACACAAGTAGTTTCCTTTGTTATGTGTTACTTCCAGACATGTTTCTCTACAACTTGTTAAGCAACATTTTAAGATGTTGGACTTCTTCAGTAGATGGCACTGGTTACTTATTTTTTCTAACTTTATAGTTTTATTATAAACTAAGAATTTTGGACTTACAAAGAGTTATTGCAATAATGCACTTTTCATACTTGAAATTTATTTGTATGATATAAAGTTGTTACTTTTGACCAAAAAAAAAGCAATGGTAGAAAAATCTACCAAGCATGGGAAAAGAATTTGACATACAGATAAGTGAGGCATACAGAACTCCAATTAGCTATAACCAAAATAAAACTACACCTAGACATATAATGATTAAGATCCCGTAAATTCAGCACAAGAGCAGAACATTGAGCTGGGGAGATAACTCAGTGGAATAAGTGTTTTCCTCTCAAGATCTTGTGCTTACCTTCTATCCCTGGCACCATAATAAATAAATAAATAAAACTACTAAAACCTATCAGAGAAAAGAAACAGGTCACCTAAAATGGAAAACCCATCAGATTCATAGCAGTCATCACTACATAAGCCTTCAACTCAAGAAGACTTTGGAGTAAAGTATTTCCAATCCTGAAAGGAAACAATTTCCAAACCAGATTGATGAACCCTGCAAAGCTAGCTTTCAAACTAAATGGAGAAATAAGCTACTTCCATGACAAAAACAAACTCAAGAAATTCATGACTACCAAACCAACATTACAAAGGATACTGAAAGATATTCTACCCAGAAACAAAAATGACTAAAATTCCAAAAACAACAACAGGAAAAAAAAAAAAGCAGGAGAAACAATTACACATAGGAAACGTAAAGAACCAACAGCAGGAACATAACATGACAGAGAGACTGGCAGAATGGGTCCAGAAACAAGATACAACAATATGCTGTATACAAGAAATGCATTTAACTAAAAAAGAAATTCATCCATCAATTGAAAGTCAAAGGACAGAAAGCAATACTTCATGTGACAGGAACCAAAAAATTAGCAGGAGAAGCTATTCTGTTTGAAGACAAAGTGAACTTTAAACCAAAAGTGATCAGAACAGATAAAGAACATCACTACAAACCTGTTAGGGAGAAACCTCAAGAGGAACATATAACAATAATAAGTATACATGCACCAAATGTAGGAGTACTCAACTATATGAGACAAATATCAATAGACATGAAAAATAAAATAAGAAAGAGCAAGATTGTAACAGGAGACCTTAATAATCCTTGGTCACAAAGAGATCAATTGGACAAAAACCCAGCAAAGAAATAAAAGAACTGAATAAAACCTGTGAACAGGAGTGTGTGGGAGAGCTTCTTGCTAGCCTGTGCTGGGGGGACCTGCTGGTACCAGCCTAGGCGCAGCTTGGGTGAGGCCCTCGTCCACACCTTGGGATCGCCCATGACTCTGCAACACCCACCCAGTGAGAATTTCTACCACATTCTGGGGACCCCCGGATCGAGCCCTAACCCAGGCCCAGTGAATGTGTGGGAGAGCTTCCTCTCCCCTCAACTCCAACATATACCTTCCAGACTCAGCTCAGGCCTGGTATACAGGCCAGGGGTGAAAGCCTTCAGCTGCAATCCCTGCAGAAAGAGTAGGGGACAAAGCCACCCAGCTAGTTCAGGAGCAGAATATTTTACCAGAGGGATAAAACAGAATCACTCCCAAGGGCACCACCAGGAAGGAGCTGAGCACAACAGCCAGACCCAAACAAGGCACAACTGGATAAATCCAAATTTTGTAGATGTGCACCTGAATTTCAGTAGGTGCTAAGGTTATAACTGCAACAAAGTTCTACAACAAACTTCAGAAGACGGTGCTAAACAAAATGACAACATGAAAGAGCAAAATGCAATCTCAGAACCCAAGCCCACCCATAACAAGTGCAGAGGACACTAACACAGAACAAATTGGGAACCACACAGCTGAAATCAATGAATCAACACCGGGACACTAGCTCACTTCAAATGTATGAATTAATAGCCTTGAAAGTAACTAAGCAACAGCACAAAGTTATAGAGGAACTCACAGCGGAAATCTTTTCTAAAATAAAAAAAAAGAATTCTCTGAACTCGTAGCATCTGAAGTAAAGAATCAACTACAAAAACAAAGGGAGGAAACCCAATCTGAAGAAAACACTGCAGTAAAAGAATTAATAACTGCTTCTAAAGAAGACATTGATAAAAAAAAATAGAAGAGAATAGAAAAATGACAGACTCCTTGAATGGGCAATGCAGGAAAGAAATAGATCGCATGAAGCAGAGTCAAAGAGATATAAAGGAACTTAAAATCTCAATCACAAGCTTGCAAAACCGTATAAATGAAAGTGAACACAGAGTTTCAGATCTAGAAGATGCTGGTGCAGCTAGTGAAAAGGTAAGATAGGATCTCTTAAAAACAACGAGGATGCAGGAAAAAATAATCCATCACCTACAAGATGATGCAAAGTGAAAAATGTGAGACTAATAGGCATCAATGAGAAAGAAGGAGTCAATACAAGTGACATTTAAAAAATATGGGCAGAAATAATAGCAGAAAACTTCCCAAACATGAGGAAACAATCTGACATTCAGCTAACCAAAGGAAAGAGAATGTCAAGTAACCTCAACCCAATTAAAAACACACCAAGACATATAATAGTCAAGATCCCAGAAGTGTAGCCCAAGAATAATACACTGAAAGCCACTAGAGAAAAGAAGCAGATCATATTGAAAGGAACACCCATTAGAATTACAGCAGACTTCTCTTCACAAACCATGAAGTCAAGAAGAGCATGGAGCAGAGTGCTCCAGGTCCTCTATGAAAACAAATTCCAGTCCAGACTACTATACACTGCAAAACTCTCTTTCAAGTTTGATGGAGAAGTGAAATACTTCCATGACAAAGAACAACTAAATAATTTCATGATGACAAAATCAAGCCTACACAGGCCACTGAAAGATGTTCTAGAGAGGGACCAAAATGATCAGAACTCCATGAATGAGATCAGAAGCAACCAACTAAATAAGGTAAGCAATTAAACACAGGAGAAAAAAGGAGTAAATGACAACAGGTAAAGAACATGTCAATCATAAGTCAATACATCTCGCAGTCCTAGCCCACGTCCAGTGAGTGTGTGGAGAGCTTGCTGCTACCCTGCGCCGACGGGACCAGTCCCAGCCCAGGTACAGTGTGGGGCGGACCCTCTCCCACCCCCTCAGGCCACCCCTCATCACTCCGCCGTACCTACCGCACCCCACCTGCCGAGTAGGAATTTCTGCCCAGTTTCGGGAACCTCCAGACCCAGTCCTAGTCCAGGTCCAGTGAGTGTGTGGAGAGCTTCCTGCTACCCTGTGCCAGTGGGACCAGTCCCAGCCCAGGTGCAACATGGGCCGGACCTTCTCCCAACCCGTCAGGCCGCCCCCATCACTCCACCATTCCTCCCGCACCTCACCCGCCCAGTAGGAATTTCTGCCCAGTTCCGGGAACCACCAGACCCAGTCCTAGCCCAGGTCCAGTGAGTGTGTGGAGAGCTTCCTGCTACCCTGCGCCGCCGGCACCAGTCCCAGCCCAGGCACAGCGTGGGCCGGACCCTCTCCCACCCTCTTGGGCTGCGCCACACCACTCCACAGCAACTCCGCACCCCGCACCCCTAGTAGGAATTTTGCGGTGTTCCGGGAACCCCCGGACCCAGTCTTAGCCCAGGTCAAGTGAGTGTGTGGGAGAGCTTCCTCTTCCCCCTACTTCACCTTGACCCCTCCAGGTATAGCTCAGGCCTGGCATACATTCCTGACGTGTAACCCTGCAGCTGCAATCCCTGCAGAGAGTGTAGAGGATAGATCCAACCAGCTAGTCCAGGAGTAGAGCATCTTGCCACAGGGGCACAACAGGTTCACCCTCAAGGGCAGAAGCGGAAAGGAGCTGAGCACAGCAGCCAGACCTAAGCCAGACGCAGCTGGGTAAGTCCAAACTTTGCAAAGCTGCACCTGAACTTCAGTAAGTGCGAAGGTTATAACTACAGCAAAGAACTACAACAAAGGTCAGAAGACAGGCTACACAACATGACAAGAAGGAACAAATTGCAACCTCAGAACCCAAGACACCCGTAACAAGTACAGAAGACACTAACACAGAAAAAATTGGAAATCACAAGGCTGAAAGCAATGAATCAGCAGCTTCTGAAATAAAGAAAGAGCTGCAGAAAGATATAGAAG
>NW_004524581.1:18611259-18615670 GCF_000260255.1 Octodon degus | reverse complement strand
CAATACTTGATGAAAAATACCTGTTCCGTGTTATGGCTACGATGTTTGATATTCAGATAGATAGTAAGGTTAAGCTTAACAGCCTAGGTTGTATGGTAATAATGAAAAGCTTCTCTTCTGGAGCGTTAACAACCTAAGTTTGCAGATGAAAATTAGAGAAAAAGGAAGGCCTCAAGGAAAGCCTACATTTTGGCCCTAGCCTTCTAAGGTCAATTAGACTCAGGACATATGAGAACTTGTACTGTAATGTCATGTAACTCGGTAGTGTCCCAAATTTTCTGACCCAGGAGATTATTGGGCCAAAGAGGAAAGTGATTGATGATGTAGAGTGTGCCTAAGGACAATCACATGGAGAGAAAACATTCTCTCAGGCTTTCACGGGGAGCACATTGGCCAAGCAATGGCCGTGACTCATCCACATGGCTGACATTGACAAAGGATCTACAATCTGAGGTACAGAGTCTCAGGATAAATCCTGAGGGGATTTAACTGACCTTATCAGATCCAAAAGCTACAACTTTTGTTGCATAGGTCTTGCTTTAGCTTGATCTTAACCATCCAACAGAAAAGTATAAAAACGAAGTATAAGAAGTAAAGCCATGGTGTTATTTTGAACTGTAGGGATCGCAGGTCAACACTTTCTGACACTGCCAGTCAAGCAGAAGAGCCAATACTATTATGGATAACTGGACTCTTTTAGAATATTTTTGCTGAGTTAGCACATCTATAATTTTCAAATGACGGAACTAAACAAAAAAGAGGATATATAAACGAATATCCATTTTGTATCTGTGTATTCAAAATGGTTGGGATAGATATATAGTTACATTCTCTTAATGAATAGAGGACCTTGTTCTAATAGTGTTTGTAAATAGGATATAATGTCTGCATCTTGTGCAGCAAATAACCACTAGGAAGACAGTATGCAATGTGCTAATCATTGACACTGTCCTACCAATTTGATTTGAAACTGTCTCATTGCTATTTGTCTCTCAATAAAATTATGGGGGATAAAAACAGAAAATAGGGCTGCAGCTGTAGCTCAAAGTAATAGCACTGCCTTGCAAACACAAGGTTATAAGTTCAAAACCTACTACCAAAGGAGGGGGGGAAAGGGAAAGAAAATAGAGTGGTTCTCTCTCCATTACAATTGACACTAAAAAAAAAGTTTTTATATTTTTTCCTTAAGATGATAATTAAAGAGAATGTTCCCATCCTAAAGACAAAAAAGTTGTCTTTAGATTTAGAAAGGGAGGGTGAGCAATCAGATAGTTCAGCAGACTAAAGCACCTGCTTAGGCAGAGTGCAGCAGCCAGGTTCCAATCTCCAGCATGCCATGCTGGCCTCACCCCAAAACCTCAATGCACTTAGATGACAATTGAGACTGGGCACCATGTCCTAAATGTAATCCCTGTACCTGGGAGCCTGAAAACAGAAGAATCACCATGAGTCTGATCTACATAATGAGACCCTATAGAACCTGTAGACCCTGTACTAAATACTTTTTAAAAAATCATAATGCCTAAGATTTCCAATATGGAGATATTTTAAAAGATTCAGGTTCTTAGGGTTTTTTATTTTTATTATTTTTTCCATAATTTTATTGAGAAACAAATAGCAATGAGATAGTTTCAAACCAAATTGGTAGGACAGTTTCAAAAATTAACACATTGCATACATTCTTTCTAGTGGTTAATTGCTGTAGAAGATGCAGACTTGATATTCTACTTACAAACACCATTAGAACAAATCCCTCTGTTCATTAAGAGAATGTAACTATATATCTATCCTAACCACTTTGAATACACTGACACAAAATGGTCATTCATCTGTATCCCCTTTTTTTGTTAAGTTCCATCATTTAAATATCATAGGTGTGTAAACTCAGCAAAATATTCCAAAAGAGTTCAGTAGTCCATAATAGTATTGGGTCTTCCACTTCACTGGCAATGTCAGAAATTGTTGACCTGAGTCCCGTAAAGCTCAACATAACACCATGGCTTTACTTCTTATACTGCGTTTTTATACTTTTCTGTTGGATGGTTAAGACCAAGGTAAAGCAGGAACTATGCAACAAGAGTTGTAGCTTTTGGGTCTGATAAAGTCAGTGAAATCCCCTCAGGAAATTTCCTGAGATCCTACACCTTATATTGTAGAACTCCTGTCAGTGTCAACCATGTGGATGAATCACAGACATTGCATGGCCAATGTGCTCCCCGTGAAAGCCTGAGAGAATGCTTTCTCTCCATGTGACTCTCCTTAGGCACACTACATCATTGATCACTTTCCTCTTTGGACCCATAATCTCCCTGATCAGAAAATTTGGGACACTACCAAATTACATGATGTTACAGTACAAGTTCTCATATGTCCTCAGTCTTAATTGCCCTTGGAAGGCTAGGGTCAAAATGTTGGCTTTCCTTGAGGCCCTCCTTTTTCTCTCATTTTCGTCTGCATACTTAGGTTGTTAATGCTCCAGAACAGAAGCTTACTGTTATTCCCATATAACCTAGGCTGTTAAGCTTAACCTCACTCTCTGCTGAATATCAAACATCTTAGCCATAACATGGAACAGGTATTTTTCATCAAGTAGTGATATGTTGAAATTTAAGTCCCTATAGAATATGATGAAAAAATATTTTCAAATTAGAATATATTTTTAAATAGGCATAAAGAATTATATACTTCTTATATTTACACATAAGTCCAAAAATCTAACCATATACAACCTTGAAGCAGGACAGTCCCATAATATTCCTTTTCCTATCTCTTGTCTTCATTCGCCACACCCTTCTTTTTGAACAATCATCTACCCAAGAGACAGCACAACAGCAACTGGCATGTCATGACAAGCAGCCTGTATTCAGAAGACCAGAATCATATGCAATCCAAGCATAAAACTACTATTACAGATTACCATCTGCAGTGCAGTTGCTTAGTAAACAGGTATCTGTATATATAGTCAGTCAGGGTGAGAATCCTTCCAATTAACTGCTAGATTCAAAAATCTTCTGGAGATTCTCAGGATTATTCCCTTCCCATCTTATACATATAACTGTATGGTTTGACATTGTCATGTTTCCTAGCTCTTCTCTTTTCCCTCTCTTGACTAGTTAGTCCCTGAGATCCTGATTTCATTTTACTTGTATTATACTTTTCTATTTGTATTTCTTCTTTTGAGTTCTTAGACTAGGGAAACTATACAATATTTACACAAGTGTGTCTGGTTTATTTCACTTATAAGTATATGCTCAAGTAGCATCCACTTCAATATAAAGGCTTTGAGTTTACCATTCCTTATAACTGAGTAATACTCCATTGTGTAAAAATACAACATCTTTTTCAACCATTCCTCAGGTGATGGGCATCTTGGTTGTTTCCAAGATTTGGCTATCGCAAATTGTGCTGATATAAACATAGGCACACAGATATCCCTATGATATGATGTCTTCAAATCCTCTGGGAAAATTCCCAGTAGAGGATTAGCTGGTTTAAATGGGATTTCCAGTCCAACTTTTCTAAGGTGTCTCCACACTGATTTCCATAATGTTTGCACCAGTCTACATTCCCACCAGCAGTGGAAAAGGGTTCCTTTTTCCCCACAGCCTCTCCAACATTTGTTGTTGGGTGATTTCTTTATGATAGCCATTCTTTCTGGGGTGAGATGATATCTCATTGTTGTTTTAATTTGCATTTCACGGATGGCTAGTGATATGGAGCTTTTTTTCATATATTTATTTGCTTCTTTAATTTCATCCTCTGAGAAGCGTGTGTTCATCTCGGATGGCCATTTCTGAATTGGGTCTTTAAATTTTGGGACCCTAGTGTTTTTTAACTCTTTATAAATTCTAGAGAGCAGACCTTTGTCTGAGTACTTATTTCTCATATTTTCCAAATAAGTGGGTGGCCTTTTCACTTTGTTGGTAATTTCTTTTGATGTGCAACAATTTCTAAATAAGAGCAGGTCCCAGTTGTTGATTGTTTCAACAGTTTCCCATGCAATTTGATTTTAGTTCATGAACTCTTTGCCTACCCCTATGTCTTCAAGAGTTCCTCCTACTTTCTCTTCCAGGTGATTTAGTGATTCTGTTTTAATGTTTAGATCTTTAATCCATTTTGACTTTAGCTTATTGCATGGTGACAGAACTGGGTCAAGTTTCAGTTTTCAGCACGTAGAGAGCCAGTTTTTTCAGCACTATTTGTTAAAGAGGCCATCTTTCTTTTAGTGAACATGTTTGGTCCCTTTGTCAAAGATAAGGTGACTGAGTGTGTTCATAGGGGCTTCAGCATCTTCTAATCTATTCCATTGATCCTCAAGTCTATTTTGTTGCCAGTACCATGCTGATTTTATCACAGTAGCCTTGTAGTATAATTTCAAGTCAGGAATTGTAATGCCTCCTGCCTTGTCTTT
>NW_004524581.1:18608552-18610689 GCF_000260255.1 Octodon degus | reverse complement strand
ACTATATTGAATAGGAGTGGTGATAGAGGCCATCCTTGTCTTGTACCAGATCTAAGAGTAAAAGATTTCAGGTTTCCCCTTTAGGATTATGTTAGCCATTGGGATTTCATAAATGTCTTTTACCAGATTGAAGTAGAGGTCATGTACTCCAATTTTCTGTAGGACTTTGAACATGAATGAGTGTTGGACTTTGTCAAAAGCCTTTTCTGCATCAATGGAGATGACTATGTGGTTTTTAGTTTTCGCTCTATTGATATGGTGTATTTCATTTATAGATTTTTGAATATTGAACCATCCTTGCATCCCTGGGATGAATCCTACCTGGTCATGGTGTATGATCTTCTTGATGATTTGCTGTATTCTATTTGCTATTATTTTATTGAGGATTTTTGCATCTATGTTCATGAGAGAGATTGACCAGTAGTTCTCTTTCTTAGTTATGTCTTTCCCTGGTTTTGGTATTAGTAAATACTTGCCTCCAGAAATGATTTTGGGAAGATTGCTTCCTTTTCAATTTCTTTGAAGAGTTTGAGGAGTATAGGGACTACATCTTCTGTAAATGTCTTGTAGAATTCAGCTGTGGATCCATCCGGACCTGGACTTTCCTTGTTGGTAGGTTTTTAATTACATCTCATATTTCATTGGCTGTTATTGGGCTATTGAGAGTGGCTATATCTTGTCCATTCTGTTGTGGTAATATGTACCTTTCTAGGAATCTGTCCATTTCTCCTGTGTCTTCTATTCTGTGAGAGTAAAGATTCTCAAAGTAGCTATTGATAATCTTCTGAATTTACACTGGATCTGTGGTAATTATACCTTTTTCATTGCTTATTGCTTGTATTTGAATTTTTTCTTTCCTCTTTTTCATGAGGTTAACTAGGGGCTTATCGATTTTAATTAATCTTTCTAAGAACCAGCTTTTTGCTTTTTTAATTCTTTGAATTGTTTTCTTCATCTCAATTGAAGTAATTTCTGCTCTAATCTTTATGATTTCTTCCTATCTTTGAGCTCTGGGTTTGGTTTGCTCTTCCTTTTCTAGTTTTTGAATCTGCAGCATTAGGGCATTTATTTGTTCCCGTTCTGTTTTCCTAATGTGTGAGTTCACAGCTATGATTTTTCCTCTGAGAACTGCTTTCATTGTATCCCATAAATTCTGATAAGTTTGCTTGGATTTTCATTGAATTGTAGATATTGGCGAACTTCTTGTTTAATTTCATCTGGGACCCATTGGTTGTTGAGTAGGGAGTCATGTAATTTCCATGTATTTAGGGTTTTTTTCTGTTTTCTTTTCATTTATTTCCGGTTTCATTGCACTGTGATCAGATAATGTGCATGGGATAATTTCTGTTTTCTTGCATATACCTAAGCATGACCTGTGGACCAGTATTTGGTCTATTTTAGAAAATGACCCATGTGCAGCTGAGAAAAATGTGTATTCAGCTGTGTTTGGGTGGAACACTGTATATGTCCATGAAGTCCATTTTTTTCAAGCTCTGTTTCAATTCTGTTATTTTTTTGCTAAGTTTTTGTCTGGTTGATCTATCTTCTGGGGATAAGGGGATGTTAATGTCTCCTGTTAAGATTGTGGTATTGGATATCCGATTTTTCATGTCCATTAAGATTTGCTCTATATAGTTGAGTGCTCCAGTGTTTGGTGCATACATATTTATGAGTGTTACCTCTTCCTCTTGAATTTTTCCCCTAACCAGTATATAGTGGCCTTCTTTATTTCGCTTGATCATTCTTCTTTTTAATTTGAGACTGCCTGAGAATAGGATGTCTACCCCTGCTTTTTTCTGAGGTGATGGGGCATGTAGTATTGTGTTCCATCCTTTCACTTTCAGCCTATGAATGTCTTTATAAGTTAAATGTGTTTTGGTATACAGCATAATGTTGGAGTTTTGTTTCCTAATCCACTGTGCCAGTCTATTTCTCTTAATTGGTAAATTGAGTCCATTTACATTGATGGTTAGAATTGAGATGTATTGACTTATGAATGACATGTTCTTTACCTGTTTTCGTTTACTCCTTATTCTCCTGTGCTTAATTGCTTGCCCTATTTAGTTGCTTGCTTCTGATCTAATTAGTGGAGTTCTGATCATTTTGGTCCTTCTCTAGAACATCTTTCAGGAGCCTG
>NW_004524581.1:18571053-18588338 GCF_000260255.1 Octodon degus | reverse complement strand
TTAAAAGTAACAGTTCCCTTGGGGCCAGGGAGATGGCTCAGTGGAATAAGTGCATCCCTGGCAAGCGCAAGGGCCTGAGTTCAATCCCAGTTCCGAAAAAAAAAAAAAAAAAAAAGTAACAGTTCCCTTTTATATCTAAGGTGCTTGATATTCAGATAAAGAGTAACATTAAGTTTACTGCCTGCATTACAGGGTAATATCACTAAGCTTCTCTTGTGGATGTTTAATGACTGAAGTTTAGAGAACAAACATTGGAGAGCTAGATAGAATAAAAGGATAGTCAATATTCTGGTCCTACCTCTTCAAAGTCAATGAGAACTCAGGACATAAGTGAACCTCTGCTAAGACACCCTGTAACTCAGCTGAGTCCCTGATTTGCTGATCAAGGAGATTATGGGACCACAGAGAAAAGTGATTAGTGATGTAGTGTGCCTAAGCAGAGTCATATGAAGAAAAAATATCTCTCAAGATTTCACAGAAAGCAAAGTGGTCATGCAATGCCTGTCAATCATCCAGATGGCTAACATCAACAGAAGATCAAAAAGTGTTGTACGTTGTTCCAAGGTACATCCTGTGGAGATTGAGCTGACCTTTTTAGATAGAAAAAAGTTGATTTTTCTATTTGTACAAGTCTGCCTTAACCTGGTCTTAATCATCCAGCAGAAAAGTGTAACCACAAGATGTAAAAGGTACCTACATAATAATATGCTAAGCTATAAAAGGTTCTCATCACTAACAACTTCTGACAGTTGGTAGCTGCACTGATAACTCATTATTGTTATGGACTATTAGACATTATAGGAGTTAAATTCCTGTATAAAGGTTTACCAAATCCTTGGGCTGGCATCAAAAGTGAAAAGGTCCTCTAAAAAGTTCTCCCAACACAGCTTCTCCAACTGCAACAGAATACCCATCATCCATACAACAACAAAAAAAAAAAAAAAAAAAAAAGGAGATATGTTGGGAGCCACTGAAGCTGGAAATTGATCATCTATGGGAAGGCAAGATGATGCCTCATTGTCTAAAGCAGTCAAGCTACCTTAGTCTTGAGAAAAACACCCCACCTGGACATTGAGGGCTATTAGTGGCTAGGCAACCTTGTGTCTTGAAACATTACAAAGTCATAAGTAAGTGCCCTTACTAGTTTTTGTTTGTTTTTTTGGTGAAGCGGGGTGCCCTTACTGTTGTTCAGGGATCCTCTGTCAATCCAGCATGATACACCCCCTGACCTCAGCTATTATCTCTTGTCTTTATTTTCTAAGTCCTCTCCTCGTTTTCTCTCAGGAACCACCGAGAGACCAGTGGATCCCTTTACCAAGTTCTGGGATTGCAGGAACATCTTGCCAGACCCAGGAGTCCATTTCTTTTTGCAAAGGTCTGTGTCCTGAGCCCTGTAATGCTGTTATAAACATCCAAATGTGGTCTCTAACCATCAACACAGAAGGGGGAATTTTCAATTTATAAAAATGTATGATCAGGGGGCCTGCCCCATAGCTCAGTTCTTTAAGTGACTGCTTCAACAAAGCAGTCAGGCTCAGGTTGCTGTGGTTCAATCCCTACAACTCAAGCCAGAAGGCATTCAGAGCAAAAAAAAAAAAAAAAACCTTCTGCCTTTAAAATAAAAAAAATGTATGATCAGCTATTTGTGGCAGCATGAACCAGTAATCCCAGTGCTGAAGAGGCTGAAGCAGGAGGGACACAAGAATAACAAGACCCTCTCTCAACAACAACAACAACAACAACAACAACAACAACAACAACAAAAGCAATATAGCTCAGCCTACAAGTTCAAGTTCCTGTACCAGAACAACAAATCCGTTTCCAATAATCAGATGCAGGGAAGGTCAGAAATTGACATGTCTGCCTGGGAGTTTCTGCCCTGTCTATTCCACCCCCATTTGGAGAATCCTTCACCTTCCCCAACTCAGCTCTAAAGATGAAGGTGTCGGATTGTGACCTGAGCCAAGTCTCTCATGTCCCCACTTCCCCTCATGAAGTTCCAGGTCACTTAGGGCAGCAGGGTAGAGGGGCCAGTGTGGACACTGCCCAGTCTACTTGGGGAAGGAAGATAAGGTTGTCAGATGCCACTTCCCAGACCCCATCAGTGTGGACAGACTCCCTGTCTTGGTTACTTTTCTCTCATTGCTAAAACAAAATACCTGACAGCCAGGATTAAGGAAGGAAAGGTTTATTTAGCTCACAGTTTGTGGAGGTTTCAGTCTATACACAGCTGGCTCCAAGGTAGAGTGGCACATGGCAGAGGGCAGTAGCTCATGGCAGTGGAAAACAACAAAACCAACAAGAGCAAAAAGGAAAGAGCAGCTGAAAGCAAGGCTCTTTCCCTCCCTTATACTGTATTCAGGCTATCCAGCCCAGAGCAGGTGTAGCACCCACACCCATAATCCCAGCATTGGACCATGAATCAATCAAAAAGTCTAGAAGCCCCGTGACTGCATGAAGCTTTGGGGGGAACATCTAGATAAAAACCATAACACTGCCTGCTACTGTCAATTATCAGCACTAATTTAAAATATAATGTACAGTATGCTTCCACAAGAAAAGTTCTAGAAGGCAACCACACCTGGATGTATCTCTGATTTATTTAACCAGAAAATTGGTGTGTTTGTCAGATCTGCTTCCCAATTCCATTCTGAACTTCAACAAGGTGCGACAAACACAGACCTGTGAAAACAAAGAGTATACATCACCACTGTCTTAGATTGATATTAATCTTGTTGGAGGGAAAGATACCTAAGAACAATATTTGATGGATACAATTTGATGTTAATCTTGGGGCCAAACTCTGACTGAAAAAGCTTCAGGAGAAACTGTCTGGCTCATCCTAGAAGGAAGATAATTTAGATAAGTTCATTGAGGACTGCACTCAAAAGTCGTTGGAGTCAATAGATGACAAGAAAATGAAAATATGGCACAGGTGACAATACCCACAGCACTCAAGCCTTCAAGAACAAATTGTTATTCCAGAGGAAACCAGGTTGAACGCACAGGCTCCCAGAGCAGTCTCAGCACAAAAATGCTCAGAGCGCGTGGCTGATACCATTGGAGACCTCAAACATTCAGATTTCTGTGGGAGCCCTTGAGGGGATGAATCAGCCTCTGTTTGCTTCTCAGTGCAGTAAATCAGCCATGAGGTGGTCTCATTGTCTGTGAGTAGCAGCACTAAGGCAGCGGAGTCTCTAAGTGACTCCCTGCTTAGGTTACTGGATAGTGCTTTGCATTTGCAAATAATTCTCTTTATAATTATTTATTCACTGTTTTTATCAGTGAAATAAGTCATTTGCCTACTAAAACCAAAGGAGCGGGGCTGGTGAGATGTCCCAGTGGTCTAAAGCACCTACTTAGAACAAGCTTAGCAAAGCACAGGGACCGCGGTTCAATCCCCCAGCACCACATGCCAGCTGGCCCGCCCCCTGGTGGGCTGAGCTGGCCACACACACACACACACACACACACACACACACATACACAAATAAATAAATAAATAACCAAAACCTGCATTATTAAAAAAAATTAAAAATTAGAAAAAAAAATAAAACCAAAGGAGCATCAGAAAAATGGACAGACAAGTGTGGCACAGACAGTTCTCCACGGACTCAGCCCTTCCATGAAGCAGGAGGTCCTGTTTCACATAAGCACTTACCTTACAGTGGTTTGCGTTGGCAGGTAGGTGCTGTACACACAGATCCAAGTGTAATCTTTGTATAAATCTATGTAATGTTTAGCTTCATGAGGACATATGTCTATATGATACTTTGTGTCCTTCTACAAGCAAAATAATGAAACTTATGGCAAGTAGCATACAAATGCTCTAAGTTCCTTCATATCTATACCTTACTGGAATCCTCTGGATGGAAAAGAAAGTTTTCCCAAACTTGTTCATGTACCATATATGTGCTATACATCTAAGTTCATGGATTTAATTGAAGTATTTTAATACAGTTCTCAAAATTGGAGTGTGACAGTCACTTCAAGCTATCTGTGGAGTTACTGTGTCCTCGCAGATTGGTGGTTTCAGGACAAATATAGAAATGCCATTGGACAATAGTATAATTCATAGACATAAATTTAATCATAGTGAAGATAAAATTATGTTATGCTTGTAGCCAGCAGATTTTGTAATGTGTTTTGGCATGTGGTCCTGCTTCTCTATCAGTTTTACTTGCTGTGAGCCCTGTCCCGGACTCTCTTAGCTCTGGTCCCACCTTCCCAAGCACCTGGCTTTTTCCCTCAACAGTGGATAAGTCACGTAACACTCTGTGCCTCAGTTTACTAAGTAGTTGTCTGTTGCCCTGTGAACTCTTTGTCATAAGCACTGCTATACCTCAGCACCTTGCTCCATGCCTGTCCCATAATCAGTGAGTGATTGAAAAATGGGACGGATAAATCCTGGCCTGTCTCTCTCACAGGATTCTTGTGACCCTCATTTGAACTCATAGTTTAAACTTCTGGCTTTCAAAGACAGTTTTGAAACAAATCATAGTTAAGACAGTGTTTGAAAATAAGGATCTAGGTTTAAAATATTGGAAAAATCATTCCAAGTGTTTGGAACTCACATAATCTTGCATTTGAAAATAATTCTCTTCAGCATTGCACCTCCCTGCCCTCCCATGTGATTGATTTTAGATGTCAGGGAAGAGAGCAGTCGAAGTGACTGGCCTGGAGGATTTCCTGCCTCATTTCATATCAAAGTTTATTTGAAATTAGCTTTCAGGGCACTGTTTATCATCACTGAACTAGTTGATGATTCGGTTGGACATGATAGGCATACCGTTGGATATGCTCAGTGAAAAATGAGAGTTTAGTCTGGGGCTCTGTATGTATACAAAAGTCAGCTGCATGGAGATGCCTGACCTCTGTATAGCAGATGTGGATGATGGGAGATATTTGATGGTCTAAACCATGGCAATAGATAGGGTCACACAGCATTAGAGTAGCTGAAGAGAAGCCGAGGAACAGCTTTATTTAACTTCAATACAGAAGAATTTTTCATAGCAAGACCCTGTCTTAAAAAAACATTTTTAAAAAGACAAAAAAGAAAAAAAGAAAGAAAAAGAACTTTTCTTGAGAAGAAATAATGAAAGGGGAGAAAAACCAAAGGATGAAGTGGCCCAACAACAAGGGAAGAACTGCCAGAGGTAACCAGTTCTTGCCTTATGAAATGTGATAAATGCTCCACTTTTCACATTCCTGAGGATAATATGAAATCATATCAGCAAAAATCCTTTGTGCATTATACCTGTGCTACCTAAGTGAAGCATCTCCAGCACTCTAAAAAACAAGCAACAGAAAATATTCAGCTCCAGCAGGCTTGCATGTCTCCAGATGCTGAGACGTGTTCTACCCTCCTGGCCTGCGCACCAACTTCAGATGCCACAACATGCATCCTGGAAACCTAAGAAAATACTTTGACCCAAATCAACTTATTACTGTGGTCATTTGATTTAAATGATCAGCTTCTTAAAAGGAAAAGGTGGGCTGGGGAGATAGCTCAGCAGTCTAAGCGCCTGCCTGGCAAGCACAAGGACCAGGGTTTGATCCCTGGCACCACAGGCCACTTCAGCCCTGCCCCTGGGCATGCTGAGCCAGCCCCAAGACCAGGCATGGTGGCACATGCCTGCAACCCCAATGCTGAAACAGGAGGGCCACTACAAGTCTGAGCTGTGTAGTGTGACCCTGTACCAAATAAATAATTTTTTTAAAAAAATCTGTGGGTTAGGTAGGCTTTGAATACTTTGGAGTTTAAGATTTTTGGCACCCCGTGTTTTCCTGAGGTGATTCCCCCACCCTTGAATTTAAGGACATTTTCTCTACTTTTTTTTTGATCCAGTGAATTTAAATTCACTTTTTCTATTGTAAGTTCATGTAACTTAAATATCTAAAAATCTTTAGTCTTTGGTTTGCTTACTTCCCATGTGGAGCTCCCGAACTCTGTTCCTGAGTGCATCCTGCATCTACCTCTCATAAATCCTTCTCATTCCTTTTCAAATAAATAAATTCCTATCACAGTGTTAAACCCACAACCCCCAAATGTGGTGAATTTGGCAAACAGAGCACCAGCAATCTGTGCTTCCGTCCATTACCCATTCATTGGCCACATTTTCTCCAACAAGACCTTATCTACTTGCTTGCCTCTTTCTCCCCGCTTCACAATGGTTAGTTCAATCAGCTTTGAATAAAGAAGACACTAGGCTTGGAGGGTAGCTCAGTGGAAAAACTTAGCTTAACATGGGGGAGACCCTGTGTGTTCCATTCCCTGCAGTATAAAATGTAGGACCAGGGAGACAACTCAGTGGCCTAAGCGCCTGCCTGGCAAATGCAAGGACCTGGGTTCCATGCCTAGTACCACATGGTGTGCCAACCCCGTGCTGTGCCAGCCACCAAAACTGGGTGTGGTGGTGCATATCTGTCATCCCAGTGCTGGGGAGGCTGAGACAGGAGAATCACTATGAGTCCGACCTACATAGCAAGACCCTGTACCAAATAAGTAATTTTTTTAAAGTATGTAAATAGCAAGAATTTTTTTTCTTTGTGCTTCCTCTAAACCAACCACTTTCCAAACAGAAAAAGAAAACATCCAGTGTCCTCTCGATCCGAGTCTTGCACAATACCTCAGTGTTGCTGTCTTAACCAATTTCTTGCTAAGCTCAATACAGAGGCCCACAACTTCAAACTTATTTCATCTAGTCACAAGAAACTCCTCCTAATTCTCAGTCTTTTTTTTTTTTTTTCCAAGACTGCTCCCAGCTACCATCCTGGGGAAGGCACGAGCCACTAATCCACTGCAGCACCTATTGCCAAGTTTAACGGCAATTACCAGGCTTAACCTCTTGGTGAGAATGAATCAAAACAGAACGCCAGCAATAGCTGTCAGACAACATGTGGTTTATTTGTGGCAAATAAGGAGTCCACAGGTAATCTCCACCAAAGTCCTGATTCCGCAGAACTTGCACAAGCTAAAGTTTCCTTGGGCAGGAACTGAAGTCAGGAGCCTGAAGGGCATTGTTATCTGGATGGGTACAGCAGATTCTGCTGGCACAGCCTGACTGCATGCTCTTTCATGCTTCCCATGTTATGGACATAGGACTTTAGCTCTTCCCTGCATGAGGATTTTGGTAATACACTACACTAAGTGTCACCTCTAAGTCACTACCTCATGTGCTTGTGGAACATCATTTCTGAAAAACCATTTAAATTTTAAAAACTTAAAAAATCAGTAAAGTAGAAATCACACATTGGGTGTGGTGGCTCTTGCCTGTAACCCCAGCACTTGGGAGGCTGAGGCAGGAGGATTGTTATGAGTTTGAGGCCAGCCTGGGCTACAAAGTGAGTTCAAGGCCAGCCTGAACTGCACAGTGAGGCCCAGTCTCATAAGGAAAAAAAAGAATCAATCACACATATTTGGGGATGCGTGGTAGTGAGTGGAGAGCTCACACCTGCTCTGAACAGCCACCGAATGGGTAAGAGTCCATGTCTTGTGTTTTCAGGCTGTTGACAGGGACAAGCCTCACCCTGCAGGACCAGAAGAAACAGCTTTGCTGACATTTCGGGCTGCTGCTAAGACCCATTTCACTCTCTGGCCTTCACACCGGAACTTGGGGATTAGGGCCTACTGCTCTCTAAGCCTACCAATATTTCATCATTGGCCTCTGTACGTGTTTTGGGAGATGAGAAAGAGTTTTTCTGCATGACAACCAGTTGTCCCAGAATAGTTTAGTGGGCTGTCCTTTCTCTCCCCTTCAGTCAGCTCTTACCTTCCTTATAAATGTTTGGGGATGTATCAGATCCAGCTGCAGAGTTAGTATTATTTTCCATTTGTTGACTTTTCCATGTCAAATACCAAATATCTGTAATTATCATAGTTTCTGAAATAGTGTCTTGAGCCAGGGAGATGGCTCAGTGCCGGGGAGATGGCGCAGTAGAATAAGCGCTTCCCTGGCAAGTGCAAGGGTCTGAGTTCAATTCGCTGTTCCAGGGGAAAAAATAAAAACTAATAATAAAAACGAAAAAAAGAAATAGTGTCTTGATATTCAGTAGACCAATCTTATGGATAAAATACTCATGACATCCTAACCAGGGAAGACGAAAAGCATTATTTGTCAGCAAGCACAACACAGGGTACAAAGTTCAAAACCTGGACTCATGAAAAAGAGAGAGAGAGAGAGAGAGAGAGAGAGAGAGAGAGAGAGAGAGAGAGAGAGAGAGAGAAAAGGCAAGTGGATCACCATGAGTCCAAGGTCAGCCTGAGCTACCTCGTGCATCCAATACCAGCCTGAACTACAGAGCCAACTTCCCCGCACTAGGGAGGCTGAAAACAGGAGGATCCCTAGGAGTTTGAGCTGCGTAGTGAGTCCCTGTGCGCGCGCACACACACGCGTACACACACACACACTTGCTGCCGTCGCGGTGAGCGCGGTCTCCTCTTAACAGGTTTATCTTACACCCAGCAAGGTGACTCCAGCATTAGCAGCTCCCCTAGAGAGGAGGAGAGCCCGCAGGCGGAGTTCCGGCTGCGCAGCACAGCTCGGCGCCTTCCTCCAGGCCGGGCACCGCCCCACTCGCCCCGCGTCACCCAGATACCCCAAAACCCGCCCGACGTCCCCGCCCCGGGTGGCGATCGCTCCGCCCCTCCCGCCTCCACGCCCCCAGCTGCGGCGCGCACCGGCAGGGAGGCGCGGCCGCGATGGCGCTGACGGCCGGCGACGCAGCCTACTTCCAGAGGGGAAGCCTGTTCTGGCTCACGGTCATCACCGTTTCCTTTGGCTACTACACGGTAAGGACCGCGGCCGCGGAATGCGCGCCAGCCCGGGGGACCGGCCGCGCAGGCGCAGGCGACCGCCAGGCCGCGCAGGCGCACTGGGAGGCCCGGGCCAGCCCCCACCCCACCCCCAAAGCTCGGAGAAACCGGCTGGGCAGGCTTTTCTTAGGTATGGGCAGGGCGGCTCTCCACCCATTGATTCTTTCAACATGGTGGTGGCGAAGTCGGAGGCCAGGAGAGATGCCACTGCCTACTTCCGTTCAGCCAGACTTTTGCCCGCGCTGATCACAGTCCTGGGGCTGGGATACTGCACGGTGAGGACTGCGATCTTTTTGAGCCCACCGGGCCCTCGTAGGGTCGCGGGGGGCCGTGGGAAGGGCGTGTGCGCATGCGCGCGTGCTGGTTGCTTAGGTTACTAGCCTGCTGACCGCGAAAGTTGCCACGGGTTCTTAGGGATGCAGGGGACTGGGACTCCCAGCCTGAAAGGGACCCGGAAGGAGTCCGTGTTCTCCAAAACTGAACAATGAATTTTTGGAACAAACGGAGGTTAAGAGCAGGATGTATTTACTGGGGGAGAGAAAGCTTCTGTCCAAGAGAGGGACAGCAGCGGGGCCCAAGTGGGTTGCCCCAGGAAGCTGTCTCTTCCAGGGATTTTTACAAAGTAAAACCTCGTGGTGAGACGGGTCGGAGGTGGAGACCGTGCGCTTAGGTGGGCATGAGGTGGGACAAAACTGTGGTCAACCAATAAGGTCACAAGCACCATTGCTCGGGTGACATTGATTAAATCCAGGATCGAGTGAAGAAACGAGTCACGTAGCAAGTGGGCATGAATAGAGAACAGGAGCTTATCTCGTAGCCTGTAGCGGTTGGATAAGTGACTTCCTGGCTTCCTCAAGTTGATGATCAATCCCCGATGTTTATTTCTAGCAAGGTGTGCATTTGTTCGATCTGCTGTCTTTAGGTCTGGCCCACAGCGGGAGCATCCGTCTCTCTCAGGGTTGCAAGGTGTCTTGCCTTCCGTGCTGTCTCCTTTGAGGGCCTAGCCCTGTCTGCCTTCCTGTAATATCTGTATCTAATTCAGCTGCCTACAACATTAACACCCGACCGCCTTTAGGGTAACAGTGTGTGCCGCTGAAGCTAGGCGAGGACCAGCTTACCTTTGGAGAGCTCTTGGTCCTCTCGCCATCCCCTCCCACTTGTGCAGCTACTAAGGTTCACACTGGTCTAAGCCTGTCACGCAGGCGGAATTAAAGTCCACGGTATGCCCTAGACCTGTCAATTCAGGATCAGGACTTCCGAAGCAGAATGAAGCAGCTGGGAATAAACCTAAAGGATGGGCGGGATTTGACTGGTAAGAGTGAGGATGTCTGATGTAGGTATGAAAGCAAGACAACTCTCAGAGGAAGAGTGGCTTCGGTTCAGCTGAGAGTGTGTTTAAAGATGATGAGAATGATGTTGGGAGATAAATTCAGGGCTACATTGGTATAATTATGAGCGAAGGTAAAGCTGTTTCGATATTGCCTAGGAGGTCCGGAGACTAGGAATCGGTCATGCCTGGAGTGTGGGTTGTTGGTGTCAGGGATGACTACCTCTGTCCCGGTTTCCTCATATGCAGAGTGAAGACACTGAAAGGAAATTTTTCCAAGGTGCATTTCAGTTCTCCAGTTTCGTGTCTCTGACTAATTAGAATACAGAAGGAAGAAAACTTTGTGGACTTCAAGTTGGGGTGTTGTGGAGCAGTCAGATGCCCTTTCTGTTCCCTGAGCTTCCTGAAAATGTAGTGGCAATTTAATTGCCTATGTGGACGTACATTGTAGGAAAGACAGTATCTTGATAGGGCTGAATGAGGCTGAATTTTGAAGCTGTTTGCACTTAATTATTTTCAGAAAAACAAACTAGTAGAGAATACAAGGTGGAAAACAAAAGGCCGATAATTTCAGTGCATAAATCGTATGTGATTGTACAAATTGCTATTAAAATTTTACAACTCTGATCTTGTACAGCAATTAACCACTAAGAAGAATATATGCAGTGTATTATTTGTTGAAACTGTCCTTCCGATTTGATTTGAAACTGTCTCATTGCTATCTGTTTGGCAATAAAACTTTGAAAAAAAAAAAATTTTACAACTCTGGACCTCCATATTTTCCACATCTGTGCAGTGGGTCATTCTTATTTTGATGGGCACAATAAGAAAAGGAAGAAGTTCTGAATTAAGTGGGGTTCAAGTCATAGTTTCTGAACCAAGAACTTGCCAAGACACAGTCTTAAAAATTTATTAGTGACCTCTCTTATAGTCTGCTGAAATCCATTAGGAGTCAGTCACCCTGAGCACTGAGTCTGATAACCATAAGTTTTCCTCTGTAACTCCCAATGAAGTTACTTTTAGAAAACAGAAGTCAAAACTGGATGAGCAAACTATTTGGGTCAGAGGTTCCTTACCCTGTAGTTATCACAAACAGTATTATTTTACAGCTGCGCTCCAACATGGACTGATCTTGATGACTTACTACCTCCTCTGTGTTTTGGGTTCTCTTGCAGTGGGTGGTCTTCTGGCCTCAGAGTATCCCTTACCAGAGCCTCGGGCCCCTGGGCTCCTTCACTCAGTACCTGGCGGGCCACCATCACACCCTCCTGCGCAATGGGTAAGGCTCCCTGGACGCCTGGAGGTGGCATTAGGTGTCCAACAGTAAAGCCAGTTCTCATTGAGACACTTCGTTGGGGGCTGGGGAGATGGTTCAGTAGAATAAGCGCTTCCCTGGCAAGCACAAGAGTCTGAGTTCAATCCCTGGTTCCACCAAAAAAAAAAAAAAAAAAAAAAAGACACTCTGCTTTTTAAGACTTCTGTGGTAACTTCGTCATCTTAAACTAGAACTCTTTTGTTGTCTTCGCTTCAGATACTGGCTTGCCTGGCTGATTCACGCTGGAGAGTCCTTGTGCGCCATCGTGCTGTGCAAGTAAGTCACGGTCTCTGAGTTGAGAATAGTTCCATCTAAATAATTCAGGCTCCTGTAGGCTGAGAGCAGTCTCGGGGTAGATTTAGATCCCAGTGTCCAATTCTGAGCCTGGCAGAGATAGGACTCAGTAAGTGTTTGATGAATGAATTCAGTTGTTTGTGTTCATTAATTACTTGATTGTTTAGTTGGGATGATTTTTATTATATTTTTAAAGCTTTCCATAAAGCCCCAACTAGAACAAAAGATTAAGTCTTCTAGTTTGAAAAGAGCTAAATTGGGGCTGGAGAGATACCTCAGTAGAATAAGCACAAGGGCCTGAGTTCAATCCCTGGCTCCGCCAAAAAAAGAAAAAGAGAAAGAGCTAAATCATTAACAGTTGATGATTCTAATATGATTTGACAACCAAATCACTTCGATAACTTTTCCAAAATATATGTGTCTGGGCTGGGAAGATAGCTCAGCAGGCTAAGCACCTGCCTGACAAGCACAAGGACCTGAGTTCAATCCCGAGTACTGTATGCCATGCTGGCCCGGCAATCTGAGGTGTGCCGTGTTACCCTGAAACTGAGTGTGGCAGCACACGTAACCCAATGCTGGGGAGGCTGAGACAAGAGGATGACTACGGGTCTGAAATGCGCAGCAAGACCCTGTACCAAAAAATATATATATATATGTGTGTGTCCCAAAAGAAAAAATATATATATATGATTTCCAGACCCAGAGCTTCTGATTGGATCATCTTACTTCTGACAAAAGAATGTGTTTTTCTTAGAGCACCACAGAGAACTCTGTCCGTGTGATGCTCTGCAAGAGTGTGCAGTCCCAGTGCTCTCACCCAGCAGGCTGGCCTGGCGTTAAACTTCTGAGTCAGATAATGAACCTTTCTCAAGCCCCAGGGGCCTCATGTCCAGCTCCACGTGCTTCGGAAAAAACAACTCACTTTGCTTGACTTATGATCAGAATTGCTGAAGTTCTGTGTTCTGTTACCTCTTTCCATTGCCCTGTTCAGCCTCACGGTGAAGTCTTGCCTTGCGGGTGTTTCATGCAGCCCTGGAACTTAGAAAGCAGCAGTCCTGACACTGGGTTTTGTATTGGCATTGGGGACCTCTGATGAAAACCGGAAGACTGGTGGGGCATGGGGGTGCACACCTGTAATCCCAGCTCTCGGGAGGCTGAGGCAGGAGGACTGTACAAGTGTGAGTCCATCCTGGGCTACATAGCGAGTTCAAGGCCAGCCTGAACTACATAGGGAGAGCTTGTCTCGAAAACAAATCAACAAGAAAAAACAAACAGTGCTATTTCACTGAGCCTAGGATTCTGAAGTGGCAGCAAATCTTTTATTTCCTTTCTAAGTACTGTATCTTCTATGCTTCTAGGATAATGTAAGTTTATTTTCTCCTTGTTCATTTCAAAACACACATCTGCTGATCAAAGTTGTATGTGTTGTGCTTAAAACTCAGAAGCATAGCAACTGAATGTGAAGATTTCCCATTATCCTAAAAGTCATTAGTAAGAGTTTAATTTATAAACAACTTTATACACATCTCCATAATGTCTTCTATAGCCTTTCACCATTTTTTGTTTGTTTGTTTGTTTTTGTCTTTTTGAGATAAGGTCTCACTGTGCAGTTCAGGCTGGCCTTGACCTCACTTTGTATCTCAAGCTGGTCTTGAGCTCACAACGATCTTCCTGCCTCAGCCTCCCCAGTGCTAGGATGACAGGCATGTGCCCCATGCTCAGCCATCCCCATTGTTATATATGCCTGTTTTTCCCTGTCTGTGCCTATAAATATACTTCATCCATTCATATTAATCCATAGTATTTCATTACATGGATGCGCCTCAATGTCTTTAAGAAATCCTCCCTCTGATAGACTTCTGAGCTTCTGGATGTTTTTATTATGATCAGCAGTACTGCAAAGAAAATGAGTTTCATGCCTTTGGCCCACTTAGGTATTTAGTCTGATTACAGGTGTGCATCACCGTGCCTGGCTTGACTATTTCTGAGCTCTCCATTATTTGAAGAAAAAAAAAAAAAGTGTTCAAAAGGCTGAGGCAGGAAGATTATCATTTTGAGGCTAGTCTGTTCTACATCCAGGTAGCAGGCTTGTTTTTTTTTTTAAAAAAAAAAAAAAGAGCTGGGCACAGTAGCACACACCTGTAATCCCAGCTCTTAGGAGGCTAAGGCAGGAGGCTTGCTGTGAGTTTGAGTCCAATGAGGACTCCATAGTGAGTTCAAGGCCAGCTTGAACTACATATGGAAACCCTGTCGCAAAAAAAAAAAAAAAAAAAAACAGAAAACAGTAATCCCCCCCAAAGAAAAAAGAAAAAAAAAAAAAAAGAAAGAACGAAAAGAGTAATGCTAGGGCCACCGAATAACTCAGCACATTAAAGCGCCTACAAGCAGGCGCAGGGCCAGGGTTGCTCACCCAGCCTGCTGAGACTTCGGTTGAGACTGGGCGTGGTGGCACGTGCCTGTAATCCCAGCACTTGGGAGGCTGTAAACAGGAGAATCACTACATCTAGTCGTGAGACCCTGAACACCCTGTAGCCCCTTGCCTGAGATACAGAAAAGAAAACAATAATCCTATGAAACCATAAAATTTAATTCGGGTGCTTAGTTTTGCTCTCTCTCTCCAGGCACAAGGGAATCACAGACCCCTGGGCGCGGCTGCTCTGGTTCCTGCAGACTTTCCTCTTTGGGGTGGCGTCTCTCTCCATCCTGATTGCCTACAGACCAAAGCGCCAAAAACGCACCTAAAGGAGCTGGCCCTTCCCACCTGGTCCAACCCTCTAGCTGCCCCTTTCCCCTGCCCACTCTCTGGCTAGCTTGAATGGACCAGTGTCACTTACCGGAGAAACAAGGAACAACTGTGACTCTCCGTGTCCACAGAGCCACCCGTTAGGCAGCAGCTTTGGCACTTTGGTCCACAGGACTCTCCCATCACCTGGGTAAAGGTGCACATTAGATTCGCTTGTTGGGGCACATTGCTCCCCACCCTCACGGCCACCACTGTGCTCTCCTTTCCCAAATGTTTTTACCTTTTTCTGGACCAAGTGACCTGCACACAACATATCAGTCCCCAGCCCTTGATTACACACCACTGAGGCAGTACTCTCATCTGCTCAGACTGCAGAGAAAGCTAAAGAAGCAGGTGTCTGGCAGGGGGCCGGCAGCACGGAGCCCCAGGGACGTGCTGGATGCAGGAGCAGATGCTGCCTGCCGGAAGAAATCCGTCCCTGCCTGTGGCCCCTGGGACAGAGCACTGGGTAGTAGCAGCATCTGGTCACAGTTAGATTGTCCTCTACTGCAGGGCCGCACAGCAGACCCTGTGAAGTTTTCCCAACAGGTGTCCTGTGTCCCACCAGCGCTGGAACTCCTTCCATGTCGCTCAACAGAGGAAGGACACAGATCTGGCTTTCTACCTCTCTGACATTCCAGTTTTACACTGAAACTGTCCAAGTCAGTGTCCCCTCATCTCAGGTGGGGCCACTTTTCGCAGCTTCTCCAGGGGAAACCTGGACCTTTGCCTTCCCGCCCTCTCACTTTCTCCTTCCTCACTGGATTCCTTAGTCACACACCATCCGCTCTAGAGATCTGGGCCCACACGTTACACACCTTGTTGGTGCCTTGCCATCCAGGGCCACTGTCACTCTCCCTGACAGAGCGAGGAATGGCTGTCACTCCCCAGCACCACCATGCTCTTCTCGGGGACTCATCCTCATTCCGTTGCCATGATACACTGAGGCAGCCAACAGTTATGAGAAACAACTCACCCCAAAACAGCCCTGCAGTGAAAGTGCCACCCAAAAGACGATGGACCTGGGGTCACTTTTGTTGAGACGAATTTGGGGACACATATAGTAGTGCACACCTGTGATCCCAGCACTGGGGAGACTGAGGCGAGAGGGTCGCTGTGAGTGAGGCCAGCCTGGGCAGCATACTAAGCCCCTTTCCGAAACAAAAAATATGGAAACTATATCTCAGTCTTTCCTTCTCTTTCCCTTGTGATTAAAGGGTTGCTTTTTGCTAAAGAAAAAGGGGAGGTGGGTTTACTGTGGCATTCATGGAAATGCAACCTAGATAATTTCAAAGCATGGACCTCTACAAGGCAGATTCTGGGGCAAAAATGGACTGAACTGAATAAAATGAATCTTCTCCAAAAGATTTGCTTGCTTGCTTTTTTGTGTTTTTGGTGTCCAAGTACTGCCACACATTTGATTCTTTTTCTCAACTAGAGTCTATTTCGTTTGCCTGTCACAAAGAAATGCAGGGTGTGCTGGTTGTAGGATACATATGTCTTGTTTGTAGAACTGCCCACAGCCCTTGGAACTCTACTGAGTGAGACACTGGGAAGGAACCAGTGTCTTCACTGTTTCATCGTGGTTTTTTGTTTTGTTTTGGTGTTTTGTTTTGTTTTTGGTGGTACTTGGGATTGAACTCAGGACCTTGCACTTGCCAGGCAAGCGCTTATTTGACTTGAGCTATCTCCCCTGCCCCGAGAGGAGAGGTTTATCTTTATTTTGACACAGACTCAGGAAAAGCTGTTGAAGTGTCCAAGTTGGACTCACACTTTTGACCTTCCTGCCTCAGCCTCCCAGAGTGCTGGGATTATGGGTGTGAGCCACCGCACCCCACTGGCTCTCTTTTATTTGAGAAAAGTATTTAGAAAACTAGCTCTAAGAGCCAGCCAGATTGCTCAGCTATCTCAGGCAGATATAGGGACCTGTTCCGTCCCCAGCACCACAGGCCATGCCAGCTCCACCCCAGCAGCAACAGACTGGGCGTGGCAGTGCACACCTGTAATCCCAGCGCTTGGGAGGCTGAACACAGGAGGATCACGATTAGTCCAATCTGTATAGTGAGACCCTGTAGACCCTGTACTAAAAATAAAATAAAATAAAATATTTAAAAACCAGCTCTAGTGTGTTCCCTGCTAGCTCAGGGAATCACTGCAGTGAACAAAGCTAGGGTCATTTATTTCTTAAGAATCCTGGCTTGATCCCAGTACTGTAGATCTCATTCTGTGCCACAGGAGTTCCCTAGCCCAGGGATGGGGTCTCCTCCCAACGTCAGAACCCTGGTCCCAGCAACGCACGTGGGGACCATCACTCCTGCCAACACACACAGCTTCACAGAATTGCTCCATGTGCAACCCGCTTTACTACAAACAACAAATTGTCTTCGGAGTCTTACCCTTATTTTTATTTTTATTTATTTATTTTTTTTTTTTCTGTTAGGGAAGGGTCTATAGAGTGTTCAGGGTCTCAGGACTAGATTGAACTTGTAATGATTCTCCTGTTTATAGCCTCCCAGGAGCTGGGCTTATAGGCACATGCCACCACGCCCAGTCTCAATTGCTGACTGCATGCCCCAGGGGCAGGGCCGGCATGGCTGGCCGGGGGATCAAAACCCCAGCCCCTGTGTCTGCTTGCAGGCACTTTAATCTGCTGAGCTATTTGGCTGGCCCGCAGAGTCAGAGAAGTTATCTTTTATTTATTAAATGGTACTCAATTTTAGGATTATCTTTTTCTTTTTTTTTTTTTTTTAAA
>NW_004524581.1:18563057-18570953 GCF_000260255.1 Octodon degus | reverse complement strand
GACCCATGCTGCGCCTGGGCTGGGACTGGTCCCGCAGGCGCAGGGTAGCAGGAAGCTCTCCACACACTCACCAGACCTGGGCTAGGACTGGGTCTGGGGGTTCCCGGAATTCGGCAGAAAATCCTACTTGGCGGGTGGGGTGGGGGAGGCACTGAGGAGTGGTGGGGGGCGCCCCAAGGGGCTGGGAGAGGGTCCAGCCCACGCTGTGCCTGGCCTGGGACTCTCAGTGCATTTTTAATTAGGTTGAGGTTACTTGGTGTTCTGTATGCTTTAGTTACCTAAATGTCAGATTGTTTCCTCATATTTGGGAAGCTTTATGCTATTACTTCTGCCCATAATTTTTTAATGTCATTTGTATTGACTCCTTCTTTCTCATTGATGCCTATTAGTCTCACATTGTTCATCTTGGCATGATCTTGCAGATGATGTATTAATTTTTCTTGCATCCTTGTTGTTTATGAGATTCTTTCTTACCTTTTCACTAGCTTCATCAGCATCTTCTAGATCTGAACCTCTGTCTTCACTTTCACTTAAATGATTTTGTAAGCTTGTGATTGAGATTTTTAAGTTCCTCTATATCTCTTTGACTCTGCTTCATGCGATCTATTTCTTTCCTGTATTGCTCATTCAAGGAATCCATCATTTTTCTAATCTCCTCTTTTTTTTATCAATGTCTTCTTTGGAAGCAGTTATAAATTCTTTTACTGCATTGGTATTTTTTTCTGATTGGGTTTCCTCCCTATGTTTCTGTAGTTGATTCTTTACTTCAGATGCTATGAGCTCTGAGAAATCTTTTTTTATTTCAGAAAAAATTCTGCTCTGAGTTCCACTATAACTTTCTGCTGTTGCTTATTTACTATTGATGCTATTCATTCGTACATTTGAGCTGAGCTAGTAGAAAAGAATTCTGCTCTGAATTTCTGTATGACTTTCTGCTGTTGCTTATTTAATATCAACGCTATTAATTCATACATATGAGCTGAGCTAGTTTCCTCTGCACTTGTTCTGGGTGGGCACTGGGTTTCCTCCATATGTTTCCGCATTTGTTTCTTTACTGCAGATGTTATTAATTCAGGGATTTCTTTTTTCATTTCCAATCTGAGTTCCTCTATACCTTTCTGCAGCTGTTTCTTTATTTCAGAAGCCGTTGATTCATTGCTTTCAGCTGTGTGATTTCCAGTTTGTTCTGTGTTAGTGTCCTCTGCACTTGTTATGGGTGGGCTTGGGTTCTGAGATTGCATTTTGCTCCTTCTTGCTGTCATTTGTGTAGCACTGTCTTCTGACCTTGTTGTAGATCTTTTTTGCAGTTGTAGCCTTAGCACGTACTGAAGTTCAGGTGCAGATCTACAAAGTTTGGATTTATCCAGTTGTGCCTGACTTGGGTCTGGCTGCTGTGCTCAGTTCCTTCCTGTTGCTGCCCTTGGGGGTAACCTGTTGTGCCCCTCTGGCAAGATGTTCTGCTCCTGGACTAGCTGGATGGTTCTGTCCCCTACACTCTCTACAGGGACTGCAGCTGAAGAGTTTCACCCCTGGCCTTTATTCCAGGGCTATGCTGAGTCTGGAGGGGACAAGGTGGAGTAAAGGGGAGAGGCAGTTCTCCCACACACTCACCGGGCCTGGACTAGGACTGGATCTGGGGGTTCCCAGAACACAACAGAAATTCATGCTCTGTGAGCGGTGTGTGGGGGTGGGTACTACGGGGTGATGGGGGTTGTCCCAAGAGGGTGAAAGAGGGTGTCACCCATGCTGCACCTGGGCTGGGACCAGTAGGTCATGCCAGCACAGGGTAGCCAGAACCTCTCCCACACACTCACCGGGCCTGGGCTAGGACTGGATCTGGGGGTTTTTTGGAATGCAGCAGAAATTCCTACTGGGCAGGTGGGGTAGGGGAGGTGCTGAGGAGTGGTAGGGGGCATTCTAAGTGGGTGGAAGAGTGTCTCACCCACGCTGCGCCTGGGCTGGGACAAGTAGGTACTGCCGGCGCAGGGTAAGTGGAAGCTCTCCCACAAACTCACCAGGCCTGGGCTATGACTGGGTCTGGGGGTTCCTGGAACAAGGCAGAAATTCCTACTGGGTGGGTGGGGTGGGGGAGGTGCTGCAAAGTGGTGGGCGGCATCCCAAGGAGTGCAAGAGGGTCTCACTCACGCTATGCCTGGGCTGGGACCAGTAGGTCCCGCTGATGGAGCGTAGCCGGAAGCTCTCCCACATACTCACCATGCCTAGGCTAGGACTAGGTCTCAGATTCAGGTTCTTTTGATTCCTAATAAGGTTGATTGTTTTACAATCCTAAATGCATTTGGTATAGAAAAAGCTTTGATATTTTACCAACAAATATAGAGATTTAGCGTATAATCTAAAAGCACTGATGTTTAGTGCCAGTGAGATAGCTCAGCAACTAAAGCACCTGCTTGGACAAGCTTAGACAAGTGCAGGGACCTCAGTTCAATCCCCAGTACCACATGCTGTGCCAGCCCTACCTCCAGGGTGAGCTGAGCCAGCCAGAGTCTGGGTGTGGTGATGTACACCTGTAATCCCTGTGCTGGGGAGGCTGAAAAGAGGAGGATCACTTTGAGTCCAAGCTGCATAGTGAGACCTTGTAATAATCAAATACATTTAAAAATATAAAATAAAAAAGCAATAGAGTTTAAATAGTTGCTTAATTTTGACATCCCCATTTAAATAGTGGCCTGCCTGGTGGTGGCCTCCAAAGGAGCACATGCTATGACAACTACTTCATATTTGGTTCAACTTATTCAACAAAGATATATTGTGCCCCAGACTGTTCAGATCAACCCAAAATGATTCACAGGCTTTATTTGATAATATTAATTGGCTCCATCCAGATCTTGAGATAATCTCTGTGGTGTTATTGTCATTATTCTTCAAATAAGTTAAATTAATTGCTTGTTTTCACAGATATGGCATATTAGATTAAGTTAATCTGTAATGGCTTCCTCTCCCAAAATATGGGATACAGCTTTCTCACTGCACAGTCAAAATTCAATTACAAAAACAAAAGGGGGAATCAATCCCTCCAACTTCACCTCTCAATATATACCATTAAACTTCTTAAATTTTACAAAAGGTAGAGCAACAGCAACTATTGCTGACATACAGCAACAGAAAGGTAATGCCATCAGGTAAAGCCAACAAAAAGCTAATCTAGGGTAGAGAATATGCTTGTGGATTTTCCAGAAAATGATGAATGACCTATCTGGGTACTAGAGCATGCTGTCAGACTATAACATGAAGCCATATGTGGAAAAAAAAAAAGTAATCAGCAATGAGGCTAGATTTAACCTGTGGCCTACTGAAGGAACTGATAAAGTAAAAATCTAAGGTCTAAATAGGTGACAGAGTATATAGAGCTAACTGAGCTGAAAATATTCTTAAGACAAAAAATATATATAAAAATACAAAATATGTGGGCCAGGAATAGTAGCTCAGTGGCTTAAGTGCCTGCCTGGCAAGCACAAATTCAATCCCTGATACTACCAAAAAAAAAAAAGCATATTAATTATAGATGAAAGATTTTTGTTCCTCCCAAATGTTTCTGATAAGACATCTCTGCTAATTGAAAAATAACAAAATCTGACTAGCCTAGTTATAATTATTAATTTCTAAAATTGTAATAGAGTTACTATAATTCAATTTGGTCAAGAATATATTTGAGCTCACTCTGATTTTGTAAAGATGTTTGTTTGTGTGCTCTGTATATTTGTTTATGTGTTTTTATATCATTCCATGAACAGTTGTTATTTATATTTGAGCTTTGGGATACAGACTTACAAACATGCCTTCTCCTACATTACCAGCTGGTCTAAGTGTTAACCAGCTGGTTCACTTTTGATGAAATTGGTTCACACATAGTTCAAAAGGTTTAAGCCAATTAAATAAAAACTCCTTGGAGTGGTGAGAGATTACTGGACCGGACTCCAGTTGGTGGAGAAAGCAGTGGCCAAAGTTTGTTCATTAATAAGGATCCCCCAACAATTCCATAGTCTTTTAGACAATACCCCCAATAATTTAGTCATTGCAAAAGAAAGCTTTTCCAAAAAAAATGCTTTTGGTATAAAATTTAATTTAAAAATATAAAGATTTTTGCATGTATATGGTAATCCATTGTTAATCCCACATTGTATTAAATGTATGCATGAATCTAGATGTACAGGTCTTCCAATGTGTAAAACAAAGATTGCTTATTGTGATAAGACTTTTCTTGTGTATCTCATTAAAGGATGACAAATTAGGTGAAAGCTTCTTCTGTATTACATAGAGATGATTGGTTAAAATGATTAAGTTATGTCCAAATAAAAGTTTATGTCACAAAATGTGATCAGGAGTGTCATGCTACAATGTTATGTATGGTTTTGGCTTCTAAATTTCTGTGTAAAAATATGTAACTACTGCCTTTTAACATTCTATAGAGATTTAAACATTAGAATATTCATGGATGTTAAAAGTAACAGTTCCCTTGGGGCCAGGGAGATGGCTCAGTGGAATAAGTGCATCCCTGGCAAGCGCAAGGGCCTGAGTTCAATCCCAGTTCCGCAAAAAAAAAAAAAAAAAAAAAAGTAACAGTTCCCTTTTATATCTAAGGTGCTTGATATTCAGATAAAGAGTAACATTAAGTTTACTGCCTGCATTACAGGGTAATATCACTAAGCTTCTCTTGTGGATGTTTAATGACTGAAGTTTAGAGAACAAACATTGGAGAGCTAGATAGAATAAAAGGATAGTCAATATTCTGGTCCTACCTCTTCAAAGTCAATGAGAACTCAGGACATAAGTGAACCTCTGCTAAGACACCCTGTAACTCAGCTGAGTCCCTGATTTGCTGATCAAGGAGATTATGGGACCACAGAGAAAAGTGATTAGTGATGTAGTGTGCCTAAGCAGAGTCATATGAAGAAAAAATATCTCTCAAGATTTCACAGAAAGCAAAGTGGTCATGCAATGCCTGTCAATCATCCAGATGGCTAACATCAACAGAAGATCAAAAAGTGTTGTACGTTGTTCCAAGGTACATCCTGTGGAGATTGAGCTGACCTTTTTAGATAGAAAAAAGTTGATTTTTCTATTTGTACAAGTCTGCCTTAACCTGGTCTTAATCATCCAGCAGAAAAGTGTAACCACAAGATGTAAAAGGTACCTACATAATAATATGCTAAGCTATAAAAGGTTCTCATCACTAACAACTTCTGACAGTTGGTAGCTGCACTGATAACTCATTATTGTTATGGACTATTAGACATTATAGGAGTTAAATTCCTGTATAAAGGTTTACCAAATCCTTGGGCTGGCATCAAAAGTGAAAAGGTCCTCTAAAAAGTTCTCCCAACACAGCTTCTCCAACTGCAACAGAATACCCATCATCCATACAACAACAAAAAAAAAAAAAAAAAAAAAAGGAGATATGTTGGGAGCCACTGAAGCTGGAAATTGATCATCTATGGGAAGGCAAGATGATGCCTCATTGTCTAAAGCAGTCAAGCTACCTTAGTCTTGAGAAAAACACCCCACCTGGACATTGAGGGCTATTAGTGGCTAGGCAACCTTGTGTCTTGAAACATTACAAAGTCATAAGTAAGTGCCCTTACTAGTTTTTGTTTGTTTTTTTGGTGAAGCGGGGTGCCCTTACTGTTGTTCAGGGATCCTCTGTCAATCCAGCATGATACACCCCCTGACCTCAGCTATTATCTCTTGTCTTTATTTTCTAAGTCCTCTCCTCGTTTTCTCTCAGGAACCACCGAGAGACCAGTGGATCCCTTTACCAAGTTCTGGGATTGCAGGAACATCTTGCCAGACCCAGGAGTCCATTTCTTTTTGCAAAGGTCTGTGTCCTGAGCCCTGTAATGCTGTTATAAACATCCAAATGTGGTCTCTAACCATCAACACAGAAGGGGGAATTTTCAATTTATAAAAATGTATGATCAGGGGGCCTGCCCCATAGCTCAGTTCTTTAAGTGACTGCTTCAACAAAGCAGTCAGGCTCAGGTTGCTGTGGTTCAATCCCTACAACTCAAGCCAGAAGGCATTCAGAGCAAAAAAAAAAAAAAAAAAAACCTTCTGCCTTTAAAATAAAAAAAATGTATGATCAGCTATTTGTGGCAGCATGAACCAGTAATCCCAGTGCTGAAGAGGCTGAAGCAGGAGGGACACAAGAATAACAAGACCCTCTCTCAACAACAACAACAACAACAACAACAACAACAACAACAACAAAAGCAATATAGCTCAGCCTACAAGTTCAAGTTCCTGTACCAGAACAACAAATCCGTTTCCAATAATCAGATGCAGGGAAGGTCAGAAATTGACATGTCTGCCTGGGAGTTTCTGCCCTGTCTATTCCACCCCCATTTGGAGAATCCTTCACCTTCCCCAACTCAGCTCTAAAGATGAAGGTGTCGGATTGTGACCTGAGCCAAGTCTCTCATGTCCCCACTTCCCCTCATGAAGTTCCAGGTCACTTAGGGCAGCAGGGTAGAGGGGCCAGTGTGGACACTGCCCAGTCTACTTGGGGAAGGAAGATAAGGTTGTCAGATGCCACTTCCCAGACCCCATCAGTGTGGACAGACTCCCTGTCTTGGTTACTTTTCTCTCATTGCTAAAACAAAATACCTGACAGCCAGGATTAAGGAAGGAAAGGTTTATTTAGCTCACAGTTTGTGGAGGTTTCAGTCTATACACAGCTGGCTCCAAGGTAGAGTGGCACATGGCAGAGGGCAGTAGCTCATGGCAGTGGAAAACAACAAAACCAACAAGAGCAAAAAGGAAAGAGCAGCTGAAAGCAAGGCTCTTTCCCTCCCTTATACTGTATTCAGGCTATCCAGCCCAGAGCAGGTGTAGCACCCACACCCATAATCCCAGCATTGGACCATGAATCAATCAAAAAGTCTAGAAGCCCCGTGACTGCATGAAGCTTTGGGGGGAACATCTAGATAAAAACCATAACACTGCCTGCTACTGTCAATTATCAGCACTAATTTAAAATATAATGTACAGTATGCTTCCACAAGAAAAGTTCTAGAAGGCAACCACACCTGGATGTATCTCTGATTTATTTAACCAGAAAATTGGTGTGTTTGTCAGATCTGCTTCCCAATTCCATTCTGAACTTCAACAAGGTGCGACAAACACAGACCTGTGAAAACAAAGAGTATACATCACCACTGTCTTAGATTGATATTAATCTTGTTGGAGGGAAAGATACCTAAGAACAATATTTGATGGATACAATTTGATGTTAATCTTGGGGCCAAACTCTGACTGAAAAAGCTTCAGGAGAAACTGTCTGGCTCATCCTAGAAGGAAGATAATTTAGATAAGTTCATTGAGGACTGCACTCAAAAGTCGTTGGAGTCAATAGATGACAAGAAAATGAAAATATGGCACAGGTGACAATACCCACAGCACTCAAGCCTTCAAGAACAAATTGTTATTCCAGAGGAAACCAGGTTGAACGCACAGGCTCCCAGAGCAGTCTCAGCACAAAAATGCTCAGAGCGCGTGGCTGATACCATTGGAGACCTCAAACATTCAGATTTCTGTGGGAGCCCTTGAGGGGATGAATCAGCCTCTGTTTGCTTCTCAGTGCAGTAAATCAGCCATGAGGTGGTCTCATTGTCTGTGAGTAGCAGCACTAAGGCAGCGGAGTCTCTAAGTGACTCCCTGCTTAGGTTACTGGATAGTGCTTTGCATTTGCAAATAATTCTCTTTATAATTATTTATTCACTGTTTTTATCAGTGAAATAAGTCATTTGCCTACTAAAACCAAAGGAGCGGGGCTGGTGAGATGTCCCAGTGGTCTAAAGCACCTACTTAGAACAAGCTTAGCAAAGCACAGGGACCGCGGTTCAATCCCCCAGCACCACATGCCAGCTGGCCCGCCCCCTG
>NW_004524581.1:18538778-18561355 GCF_000260255.1 Octodon degus | reverse complement strand
TGGTGCTGGGGGATTGAACCGCGGTCCCTGTGTTTTTGCTTAGCTTAGCTTGTACTAAGTAGGTGCTTTAGACCACTGAGCCATCTCACCAGCCCTAGGATTATCTTTTTCTTATGGGGACAAGTGTTGAGACGGTCTCACTATGTAATTCAAACTGGCCTAAACTCACTAGCCTAGGCTAACCTCAAACTTGAGGTAATACTGCCTCAGCCTCCTGAGTGCTGGGAGTACAGTAGTATACCACCACATCCACATCTGGTGTCCCTTAATTTTATACTAATATCCTTTTTTTTTTTTTTTTAAGATGGGGTCTCACAGTATAGTTTAGCCTGGCCTCAAACTTGAAGCAGTCCTCCTGCCTCAGCCTCCCGAGTGCTGGGAATATAGGTGAGCACCACAATGCTCAACATAACATCCTTCAGTATATAAGGCATAGGGTCAGCTGTAAGGATAAAAAGACAAGGCAGCCGAGCACGGTAGTGCACAAGCTCAAAGCCAGCACTGACTACTTAGTGAGTTCCAGGCTAACGTGAACTACACAGTGAGGCCCTGTCTCAAAAATAAAACAAGCAAAAGTCAGTGGGCATTGTGGCGCACACCTGTGATCCTGCAGCACTCAAAAGACTGAGGCAGGAGGATCTCAAGGCCAGCAGGAGCTATTTATCAAGACATTATTTTTTAAAAAGGAAGAAAGAAGGCAAAATAATATAAAGACACACTCCCCTCCTTATCCCTCCCACCTCATTCCAATCACCCCCTGTTGCGGTTGAAGGGGTTACAGTGCATCACAGACAATCAGTTTATGAAGCTCACAAAGACAGAAATCAGAGAGAGAAAAGAGGGGAGAGGAAAGGACTGTGCATGGTGGCACATGCCTGTAATCCCAGCGCTTGGGAGGCTGAAAACAGGAGGATCACTGCAAGTCCAGTCTGTGTAGTGAGACCCTGTAGACCCTGTACTAAATGCATTAAAAAAATAAAAATAAAACAGACAGAAATCTGCCCCTTCCCCTGGCCTCCAGCAGCCAGTGCACCCATCCCACACATGCTCCCAGGGGAGGGCCAGACAGCCGCTGCCGTGCGCGCTTCTGCATTCATCCTCGGCACCCTGGGCTGCGGCTGGCCATCGGAACTACTCTCCTTCCTGTGGAGGAGCTAAATGTCCCATCTCCCTAGCGAGCAGGCAGCCACAGCGTGCAGCCAGGCACGCAGGTTAAACGCCTTCTCCTAGTCACCAGACCCCGCGCTGCCTGCCTTGCGTTTACATTTCCGAGTGAGGCTCCGAGACCCCTCATGAAGACCTTCCTGGGGAGCAGCATTGCCTAGAGGCTTGTCTCGGTTTGTTTTTTGCTTTTTGCTTGGTTGGTTGGTTGGTTGTTTTTTTTTGTTTTGTTTTTGTTTTTTGTTTTTTGTACCAGGGATCAAACTCAGGACCTTGTGCTTGCCAGGCAGGCACTTACGCCACTGAGCTATCTCCCCGGCTTTGTCTAGAATTTTAAAAGGTTTGCAGCCACATCAAATGAGTATAAGGGCTCATAAATCACATTTTCTCACAAAAACGCCCTAAGAAAGAGAAAGGACTGGGATGTAGCTCAGTAGTAGAGCAACTACCTAGCATGAAAGAAGCCCTAGGATCAGTCCCGGGGGGTGGGGGGGGGATTCGTTCACCTTCCTGGATTTGCAGCTACAGTACTAGGATAGGAATTTACCTGTCCACAAATTCTAATGAGGGCAAAGGTCCCAACATCTAGGAAGGACTAGATTTATGCAAACCTCCCAGGAACTCTACTTCCCAAGGAAAAAGTATTGTAACAACACTACTACCCACCTAGACAGCAGATAAACAGGAAGTCACACTTCACCCCTGTCTTTGTTGCTCTTTCTCTTCAAGCAAGGGCAGCAAGCAGAGGACATGGAACAGGGCTGGGCCGCCCGTGAAGTCCCTGTATCACCTCTGGTGCATTACACCCTGTCCTCTTGTCTCAGTGTCTTCGCCCTCCTTTTTTATTTCCCTTTATCCCCAATTCCTGACCCTCCTCAATCCCAGCAACAAGGCCAATGTGTTGCATGTGCATCAATTCTTGCAAAACTATGCAGTTTTGTGGGCATCTTTTATTTAGATAAATAGTAGTGTAATTTCTAACTGAAAGACCCATTCATGTTGCACCATGTCCCCCGATAACTTGATTTTGGCATCTTGGCTCCGAAGGCTATCGAGTACAGAAGTTGATTTAACCAATTTTCATTTAATTCTTCCCAACTTGCCAATGAGAGCTAAGCTTGGCTGGGGAGATAGCTCCGTGGTCTAAGCACCTGCGTGGCAAGTGTAAGGACTGGGGTTCAATCCCCAGTACTGCATGCCTGGTGATGTACACCTATAATTCCAGTGTTGGGAAGGCTGGGACAGGAGAATCAGTAAGACTCCAAGTTGCATAGTGAGACCCTTTACCAAATGAACAAGTAAAGAATTTTTTAAAATATCAAAAATAAAAATAAAAGAGCTGAACTGCCCACATTCCATGTTGCTGTCTTACATGTGGAGAGAAATCTGTTTGCAAGACAGTGTGAAGCAGACTAAAGCTCCTGCTTAGGCAGAACAGAGCAGTGGGGGTTTAATCCCTGGGTTTGCTCCGCCCTTGGGTTGCACTGAAACAGTGATTGAGACTGGGCGTAGTGGCACACGCGTGTAATCCAGAGCTTGGAAGGCTGAAAACAGCAGAATCACTACAAGTCCAATCTACATAGTGAGGCCCTACTCTAGACCCTGTAGACCTTATATCAAAGACATTAAAAAAAAAAGTGTGTGGCCAACTGAACTATTCATCTTTGTGAGCGAGACAGGTTGACAATAAAGTAATTTTAAAAGACAGTCCCTGGCTGGCCAGTTTGCAGTGGCTCATCTTGAAGCCTCTAAACATCTATTTTGCTAGGCTTAGCTAGAATTGCATTAAACTACACAAGATCTGAGATGAAACCCCAACCACAAACAGGACGGTAATCAGAATGGTAGACAGGACTGCAGAAATCCCCACTAGCCTCATTTTACACCGTGAGAAACAGGAGAGTAACCCCCAACGCCACACAACCACTTTGGCAGGCCATCTAGGTCCCTGGGGTCTTGCCGCTTCTCCACAAAGCCGCCTGTCAGCAGCGTTGGCCGAATCGTCTATAATAATGCTCTCAGCAGCTTGCCTCATCACCCAAATATTTTGCGAATATTCTCCAAGAATGATGCATTAGGAGAGAATAATTTCTGTCATTGTTAGCTGCCTTAAACCCCTGCATCCTGTTCGTGTTCCTGGCGCCTGCCCTTGATACGGTCTCCATAGCAACGCACAAATACTGTGAACACCCGCAGACCCCGGGCTTTCTGGTCACTGATGAAAGGCGCAGCAATGTGTGCACGTGTCCTCGGAACGGAGGTGGGTATTTACAGCCTTTATGGGGCTTCAACATCTGCACAGCCGGAGTGTATGGGCTTGTGTTCTGGGTATTACAGCATTTCCTAGGAAACCGATAATAGATACATTATGGAATTTCACTGTTCAAAGCGTCGCTCGTGTTAGCCTGGCATCGTCCTGTCTCTTGCAAAGCACACTTTCACCAGAGGGAGGCTCCTTCTGCTACCCCACCGCATGCTCGGAGCCTGCCGGAAGCCAGCGGGAAGGTTTCAGTGTTAAAAATAAAATCATGGGGCTGGTGAGATGGCTCAGTGGTCTAAGGCACCTACTTAGAACAAGCTAAGCCAAGCGAAGCACAGGGACCGCGGTTCAATCCCCCAGCACCACATGCCAGCCAGCCCCGCCCCCTGGTGGGCTGAACTGGCCACACACACACACACACACACACTAAATAAATAAATAAATAAATAAATATTAAAAAAAAAATTCTAGAGTTAAAAAAAAATAAAAAATAAAAATAAAAATAAAATCATTTTCATCCTCAGCCAGTAGCTCTCCCTCCTCAGCGGAGTCATCTGCAGCACCCCCAGACTCCATCTTCACATTAGTCTCATCTTTCTTCTGGGAGGTGCTGGTCTGGTCCTCTTCGGTCTTCTCATTCTTCATCTCCACTGCTTGTTTGCTCTGTTTCTTTTCAATTTTCTCCAGGCTTTCCCGCAAAGAATCGGCTTTTTGTTTTATCTGGCTCAGCTCCTTCTTCATGGCCTGAAGGTCATCACTTTTCAAATTTCCAGACTCGGACGAAGATTCCCGCTGGCCACTCTTAGAATTGAAGCCACTTTTGCCTCTTTGGGAGGCGTTTCCTGATACACGCTGGCATTTCGAGGGTGCTGCAGCCCAAGCAATGGGGGGGGGGGAGGAGGAGGAGGAGGAGGAGGAGGAGGAACACATGCTTGGTAACTGTACATCCTGTCATAATAATCACGTTGAAAGTCATAGTCCAAGTCAAAAGAGGAGCTGAGTAGAGGGGATGGAGAAGGGTATTGTGGCGCCGACTCACACATCCCCGCTGCACGTCGTTTCACACGTGCTCTTCCTCTGAAAAATGAAGATTGGGTGGAGGACCAGCTGGAGTTCATCAAGGATGATGAAAAGGAGGCTGAGAAAGGAGAGGATGAGGAGGCCAATGGCGAGGATGACTCTTAAGCACATACACAGTTTGGTTTAGAAGCCTTGTCCCGTTATTTCTTTACCTAGGCGCTTGTCTAAGATCAGAATTTCACCCGATCCTCTCCCCTAGTGTCTTCAGCACACGCTCGCTGTTCTCCCTGCGTCCTACCATGTTCCTAATTGCCCTGCACCTGGTGCCATTTTCACTTCCTTTGATGCTCCTAGTAGTTTTGTTAAGTCTTCTCCTGTAATTTTTGCTTTTTAATTTTTATACCTCTCTATGACTTAAAAATAAAAAAGTTGTGTGGTTTTTATCAGCTGTCTCCACAATCATCTCTCATTATGCAGGCGGTAGGGTTATTTCCATTTGTACATGATTTCAGTAGTTGCTTCCCTAACTGAAAAGGCAATCTCATTTGTGTAGCATCTGAAGGCAGCTTTGTTTGACTCAAGAGTTACATGTATCACCCCCATCAAGTACTTTGTGGGGCTGTTAAACACAAATGTAACAATATTTTTTTGTTTGTTTTGTTTTGTTTCGGTTTTTTGTTGTTGTTTTTGTGTGTGTGTTGTTGTTGTTTTTTGTTTTTTTTGGTTTTTGTTTTTTGGGGGGGTTTTGGGGGGTTTTTTTGTTTTTTTTTTTTTGTTTTTTTGGTTTTGTTGTTGTTGTTGTTGTTGTTTTGTTTTTTGTTTTTTTTTTTTTTGCTTGACAGGGAATTGAACTCAGACTCTTGCGCTTGCCAGGGAAGTGCTTATTCCACTGAGCCATCTCCCTGGCTCCTTAACAACATACTTTTGCCAATGACAGCATGTCAAATGCATCCTCTAAAAATATTAGTGAACAGTCTTTGTTTTCTAAAGTTGATACTGTGGATTATTTTTTATGAATGCCTGATGTTTGGGATTGTTTTTTTACAAAATAAACAAATCCTTATTAAACCAGAAAAAATAAAATAAAACCAGAGGATCACGCAGATGTTCGTGGTGTAGGAGGCGCTGTGCTCAGGGCCTCGCCTGTATTCTTCACCTACACCTCGTCAGCACCACCAGTCCGTTTGCTCCCAGCTAGAAAACAAGATCTAAGAATAAGTGCCAGCCTGGTAAGTGCAGGGTCTTGAGTTCAATCCCCAGTACTGCAAAAAAAGAAAAAGAAAGAAGAAAGAAAGGGAAAGGAAAAGAAAAGTCTAATGAGTTAGTAGCTTATTTACAACAACTAGTGACAGACCCAAGAAGCAAACCTAACACTGCCGCTGTGCTCAGGACTACAGAGGTTTCCCATGGAGCTCAGCCACGGGTGCAACGGGATCAACAAGGCGTGGCCAGACAATTCCGTGAATGCTTCAGGGTTTGTGAAAGTAAATTACAGTAAGAGACACGTTGCCATGAGCCCCCCTCAGAACTTTCTCCCTTGCTTCTCTGGAATTAAGTTTATTGGTACATTTCAGGTAGACACAGATCACATTCATCATGACAACTTTGTACCTGTCCATGATATGACTCGATTCTTTTTTCCTGTTCCCATTCCTGCCCCTCATCCCCACTTCCCTTCCTTATCTGCAAAAGCCTTGTTTCCATTTTTTCTTCTTATCATTTTCTTTTCCCTTCCCTTTTCCCTTCCCCTACCCATTATTCACTTCCCATTGGGACATTTTCTTTCTATTCCATAATACCTATTATAGAAGAGTTCAGCTGTGAATCCATTAGGACCTGGACTTTTCTCTGTCAGCAGGTTTTTTATTACATTTTGTATTTCATTGGCTGTTATTGGGTTATTGAGAGTTGTTATATCTTCTTGATTCAGTTTTGGTAATTTGTACCTTTCTAGGAATCTGCCCATTTCATCTGTGTCTTCTATTCTGTGAATATAAAGATTCTCAAAGTAGCTATTAATAATCTTCTGAATTTCCACTGGGTTTGTGGTAATTACACCCTTTTCACCCCTTATTGCTTGTATTTGAGTTTTTTCTTTCTTCTTTTTGATGAGGTTAGCTAGGGGTTTATTGATTTTATTTAGTCTTTCAAAGAACAAGCTTTTTGATTCATTAATTCTTTGAACTGTTTTCTTTGTCTCAATTGAATCAATTTCCTCTCTAATCTTTATGATTTCTTCCCGTCTTTGGGCTCTGTGTTTGGTTTGCTCTTCCTTTTCTAGTTGTCGGAGGTACAACATTACGGTGTTTATTTGTTCCTGTTCTGTTTTCCTAATGTGTGAGTGCACAGCCATGAATTTCCCTCTGAGAACTGCTTTCATTGTATTCCATAAATTCCAATAAGTTGTGGTTGAATTTTCATTGAATTATAGATATTGCTGAATTTCTTGTTTAATTTCGTCTGTGACCCATTGATTGCTGAGTAGGGTGTTGTTTGATTTCCATGTATTTAGGGGGTTTTCTGGTTTCTTTTGTCATTTATTTCCAGTTTCATTTCACTGTGGTCAGATAATATGCATGGGATAATTTCTATTTTCTTGCATATACTTAAGCATGACCTATGGACTAGTATGTGATCTATTTTAGAAAATGACCCATGTGCAGCTGAGAAAATGTGCATTCAGCTTGTTTGAGTGGAACACTCTGTATATGTCCACCAAGTCCATTTGTTCCAAGCTCTGGTTCAGTTCTGCTACTTCTTTTCTAATTTTTTGTCAGGTTGACCTATCTTTTTGGGATAAGGGGGTGTTAAGGTCTCCTGTTAAGATTGTGGCATTGGATATTAGATTTTTCATGTCCATTAAGATTTGTCTTATATAGTTGGGTGCTCCCATGTTTGGTGCATACATATTTATGAGTGTTACCTCTTCCTCTTGAATTTTTCCCCTAACCAGTATATAGTGGCTGTCTTTATTTCATTTGATCATTGTTGGTTTGAAGTTGAGACTGTCTGAAAACAGGGTTGCTAGCCCTGCTTTTTTCTGAGGTGCTGGGGCATGTAGTATTGTTTTCCATCCTTTGACTTTCAGCCTATGAATTTCTTTATGAGTTAAGTGTGTTTCTTGTATACAGCATATTGTTGGATTTTGTTTTGTAATCCACTGTGCCAGTCTATTTCTCTTAATTGGCAAATTGAGTCCATTTACATTTATGGTTATAATTGAGATGTGTTGACTTACAATTGACATGTTATTTACCTGCTGTTGTTTACTCCTTTTTCTCCTGTGTTTAATTGTTTGCCCTATTTAGTAGGTTCCTTCTGTTCTTGTTCATGGAGTTCTGATCATTTTGGTCCCTCTCTAGAACACCTTTCAGTAATCTGTGTAGGGTTGGCTTTGTCATCATGAAATTCTTTAGTTATTCTTTGTCATGGAAGTATTTCACTTCTCCATCAAACTTGAAAGAGAGTTTTGCAGTGTATAGTAGTCTGGGCTAAAATTTGTTTTCATAGAGGGCTTGAAATACTGTGCTCCATGCTCTTCTTGCCTTCATGGTTTGTGAAGAGAAGTCAGCCATAATTCTGATGGGTTTTCCTTTGAATGTAATCTGCTTCTTTTCTCTAGCGGCTTTTGGTACATTATTCTTGTGCGGGATTTCTGGGATCTTGACTATTATATGTCTCGGTGTGTTTTTAATTGGGTTAAAGTTATTTGGCATTCTGTATGCTTCGGTTACCTGAATGTCAGATTGTTTCCTCATAATTGGGAAGTTTTCTGCTATTAATTCTGCCCGTATACTTTTTATATCATTTGTACTGACTCTTTCTTTCTCATTGATGCCTATTAGTCTCACATTGTTCATCTTTGCATCGTCTTGCAAGTGATGGATTATTTTTTCCTGCATCCTAGTTGTTTTTAAGAGATCCTTTCTTAACTTTTCACTAGCTGCACCAGCGTCTTCAAGATCTGAAACTCTGTCTTCACTTTCACTCAAATGGTTTTTCAGGCTTGTGATTGAGATTTTAAGTTTCTCTATATCTCTTTGACTCTGCTTCATGCGATCTATTTCTTTCCTGTATTGCTCATTCTAGGAATCTGTCATTTTTCTAATCTCTATTTTTTTATCAATGTCTTCTTTAGAAGCAGTTACTAATTCTTTTACTGCAGTTTTTTTAGATTGAATTTCCTCCATATGTTTCTATAGTTGATTCTTTACTTCAGATGCTATGAATTCAGAGATTTCTTTATTTCAGAAATTAATTCTGCTCTGAGTTCCTCTATACCTTTCTGCTGTTGTTTCTTTACTTCTGATGTTATTAATTCAGACATTTCAGCTGAGCTAGTGGCCTCTGTACTTGTTCTGGGTGGGCTGAAGGCCTGAGATTGCATTTTGCTCCTTCTCTTTGTCATTTTGTATGGCACTGACCTCTGTCCTTTGGTGTAGAGCTTTGGTGTAGTTGTATCCTTAGCGCCTACTGAAATTTGGGTGCAGATCTATTAATTTTGAGTTTATCCAGTTATGCCTGGCTTGGGTCTAAGTGCTGTGTTCAGCTCCTTGTTGCTGCAACCCTTGGAAGTGAACCTGTGGTGCCCCTCTGTTGTGCCTTTGGCCCAGGGGGCACAGGGGAGCAGAGAAGCTCTCCTACACACTAGCCAGGCCTGGACTTAGGCTGGATCTGGGGGTCCCGAGAGCATCACAGAAGTTCTCCTTCACTTGGTGGACTTTGGGGCCGGGGCTCCAGAGGGGTGGATGGGTTCCGAGGGTGCGGCAGTGTCTCACTCACGTGGTGTGCCTGGGTTTTGGTCTGGAGAGGTCCCATGGGCGCAGGGAAGCCAGAAGCTCTCCCACACACTCTCCAGGCCTGGGCTGGGCTGGATCTGGGGGTCCTGAGGTCACAGAAGTTCTCACTCCGTGGGCTTGGGGCCAGGGGCTCCGGAGGGGTGGAGAGGTCCTGAGGGCATGGCAGAGGGTCTCACTCACACAGCGTGCCTGGGTTTTGGACCAGACAGGTCCCATGGGGTGCAGGGAACCATAATACCTATTATATGCTTTGGGCCTTATTTATACTTCAAGTCCTCACATCAGAGAAATAATGCAGTATTGAAATGTGCGTCCCATGTATTTCACTCAAGAGTATGGCCTCAAAGTGTGTCCCTTAGCTAGACATGTCTCAGGCTTGTCCTTCTTTGGGGCAGAGTAGTACTCTACTGTGTACAAAACCACATCTTCTTTATCCATTCATCAGTTGATTTGGGACATTTCCAAGATTTAGCTACAGCAAACTGTGCAACTATGAATGCAGAGATATAAATATCGATATAAACTACATAGAGATAGACATAAAAATAAAGATAGAGGTAGACAGAGAGAGAGAGAGAGAGAGAGAGAGAGAGAGAGAGAGAGAGAAAGGTAGAAGTAGAGATAGATGATAGAGATAGAGGGAGATAGAGATAGAATCACTGTGATTTTATGCTTTTAATTCCTTTGAGAAGATACTAAGAAAGGGAATAGGTGGGCCAAGTAGAACTCCTAGTTTCAGTTTTTTGAGGCATCTCCACACTGACTGGCACAGTGGTGGCACCAGTCCACGCTTTCCCTCACTTCTGACCCACCCAGCCCACCATTCTTGACACTTTCCGAAGTAATTCTGGAAGTCCTCTTCCCTCATTGTCTCTGGTTGTGTTATTGTGACCACCACAAAGTCCGGAATTGACTCAAATCGTTTACCTTTGACTTTGGGGAAGAGTCAGACGTTTCATGGAGCTAGATTTGGTGGGCAAGATACAGTCACACCCTAATGTTTTGGGTATAAATTGCCTAAACATTTTGAACCAATTCAGGACATCAAAGGAGACACACACACACACACACACACACACACACACACCTCAGAAAAGAGCACTTCTGAACTTCCAGAAAGCAAGAATTACATGATAAATGTGTTCGAAGGGAGAGGGTAGCATTTTGAGGAAAATTAATGGCACTGTGGAGAGAGAGAGAGAGAGAGAGAGAGAGAGAGAGAGAGAGAGAGAGAGAGAGAGAGATTATATATATATATATTTAAAGCCAGGTATGGTGGCACATGCCTATAATCCAAAGTACTTTGGCAAGTCGAGGCAAGAAGGTAACAAATTCCTGTATAAACCAGGTGTGCTGGTGCGCATTATCCATAATCCCAGCACCTGAGAGGCTGAGGCAGACAGACTGCCAGGAGTACAAGGCCAGCCTGGGCTGCACAGTGAGCACAAGGCCAGCGTGACCGACAATAGCAAGACCCCATCTCAAAAAGCAAACAAAATTCCAGTCTAGCCTGGGCAATTTACAACTTATCAAGAACTTGACTCAAAAAAATGGGTTTTTTTGTTCATTTTGAGCCAGTATCTTGCTATGCAGCCCAGGTGGCCTCCAAGTCCCAGAGATTCTACCTCAGTTTTTTGAGTGCTACAATTACAGGTGTGCACCATCTTGCCCAACTCTTGGTTTTTAAATTTTATTTAAGAATTCAAGGACCAGCCAGATAGCTCACTGGGCTAAGTGCCTGCTTAGGCAAGCCCAGGACTGAGGTGTGATGCCCCCACACCTCATGCTGCACCAGCCCCTCCCCCACCCCAGGGCTAGCTGAGCTGGCCACTGGGTGTGGGTGTGGTGGCGCATGCCTGTAATCCCAGCACTGGGGAGGCTGAAACTGGACGATCACTGCGAGTTGGAGCTGCATAGTGAGACCTTGCACCAAATACATTTTTTAAACATTTTTTTAATTTATTTTTTCTCACATTTAGATTTTATTCATGAGCTGTCTCCCCACTTCCATCACAGTGACTGCACAAGGGCACAACCACACTTGCGCCCACAGAAATTTTCAATGAATCCTGATAAAACACAAATTTCCAAAAGTATATATCTGTTTCATACTTTCGTTTCTTAAGGTTTTATACCTATATAGGTCTCAAAGTTTTATTTTTCAATGGCTGTTTGCTTCTCTATTGTTTTCTATCTCTACTTCCAGGCTTATTGATTCTTCCTTCTGATGCCTTCAGGTGTATTTCTGTGTTCTCCCCACCTCTCCGGTTTGCTGTGCTAAATGCTCAGCTCATTTAGCTTCCATCTTTCATGCCTTCCAGTAGAAGGCTGGTGGCTATAGGTTTTCCTCTGAGTATCATTTTGGCTGCAGAATCACTGTCTCTTGTTACGTAGCACTCTCATTACTGTGCATGGCTAAGTAGTTTTTAATCTCACTTTGCTCTTCTCTTTAACCTCTGAGTTATTGAGAAAGGCATTTTAATATTTCAAGACAAGCAGACATTATCTGTCTCCATCATTGCTGTCACTAATGCTGAACTGAGCTGTGGTCACAATGGCTTTAGTTTTCTCTCTCTCTCTCTCTCTCTCTCTCTCTCTCTCTCTCTCTCTCTGTTTTCTTTTTAAACACTTCTATCTGGCTGACTCTGTCATGAGGTTTTGTGAGTCTTCCATGACAAGAATACACATGTTTCTCCAAATGTGTTTATTCTCTATGTTTCCATCACATAAAGCTTGTTAATTGCATTATTTAAATCTTCCTGTTTTTGTTTCTTTCTCTATTTGATCCATTTATTTTTGCAAAAAGTACATCAAAGATTTCTATTATAATATTATATGAGTGGATTTCCTGCTTTGTTCTCATCTGTTTGGGTTTTTTTACTAAAATTTCAAATAATGGTATATGTGCAAAAAATTCATAGCTGTCACATTTTCCTGTAAATTATAGTTTTTTTGTTAGGATGAAATATTTCTTTTTCCTGTATCCTATTTGGCTTTATGTTAACATTACTTCAGCTTTTTTTTTTTCCCTCAATGCTGGCTAATCCTTTCTCATGCTTTTATTTTCAATCTTTTTTTTAAAACCAATCAGTAGAACAGTTTCAATAATAAATACATTGCACATTGTTGTCTCAGTGATTATTCATTGTACAAGATGCAGACATGACATCCTGTCCAGAAACACCATTACAACAAATCTTCTTATTCATTGAATTAAGAGAATGTAGTTGTATATCCTACCTATTGTGAATATAGATACAAAATGGTACTTTTTTAATTTAAAAACAATAAAAATTCACTGTATATTTTGATCACCCTTGAAACTTTGTACCTGCCTCTCGCCCCACGGTGGAGATGGAAGTTCAAGCCTTCTTGTGAAGCTCTAGCCCCAGCCCTATTTCTTTTCCTTTGAGAGAAGCTCTCACTATATAACTAAGTTGCTCAGCCTGGATATTTGAAATCTTCCTGCCTCAGACGCCTGGAGTACTAGGATTATGGGCATGTCCTGCCACACATGGTTTGAGTCTGTGCTATTTAATCTCTCCTTTGAGGGGCTGGGGAGATGGCTCAGTAGAATAAGCGCTTATCTGGCAAGCACAAGAGCCTGAGGTCAATGACCAGTTCTGCAAAAACAAAAACAAACAAAAAATAAATAAATAAAAATAAAAAAATTATATATATATATATGTCGTGGGCCGGGGAGATAGCTCAGTAGAATAAGTGCTTACCTGGCAAGTGCAGGGTCCTGAGTTCAATCACTGGTACTGAAAAAAAAAATAAAAAATCTCTCCTTTGAGTCAGTTGTGGTTTGCTGTTTTTCTCATTGGGGCAGTGAAAAATCCCAAGCACATTCACTTTATATCTATTTGAGAGTCACACCTTTACTGTGGTGTGTGGTTTTGTTTGGTCTTGAGTGTCACTATGCAATTCAGCCTGGCTTTTTTTTCCTGAGATAGGGTCTCAGGGTACCCTTGAACTCACTGTGTAGCCCAGGCTGGCCTCAGATTCGCAGTGATCCTCCTGCCTCAGCCTCCCCAGGTGCTGGGGTTACAGGGGTGTTCCATCACACCCAGCTATGATTTCACCTTTTAAGAAATGTATCTTAGCCACTTGGCGTGGTGGCGCACACCTGTAATCCCAGCACTGGGGAGGCTGAGGCAGGAGGATTGCTATGTGTTTGAGGCCAGTCTGGGTTACATGGTGACTTCAAGGCCACCTTGTACTAAACAGCAAGAGCCTGTCTAAAAAAAAAAAAAAAAAAAATGTTAACACATAACAAGCAGGGAAGCTTTAGAATTTAAAGTTTCCGAACTTCTGTACTCTTTCTTTTTATGTATTTTAGTCCAGGGCCTGCAGGGTCTCACTACTCTGATCAGACTCCTAGTTTTATTTTTTTTTTTTTTTTTTTTTTTTTGTTCAGGGTCTCACTACCTAGCCCACACCAGTAGTGATCCTCCTGATTTCTTGCCTCCCAAGTTGCTGGGATTACAGGCCGCGTTTCCGTGCCCGGACTCCATCGCCTGCTCAGCGCACCCGGAGGTGGGGCCGGCACGGCACACGGAACCAGGGATCGAACCCTGGTCTCTATGCTTATCAAAGCAAGCGCTTAGTCTGCTGAGCTATACCGGGGGGCCCTTGATCAGACTCCTAGTGATCCTCCTGTCTTCAGCCTCCCAAGTGCTGAGATTACAGTTGCGTCCCACCACGCCCAGTCTAAAACTCCACTACTCTTGACCAACAGTTCCCAGGAGACTATAACTCAAAGATCACTAGATGATACTGGTTTTTTTCGGTTTGGTTTGTTCTTTTTGTTTTTGTTTTTTTGAGACAGTGTTTCACTAGGCCTCCCATGCTGGCCTCAAACTCTTAATAAGCCAGCAATCCTCCTGCCTCAGCCTCTTGAGTGTTGGGGTTACAGATATGTGCTACTGCAGTCAGCTCACCACCTGGTACCAACCTTCCATAGCTGGGGCAACCTGGCCCTTCTGTGTGAGGGAGCACCTGAATACCTCATTGCTTCCCTAACCTTTAGATTACATGAAGAGAAAATAATCCCTTTCAGCCAGTACAGGATCAAGGCTCTTGGACCTGGAACACCGGCAGCACCCCTCCACCACCCAGTCTGGAAGGGGCAGAGCAGGTGAGTTTAGAGGCTGGTTTTCTATTGGGTTCATGAAGCTGTTACAACAGCTGAGTGCTAATTGAAACCAGCACAAGGTAAAAAGCAAGAAGATGAAGGCTTTTTTAAAGCTTTTATTGTACTATAACTAGTATGTACTTTAAGAACTTAACGCACCCTTGTAACCAGGACACTGAACCACAGGACAACACAAGCATCTCAGGAGCCCCATTTTTCTCAGTCACTATCTGTCCCCAGTACATACAAAAGGAACCCCATACTGAGCTCACACTGCATGAGTTAATTTTGCCTGTTTTAATGGGTCTGTTTGGGGGGTCATTTTAATATACTTTCTTTTTTTGGTACCAGGAACAGAACTCTGGGCCTCGTGCTTGCTAGCCAGGCACTGTGCTGCTGAGCTACATCCCGGGCTCAGTTTTGCCTGTTTAGTCAAAATGGAATCCTGTAGTATTTCTTATGAAGCGCCTTTCATCAATTGTTTTTTCTTTCTTTTTTTTTTTTAAGGGTAGGGTCTCTGTATGTAGTGCAGGGTGGCCTTGAACTCACTACGTAGCCCAGACTGGCCTTGAACTCAAAGCAATCCTCCTGCCTCAGCCTCCTGAGATCTAGGAGTACAGGAGTGCACCACTGTACCCAGCACAAATTGCATTTCATCCATAGTGTTGCATGTAGTGACAGAACACTATTTAGTCTGGTGTCACTGGCAGTTGGGGCAGTTTCTAGGTTAGCACAGCTGTGATTGTGCGGGTGTTAACAGCCCTGCCCCATCTTCCAAGACTCTGTACCTCTGTTTGGTGCACACCCAAGAGTGGAATTGCTAGGTCCTATTTATTTCTCATCCATCTGTGTTGATGCCTCTGGTCTGATCTATCATGGGTCTGTTTTTATCCTTCCCCTCTGCTTGCAATCTGCCCCCCACCACTTTCTTTTTCTTTTTGTGTTACTGAGGGTGGAACCCAGAGCTTTGTACATGGGAGGCACTCGTGCTATCCCTCAAGTACACCCCTAGCACTTTTTTTTCAATATTTTATTTTGACATAGAGTCTCACAAAGTGGACTAAGCTGCCCTCGAACTTCCAATCCTCTTGCCTGAGGCCCTTGGGCAGCTTGGATTACAGGTGTCCACCTCTGTGCCAGATTTGTGGTTCCTTTCTTTGGCAGGGAGAAGCCCAGATTCCGTTAAATACAGTAAGCTTATTTATGTGCTCCTACAACACTCATAACATAGTGGAATTGCTAGCCTACATTCCCTAGCTCTGTCTGCTGAGGAGGTCCAAGGGCAGCAGCACCCCAACACCAAAGAGCATACTCGGTACTCAGACCACAACCTCTGAATACCATTCCCCAGGAAGAGGAAGTAGAGTCCTTCAGAGAAATGACCAAACCCAGGGTGGGGACAGTGATGTTAGAAGACAAGCTTGGGACATCCGGTAGTGTCAGAAACAAAGGAAGGATCAAAACCATGTGGGAGTATTTCAGTCAGATACAGAGCCAACTTGGGGACACTCTCAGCAGGACCAGTTGAGCAACAGCCATGTCAGCCATGGGTTACAACCAGGAAGATAAACTAAATATCCATGAGTCCATCCTAGAAGAAACAACTGAAAAAATAAATTCAGGGGGGGAAAGGGACAGCTTTCCCTTATGAGACATTTTGGGGTGACCACAGTGAGATGGCGACATAGACCCGTAGGTGCGTGAACTCCTACCCTCTGTAGTGTGGCATGTTTCAACAGACCTGTCATTGCAGCTGTGTTACAACCACCAAGGCAAGACGCCTGCATGAAATGAGAAACTGTTACAAAGAAAAACACCCTGCTCACTCCCAGTCAACTGACAGGGTCACCAATTGTGCAGGCCACGGGGCTGCCCTGTACCTGAAGCGCGTCCCACTAGGTTTGCTGCCCATGTGCCTCTGCCATGTGGGTTAAGGTAGCAGCTGCCTACTCTACTTTCCAGACACCGCAAGGCTGGTTTGGCCGGTACACTGACTCCTCATTTGAGGCTACAGAAATCCAATGGGTGACTCAAGAGGGTAAGACACACGGCATCTCGGTCTTCACACCGTGCCTCTCCTCTTTGCTCTCTTAACTGTCAGAGCCTCCTCCGCTCTGCCCACAGATACAGTGTCCACTGAAGAATATTTATGCCAACCTGCTGGAGCTGGCGTGGGTTTTCCATTTCTCATTCCCCTCTGCACAGTGGGAATGAATTACAGCGGCCAAGAACTGGCAATGGATGCTAAACTCACATGAGGATTAGCAAGGTAATTTCCATGCATAGGCTCAGCTCTCTCTCCACTCGATCCTTATTAGCTCTACAGTGGAGGAATCTGGCCAGCATCTCCTTTACCGTAGCACCTTCCCAAACGGCCACCTCTAGCGGTGAGCACAGCAGCTTCAAATGTGACCCTTGGTGCATCACTAGGCAGGTACAGCACCGTTTCCCTGGTATACTCTCTGAAAAGGCACAACCCAGGCACAAGAGAAGGCACCACGCTCAAGCCAAAGGACATTCCATGGAAGAATTGACACACACTTTCAGAGTGTCAGGATTGGGGAAGACAAAACTAACCAATTTGGACTCCTAAAATCTACCAAAGATATGAGGCAGAGAGACAAAAAAAGAAAAGAAAAAGAAAAAAACTGAGGAGCTGTTAGAAGAAAAGTTTCTAAGGAGTCATGGCCACCAGCTAAGCATGGCAGAGCACACATGTAACTTCTGAACTCTGGGAGGCTGAGGCAGGAGGATCTCAAGTTAAGCACAGCTGGGGCAGTTTAGCAATTTAGTAAGACTTTCACTGGGCCACATCCTCAGCCCAAGTACTGTGTTAATATTGGGGGAAGCTGGTGAAGGACATACTGGAGCTCGCTGTACTATTTCTGTTGTCTAAAATGAAAAGTTAAATAAAAGCAAAAATAACCTAGATGCTAGAAGAAAAGATTTTAAATGTTCTAAATGGAAGGAAATGACAAATGAGGAGCCAGACGCACACTCCTGGGTTTGAACGTTACACAATGCAGACACATCCGAGACATCACACAATACCCAAAAATATGGAGAACAACGTACCGATTAAACAAACGTATAATATACATGATTTCAGAAGACAAATTTTAAAAGAGAAAGAGGTTGGATGGTGACTATGGGAAGAACCAGCAGCTCCATCGTGAGTATCGTCTATTCTCCTGAGAGCGGCATTCAAGGCCTCCAGCCATATGACCAAATCTTCCCCCAGCTTCTTCCTGTCTCTTGTGTCACTGCCTGGGCCCCACTCCCAGGCATAGCCCTTTGGAGGCCTTCACTGTGCCCCTGTGGCAAGAATCGGGTAGCTACTCGCTGGCGGTGGTTAGCAGCCAAGTCCCCTGGTGACTTTGAACTCCCTCAAGGGGATCTGCAGCCTGCCTGGCCTTGCTCACACACTGTGGCCAGGAAGCCCACACGGTACAGAAGATGAGGCAAGAAGACCAGCAGAGAGGCCGGGGAGATGGCTCAGTAGAATAAGCGCTTCCCTGGCAAGCGCGAGGGCCTGAGTTCAATCCCCAGGTCTGCAAAAAAAAAGCCAGCAGAGGCCCTGGAAAGTGGGTGAAAGGCAGGAGAGAGTTCACTGGAAACTGACACCCACAGAGAGACCTGCTCAAGGCAAGGACAGTCCTGAACCCCAGCCCTCTGTCCCTCTTACCAAAAAGTCCCAGCTCTGATATGCTTTGAAGAATCCCTCAGGTAGGTTACATTTTCTGTAGACTCCTCCTGTCAGAGCAAAAATCAGATTCTGATTAGGACTGAAGAGATAGCTCAGTGGACTAAGCACCTGCTTAGGCAGGCACAGGGACCAGGGTTTGAGCCCTGGTACCACATGTGGCACCAGCCCCGCCCCCAGGCACGCTGAGCCGGCCACCAAGACTGGGCATAGTGGCCAGGGAGGCTGAAAACAGGAGAATCACTAAAAGTCCAAGCTGCATAGTGAGACCCTGCGCGTGCACACACACACACACACACACACACACACACACACTGACACACATCAGGTTCTCGAAGTCCTGGAGGGAAATACCAGCCAACTCCAGCCCAATACCCATGGGAGAGCCCAGAATCAAGATTTAAAATGATGTTAGGAAAATCCAGGGAGGTAGCCAGGTCTGAGGTCAGCCAGGCATCCCCTGTGACTTTGTACCTCCTCAAAAAGTACTGGCTGAGAACCTGCTCATGGGGAGACACTAGGCCCCTCCCCCACAGCAGCCGCTGAGGGGAACCAGGAACACAGTGGGCACTAATGCACACAGTGCTCGACCCCACGCTGTGACGCCATCACTCCTTAGGGCTGCGGCGGTGCTGTGAGCCGTGCTCCTGTGAAACCTCTGTCCTCCTGCGTCTCTCTTCTCTCCATACCAAGCAGTCTTGCTGTTTTCCATCTGGAGGATTTTGGGCTGCATGTTAGAAATAGGGCAGATCCTAAAGCGCCTGCTTAGGCAGGCACAGCAACCAGGATTGGATCCCCCAGTGTGCTGCACTGGCCCCACCCCTGGGGCGTGCTGAGAAGGACTGAGACTGGGCATGGTGACGCATGTCTGTAATCCCAAAGCTTGGGAGGCTGAAAACAGGAGGATCACTATGAGTCTAATCTGTGTAATGAGACCCCCGTAGATCCTGTACTAAACAAATTTTTAAAAAACAAAGAAAGAAGGTAGTTTTTGTTTTGTTTTTTTTTTAAATCAATGCTTTCAGATTAAGCATTGTCCTCTCCCCACCCGAGCCTCCTGCACTGTCACTTTCCCTGGCTGTCTCTTGCCAGCCCCCCTCCCCCACCCTCTGTGCAGAGAGGAGCTGGTCTTGCAGCCACCACAGAGGGGCTCCCCAGCCCCGCTCTTCCCGGTGGCCCTGGAAACACTTGCTTGTGCCAAAAGCAGAAGACAAGAAAGCTTTGTGCAGCTCCAGCCTCCCAGCCACTCTGGCTTCTCCAGTTGGACTGCCCCTCTGCCCACAGAGAGAGGGCCACCCCCCTGTCCTGTTGCCCTTGGCCCCTTGCCCTTGGGCATCAGTGAGGAGAGCAAGCCCTGCAACTGGCTGCCCTGTGTTCCCCCAGCAAAATGGCCTCAGCAGCCCAGGCACGCGTTGCAGCACTGCCTATGGGGGCGGCCTGCAGCCCCAAAGCAGAGCAGGGCTGCGGTACATGGGGTTTTGCTACCTGACTTCTGACCTCAGATCTGCAACCTCGGAACAAATACAGTTTATTTGGAAAATGGGGGTAAAGAAAGATACTGGGGTGGCCAGGGAGATGGCTCAGTAGAATAATCACTTGCCTGGCAAACGCAGGGGCCTGAGTTCAATCCCCAGTTCTGAAAAAAAAAAAAAAAAAAAAGGAAAGCTACTGGGTAGGTTTACTAGTGCAAGGATTAAATGAGATAAAGTACAGCAGAGCCTTAGGACAACAGCAAGTTCAAGAAAGACAGCAAATGACTGAATGATAAGTGAGAAATTCAAGCACCCAGGCCCAAGCCTGTTGTCCCTGCTACTCAGGAGGGTGAAGCAGGAGGATCACTTGAGCTCAGGAGTTCAACAGCCCGAGCAACACAGGAAAAATACACTTTTTTAAAAAAAAATGTATTTGATACAGGGTCTGTCTCACTACTCAGTTCAGACTGCGTAGTGATCCTCCTGTTTTCAGCCTCCCCAGCCCTGGGATTATAGGGTATGTGCCACCACGCCCAGACTCAGTGATTAGTTCAGTGTACCCAGGGGCAGGGCTGGTGCAGCATCTGGTGCTGGGGATCAAACCCCCAATCCTGGTCCCTGCGCTTGCCTAAGCAGGCACTTAGTCCACTAAGCGATCTCACTGCCCGAGAACACACTTTTTAAAAATATGATGATCCTCATCATCCCTAGGCTGGCTGCCCCAGAGCATCCTGAGGCCTGGGGTATAGTCGGCCCATTCCACTGCTTCCCCCACAAGTGCCCGTCTCCTCTACTTTGACGCCATTGTTCATTTCTAACAAATGGTGGAGTGAGCCCTAGTAACTGGGTCCTTAGTATCTTTGTGCCCAAAAAATTTCTCTTACATGTTTGGGCTGCTTTGTGTTGGTGAGGAAATAAGCTGATTTCCAAACACTTGGTATTTAGTACAGGGTCTAGAGGGTCTCGCTATGTAGATCAGACACGTAGTGATCCACCTGTGTTTTGCCGCCCACCAGCTTGGGTTACAGGTATGCACCACCACACCCAGTCTCAATGACCATCTCAGCATGCCCATGGTGCGGGACTGGCATGGCACGCCCGGCGTTGAACCCTGGCTGGTGCATCTGCCTAAGCAGGTGCTTTAATCCGCTGAGCTATTTGGCCGGCCCTCAACTGGATTTTCTAAAAAGCAATAAATCCTTTTACTACTCACAATATTTTGTTTCCTTCCCAATATCTCTGCTGTTGATCTGTGCCTCGTAATGGACTCTTAGCTGAAGGAGACTTTACCTCCTCCTGGGTTTAATAAAGAATTCAAAGCTGGGTGTGGTAATGCCAGCAGTCGAGAGGCTGAGAGAGGAGGATGCTCTTTAATTAGAGGCCAGCCTGAGCTACATAGTGAGTTCAAGGCCAGCCTGGACTACATAGCAAGATACTGTCTCAAAAAAGAAAACAATGATAATAGAAAGAGAGGGGGAGGGAGGAAGGGAGGGGGAGGGAGGGGGAGGGAGAGAGGAAAGGGAGGGAGAGGGGGAGGAGGGAGAGAGGGGAGGAGGGAGAGAGGGGAGGAGGGAAAGAGGGAGGGGAGGGAGAGAGAGAGAGAGAGAGAGAGAGAGAGAGAGAGAGAGAGAGAGAGAATGATAATGAATTCAGACCAGGCATGGTGGCTCATACTTGTAGTCCCAACACTAAAGAAGCTGAGGCAGGAGGATTCTTGTGAGTTTGAGACCAGTGCAGACTACAAAGTGAGCTCAAGACCAGCCTGAACTGCAGAGAAAGACCCTGTCTCAAAAAAAAAAAAAAGACAAAGAAAAGATTTCACTTGTCTTTGGGCACGGTGACGCACACCTGTAATCACAGCAGCTCTGCAGCCTGAGGCTGGAGAATCTCAAACCCAAGCCCAGCCTAGGCACTTTAGGGAAACCCTGCCTTTGGCATGTCCATAAAGCATATGCCCTCCACTTCCCTGACTGCGCTTCAGGAATCTGGCCTTTCAGAGCCACATAAATGTGCCCGTGTGCGTGACGCATTCACAGTCGCCCTGGCTCCCACCAGCCGGTGTCCAGCTCCCGGGAGCAGCGGGAGAGAAGGGCGAGGGGGTCTCCGCGCAGGGCAGACACGCAGCCTGCACACCAGAGATGAATCGCCCAGAAGGCACGGGCTGCAGACGCTGTGGGCAGCAGTGCGCCCGCTGCTGGAGGGGCGGAGACACCTCATGTACAGACCAGGGATCTTACCAGAAGAGCACTGAATTTCCGGTTTGCAAACGCCCCTTCCAGCGTCTGGTGCGAGAGATCGCTCAGACCTTAAAGCACACCGAAGGGGGAAAGAAAAAACATTGATTGCGTTGACGCTTTCACAGTGCGGCTTGTGCTTTCCAAGAGGCGCGTGAGGCCGACCTAGTTGGCCTTTCGAGTGGCGTCAAACCAGACGCGTGGCAATCATGTTAGAAGACACCCACATACACCCGGGGCGTGCAGAAAGTGCTGAAAGCCCGCTGCGGGTCTCCAGGGAACCCAGAACTCAGGGTTAAAGCCTGGCTAGCGTGCACCTGGCCCTGGCTTCCAGCCGCCAGCTCTGCACAACACAAGACACGTTTCCCTTTGCCTGCTGTTGGTGGTCCTTGTGTGGAGAAGACCCTAAACATGTGACTGTAAGGAGAACAACGGGGCAAATAAATCAGCAGTTTTTCTTCATTCTCATTTGGATGTGAATTTTTATTCGTTAATATAAATGTACAGGTATGAAGCGTTAATGCAAATCAAAAGATTTTAGTGACCAGGCTTTAGCAATTCAACATTATAACAATTAAAGTCTCTTAAATATTTCTGGGGTTTTTATTTAATTTTGGATGTGTGGTGGTGGTGGTGGTGGTGGTTTGTGCTGGGCATGCAACTCAGGGTTTGTTTATTTATTTTTGTATTTTTTTTAATTTTATTGAAAAATAAATATGAATGAGACCGTTTCAAAGCTGATTAATAGGGGTCAGGGAGATAGCTCAGTGGAATAAGCGCTTCCCTGGCAA
>NW_004524581.1:18536447-18538467 GCF_000260255.1 Octodon degus | reverse complement strand
CAGAACCGGGGATTGAACTCAGGCCCTTGTGCTTGCCAGGCAAGCACTTATTCTAATGAGCCATCTCCCCAGCCCTAATAGGACAGTTTTGATAATCAATACATTGTACATTGTTATCTTCTTAGTGGTTATTCATAGTACAAGAAGCAGACAGGATATCCTGTCCAAACACTATTAGTACACCTCTTTCTTCTCATTGAATTAAACGAAAGTAGCTGTATATCTATCCTATTTTGTATATATAAATACAAAACGATCTTTCCTTTGTATACCCTTTTTTGTGTTTAGTCCTGTCAGAGGTGAATGTTCTGTTGGCATCTAAATACTATAGGTGTTTGAATTCAGCTAAACCATCCAACACTGTCTAGCAGTCTATAATATTAGTGGGTTATGCTCAGAAGTTATTGACAAGCCTTTTACAGCTCATTGTATTAATATGGCTTCACTTTATATACCTCGTTTTTATACTTTTCTACTGGATGGTTAAGACAAAGATAAAGCAAGACCTATATAGCAAGAAATGTAACTTTTGTATCTGATAAGGTCAGTCAAGTACCCTCAGGATTTATCCTATAGCCCTGTACCGCACTTTGTAGATTCTTTGTCGATGTCAGCCATGAGGATGAGTCACGGCCATTGTTTGACCAATTTGCTCTCTGTGAAAGCCTGAGAGAATGTTTTCTCTCCATGTGACTCTCCTTAGGCACACTCTACATCATAGATCACATTCCTCTGTGGCTCCATAATCTTCTTGATCAGAAAAATTGGAGCACAACGGAGTTACATGTTGTTACAGTACAGTTCTCCTATGTCCCGAGTCTTCACTGACCTTGAAAGGCTAGGGCCAAAATGTTGGCTAACGATGCAGCCCTTCCTTTTCTCCAGTTGTGATCTGCTAACTTAGGTTGTTAACCCTCCAGAAGAGAAACTTATTATTAACCTGCAATATATACAGTTCGGTTTACCCTATCTATCTAAATATCAAACATCTTTGACATATCATGGAACAGGTATTTTCCATCAAATATTGATGTGTTCAACTTTAAGTCCTTACAGAATATGAAGGAAAAATAATTTTATAAAAGTAGAAATACAGACCCAGTCCTAGACCAGGCCCGGTGAGTGTGTGGGAGAGCTTCCAGCTACCCTGTGAGGTGGGACCTACTGATCCCAGCCCAGGCGCAGCGTGGGTGAGACCCTCTTGCACCCTCTTGGGACGCCCCCCAACACTCCACAGCACCTCCCCTACCCCGCCCGCTGAGTAGGAATTTCTGCCACTTTCCCGGAACCCCCAGAAACAGTCCTAGCCTAGGCCGGGTGAGTGTGTGGGAGAGCTTCCAGCTACCCTGCACTGGCGGGACCTACTGGTCCCAGCCCAGGCGCAGCATGGGTGAGACCCTCTTCCAGCCCCTTGGGACGCCCCCCACCACTCTGCAGCACCTCCCCTACCCCGCCTGCCCAGTAGGAATTTCTCCCGTATTTCAGGAACCCCCACATCCAGTCCTAGCCCAGGCCCAGTGAGTGTGTGGGAGAGCTTCTGGCTACCCTGTGCTGGCATGACCTACTGGTCCCAGCCCAGGTGCAGCATCAGTGACACCCTCTTTAAGCCTCTTGGGACGCCCCCCATCACTCCGTAGTACCCCCCACCCTGCCCACAGAGTAGGAATTTCTGTCGCATTCCGGGAACCCCCAGATCCAGTCCTAGTCCAGGCCTAGGGAGTGTGTGGGAGAGCTGCCTCTGCCCCCTATTCCACCTTGTCCCCTCCAGACTCAGCTCAGGCCTGGCATACAGGCCAGGGGTGAAACCCTTCAGCTGCAATCCCCGCAGAGAGTGTAGGAGACAGAACCACCCAGCTAGTCCAGGAGCAGAACATCTTGCCAGAGGAGAACAACAGGTTCACCACCAAGGGCAGCAGCAGGAAAGAGCTGAGCACAGCAGCCAGACCCAAGCCAGGCACAGCTGGATAAATCCAAACTTTGTAGATCTGCACCTGAACTTCAGTACGTGCTAAGGCTATAA
>NW_004524581.1:18527385-18532247 GCF_000260255.1 Octodon degus | reverse complement strand
ACTTATTGGAATTTATGGGATACGATGAAAGCAGTTCTCAGAGGGAAATTCATAGCTGTGAACTCACACATTAGGAAAACAGAACGGGAACAAAAGTAGAAATAAGCATTTACATATTTTTACAAAGAAATTTAGAAATCTAACCATATACAGAATTATAACAGGCCAGATCTGTGATTTTTTTTTTTTCTTATTCTTGTGTCTTTTTTTTTTAAGGGTAATAAATGCAACTCAGGGTTTCACACAAGCGCTACATCCCCAGCCCTTCTTATTTTGAAACAGCATTACTAAATTGCTCCAACAGCTGGGCAAGATGGCCCAAGTCTCTAATCTTAGCCCTGCGGGACTGAAGCAGGAAGATTGCTGTGCCTTCACGGCCAGTCTAGGTTACCTACTGAGTTCAAGGGAACTTCACACTGCATAGCAAGGCCTTGCCTCAAAAATAAACAAATTAATTGCTCCAAATGGACTGAAATCCATTTTGTAATCCTCTTGCCTCACCCTGCCTGAGTAACTGGGGAGACGGGTATGCATTCCCATGCCTGGCTGGGTTGCCCCTCCCCCATCACCTGCATCAAGTAACTTTCTCACTGAAAGCAACTAAAGATATGTGGGGCTTTTCTGGTGCAAAAGGTTCCCTTCACTGTACTTTCCCTGTTGTCCTAGATGTAAGAACTGGCCATTGCCATTGTCTATCTACTGTGCTGTTCTGTCATTTGCTATTAATGTACGTGATACTTAAAAAGATATACGCAAGATGTTCATTAAGGCATGTTTCACACTGCAGGAAGAATGCAACAACCTCTGAGTGTGTATTTGTATTTGTACCCATCATAGGACACTGTCTGGACAAGTAGGTGCATCCATTCATGGGATCTTTTGCAACTCTTAAAAGGGATTAAGTGGGATTAGGATTATTTATTTCTTTACTTATTTGCATTTTTTTCATATTTTTAATGATCTTCCTGAGAGTTGGTGTTACAAGTGAGCTAAACATGCCATGACTACAAAGTAGCTACCCTTTGGTAAAAGAGATAGGGCTTTAAATAGAGTCCACAGGAGCATAAGAAAATAGCATATACACTGAGTTAGTAGTTAATTCAAGGGGCTGGTGAGATGGCTCAGTGGTCTAAAGCACCTACTTAGAACAAGCTTAGCTAAAGCACAGGGACCCCGGTTCAATCCCCCAGCACCACATGCCAGCCAGCCCCGCCCCCTGGTGGGCTGAGCTGGCCACACACACACACCACACACACACACACACACACACACACACAAATAAAAATAAATAAATAAATAAAATTTTAAAAAAAAGTTAATTCAAGCCATGCAGCTAAGTAAGCTTTAAAAAAATAAAAATAAAAAAAAGGAAAAACAGGCTGGGCATGGGGTCGGTGCCTATAATCCCAGCACTCAGGAGACTGAGGCAAGAGGAGTACCACAAGGTTGAGGCCATCCTGGGCTACATAGTGAGACCCTGTCTCAAAAAACTAAAAAGGATGGTCACATAAGGACCTCTCCTCCTAGGAAAGAAAGTTCATAGTCTGAGTGTGCTCGGTTAGTCGACAGGGCCTACCTACCTCTGGGCTAAACTTAGAAAAGCAGAGTAACCAGTTTCCTTTGAACTAAGTAACTAGTTTTCCTAAGACTACATTGCAAAGTTTAACCCACCCCCACCCCCACGCCCCGCTTATTCTGAGCACCAAGAACCACCTGTTTAAAGCAAGTCTTGGGGCCAGAAAGATAGCTTGGTAGAATAAGCACTTGCTTGGCAAGAGCAAGGGCCTGAGTTCAATCCCTTGTTCCACCAAAAAAAGATAATAATAAAAATAAAACAAGTCTTCATGCTCTGGTTTTATTATAAGAGCACAACAAAGAAAGCACCTTGGAGTTTTGCTTTGGGGGCCTCACTAGAAGCCAGTAGTTACTTTTCTTATTTCCAATAAACATTCTCCTAACTTCCTCCTTTTGCCCATGACTTCATTCTTTGTCTTTGTTGTTGTTTTGTTTTGTTTTTTGTGGAACCAGGGATTGAGCTCAGACCCCTGCCCCTGCCAGGGAAGCACTTAGTCTACTGAGCCATCTCCCCGGCCCTACTCTTTGATTTTGTGAAACAACGAACTCCTGCTTGCATGGTTTGTAGGGAGTCAGACTTTCACTTGGACCTATGTCTAAATGTAAGAGTCTTGAGTTGGGGAGATAGCTCAGTGGTCTAAACATCTGCCTGGCAAACACAAGAACCCAGTTTTGATCCATAGACAAGCATGCTGTGGCAGCCCTGGAGCCCTAGGCATACCATGCTGGCCACCGAAACCATGTGTGCTGCTGCACCAAATCCCAGCCCTGGGGAGGCTGAGACAGGAGGATCATTATGAATCCAATGTGCATAGCATGATGCTAAATACCAAATAAATAAAAGATTAAATGTAAGTGTCTGAATATGTACTACATGGAGAGGAAATTCACAGATAAGAAACAGGAAATGTTCTCCATGCAGAGTGTAGGGAGCGGCTGAAGCTGAAAATCAATCACTCTTGCTGGCTGGAGAACACAGTGAGCTCCTGCAGCCATCTGAACAGGCTGTCCCAGCTTGCAAACAGGTTGCTAGGCAGAGAGGGTGAAATGAACACCAACCTCCTGAGAGTATAAATAAAGGCTCTGCCATCCTCGGACAGTTCCTCCCCTCCCATCAGGAGATAGAGGGCTCCACCTGACCTCAGCTTTCCTCTCATATCTTTATTTCTTCATCCACTCACTACCATTTTTCCTGAGAACATCAAGAGCTGTATGGGTTCATAGCAGCAGAGGGGACTGGACTAGGACCACTCAAGAGAGGAATTAGACAGGATGACAGTAAATGCATCATTACCTTGTGACTTAACACCACAACAACATACGGCTCACATTTTATCTCATCTTATCTGATCTGTATTAGAGTTTGAGCCCAACGAACCAGGAGCTGCAGCCCCAGTCCTTATTAGTGTTTTTTGTTTATTTACATATCTGTTTGTTTTGAGATAGGGCCTTGCTGAATAGCCCAGATTGTCCTCAAACTACCCCAGTCTCAGGAGTAGCTGATCTCGTAGGCATATATCACCACACCCAGATCTTTTTTTAATGTTAAATTCAAAATATTAGGTGGCCCGCTGGCTCCAAACTGAAAGAATCTTTTCAGGCTTAGCTATTATTTGACAATTTCCCACCTGGCCAAGTACCCAAGGAATGTCCTACCAAGTGAGAGAAATTCTTGGGATTCCTGAAATAAATCCTTGCTTTTAAACCAGCTCTTCTGGGCATCCTCATGAGGGCTTTTTAAAAGTTAGCTGTAAAGTGGTGCACAGCTGTCACTCAGTGACTTGGAGAGATTCTGTCCCAAAATTGAAAAGGCAACTACGAAAGGCTAGAGACCTGAAGCTGTGTCAGCTTAAGCTAAAGGTCCTGGGACAGGGGTAGGTGGAGGCACTTTAGATCCCTGTCTTCGTGGCAGAGCTGAGGACTCAGAATCCAGCTTTCTGTGCCTGACAGCATCACCTTGCCGCTGCAAAGGAGGAAGAAAACCCCTAAGATTCCTCATCAGCATGGAGATGGAATGAAAGACAATTGCACAACCATGGCCAGGAACCGGGAACATAGAGCAGCAGGCAGCCTGGCACGGCAGTGGTGGCTCTGGACCCTGAGCAAGAGTCTCCATGGATAAAGATGCTCTCTCAGGCTTGACAATCATATTTTCCAAGGATCTAAATTTCATTTTGTGTTTTCACGAAAACCTTTTCTTTTCTGAATTTATTGAATGAGTGTCCCAGGGAGGTAGAGTTTCAGCTGTGTTCTAAACTGAAGTAGACAGGGCATGAACCGAAGAACACCGAAGCCCCCACCCAGCTCTCGGAATAGAGAAGCCCACCCAGCTTGCTCAGCATAAAAATAATCAGATGGAGTGTATGTTACTATCATGAATCGGGCTACACAGACAGTAGAAGTAGATTCAAATCATTTTATTTCAGGCCAGCCTTGAACTCAATATATAGCATAGGCTATCTCAAACTGGGAGAACTTTCTAGCTCAGCCTCCTGGAGTGCTAGGATTATAGGTATGCACCACCACACCCACTCTAAGTGTATACTTCTAAATTGTTGCTACCTCATAGATCCCATCCTGAAAACTTTTGTTCCAAGACAGGACTTATGGGGGCCGGGGAGACAGCTCAGTAGAATAAGCACTTGTCTGACTAGTATAGGGTCCTGAGTTCAATCCCTAGTCCCACAAAAAAAAAAAAAAAAAAAAAAAAAGACAAGACTTAGCACACCTGCAATTAAAGTCTACTCAGAGGAGAGGTTTAGATTCCCCACCACCACCTTGAGAATGACCTTCTTCACCTCTCTGACGTCTGCATTCTGCTCTGCAGAATGGATAATATGGTATGTCCCTTACAGGGCTGCAGTATACAAGAGAGACAATGTAGGTCAGGAGAGATCCACCCCAGGGCTCAGCTGCCACTTCCACCGCTTAGTAGACTGTGAGCTCCTTATGGAGCAGACACGATGTCACATGAGACTGTGGGAATTGTTTCTATTGCTGCCACCCCCAGGCCCTACCCAACACTATCTGGCACCCGGTTTAAGCATTTGCTGAACTCTGTGACTGTGACTATTGGCAATGGCTCTGGGTGGTCTCTTGCTTTTGAACTATTTTACAAGCTTGCCATTTATTGGTAACTGATAACAGTATGCAATAATTCTCACCTCCCTCTCCCACCCCCTTGGGCCGCCCCCCACCACTCCGCCCTACCTGCCCCCCCCCCCCCGCCCAGTAGGAGTTTCTGACCACTTCCGGGAACCCCCAGACCCAGTCCTAGCCCAGGTCCG
>NW_004524581.1:18465515-18523351 GCF_000260255.1 Octodon degus | reverse complement strand
TAATAATTCTCACCTGAAGATAGGCAAATTCTGCCTGCTACAAGTTCTCTTGCCTTCTTTTCCTGCCTCCCAGAAGAAGCCCAACCTGCTCCTTCTTCAAATACTTGTCTGTACTCCAGATCTAAGTCTGTTCTTCGGGCTGGCAGAGAATTTCACACAATTCCTCATCAATCATGAGTGAAATGAAACTGCTTACCATGCTCATCTTATTTGTTTAGATTTCATTTTATACTTATTTATTTATTGCAATAGTGGGACCTGAACCTGTCCCCTGGGAGCCAGGTATTGATGCTGTGATGAATCCTCACTCCTTTGGTCTTCAGTTCTTTGTGCCCTTGACAGATGAATTCAGTCAAGATACCTAGGCTAGGGGAGATGGCTCAGTAGAATAAACACTTGTCTGGCAAGTGGAAGTGGAAGGGCCTGGGTTCAATCCCTGATTCCATCAAAAGAAAAAAAAAAAGATACCTAGGCTCTGCAGAAGTCATTGTAAGGTAGATAGAGAGTTGCACCTTCAAGTTATAAAGCAAATTGTACTTCAAAGTCATCTGCACAGACTGTGTGTTTGGGTACATTTGTGTGTGTGTGTGTGTGTGTGTGTGTGAGAGAGAGAGAGAGAGAGAGAGAGAGAGAGAGAGAGAGAGAGAGATCTCACATCTCACTCACTGTGTAGCCCAGGCTGGCCTCAAACTTGTGGAAATCCTCCTGCCTTAGCCTCCTGAATACTAGGATTACAATCCCACTGGGCAAGTCTAAATACATTTTTATCCCAACCCAAAGTTACTCTTAGGATCCAGGGAACTGGAGAGATTATGATGCTTATCATCATTTTACTTAGAAGTTACTTCAGTTACAAAATATGTGCCTATCCTTCTTAGACATTGTTTCCTTGAGGGCTCTAATCAGGAACTTACAAAGATAAAGTCTTAATTTAAACCAGACCCCAGCCCAAGAGGGCCTTTAAAGACTGTTTCTCTTCTTAATATCATCAGGCTGTAGTCTGTGGCTCTGGAGTTGGATGGCCAAGGTGACCAGAAATTAGAAGGAACATGCAGAACGCACAGCCTTAGATGCCACTGTACTCTGCGGAACTGATTCAGGTCTGAAACCAAACTAGTGATTATAGTTTGGCCTGCCTACCAAACCCAGGGCTTTTGCATAGAGCTACATCCCCAGCCCTTTTCTATTCAGAGACAGCGTCTCACTGAGTTATTAAGTGGCCCATGCTGGGCTCAAACCTACCATCCATCCTGATCTTCCTGCCTCAGTCTTGCTGAGTGCTGGGATTACAGGCACGGCCACCCTGGCCTGGTAACACCTTTACCTTGTATCTTTAGGAGCCCAGTGAGAATGGGGCATTTACCATCGTGGTTAGGTCTTTTCCCAGGACAGCAAGTTTCTGTGAAAGTAGACACCAAGCCTGAGAGGAGCTGGCATCCGTTTCTGGCCCATGGAGAAGTGCTTCCACGCCCGAGGACCCGGGCTCGGACGCTGTGCTGTCCTGTGGTGGACACCGAGGAAGGAGGGAAAGAGGGAAGGAGGGAAGGAGGGAAGGAGGGAAGGAGGGAAGGAGGGAAGGAGGGAAGGAAGGAAGGAAGGAAGGAAGGAAGGAAGGAAGGAAGGAAGGAAGGAGCTGCTCTCCGAGCTCAGCGCTCTCCCACGAGTCCAGACCCTGGAGCGCCCGGCTGGCACCGCCGTCCTGGATAAGCCTTGGGGTCCCGGGCTGGGTGCCGGCCGCAGGGGCCTGCGGGGCCTCTGGAAGGGGCGGGCTCGCTGCAGCCAGGAAGCCCGGAGCCGCCCAGGAATCTTGGCTCGGCCCGCTCTGTTTCCTCCCCGCCCGGCGCGGTCCGGGACAGACGCCCGCTCGCCCTGCACCATGCGCCCGCTGCTCTGCGCGCTGGCCGGGCTCGCTCTGCTCCGCGCCGGTGAGTGCGCTGCGAAGGCGGGAGCCCAGGGAGGAGTGGGAGCGGGAGAGAGCGAGGGAGAGGGCTGAGAGATGGGTTCAGGGACGCGGAGAGAGACGCGGGAAGGGAGGGTGGAGGAAAACCAAGGCAGGGAAAGAGGAAAAATCATCAGAGAAGAGAGAAAGGGAAGCAAACACAGAGAAGGAGAAGCTGAAGGAGAAAGAGGCGTGGGGGTAAAGGGAGCCGAAGGAGGGTAAGAAGAAGGAGTGGAGAGCGGCTGACTGCACTCTAGGAGCGCCCTGCTCCCGCCCTCTAGGAGACTGAGGCAAGAGGCTCATCAATTCAGGCCCATCCTGGGGCAATTCAGAGACTTAGAGAGATCCTGGCTCAAAATTTAAAAACATTTAAACATCCAAAGGGCTGAGGATGAAGCTCAGTGCGAGGACCCTGGGTTCAATAGCGTGCTGCAAACTAAGTCAGCAGGTAAGAGTTGAGAAAATAAAACTGCAATGGTGCAGAGTGGGGGCAGCTGGGGCAAAGTGCAAGGCTCAAGGGGAAAGAGGGCGGTGAGGGCCCTGGTGACAGAGGAGGGGCTCGGAAGCCCTTGGGGGCCAGCGCCAGCCCGGGTGGCAGCAGAGGGCAGCACAACCTTTTCCCAGCCAGACGCGGGCCTCAGGAGAAAGACCACCGCTTCTCTGCCAGGGGGCAGAAAGCATTCTGCGATGGGACAGGAGGTGGGCTCGGCCCAGAGAGCCCCGTGATGCCCGCTGCTGGGGCTGAGCTGGGGACCTCAGGAGGGCAAGGCCATCGGGGTCTTGGGACAGCTGGACTCCGTGCCCTGCGCCACCCCCTTTGCCATCCTATCTGGCCTGAAGTCCCGGGGGCCGATCTTTCCCAGGGATGAGAAAGAGAGGAGGCCTCACCTGGCTTCGTATAGCCCAGGGCAGTACTCACGGATGGACAGTCCACTGCCTGCCTCGGGGCATGTGCTTTACACTGTGCAAGCCACATCCTGTAGAACCAGAGTGTGGTTCAGATGAGTGGGGAACTCATACCTCACCAGGGGTCGCAGGTCTTGTCCCCACATAGGTGGAAGCGCCCTTAGCTCAGAAGGAAGCCCCTGTCCCCTTCCGGGCCAGTAATGGGAGGGACTGAGCCTCCACCCTCACCCACCATCCCGGGGCACCCCTCCCTTAGCGAAGCCCCACTATGTCCCGGGACTGTGTCCTCCTCTGTAAACTGGAGAGAAGGGATCACGCCCCCAAGAGCTGGCTGCAGCGACTACATGAGGGAAGAAATGGGCTTCTCTCCATTCCGCAGGTCCCTGCAGCCACAGTGTCTCCACCTATTAAGGACAATCCCCTGCTTCTCCCCTCCCACTCCTCGGTCCTCCTCTCCTTCCAGCTCTCAAGCTCCAGAGCCCGTGCCCCACAGGGACGTGTGCACGACACATCTCATCTCTGTCTTCTTCTCCCCTTCCTCCCCCTCCTTTCCAGTCTTGGCCTCCATCCCATCTGCAAACCAGCTCTGTCCCTGTTTCCTATTATCTTTCTTTAATTTTGCTCTTCAATTTACTTACACTTTGGATTTCTCACATAAGAGAAAGCACGCAATACTTGAGCTTTATTTCTGGGTTCCCTCTCCTGACGTAGTGGTCCCCAGGCCTGTCCATCTTCCTGCAAAGGATTCACATTTCTCCTTCATGGCAGAGCAGTAGGTCACTGTGTTGTGAGCACCACACTGTCTTCACCATTCATCTGTTGGGGAACACAGACTGCCCCCAAGATTAGCTATTGAGGTGTGTCATGCTAGCTATAAAAATGGATGCAATGTGGTGTCATTCACCCTATCTAGAAAATACCTACCAGGACAAGTAGTGTTTTCCCTTCTAAAATATATTTTTTCATCTTTATTTGACACACAGTAGTTGTACATATTTATGGAATATAATTTTCCTTACTCTGGATTAGGAAAAGATTAAGATACAAAATAATAATATGTAAAAGTAGTTCATTCCCAGTTGCATTTCATCTACAACCCCATCTCTCCTCTCCTCCCTGGATTATTTTAAAGGAAATGCCAGGCAGCACCATATACTTTACCTATAAATAATTATGGTGCATGTCTAAGAGATAAGTACCCTTAATAAGTATAGCTGCAAGGGCTGGCTTGACAACTCAGTGGACTAAAGTGCCTGCTTAGGCAGAGCGCAGGAGCTGGGGGTCGATCCCTGGAGTGCTGTGCCGGCCCCACCTGCGGGGCATGCTGAGACATGATTGAGACTGGGCACGGTGGCACACACCTGTGTCCCAGCACTTGAAAGGCTGAAAGCAGGAGAATCACTAGGAGTCTGATCTACGTAGTGAGACCCTGTAGACCCTGTAGACCCTGTAGACCCTGTACGCCCTGTAGGCCCTGTAGACCCTGTAGACCCTGTAGACCCTGTAGACCCTGTCCTAAATAAAGAAAAAAGAAAGGAAGGAAGCTGCAATACAATTACCACATCCAGAAGTTAAGAAGAACTCCTTACCTTCAAATATTCAATCGCTGTTTAAATGTCCTGGGGAAAGTCATGTTTTTACACATCATTTCGTTTGTTCCAAAGAAAGCTGCCTATAGGGGGCTGTGGAGATGGCTCAGAGGAGTAAGCACTTCCCTGGCAAGCGCAAGGCCCTGAGTTCAATCCCCAGTTGGGGGGGGGGGGGACAAAGAAAGCTGCCTACATTGCATTTGTTAATCTCTCTTTGAAATGCATCAGTTCTCCCCCACTTCCATCTTTCTTCCTAAAGTTCATTTGTTGGAGAAGCTGAGTGTGTCCTGAGAGGACTTTCACCTTCTGTTTTGTGCTTCCTGCCCACCCCACCCCCACCATCTCTCAGCTGCTCATTTCCCCTTCATGTTTCCTGTAAACTGATGGTGACATCTAGAAACCGGATCTGTTCCCAGTTAGGCTTTTCTTTGCAAGGGTACTTCATACACCTTATTATTTTAGTTTGCCTTTACTTTCCTTTTTTTTTTTTTTTTTTTAATGTATTTAGTACAGGATCTCATTGCACAGCTCAGATTTACAGTGATCCTCCTGTTTTCAACCTCCCCACCGCTGGGATTACAGGCGTATATCACCACGCCTGGTCTCAGTGGCCAGCTCAGTGCACCCCAGGGGCGGGATGGTGCAGCATGTGGTGCAGGGATCAAACCAGGGTTCCTGCACTTGCCTAAGCAGGTGCTTAGTCCACTGAGCTAGCTCACCAGCCCTGCATTTCTTTTATTGATGCAGAAGTTAGACTGTTTCTTAAAAGGTATTTTGGTCATTTCTATAGATGCTTGTAGAGTGTTTTAGACTTTCTCAATTGCTGCTGGCCTGATCAATCCTCCTGCCTCAGCCTCCCAAGGTTAGGACTACAGGTGTGTGCCACCCCACCTCACCAGAGTGTTTTAGTATTCAATAAGTCCCTGATCTAAGTACAGTGGAGAGGTGAACTTTCACAGATGCAAACCAGCTTTGCATTACAAACATTCGTCGATGTGAACACACCACAGAAGGGGCTCCCGTGCCTGCTGGCCTTTGCCACAGTCACGCTGCTGTGTGCTTCCTGTGCGGTGCAACACTGTACACGGTTTGATGCTCAATCAGAGTCCAGGAGGGCCGGAAGCGAGAGGAAAAGCAGTGGCGATGTGGGGAGGACTGCTAGGAAGCAGCAAGCAATCCACATGATGTGCTTATATCTAAGGTATATAAGACTCTTTGTCCCACTTGGAAACGAATCTCCCTTACAAACATTCTCCCAGAGGGCAACTTGTTTGTAAGTTGAGGACTTACCACAGTATCACAATCCAGTGGTTTGAGAGCACATGATGCAAAAAGAGAAAGATCCTTCTTCCCGTCTAGACTCCAGCGGAGCCGTCCGCCAGTGCGGCCCGCAGCCAGTTTGGCTCTGTACTTACCCACAGGAGAGGAACAGACCGGGTGTCACTAACAGGGGCTCTTTGTCATGGCAGCTTAACTCATATCCTGTGTAAAATACAAACTTAACCGGAAACAGAACTGGTAAGCTCCTAGTGACTCACTCAGCTCAAGTCCAGATCCAGAAACTTATGCAAGAAGGAGGTGGCATAGGACACCTCCCTCCCTGAACAAAACAAAGCAAAGAACATCCCTTGGAATGTGACTTTATTCCAGAGCCCCAGGCCCCTCTGCTGGCCCAGCCTGGGCAGCTTTACTCATTAGATTTCCTCATACACTCATTTCCAAAGTGTTCTTCTGCCTTTTTGAAAACTCGGAAACCACTGATGGTTTTGGATGAATCACAAATATTTATACAAGTTTTGGATGTGGCGAAATTTATTATTCTATTACATTGAATGTGGTCAAATATAATTAACTCCCAAGTGGCCGGTACTGCCGGCAAACGCAGAATAGGGCTTTGTGATTTAGGGGTGGAAACAGCACCTTTTAAAATTGCAACAAGATGCTGTAAGTAGTAGGCACATCTCAAAGGACAAAACCTATGGGCCACATCTGTGGGGGGAGGTGTGCATGTGTGTGTGTGTGTGTGTGTGTGTGCGTCCGCGCACATGTGTGGTACTGGGGACTGAGCCCAGGGTCTTCACACTGAGCTATACCCCCAGCAGTTTTTAATTTTTAGTCTGAGATGAAACCTCACTAAGTTGCCCCAGCTGAGCTTGAACTTGCATCTTCCAGCCTCTACCTCCCAGATATAGGCATGAATGGCCACAACCAACTCCATATCTTTTTGCTATTCTACTTTGCATAAACTCCAGGCTCCGCACACTGAGCTACGACCCAAGCCCTTTCCATTTTATTTTGAGGCAGGGTCTCACTAAGTTGCCCAGGCTGGACTGGAACTTGCTATCCTCCTGCATCAGCCTCCCAAATAGTTCTCCACTTCTCTCTCTCTGTCTCTCTCTGCTTCTCTCTGTCTCTGTCTCTGTCTCTGTTCCTCTCTGTCTCTCTCTCTGTGTGTCTGTCTGTGTCTGTCTATCTGTCTGTCTGTCTGTCTGTCTGCCTGCCTGCCTGTCTGCCTCTCTCTCTCTCTCCCCGTTCCCCGAGACAGGGTCTCTTGCACCACCATGCCCAGCCTCTCCACATCTCTTAAACAGGGCACTCAGCGGATGTTTTCCCAGTGCCTGTGGGTCCCACACAGCTGCCAGCTGTCACACGCAAGCCCTGCTCCTCCACCCATGGCCACCGTCCAGGCGCCCATCAGGCCTAGGCAGGAGCCAGGCCAGAGAGAGCAGCCCAGCCTCCAGGGAGGTCTGTTCCCAGCTGGCCGGCCCGGAGCGTGGAGGGAAGGAGGAAAGGGCACTAGGGACCACAGCCTTGGGGCTCAGGGTCCATCCCAGCTCTGGTACCCCAGCTCCCTGACAGCCATGTGTGAGCATGCTCATCTTTGTGTGTGTGCACGTGTGTGAGTGAGCGTTCAAGCCAAAGCCATGGAGGCTGCGGGGAAGGGAGGGGTGGGGCCACGCTCCAAGCCCTCTCTATAAGAAGAGCCCCTCGGAGGCCTGGATGAGCTCACGGACAGTTGGGCTGTGCTACACTGCACAAGGCCCCATCCAGATGTGAGAGATTGGTGCTGAGCTGCTCTGAGAGTGACCTCAGCCGGGCCTCTCCCTGGAGGGATCCCGAGGCCAAGTCAGAACTCACAGCAGACACAAAGCGGACAGGGTGAAGCTAGGGCGGAGGAGTCAGGCAGCTTGCGACATCCACAGCTGGCAGATCCCACTCGGCTGGCCGCAGGGTCATGCTGCTACTCTTGGCATGGGCTGTGAGAATGCGGGATGGGGGAAGTGGAGCTGGAGTCTGCAAGAGGGAAAGTGATGCTCAGGGGAAGGACTTGGCCAGAGGCAGAGGGATCACAGACCTAGCTGGACAGACCCCTCTTCCCAGCCCATTGTGCATGAGGACAGCACTTCCTACCTCCCCGAGGGAGGCCCCTCCAAGCTGAGGGTCTATGAAACAAGGGAGTCAGACCACAGGGTCGTGGACCAGGGACACTCCCAGGCCTGTGGCAGCCTCTCCAGCCAGAGCCAGAAGGGGGCTCCCCCTCCCTCTTCCATCTCCCCAACCCTTCACATGCACGCACTCAGCCTGCCAGGGTTCGGCTCCAGTGACTCCCACAGACAGCTGGCTTTTGCCATGGAAAATATCTAACCCTGCTCACACCCTACACACCCAGGAGCCTGCTCCCGAGGGTCCATCTGCCCACTCTGCCCTACCACCCCAACCCCAGGCCTGGAGTACTTCAAACATCATTAATCCAAGACATCATAGCATTTCAGCGGTAAATATTTTCAGCATAGGTCTCTAAAAGATTCACTTTTATAACTGTAGTGAACCTGCAGTTATAACCACCCGCCCTGCCCCACAATTCAATAATAGCACCATTGTCTTTTTTTTTTTTTAATTATAGCAGCTACATTGTCTTTTTTTTTTTTTTTTTTTTTTTTTCCAGAATCGGGGATTGAACTCAGGCCCTTGCACTTGCCAGGGAAGCACTTATTCCACTGAGCCATCTCCCCGGCCCCCACATTGCCTTTTGAAGAGGAACGGGAATCGTGAAAAGGAGAATTTAACAGCCAAACTGGTCTCCACCAAAAGTGCTGAATTCCTCAGCTTGCAGTCACTATAACAAAATGCCCTAGGCAATTGGCTATAAAGACAAAAGGTTTGTTGGGCTCGTAGTTTTGGAGGTGCTAGTCCGTGGGTTTCTGTGAAACAGGAAGAAAACCTCTCACTTCATCATCTAGAAAGAAGAAATAGGGCTGGGGAGATGGCTCAGTGGAATAAGTGCTTCCCTGGCAAGTGCAAGGGCCTGAGTTCAATCCCCGGTTCTGCAAAAAAAAAAAAAAAAGAAAAGAAAAAAGAAAAGAAAGAAAGAAGAAATAGAAGAGACCAGGGTCTCAGGTACCCTTTGAGAACACTCTAGTGACCTAAATTCTTTCCACGAGGCTAAACCTTGAGAGGTACACCTTACCTCCCAATATGGCCACACTGGGGACTCAACCTCTAATCCATGGGCCTCCAAGACTCTACCAACAGGTGCACACAGACCTGTTGGCACGTGCAGCAGTCCCCCATCACCTGCCACTGCCCATGTCCCCTTCTGACACCCTCTTTGTACTCCACTCCTGCCACCCTGGTAAAGTGGCTCTCAAAGAACTAAAGCATTTGCTGATTTCCATATGTAAATATTGCCACTGTAGCTACTTTTCTTACAACCCACTCCCAGGATTCCTCAAGACTTAGCCACAGTCTCCCCTCCCGCCGGAATCTCCAGTAGAGGACCCCCTCTTAGAGGCCTCTAGGCACGAGCTCATTTGCATGTGGAGCCCTCGAGGAAACTTACCTTTCCCTGTTTTCATTGAATCCCCACTCCTCCCTCCAGGGGTCACCCCTAGATTCCTTGGCCTCTGTCCCCTCAGGAAACACACTCTCAAGTCTCCTTCCTGTCCCGCCAGCTACAAGCATGGCTGTATTTCTCTAGTGCTTAAGAAAACAGAGATGACAAACTTCTCAGGCCCATGACCTGAGCTCCCTGCCTTCCTAGCCAAGCTTCGGGAGCAAGGCTTCCAGGATCTGAGTTTGCACCCACTGACCTGGCACTGGCTAATAAGAAGGTTACAAGCTGGAGACTTAAGGGGTTTGTTCTCAGAGGACACTGGTCACCCTAGAGTCCTGTCTTTTGCAATTTTTTTTTTCAATGCTTTTCTTTTCTTTCTTTCCTGCTGAGCTCCATAACCTGAGCAGGAGATAGCAACTTACTGCAGGGGTCTCTAATAGCAGATGACATGATGCTCTACAGAGAAGACCCCCAAAATCCACCAAAAGTCTTCTAGATTTAATGACCAAATTCAGTTGCATATTCACTGAGAGAAAAATTAGGGAAGACACACCCTTCACAATAGCATCCTGAAAAATGAAATACCTAAGAATCAATCTAACAAAAGAAGGAAAAGATCTATACAGTGAAAATTATAGTACTCTGAAAGGAAATTGAAGAAGATATCAAGAAATGGAAAGATATTACTTGCTCTTGGGTAGGAAGAACCAATATAGTGAAAAGAGGGGCAGGGGATATAGCTCAGTGGCACAGTGCCTGCCTGGCAAGCACAAAGTCCTGAGTTCAATTCCCACTAGCAAAAAAATACATTCCAACATAGTGAAAATGGCCATACTACTGGCCAATCACCTTCTTCTGGGTGAACATGAATCTCTCGCCAGCTACTATAGCCCGTTACATCCACTGCTCCCATCTCCTGGTGTGTGCCTCTCTGTGTAGACCTCTGTGGCCACCAGCAGCCACCAGGGATCTGCAGGTCCAAGCCACCCCTCCCACAAAGTGACACAGGGCTCAGGGTAAAAGCACCACTTGCCACCTCGCTCTTCCGCACTGACGTCTCTCTCTTCGCTGTCCTGTGGACCTCAATTCTCCCTTCAGATCCTTGCCTGGTCCCTGGCATATGCTTCCCTCCTTCTTTTCTTCTTCATGTTGCCATATTCCAGCATCCAGACTCCAAATCTCAGAGACACTGTTTCTCTGCTGTTCACTGCCCTGCCATCATCCCGAAAGTAATATCCACCCACACGGGTGGATGGGGAAGAGTGAAGAGGGTCTTTCCAAACACTGGAGATCCAAAGGGTCTAGTCAGAGCTCTGGAGCTCACTGAGCATCCCATGCGGGCTCATATCAGGAGGCCAATCGGTCTGTGATGGAAGGATGAAAGGTTTGCATCCTCTCTAGGATTAGAAGCGGCACATAACTGACTGTTATGAAGGTTAACATCTAATTTATCTTGGCTGATATGACTGTAGCTATTTCACTTGACATTAGCAAGATCACATGACTATTGCTATTTCTCTGTAAACCAAGACTCTGGTTACCTTTATGACATTAACAATACTAGCGTACATTCCCAGAGAACTTGGCTGTGGAGCTAACCACAGTACCAACCAGGGATGTTTCTATGGCTGTCTTTTCTGGTCCTCCTCATGCTGTGCACCCTCCTGCCTTAAGCCATGCTGACCTTGTCACTCTCTGCAGGATCTGTAAATCTCTTCGCTTCTGCAGACCTCTGGGACAGCGTCCTGCTTACTGAGGGTCAGCATGCTCTTCAATGCTCCAGCTAACTCTGATGCCACAAGCAGCTCAAAGCCAAGAACTCTGCAAACTGAACTCAGAATGAGGCTCTAAGGTCTCCACTGTGAAGGTTGTGTTGCCAGGAGGAATCAAGGTTGGATGCAAGGGGCCAGGGAGATGGCTCAGTGGAATAAGAGCTTCCCTGGCAAGTACAAGGACCTGAGTTCAATCCCTGGTTCCACAAAAGACAAAGAAAGAAAAGGAAAGGTTGGATGCAGAAAGGACAGATTGAGAGCTGTACATATTGCTGGGTGTGATGGTGCACACCTATAATTCCAGCACTCTGGGAGACTGAGACAGGAGAATCAAAAGTTCTCAGTGTGGAAAACTTAAAAAGGGCTGAAGATATAGCTCAGTGCAAAAGTTCTGGGTTCACTCTGTTCCAGGCAGTACGATGTTGAGCATGGCATTTCACCCTTCTGTGTACCAATTTCCCTATGTGTAAAGAGGTGATAAAGACAGGCTCCTGAGGGCTGGTGAGATAGCTCAGCACACTAAGTGCCTGCTTAGGCAAGTTCAGGGACCAGGGTTCAATTCCTGGCACCACAGCCTGTTCCAGGCCATGCTGAGCCTGCAACCAAGTCCAGGAATGGTGGTGCACACCTGTAATCCCAGCACTGGAGAGGCTAAAAACAGGAGGATTACTGAGTCTGAGTTGCGTAGTGAGACCCTATACCAAATACATTAAAAAAAAAAAAAAAAAAAGGACAGGTTCTTGAGGAGGTCACTGAATTGACATATTAGCTTAGAGTTCACATTACATAGTCAGATTAACACACATCAAATGCCAATGTGACCAGTGTTAGCACTCGGCTAACATGCTCACTCATGTTCTTCCCACCATGCCTCAGATAGCTCAGCGGTCTAAGTGCCTGTCAGGCAAGCACAAGGACTTGAGTTCAATCTCCAGTATGGTACCACGTGCCTTGCCAGCCCCTGAAACCAGCCAGTCTGTGATCCCAGCACTGGGGAGGATGAAACAGGAGGATCACTATGAGTTTGAGCTGCATAGCAAAAGCTTGTACCAAATAAGTTTTTTTTAAATGTTTTTTTTTTTTTTTAACTCAGGATACTGGGGCTGGCCAAATAGCTCAGCAGATTAAAGCACTTGCTTAGGCAGACGCAGAGGCTGGGAGTTCAATCCCCTGGCCTGCTGTGCCAGCCCCACCCCAGGGGCATACTGAGATGGCCACTGAGACTGGGCATGGTGGCATGCACCTGCAATCCCAGCACTTAGGAGGTGTAAACGGGAGGATCACTACAAGTCTGATCTATGCAGTGAGACCCAGTATGCCCTACACACCCTGCCCTAAATACAGAAAAAAAAACCTCAGAATATTCAATCACTATAACAAACCTCCAAACACTATAATTGGCTAATTAAGTCTTGACATACAGTTATGCCCTTTGGCTTGGTTCTGGGATCCTTGACTCCTGTCCCACCTGCTACTACCTGAAACGTGCAGCCCCTTCACACTTCCCAAGAGAGCATTAGCCCAAGAAGCCTGGAATTTCCTGCCTCTCCATCTCAGCTGGGCCAAAACCTCTCCTTTCCTGACCTCACCCAGCCCAGGCACTGCCTCTTGGGTGAAGCCCCCAGCTCTGTCGGTGGCTGTGGCCACAGAGTCAAGTGAGGCAACCCACATATTGGTTGCCTGCTGCTGGCCTTGTGACTGTGTTGGACCCACCTCACTTACATCCATGATTTTGTAGGAGTCTCTAGCCTAAAGAGAAACTGAACAGGATCTCATGATAAATCCTGAGGAGATTTCACTGACCTTCTCAGACCAAAAAGCTACAACTCTTGTTGCATAGGTTCTGCTTTACCTTGGTCTTAACCATCCAGTAGAAAAGTATGAAGACGAAATATAGGAAATAAAGCCATGCTGTTATGTTGAGCTGTGGAGGATTCAGGTCAATAATTTCTGACATTGCCAGTTAAACAGAAGACCCAATGCTATTATGGGCTACTGGACTCTTTTAGAATATTTTGCTGAGTTTACACACCTATAATATTCAAATAACACGGAACTTAGAAAAAATGGGGTATACCGATGAATGTCCATTTTGTATCTGTGTATTCAAAGTGATTAGAATAGATATATAGTTACATTCTCTTAATGAATAGAATGATTTGTTCTAACGGTGTTTGTAAATAGGATCTCAAGTCTGCATCTTGTACAGCAATTAACCACTAAGAAGAATATATGCAGTGTGTTAGTTATTGAAACTGTACTACCGATTTGATTTGAAACTATCTCATTGCTATCTGTTTATCAATAAAATTTTGAAAAATAAATAAATAAAGAGAAACTGAGGACCCCACGCTAACAAGATGTGCTTCTCTGCAGCTGCCGAGCCCCTCAGTGCCTCCCAAGGAGACCCAGCTTGGAGTGCAGGCTGTGACAGGCTTGTGGCTGTCCAAAGCCGTTTAGATGCCATGGAGGAGGTAATGACTTCAGATTGGGCTGGGACAGGGGCAGGAGTCTTCAGGACCACCCCCTGCACTAAAAGCTCTTTTTCCTAACTGGGCTGTTAGCTGACCACCTCTGCTTACCCTCTGCCTTTCCTGGGGCCTGGCTTATGCTCAGCCTTCGAGCTCTCCAAAATTAGAGGAGGTGGAAGACTAGCTGCCATGTTTTAGGGTACGGCCATAACTCAGAAACTGGGGCTTAAGGCCAGAGAGAAGGCTCAGTGGACTAAGCGCCCGCTTAGGCAAGCACCGCGCTGGCCCCGCCCCCGGATACTCTGAGCCGGGCACCGAGTCCAGGTGTGGTAGTATATGCCTGTAATCCCAGCGCTGGGAAGGCTGGAAGCAAGAGGAACACTACGAGTCTGGGTTGCTTAGTAAGACCCTGTACCAAATACGTACATTAAAAACAGAGAGAGAAACGGGTTTATAAGCTTGTGGAGAGTAGATCTTTACGCCATAAACTTTCCATTGAAAAGTACCTTTCCAATCCATAGTAGTGTCACCAGCACCATGAAAAAAATCACAGCTTTCATCCCATCACTGTTGAATGAATATCGCCTAGTGGCCTTTACAATCCTCATTGGGTCAGAAGGACCCAATGTTAGGCCTGATGTTAGATCATGTTATTTAATGAGTTAATAAATAACAACAAAATTTTAATTATTAACACTCAAAAATGTTATGACACATTTGCTGTCCCTACTAGTCCTATATGCTTTATTTTTTGCATTTGAAGAGTTATTCTGAGGAGAATCTGTAGGTTGCATCAGATGCCAACAGGGTCTATGGTGTAAAAAATTCATTAGAAACTGATAGGGTGGGTATCTCAAAATCCCAGGCCTGCTATTTGGCAGAAAGGCCACCAGGGGGCAGGGCAATAAAAGGAATCTGAGCTCAGGCTGAGCGGTCCCAAAGGAAAACCGACGCTCCTGAGATCCACCCGGGGGAGCCTGGCTTTAAACCTTGGAGAGGCAGGCAGAGATGCGCTTGGAATGCGAACCCCCCGAATGTCGTCCTTCGGGAAGAGGCCGGGAGGGGCAGAGCTGGACGAGGACCCAGAGCCTCAGCACGGTCCCCTCCGCGTGCGCTCGGTGGTCCTTAGGATGCTGCCACCTGGGCAGACGGTCCCACTCTGGGCCCTGACTCTACCCCGCTTCCCGCTGTAGACTGTGGAGAAGACGACCGAGCACCTGGAGGCCGAGGTGAAAAGCCTGTTGGGGCTGCTGGAGGAGCTGTCGTGGCACCTGCCCGCGGCGCCCTTCAGCCCGGCCCCCGACCTCCTCGGGGATGGTGAGTGGCTGGCTGGGCCTGTCACCCGAGAGGCATCACCTAGCCCCTCCTTTGCTGGAGAAGCTCTCTCTGCGCACTGTCTCCTTCCATCCTCCTTCCTTGGACCCCCTCCTGTTGTACCCAGAATTCCCTTGGGGAAGATGGCACCCCCTGGTGGGCACAGGTGGGAGGTGCCCTGCTCCCTCCATGTGCCTTTTCCCTAGATGGCAGCTGGGGGTTGGGGAAGCTGCAGGGCTCCCTGGGGCGCGAGGGCCTTGGCTGCCCCCGGCCACCCACTCTGGGTCACCCCTTTTCTTCCAGATCACTTCTGACCGCCGAGGTGGGGCAAGTCCAGCCGCTCTAGGAGAGGCCTGTTGGACAGCACCCGTCTGAGGACAGTCACGCCTTCCTTCCCCACCTTTGCGTGAAATAAAAGCTACTCCTCAGGTCTCCTGTGTCTGCCGACAGAGTCACCCCAGAACCACAGCCCTCCTCGCTCTGCTCCCGCCCTAAGCACCCATTTCCTCACCCCCACCCCACCCTCCACCCCCGCCCCACTGGGTGTCCAGAGGCCGGGCACTGTGGGCGGACTCCTAAGGGGACACAGCCTCCGCTACTGGGGCTAGCGCCACCACGGGCGAGCAACAGCACCCCTGGACGTTGTCACAAACGCAGGCTCTTGGGACCCTCCCAGGCTTCTGAATCCCAATTTGCTCTTTGATGTACTCTCCAGGTGTCCGCGTGCCAACTGGACGCTCCTCCTACCTCTCACCCGGTGCTGGGCATTGAGTTCCACTCTATCCTGAGCTATATCCCCAGCCTCCTTTAAAAAAAAAAAAAAATCCTATTGCAATAACATTCATGTAACAAATTCCCCAATTTTAGACACTTAAAACTACAAATACCAGAGCTTCCAGTACGTTCACAATATTGAATTCCAAAACATTTTTATCAACCCAGAAAGAAACCTGGGCCAATTAAACAGTCACTTCCTAAGTCGTGTGCTTCCATCCCTGGAATCCACAAGCCTGTTTTTGTGGACTTGCCTATGTGGCACGCTTTCTATAAATGAAACCTACAAAACATGGCCTTTTGTATCTGTCTTCTTCTTCTTCTTCTTCTTCTTCTTCTTCTTCTTCTTCTTCTTCTTCTTCTTCTTCTTCTTCTTCTCCTTCTCCTTCTCCTTCTCCTTCTCCTCCTCTTCCTTCTATCCCCCTCCTCCTCCTCTTCCCCCTCCTTCTCCTCCTTTCCCCCTCCTCTTCCTCACCCTCCTCCTACTACTACTCCTCCTCTTCCCCCTCCTCCTCCTCCTTCTTCTTCCTCTTCTTTACAATATTTTATCGGTACATTCTATTTTTTTTAATATTTATTTATTTATTTATTTATTTATGTATTTTGTGTGTGTGTGTGGCCAGCTCAGCCCACCAGGGGGCGGGGCTGGCTGGCATGTGGTCCTGGGGATTGAACCGTGGTCCCTGTGCTTTGCTAAGCTTAGTTTGTTCTAAGTAGGTGCTTTAGACCACTGAGCCATCTCACCAGCCCTATTGGTACATTCTAGACATAGACAACAATCACATTTATCATAGAGAATTTGTACCAGTATGTGATACAATTTGGATTTTTTCCGCATTCCACTGTCCTCCTTTCAGCCCCTCCTCCCCTTCCATTCACAAAGCCTTGTTTCCATGTTTTCCTTCTTTTTCTTTTCCCTTCTTTTCTTTCCCCCTCCCCCTCTCTGGATCTGCCCCCTTTCACTGCCTGTGTTCTCAAGGTTCATTTGCCTGTGTCAGTCCTTCATTCCTGTTTCTGGCTCTGTCGTGTTCCACTGTGTGTGCAGAGCACATTTTATCCATCCACTACCCCCACCCCTGGGAATGACAGGTTGGTGGCACTTCGGGACTATTATGCTAATAATATTACAAACCAGTCATCTCTGGGGTCTCGTGTGGACAAACGATTTTATTTTTCCCGAGTGTGTGCAGAGGAATGAAGTTGCTGAAAGGGTAGTGAAACTATGTTTCACTTTTGGAAAGCCACTGAGCTGGTTTTTGCCCCAACTGCCGTTTTACAGCCCCTACTCCAGCAGTGCCAGCTGGGAGGTCTCCACAGATGCCCTCCATCTGATTGAGAAATTGCCCTTCTATTCTTAGATCCTTGAGTGTTTCAAAGAGCATTAGGCTGTCACCGATGCTTTCTCTGCATTTGAAAACAAATGCAGATGATCATGCCCAGGATTGGGAAGTGTGGTTCGCATTTCATTTCATAAACAGGGTCTCACTGTGTTTCCCAGGCTGGTCTCAACCTTGCAACTCTCCTGCTGAGTAGCTGGGACTGCAAGCACACACCATCCCGCCTCCTCATTGTATTAGCCGCATGCAGCTTTGGTTGATTTTCACATATTGAATCTCCCTTGCATTACTGGGGAGAACCACCCCTGGTCGTAGCATGTGGTCCTTTTATATCTGTAGCCGGATTGGTTTGCCAGCATGTGGTTGAGCATTGTTGCACCTCTATTCTAAGAGATGCCAGTCTGTAACTTTCTTGTGATGGTGTCGGCTTTGGTATCAGGATAATTCTTGTCTTTTTTTTTTTTTTTTGGTGGAACCGGGTATTGAACTCAGGCCCTTGCGCTTGCCAGGGAAGCGCTTATTCCACTGAGCCATCTCCCCGGCCCCAAATTCTTGTCTTATAGAATGAATGAGGAAGTGTTTTCTTTTCCTCCTCTATTTTTTGGACGAGTTTGAGAAGGACTGGTTATTGTTTTTGTTTAAACATGTGATTCACCAGGGAAGCCATCGGGATATGAGTTCGGTTTAACTACTAACCGAATCTGTGCATTTGCTATAGATCTGTCCAGATTTTCTGTTTTTTCATCAGCCAGTTTCAGTAACTTTTGTGCCTCTAGGATATATCCATTTCCTTTCGATTGCTCAATAGTCGGCATGCAATTGTTTGTAGTATTTTCTTAGCCTTCCTCTTACTCCCGCAAGCTTACCACCAATGTCCCGTTCATTCCATTGAGTCTAAGAAATCTTTGCCATTAGTTGTCAACTTCTACCTTTGCACTGGAATTTGCTCTATTTATTTTTAAAACAGTATCTCTATTGTCTTGAGACAATGTCTCAGTAGGTACATCAGGCCGGCCTCAAGCGCCCAGTGATCCTCCTGCCTTACCCTCCGAGTGTTGAAATTACAAATGTGCATTTTCACGCTCAACTAACTCTTCTTACATTATCCATAATTGTCATGCTCAGCTAACTCTTATTACATAATCCTCAATCCTCTTATGCCATCTGTTGTTACAGATTATTCTAAGTACATCACTTTTATTCCTTTCTCACTTATTTCCTACTTTAGTTATTTTGAGAGTGGTTTCGCTGTGATTACAATTAACTTCCTATTGCATAACAATCTAATATGAATTAACACCACATTCTACTAGTGTACAAGAACTGTTTCTATGTACCTCTGTCACCCATCCTTGTGCTGTTATTGTCCCAAAACACAGCTTTATGCATTTCATGCCCACCAAAGTAGGTATAATTATTGTTTGGTATGGTTGTCCCTTTAAAAGTGGACACAAAGCCCCCGTGTCTGGAACAAGCATATAAACCCCTCCCCGTCCTTACAGATCTGCTGTATGTGTGCTGGTAGTGCACCCTTCAGCAGAGCTGTTTCTCTCTGCCTTAGCATTCACTTCCTGCTCAAGCAGAAAGGAAAGGTCAGGTACAGGCGATAGGTTAGGACTCTAGGTAGCCCCAGAAACATGGGCGCCCTTTAAATCCTTTTCTCCCCAGAGTATCGCATTCCTCAGCCCTTCCTCCCCACACATTTCCATTCGTCTCGTTGGCCCAAGTGCTACTCCTTCCCTAGGCAGTGGTAGTGAGTGGACTTGAAATACCCTCTCCCCAAGTTGCCAGCTGTCTCAGTTACTTTTTCCTCATTGCTGGGACAAAATACTCAATGCCTAAAATCAAGGAAGGAAAGGTTTATTTCGCTCAGTTAGTGAAGGTTTCAGTCCATACTTGGCTGGCTCCAAGGCAGAGGGCAGCTATTCATGGCAGTGGAAAACAGCCAAGAGGAAAAAGGGAGGAGCAGTGGCTGGCAGCTAGCAAGCCTCTCCCCCTCCTTATATTCTTTTCAGGCTGTCTGCCCCAGGGCTGGTGTAGCACTCACACCCATAATCCCACCATTGGATTATGAATTAATCACAGACTCTAGAAGCCACCCCAATGACTGCACGAGGCTTTGGGGGAGGCAACTAGACACAAATCACAGCACCAATTCACCCTGGATGAGTTCCAGGCTAGATCAAACAAAAGCGCAGCATCTGAGGTGGGCACAGTTGACAGATAAAAAATAAAATAATTCTCGAGGATGAGGTCCACTGCATTTCCCCAGCACAAGGAAGTTACAGGGAACATGGGATTTTTGTTTTTGCTGCTGCTGCCAAGGCAGAGACGGGATAAGCTAAAGAGCAGCAAAGATTTCTTACAGGATTGAGCTTTCTTTCTCAGGCATCTGATCCCTAAACATTCCATTATTTTCTGAGCGCCAGTAAACGTGACCCTGACAGTCTTTGCTAGCTTATATGATCCTGTTGTAGAGGGACCAATTTTTGGCATTCTCTAGCGCAACATTTTTTTTTTCCTTAGCATTTTTTACCCCATTAAAATGTAAGACGCTCTGAGTCCTCTGCTCATTTCACGAAGGCCCAAAGAGAAGTTGCTGCTCCAGGGCCATGAGGAAAATCTGGCTGAGCTAACATCAGAATAGATGCCTGACTCCCAGCACTGAGTCCTTTCTGCTTGAGGGCAGCACCTTATGCGAGAAGAAAGCAGGCTCAGCACGAATGCTGTGGTAGACCAAGGGGCAGGTTATTAAGGAGCAGAAGCTATGACTAGGAGTCCCCGGAAGAGCTACTCTTGCCCTGGCAGTAGCCCTTCTGTGGGTTGCTGCCACTGTACCTGGTGGGGAGCTGGGTGGTGGTAATCCTGTCCCTTCGAGGAGCACAGAGTTTCAGGTTTGATCATGAGATGAAAATGTAAGCCTGTCTACTAGGGATGATGGATTTAGCTTGGTGTTTCCAGTTACACCCCACTCACTGTCTGTTGGGGTAGGAAAGAGCCAACAGAAGAAGGGCCCAACCCCAAAGGCAAGGACTGTCTTCCTGCTGGGCCCAACAGAGGCTGACACAGTGCAGCCCTCAGCTGTTGCTCGAGCCCTGGACACCGGCAGAGGCTTACCTTCCCGCATCCACTTCCCAAAGCTGGAGTGCCTTGTCCTACCTCTCACCACCTGCCTGAATTCGGGCACACCTGCCAGCTGCTTACCTGCATGACCTGCTCAGGGAGTTCTCTGCCTCAGCTCAGTGATGTTTACATCAGCACTGGAGCACAGGCCATGGAGTTTCCCAGTCCCCACACCTCTAAGAATCTGAGAACAGGGCCCAGGGCTTGTTCCTTAACAAGCTCCTAGCAATCCTGATGCACGCCAAAGTTTGCCAACCACATCAGGACTGCCTACCTCCCAAAGATGAGCATGCCAGGGCGCCTCTTTTACATTCTGCACCTGAGACAAGTGCCCCACTCACCTCACCCTCATCCTAACCCAGTGTCCCCTTTCAGCATGTATTGCTGCTGAAAATGTACTTGGGGCCAAATTCACCCAGTGCCCTGTCTTTGTGCTGACAGATGTTTACATTTTGTTAGGTCCTTGAGGCTCTGTGGGTGACTGAGATTAAGGGTGGCGGACTAAGTATTTTGGCAGAGGAAATTTCAAGGTGGTCTAATGTTGAAGGTGTAGCACAGGTAATGTTGGGGGCTTTAAGCAGGTTTATACAAAATCAAGAGCAAAAATCCCATTTTTAAGTGTTTTGGGCTGGGTGTGGTGGCACATGCCTGTGATCCCAGCATTCAGGAGCTCAAGGTTAGGAGGGTCATTGCAAGTTTGAGGCCATCGTGGGCAAGAATGAGTTTGAGGCCAGCCTGAACCGCATAGGGAGAACTTGTCTCAAACAAAAATGTTTTTAGTTTCACCAGAAAAGAAATTCCTGTAAACTAGGAACAGAGGAGACCTTGGTTGCTGAAAAGATTAGGGTTAAGAAGGAGGCACGTACTTTGTAGGAAGGATGGTCTGAGGGCATCACGGGAATCAATAAGGCCTCACTTTTCTGCAGGCTCAAAATTGCAAAGTGAAACACTGTGCTTTGAGAAGAGTCCCAGGGCACACTTCTTGAGAAAAGCCCCCTAAAAAAATTGCTTTGTGATTGAATTCAGTGTTCACCCATCCAGGTACTCAGAGGCCTCTGCAGCAATGGCACAAGAGGGCCTGGCTACTGTCTGAATTGGTGGCAGGGCTTGGTGTCACCTATATGGTGCTGGCTTTATTTACAGACACAGGATGCAAAATCTGTGGCTTCCACCCAGATTTCAAAAGGCCTGGGAGGACTGGCAGGGTGTCCTTGAGAGGGCAGCATTTGAAGCTGCAGAAGTGAACCCAAAAGGGCAGTGGCAACCTCAGGAAGCTGCAGAAGCCGGGATTGTGGAATGCCTGAGGAAAGCCACACAGTGCAAGCAAAGGCAGCTCAAGAGAAAAGCCATGAGGACCACCATCACTGGAAATGCTGTAGGGGTGAAGCCCCCTAAGCTACCTGCAGTTCCTATCTTACCACAAGCTCCTGACATGGAACTACAGGATTAAGTGCCCTGTTGGGCTTTCGTGTCTTGTTTTGGTCCCATTCACTTCTACCCTCCTATTCCTCCCTTTTGGAATGGAAATGTTTATCCTGTGCCACTGGACGTCAGCAGTGTTTCCTCTTAACTTTCATAGGAACTCACAGCTAAGACTTTCCTTAATTTTATTTATTTTTTTTACTGGCAATCGAATTCAGGACCTTACACTTGCCAGACAAGTGCTTGTGCCACCAAGCTATATCCCTAGCCCTTTCTTAAGTCTTTTTTTTTTTTTTTTTTTTTAATATATGCTTCTGCTCTAGAGTCACTGAGTATGTTTTTCATTGTGGTCATATTTCTGTAGTTATCTGGCATTTAGTTCAGGGTCTACAGGGTCTCACTACACAGATCAGACTCGTAGTGAGTTTTCAGCCTCCCAAGCACTGGGATTTCAGGCAGTGCCACCACACCCAGTCTCAGTTGCCCTCTCAGCGTGCCCTGGGGGCAGGACCAGTACAGCAGGCCCAGGATTGAACCTCTGACCTGTGTCTGCCTAAACAGGTGCTTTAATCTGCTGAGCTATCTGGCCAGCCCCCATTCTTAAGTCTTAAAGGAGATCTTGGAAATGTATTTCTCAGCAGTGCTGGGAACTGTTAGAAATTTGCAATGGTTAGAGATGGATTAAATGTATGTTGCATAAAGATATGCATGAGTCTTCTGGGGGCCAGAAATGAGATGTTATCATTTAGATCTCAAATGGCCCCAAAAGCCTGTGCTATTAAAGTGAGTAGAGGATGGGGTAATTAACTTGCTGGTGGGAGGTGGGATCTGGTCAGGAGACATCACTGGGGGCGTGGCCTGAGCGCATCTCTCACCCCAGCTCCTCCCGTTGCTCTCTGCTTCCGGTTCACCACGCCGTGAGCAGTGCTCCTCTACTAGGTCCCTCTGCCATGCTGTCCTGCACTGGAGCCCACCGACTATGGACTGAAACGTGAACCAGAAGAAACCTCTCCTCCTTGACGTCGTAGGTGTTGAGTCTTCTACCCTAGTAACAAGAAAGTGACAAGGACAGCTTGTGTCCCTCAAAAACGATCAGGAGTACAACCAGAGAACCAGCACCAGAGAAAACACAGAAGGCCCGTCTTTGGAGCAAGGCTCTCAAACTCAAGGGGCTGCAGGGGCTACAGTGAAAAGGCCTGCTGTAATACAAGTGGTGGTCCCTTGGCCAGTGGAGAACCCATGTCTAAAGGTGGAACTGAAACTGGCTCTGGCCAAGCGGAAATGCAGGCCCAGAGAAAATCTCTTATCTGTCTGTCTGTCTGTCTGTCTGTCTGTCTGTCTGTCTGTCTCCATTTATGTGTTTTGAATGCAAGCCAGAAGTGAAGATTTTTCAAACATTAAAGCTCCCGGTGCGGCCTCACCAAGAAATAAAAATAACACTGCAAAAAAAAAAAATAATTTAAAAAATAAATATAAAAGTAAAACATTATGACATTTTATTATTGTACAGTATATATAACAACAATTTCCTAAAAATTCTCTTGAGGACCAAAGTAAACGTATCTATAACCCTAATATTGCTGGCTGGGCACCAAGCTGAAAACTCTCATGTAGACGACAGGCAAAGCAATCTCAGAGGACATTCACAGTCCTATCAAAGCATATTTCCTTGAGGCTCTGCCACAGCTCAGAAGGCCACCCAGGTCAGCCTGAGTCCAAGACATGTTGTAATATTGCTGGCAAACCCTGTGGGCAAAGGCCTGCCCCAACGGAGGGGTTTCCTGGGAGACCAGCAGGGGTGGGACTTCAGCTCGAGCTCTGGCTCCAGAGGTCCCCACGCATGGAGGCTGAGGCAGAGACCCACCCCAATGCCCACGCCAGTCACAGCTTGGGAAGGCAGGCCCAGCAGCGCGAAGCCAATGTCCAGCTCCTGAGTGCTCTACGGAGCCTTCTGGCTGCAGTCCCTCTTCTCACTGCTTAAGGCCAGTGACATGTCAGGCAAGATCCCCAAGCAGATGTCTGCCCTGCACACAGGACGCTCCCTGCATTCCTTTGGCTTTTTTTTTTTTTTTTTTTTTTTGGCGGAACCAGGGATTGAACTCAGGTCCTTGTGCTTGCCAGGGAAGCACTTATTCCACTGAGCCATCTCCCCAGCAACTCCCTGTATTCCTGCCAGGGCTCAGCAGGCTTGATCCAGCCAGGTCTCTCTGCATTCTCCCCTTCCCTTACTCTTCAACACAAGTCAGCAAAGAAGAGGGAGGAGCCCTGTACTCAGCAAGCCCAGCTCTGTGCTTCTGGATAAGACCGGGTGACTCCCAGAGCCCTGTCCTTTCTGGAGTCCCCTCTCCTAAGGGGCAAGGTCCTGTCAGGCTGAGAGCCATGTGTGCTCTTTGACTGAAGGCTCCGACCTGTGCCCTCTTTGTAGGATCAGGGTGGTAGACCATACTCTCCCTGCCTCGCTCTCAGGGGCCTGCACCCCATCAGCATCCCTCAGCTGTGTCTGACCTCTGGTGTGGTCTGGGGGAAGCCCCTTCACTGGTCTCTATGCCAAGCTCCATGAGTGTGCTACGCCCTGGGCCAACCACCAGTTTCTACTTCAACTTGGATGGATTTTCACTGGCTAGAAAGGCAGAACCCCCAGGCCCTGAAGCGGAAGAAAACAAGCTGGCACCAGGAAGACTTTTCCAGAACATTCCAGAGCTGGCCAACTTTAATTTGGAAACAATTTTTGGCTACAGACATTCAGGTTTAAGGCACATTTCAAAGTACAAGGAGCCCCGTCACTGACTGGGAATGGGCTTTTGCCTTGTGGTTTTGCACGGGAAACAGAAAAAATGACCGCCTGGTCTTTTTTTTTTTTTTCTCTAAAAAGGAGTGAGTTTGGCAAAAACAAAGCTCATGATACTTTCTCACCAGATGCAGCTATTACAGCTGCAGGCCCTCCGTGAGGTTCATGGCTCTTACCAGAAATTTGTACACAGACTAATGTGCATCAGCTGGGCAATGACAGTTAAAAAAAAAAAATGCCTCCGAGAAAGAATATAAAAGTACACAACTAAAATGATGCTGAGGATCTCAGCCACAAGAAAACGAGGAATGATTGCCCAAGTCAGGAAATAAAATATCTACTCTAACAGCCTGAGGCTACAGTGGGTGGGAGGAGAAGGCTCAAGAGAGCCATGGCCACAACCAGGCCTGTAATCAGGGTGCCTAGGCCAGGAAGGGCAGGGCTCTAGGGACAGACGTGCACCTTGGGGCTACTGGCTGATTTGTGAGAAGCAGACATCATTTGGCAGCATCTTGGCATTCCGATGCCAGCAGGGGGTGGAAGTGAGCCACCAGGCACAGCTCAGTCGTTGCCCCCACAGATCTTCAGCAGGATCTTGCGGTAGTCCCCAGAAGTGTCTCCCTGGTCACAGGAACAAGAACATGAGTTAGGCGAGAGAGACCCACTTCCCGCCTCTGGATTCTCCCTGGCTTGAGCACTTTTGTGCACAGGCAGATCCATGCCATGGAGATGCCCCCACAGGTGGGGGAGCAGGTGGCCTACACCTGGGGGTGCGCACCTCAGCCATGACCAGGCCCGTTAAAGAACAGAAAGCTGCACTTGCACCCATGATCAAAGGTAAATAAGCAACCCCAACAAAATTTAAAATCGGGCTGGCGAGATGGCTCAACAGACTAAAGCACCTGGTTAGGCAAGCACAGGGACTGTGGTTCGATCCCTGGCATCACATGCCACGCCCCCAGGGTAGGCTAAGCCAGCCACAGAGCCAAGGCATAGTAGCATATGACTGTAATCCCAGCACTGGGGAGGCTGAAAGCAGGAGGATCACTATGAGTCTGAGTTGCTTAGTGAGACTCTGTAATAGCCAAATACATTTTTAAAAAAAAGGAAAAAAATCACTAGCTGGGACTAACTTTCACCCAGGCATTTCTGGACAACCAAACAGGGGTTCTAGCAAAATGCACAATGTATCCTACTTGGAGATGTATTATCTCTGTGGCCACCCAATGCAGGACATTGCTGTCACCTAGGCTGTCAAGTTTCTGGGAGCTCTGCCCTGCCTAACACCTCTGCACCCACTGTTGGGGGACAGCAGGGGGGCTCTGCTAAATCCCGATCATCTCCTCCCACCCTGGCTCTCGGGCAGCACAGCCTGTGGCTTCCTCTGGACAGCACAGCCACTGGCACTCGGGAGGGGCTCTGTCCCTGCGTACAAATGCTCTGCTGATCACAGCCACACCCTCACAGCACAAGCGGAGAGCTGCATCTTTCCAAGAGCAGCCCAACAATGTCAACTGCTAGAGTCGGAAATGAGGACAGCAGCTCCGTGACTTTCTCAATTCCAAAGTTCAGCAGAGTTCAGAACGTAACTGTCAGTCCAGCCACACAAGAACACGCGGCCAGCCTGGCCCCAGAACACTGACCAGCCAGTGTTTGCCACACAGCACTCCTAGGGAGGCAATCTCGTTAGCCTCACCTTAAACACGATGGGGCTGGGGCCCAGACAGGTGCAAGACCACACAGTTAGCAAGGAGAAAAGCAGAGACCAGACTCCTAGGTGAGCCCACAGGCCCTGGCAGAGCTGCTGCCTTACTCTGCCTCGCAAGAAATCAGTGAACCAGACCTGACCTCCAGGAAGCCTCTGCGATCACAGTTCCGAGAGGCTGGGACCCCAAAGACCAATGCCAAGTTGGAGGCGGCCCAAGATTGTCTGCACGCTACTGGGGGCCGCCCTGTGCAGTTACTGAGCAGCAGAGGCCAGGGATGCAGCACAGGGCCTGCCCTGCCCTCAGGAGCCGATGCCTGCCCGAGAGCCACTGCACGGACAAGGGAAGCCGCCGAGCACAGAGCCGAGGTCCGTCAGCACAGTGCCCATGTGCAGCCCTGAGGCCGAGTGCACGGCTTCTCCACAGAGGGTGAGCAGAAGGGAAGCGGGTGCACCTGGGAGGTGCACAGGCACCACAGGCGGCAGCCAGGGCCCGTACCGTGATGTCGTGGTACAGCGACTTGCCATACATCCGCTTGTACTCTGCTCTGATGTCCAGAAGGTCAACCTCGCTGCGGGACACCAGGATGCGAATCAGGGTCCGGTCCTTCGTTCCTGCTCCCTAAAAAGGCAGCCCAGGGACATGAGGAACAGGCCCTGCATCCCCTGCTTCCTCTGCCCTCCCGCTCCCCACTCAGCCTTCAGATCCCTGACTGTGGCCCTCCCACGCCTACGGCACAGGTGGGGCTGCCCACTTCATTACATACCCGCATGGCCCTGTTGAGCCTCTCAGCAAAGAAGGCTGGGGTGTTCTTGAGACATTTTACTGCAAGAGAGAAACACAGCATAACTATATCTTCAGAAAACTCTCAACCTAGGAGCCACAGAGTACACACGTCCTCCTCCCAGAGGCCGGGACACCAAGCCCATCACAGCATCCACCACCCACCCCCGCACCCCGCCTGCAGGCTCAGTTATCCCAGGATCATGACTCTGGCTCTTTGGAACAGAAACACACAGAGCCAGGATAGCCATCCCACTCTCTTTCCTGGCAGCCACTGTGACAGAAGGACAGAGAAGCACAGGGCCCAGGAGGGAAGAAATGCTGAGCAGTGAACAACTGTGTTGCTAAGCAGGCAGGAGGGGACGGCTGCAGATCCCGTGACCCCCACGGAGACAGACCAGCCAGCAAAGTCAGTGTCTCTGGAGTGCTCGGCCCACGAGCCACACCAGGGGGCCCTTGCAGAGAATGAGAAGTACCATCTGTCCAAGGAAAGCACCATGATAAAAATGGGCAGCAGGTACCCCAAGGGGCATCCAAGGCGCAGTGACAAGGGCCCCAGAGCGTGGACCCGGTATACACCCGGAGCATGCGCCCTGCTCCGGAGGCGCAGTTACCGGAGCTCAGCCAGCTTCTCTGGAACGGGCTTGCTGTGCTGTTGCAAGTAAAAATCTGCCCTGTGTTTCCATCGCAAATATCTACAAGTGCCTGCAGAGAGTATTTTTAGAGAAAGCTTGGCAGGGTATGAGTCACCCTCCTCTGGGAGAGCGGCTAGGTGCCTCCCACCAGGGCCCACACTGCAGCGCCCCTTTCGGGGCCATTCTGGGAACATAAACAACACACAGCCATCCCAGACAGCTGGGCTCACTGTGCCACGGGCAGGGCAGCAGCATGAGGTCCCAGCCTTCGCACTCTCTGGTTTTGACAGTTTGGGTCCTGAAGCTCTTTCTACGCACCACCTCTGAGCCAGAGGACAGGAACTACCCCAGCAGCTGGAGGCACTCACCAGCCCCCAGGACACCTACCCACGGCCAGCATGCCCTGCTCCAGGTCCCCCGACATCTCCCGGCAGATGCTCTTCTCGATGTCCCGACCTGTCATCCTCTGATACTCATTGAAAACTAGTGGGGACACAGAGAAACAGGTCACAGGATCCCCCGCAAATCCATGCTCAAGTCCTAGCCCTGGGCACTACAGAATAGAACTGTATTCAGCGATAGTCTTTAAAGAGGCCACTACATCAACACTAGACTTCTGGGGGGCCTGAGCTGGTCTGGCTGGTGTCCCACCGAAAGGCGGTAATCAGAATAGCCAAAGAGCAGGGATGTACACATACGCATGAGCCTCATCTTGTGGTTCTGTTTTTTGAGACTGGGTCTTGCTGCACAGCCCAGGCTGGCCCAGAACGCTCAGCAATTCTCTACCCTTCGCTTCCTGAATGCTGGGATTGCAGGTACGCACTGCCATGCAGGGCCACGACATAGGATTCTTTTGCTTTCCAAACTGCACCCCCACGACCATTCTGTTTTTCACTTTCAGTGCAGAGTCCACTAAATTATGGCAACATTCAATTCTGTTACAAACCAGGCTCTGTGCTAGCTAACTCTGCCCCACTACAGCTAAGGTCAGTGTGCTGAGTATAATCAAGACAGGCTAGCTGGGTACAGGGACACAGGCTGTGGAATCTCAGGACTTAGGAGGCTGAAGCAAAGGGAAAGACGGACATTACTGCTCTCCACTCAGAGCCCAGTGCACCCGACTCCAAACCCTCCTCTGCCTCCCTGACTTCCTCCTCATGGCGCCCTCCAGGTCCCAGCGTGGGGCATGGCCCTGGATCAAGGGCTTCTCCTGGCTGGCCCTATGGCACCCTGCCTGATGCCACCATTGCCGCTCTCTATAGGAGGCATCACCCAACACAGCTACTGCTGTGTGTGTGATTTCCAACTGTCCCCAAACAAGGGGGGAGCCCAGAAAAGACAGACCTCCTAGTAGCACTGTCCCCACTGCACCCTCAGCCCTATGCCAGGATGGGCACGTGGACAGAGCTCCCCATGCGTGGGGCTCGAGTGAGCTGCCCACAGCTGTGTCTCGTCACAGTGGGGTCCGTGGTGAGGTGCTCCAAGGACCCTCCCAACTGAATGGCCCTACATGCCAGCCAGCAGGGGCCTTTTTGCCCCCTACCTTGGCTTCCCCCAGAGCCCCTGCAAAGCCTGAAGTCCTGGGTGGCATCTGGTAAGTCACCAGCAGGGGACAAAAGCAAGCTCAGCTCTCCCTCAGCCCTGGGAGGCCTGGACAGCCTTACCTGCCACCAGGTGGGCCCGGCTGCGTGAGCACAGAATGGCATTGAACTTGGACTCATCTGTTCCCAGGCGGTTCTCCCCGGCCGCATACAGCTCCTGCAGGAGGAGGAAGGCGCACATGCAGTGTCAGCCTCGTCCCAGGCCTAAGTCACCCAGAAGAGGCAGGGCCACACAGAAAGATAGGAACCAGCACCCTGGCTGTGGGAGCCAGAAGTCAACAACCCACATCCCCTCCCAGGGAAGCAAGGGGAATTCTGAGGCTGGGACCTCAGACCAGAAGAACCAAGGCCAACTCAGGGTGCTGTGGGAAAGGAGTGGGCACGGAGCTGAGGGGCCAGGGCCAAGCACCGGAGGCGAGCACTTAGCAGTGGGAACGTGCGAGACAGCAAATGCTCCAGCAGCTGACAAACCATGCTGTAGACATGCGACTTCCCGTGATCTGCCCTTTTTCACTACCTAGTCCACGGCCAGGTGTGCCCAGAGGCACAATCTGCACTTGCCTGTTAAACTTCTGAAGGCTTGAGCCTCAAATAATTTGCCAACTTGCAACCCTGCCTCGCTGGCCACTAAAAGGCCTTCAAGGTCTCGGGCAGCAGTTCTGGACTCAAGAGCTGGACCCACTGCACTCACAAGCTCAGATTGTGCAGGTTAAGGTGAGGGTAATGTAGATCGGGGACAGCGGGAGATCTGTCCTCCATGAAGGGCGGGGAGGTACCCAGCTCCATCCCACCAGCACACTGGGAGCTGCACAGTGCTCTAGGGAACCGCTTAGCTGCCTGGACTCCCCCCTTGGTTCGCAACCATAAGGAGGACAGCAAGAGGTCAAAGGCTCCGCACCAAGGTGACAGCTGGCTCACAGGCTCCCACCCTCCAAAGCTTAGCAGGTGTAGGACAGTTCAGCAGTAGGCAAACAGAATAGTATTGCACCTGGACACGGGAGAGCCCCTTCACATGAGACCCACACCCACTGCTGTAGCTTATCAACTGCAGCCATTGTTTATCTTCCTCCCTCGCAAGGAGGGGAAAGTGGAATCCAGGTATGTGACTGAGCTGTGGTCCCAGCCAATGAGCAGCAGGACAGCACGCAGAAGCCGTGCCACATCCGCTGTTCCTCTGACCCCAGGGCACCTCCTCCTTCGAAGCAGGAGGGTGGGGGCCACCCTGGTTCAGGAAGCCCGGTGCAGTGCCTGCCCACCCACTCACCTGGACGTCTCTCTGGACGAGGGACATGTCCACATTTGTGCTTTCGTCTCGGTTTCCCTGAAAGGAAGCAGGGTGCAGGGTTGAGCCCACGCCCTGGAGGGACGCAGCACGCCATCCCCGTTCTCCCCCTCTCCTCCCTGCGCCGCCCCCTGGCCCCGTGGACTCCAATCTCCTGCTGCGGGGAAGGCACCTGAGAGAGAGAGATGAGGAGCCGCTGGAAGTGCCCTGACGTGTCGCTGCGAATGGCCTCCTCCAGGGTCTTTTTGTGCTCTGCAAGGGAGGCACAAGAGGGTCACCCTGTTGCTGCAGGCCCGTCTGCTCCTGAGCAGCAGCAGAAGAAAGGCCTGGGGTCCACAGCTAGAGGAGATATGTGGCCCATTGGTCCTTCCAGGGACACACACGCCTGGGACCAGGGGACTGCAACGGCTGTCGTGGGTTGGCAGGTCACACGCAAGGTCCTCCCGGCCGACCCCACTTTTATTACCCACTCAGGTAAACGGCAGGCAAGGCAGGGCCTCGGTGCAACCAGCAGGCTGGGAGTGGCAGGAAGTGGGTCACGGGGGGGGGGGTAGAGGACACAGGGCGCAGAGGGCGCAGCCAAGACCGTGGGGGCGGGGCCCACACCTGCTTTGTAGGCCCGGCTCAGCTCCCGGATGTGCTCGTTGCTGCGGGAAGCCAGGATCTCGATGAGGCAGGCTTCATCTGTGCCAGCGCCCTGCAGGGGCAAAAACACAACCGACCACGTGCTGCAACGATGCCCGGGAGAGATGAGGCAACGGGGCTGATAAGGAGACACAGCCACTGCACTGCCAGTGCTATCACCAGAGTGACTACCCCTGGGAAGCCCTGTGACAGTGTTCCCCACAGACTAGGAAACCATGACTCAGAGGCACAGCCACTGCCCGGGTGGGGTTGATGTATTCCAAGTTCAGCCCTCAGATGAGATGACAAACAGCTGGGAAGATGAGCTGACAGAGACGTCAGAATGGCCATATGGAAATACTCTAGTCCCCAGTGGACTGTGGGTATGGGGAGACCTCTAGGACAGGACAGCAAGAGTGAGGACAGAGGAATTACCAGGCTGGACACAGCAAAAAGGCAGAGGACAGGGGTCTGAATCTTGGCTCCAGGGCTTACTTGCTGTGTGGCCTGGGGTAAGTTACTTAGCCTCTCTGTGCCTTGGGCTTCTGGTCCATAAAATAGGAGTGGTCCTTGCAAGCGTCATGAGGATTAAGTGAGCGTGGAGAGCACTTTGTTCGGGTCAGGAAGGAGGCATGGCATGTGTCAGCTGTGTTTATGACTTCCGCTGCCCAAAAGCTACCCTCAGATTCCTCAGTATTTACAAAAGGTGTATGTGCCGGCCTCCTTATCCAGGGTCCCAACACACCTGGGGGCACCACTGACCCCTGCTCCCCTCAGGAAGCTGATGGAGGTGGCACCGGGCAGAGACTATGCCAGCTCTGCACAGGACCCTAAGGACCTGATAAGGTCCTGGTCACAAACAACCTCATGAGGAGCCAGCAGGGAGGCGCAGTGCCATAGGAGCCGCCCACTGGGACTCTGGAGAAGGGACAGCTGGGCCTGCTGTGGCTGGGTCCCCCGCGGGGCAAGCATGGGGAAAGCATGGGGAAATCCCTTCCTATAGCACAAGGACCCCGTGCAGAAGCACACAGAGCAGCAGCAGCAGCAGCATGATCCCACAGCACCTGGCTTCCTCCCGGCTGTGCATGCGCGGACACGCACAGACACGCACGCACCTTAATGGCCTCCTTTATCTCAGACACGTCGAACAGGACTGGGGTCTTCATCAGGGCCAGGATGGCCTTCTCAAAGTTCCCTGACAGCTCGGATTTCAGGTCTTTGATCAAATCCTGAGTAGACACAAAAACCAACAGAGACTGCACAGAGGGGACCAACAAGAACAGGCTCCACTGTTGAGCAGCAACAGCAGCAACATGGGCTTCACTCTAGCCAGGGAGAGGCCCGAGCTCAGGGGGACTCTTCAGAGCCTGCACCAGTGGGGGGCCGGGGTGCATGGCGCTGAGGCTGGCCAGGCGCTGAATATAGCACTCGCCGGCTCCACACTTGCCTAGTGTCCACCCAGGACTCAGATCCCAGCTTCCCTGTGTTTATTCTGATCCAAAAGCCTTTTCCTCCAAAGTACGCAGAGAATCAAAACCTCCAGATGCAACATAGAAAGGCAGGGAAACTGAGGCCAGCAGAGGGAAAAATACAACCCTGGTCTCAAGATATGTGGCATGGCCAGGGCTGAAATCCCCAACTCTGGGCACCTGTACCAACTTCAGTCCCCAGTGAACCCAGGGACGGTTCCCTTGGGGCATCCTTCACTTCAGATGGGCGCCACCAGGCAGTAGCAGCAGGAAGTGCCTAGGGCAGCTTAGCAGCCCTCCAAGTTCCAGGCCCACCCAGCTCTCTGTCCTCCTGCAGCACACGCCTCACCTTGCCATAGGCTGTCTTGAAGGACAGGCTGATCTGCTGCCGCTGCTTGTTGGAGCGGCTCCCCAGGCAGTCGATGATGGCCTGTTCGTTCGTCCCTGGGGAGGAGGAGGGGGAGCCACAGGGCCGAGGGTCACCGGGTGCTCTGTGCCTTTGCAACGCCCTGGCACGCAGCCTCCGATTCTCCCAGGTGACCCCCACCACATTCAAAGTCATGTCCTCTTCTATCACCTCCCCCAGCCCCCAGCGTCCATGTGAAACTGCACAGGAAATTAGAGTGGGAGAAACACCAACCACCCAGGGTTTCTCACCAAAGCCCTTCATGGCCTTCCGCAGGACCTCAGCATCTCGCAAGGGGTCAAAGCCAGAAGCGTCCGTGATGGTACCTCGGTTTCCAAACTGTAGACAGTCATAGGTAAGAAGATCCGCACAAAGGGGCCAGGGAGTTAGCTCAGTAGAATAAGTGCTTGTCTGGCAAGCACAACGGTCTGAGTTCAATCCCCGGTTCAGCAAAAAAAAAAAAAAAAAAAAAAAAAGATCCGCACATACGACTTCCCTCAGCCCACTCCACCCCCAGACTCTGAGACAAGAGCTGGGTGTGTAAAGGGTGCAGGAATCGAGAGGCTCCTCATGGGCTCCCTCAGCCCCAGGGCAGGGGGACCCAGGAGCAAAGGATGCCACAATAAACCGAGAAGTAAAAGCTGCAGGGCTGTGCCTCCTTACTGCCCATAGCCTTGCTGGCAGGGGACACTGGGCCAAGAGGCTCCAGGCACTGGGCTCAGGTTTGGACCAGCACTCACCGTGGCTGGGGGAACGGCGGGGGTGACGGTCCCGGACCCTGAGTATCCTGGATAGCTTGGCATCGGCTGCTGACCCGGAGGTGGCACTGGTTGCTGCCCTGGGGGTGGCACTGGCGGCTGCCCAGGGTAAGTCATTGGTGGCTGCCCAGGGGGTGGCACTGGTGCCCCTGGGTAGGGTGGATAGGAGGGCATCCCAGAGGGTAGGTTTCCCCCAGGGGGTGGGTACATTCCAAACGGAGGAATAGGCTGCTGGGAAGGAGGGGGCTGCCCAAAGCCACCAGGGGGGACTGGAGGGTAACCACCCCCAGGGGCTCCGGGATACAGGTTGGCTCCTCCAAATGTCCCCGACATGTTGGCCGCCTGCAGGGACACAAGACAGAGCCTGAGGCTCACCACAGGCCAGCTGTGCTTTGCCCTCTGCCCTCCCCACTCCAGAACTCAGTGCCTCCACAGAGTGCCAAGCGCCCCACACTGTAGCCAACACGGCCTCACGAGGTGTAGCCAGCTGGGACTTGGCCCGGGCTCCTCTGTACCCACACCAGGCACCCCCACCCTATCTGCAGAGCATGCAGCCTTTCGCCTCCGAAGGCTACTCCTTCCTTCCCGGGCCCATGGATGAAAACAGAGTTTACAGCCCTCGAAGATACAGTGGGCTTGGTGAGACCCTATCGTATCACTCTCCTACCAGCACACTTAGGTCATGAGGCTTGGGTGGACTCATGCCCATCCAGAATGAGGATCCCACGCCTGAGCAGGTACCTGGGCTCCCCTGGGCTCCCCTGCTGCCCAGAGCACTCTAGGTCAATGGCACCACAGGGTGTGGCAGCCCTAGGCATCCAGGTAGCACCTCCTCCTCTTCTTCAGACCTTTGCTGACCCTTACCTTAAAACCCTCACATCACCCCACCGACCCGACTCAACCTCTCACCAGCTCTTGTTCCTGCGGTGCCCCTAGTCTCAGCACCACCTCAAGCGAGCTGACTCTGTCGCTGTTCCTTGCCAGTCAGCCAGGGCTGAGACTCCTGTTTATTCTACTCACAAATCCCCAGAGCCTAGAACTGGGCCTGGCACCAATTTGGGTGTGTACTGGTTGCACTGTTTCCAATGAACACACATTTGTGTTTTCTGATTACAAATTATGTAACTTTTAAAGCAAAACAACAAATAAAAGTTGGGGACAAATCTGCCCAAACTACTGCATATTCCCACCCCCAGGACCAAACCAGAACAGCCCCCCTTCTGTGGACACACAACACAGCACACACAGGTACATCCACAGCGCACGTGCATGCACACACACACACTCACAGTGTGCACACACGCATGTTGATGCACCTTCCTTAGGCTTACAATGTGCCCACAAGGTGCTCAATTCATTTCCAGGAAGACCCGCCCCACTGAGCACCCCAAAGCCATAAGGACCCCGGGAGGCCATGCTTTCAGTGCACTCCTACCCCTCAATTTATGGAAGGGAGAGCTGAGGTCCAGAGAGGGCACTGGGCAGCTGGCAGAGGCTTGGTAAAGACGCCCCTGTTCCACGAGGGAGAGGGCACACTTCACGCTCGCAGTCACTGCCAGGCTCAGGTCCCCGGTGGCGGTGTAGCTGTGCCCCAGGCAGAAGGACAGACTCACCATTCCTGAGAGGTAGTCTTGGTTGTACTGCCCTGCGTAGTTGGCCACGTTATCCAGCCCGATAGGGGGCCCACCAGCTGGGGGGTAGGCAGCACCCCCCCAGGCACCACCACCTGAAAGGAACACCAAGTGCTCAGCCCCGTCTGTCCCCTACCCAAGGAGGTAGGTGGAGGAGCTCAGGAAAGGTAGCACTGCAGAGTCTCAGGCCAGTGCTACAGAGGACAGAAAGGTCAGGTGGACAGCTAGGGCAAGAGGCCTGTCCCTCGTTCCCTACTGCACACTCAGTGCGGAGCAGGAGGATAGACACAAGACAAGACGGCCACTCTTGGACTCTGTGCTGAGTTCAACATAGTGGCAAGCTCCGGGGGCCCAAGGATTCATGAAGCCGCAAAGACAGAAGGCACGGTCCATCCAGTATAGCTCTTCCAAGGGATGAATCAGTAACTGGAAGGGAGAGGCAGGATGACAGGCTAGAGGGACCCTGGCCTGCATCAGGGAAAACAGACTCTAGCCATTGTCCATAAGGAGACAGCAGTGACAAGCGCAGCTCTGGACCAGCAAGCCGGTCATGCCCCAGGGCTCAGCTACTCAGGCTTGTGTCCTACAGAGTGAGCAAGGCCCGGGGGAGCCTGGCCCAGTGCTCAACCAGTGGTCACAGAGAACCTTGGCCACTGAGACCCACAGTGTGGCAGCTGGCACCATGGAGGGCTGAGGATGCCCATAGCGCTGCCCTTCCTGAGTCGCCTGCCTGTCCGCGCTTGCTGCTGGGGGTGGGCAGCAGCGCTGGCAAAACGGACAGGGCACAGAATGGAGCGAGGTCGGTGCTGACCAGTCAGCTACCAGTCAGCTACCAGTGTGGCCCTGTGACAGGGCGGCTCGGCCCCTGCCTGCTGAAGGGGAGGAAGAGCAGGTCCAGGGGCCCCAAGACTTCACTCCCCAAAGTGAATGAATGCCAGGGGCCCCCGGGGTGAGGGACAACTCAGACACCCTTAGGGAGACCTCAAAATGCTCTTTGTCTTCCTTCAACCTCCTACTTCTTTCCTGAAAACAGGACAAAGGCCGCCTGAGGGTCAAGACCAACTTGACTGCCAGCCAGGCCAGTTAGCGCGACAGTGCATCCAGGCACCTAGACCACGGCAATGGCAACGCTTTGGAGTACACCATGCCTGAGGACTTACCTATCTACCTCTGGTATCCAGGACGACCCAAAAGGAGACTCCAAAATTCATTTTGCAAAGGAGAAGACCAAGGATTTGTTTGTGGTCACTAACAAGGCAGCATGACCCAGGCCACCCAAATCAGCTCAAAGCCAGGCCCCTCAGCGGTTCCCAGGGGTCTCTCCTCTCAGGAGGCAGTGCCTGGGGACTATGGGGAACAGCTGACTCCCCGACCTCTCACTCAGGACCACCCAAGCCCTCTTACCTGGTGCAGGAGGAGGGTAGCCACCAGGGGGTGGGGGGTAGCCTGGGTAGCTCATGGTCTGACCTGAAAGGGAAGCGACAGGGCATTGAGACCTTGCCCAGGGTACTCCCACCCAGGCCTGCCAGCACTGGACTCTGAGGAGAACAAGGCCACAGGTGCCCAGGCAGGGGCAGCTGCACACGTCCCCTTGGTGCAATGCAGTTTGCATGCTGCCTGCTGCCTGCTCCTGCTCCCTCCTCCGGTTCCCTGCTCCCTGCTCCCTGCTCCTCCTCCCTCCTCCTCCTGCTCCCTGCTCCTCTTCCCTTCTCCCTCCTCCTGCTCCCTCCTCCCTGCTCCTGCCCCTGGATCCCTGCAAGACGTTCCCCAGGCAGGATGTCTGGACCAGGCCCTGCATGTACCACGCTTGGCGGAATTCGCCAGCCTCACACCAGAGCCTGAGAGCTCCCAGCAATGCAACACTTCTCTGCCCTCAAGAGGGGCTGACTTGAGTCATTTGCAGGCACACGGAGGCACCCTGTGACCATGTTAAGTGAAATAAATCAGAAGCAGAGGCTTAAACATCATATGGTTTGTCTTACAAATGAGACCCGACGAATAAATATATCAAAGAACACGATACAAGTTAGTCAATAGCAAACGGGGAGAGAGACCTTTTTACAACTGGGAAGGAGACTAAGGTGTGCGGTTGGAAGAGAACACAGCTGTGTCCTGCCTGGCCCAGCATCGCCCGGATTAGATACGCAGGTACAATACGCTCTACGTGCTGCAAACACAGGCCAATCACAACCCAGCGGGCGCGGCCTGCGCATGCGTGGCATCTGCTCTTGGCGCTCGGACTCCAGACCGCACAGGGCCTCGGGCCGCAAGTCCACTTGCCTTCTCTCCCTGTGCCCAAGGTATGCACAGGTACCCCATCTTGGGGTGACCAGGCTGCCCTTTTCACTCTCTTGTTCTCCAGGCGAAGGGGCCTGGCCCACGAGAACTGAAGCTCAGAGAGTAAGTGATTTCGTGTCCATCAGTCAAGGAGGCAGAGGCCTTGACCCAGGGCACAAGAGGGACAGCTGGTCCTAAGTCTCTCCAGATACAGATCCGCAGCAATGGCCAGGGCCCATTAAACTGCTCAGGAGGGGACCAGACCAGTGGTGACCCTGCCACTCAAGAAACAGGGGCCACCTGCCTGCTCTTCCTGGGCAGCCACCTGGGCGCCCCACACCCAACGCAGCTGCTGCTCCTCATGCAAACCTGTCATCTGATATCACACAGGTCAGTTGCCGGCTCCACCCCCAGAGCATCTGGGACAGAACCAGAATTTGCAACAAGACCCCAAGTGAATCTCCTGAGCCCGGGCCATGCCAGACCCTGTCCACACACCAGACTCGCCCTCCTGCCACCTTGAAGGACTGCCCGGGGCCAGCAAGCCTCAGAAAGGGCCTCCCTGGTGGGGTCACTGGTGCCCCAGGTGTGCTGGTGCTCAGCCCCAGAGGCCATTTGTTCTGGACAGTAGGTCCAACAGTGAGCCCAGCCAGTGACCTCGGAGAGAGTGGGCGTGGTCAGATGGGGCACAGTGCTGTCTTTCAGTGCTAAGCACAGGTGGCTGAGGTCCCAGAGGCGCTGCCCTGGGAAACGGTGGCTCACCCTCCTGGGGTCAGGTGAGCCTTCAGTCAGATCCCCTTCCACACACCAAACAAATTTCAGCCAGACCGAGACTTAAATGTAAGATGACCCCACATCCCAAGAGCATAAAATAAAGCTGTCGATAAGAAAGACGTAAGGGGCCGGGGAGATGGCTCAGTGGAATAAGCGCTTCCCTGGCAAGCACAAAGGCCTGAGTTCAATCCCTGGTCCCGCAAAAAAAAAAAAAAAAAAAAAGACATAAGGAAAACAATAAGCACAAATGACAAACTTAGGGGAAAAATTTTCCAAAAAGCCTAGCTACTCAGGAGGCTGAGGCAGGAGGGGCACCTGAGCCCAAGGTTCAAGGTTTGCCTGGGCAATACGGATTCCATCTGGAAAACGAAAGAAGAAAAGTGAAAGACCAACAGCCCCAACACAAACTGCCAAAGGATTTGAACAACTTTTAAAAGCCCCAATTTAATCAAGGTGTGATGGCACACACCTGTGATCTCATCCCCAGAGGCTGAGGCAGGAGGATCATGCCAAGAGTGAAGCCACCCTGGGCTACAAAGTGTAGTTCAGGGTCAGCCTAAAGTGTACAGTGGGACCTTGTCTCAAAAAACAAACAGCAAGGCCCATTTGGGCTGGGCATTTCCGCACACTTGCAGCTGCCCCCTCCGGCCTGCACAACCACACAGCTGGTGCTCTTTCAAGATGAAAATAACTCACACAGGCCCCATTCAGCCTGGCAGCCAGGGGAGCAGCCGCATAGAGCCTGCATTCCTAGAAGGGCTCTGGGGAATTTTCTGGCCTCTGGACGAGCGCTGTTCTGAGAGTCCGCAGGGTCCCCGGCAGCCCCCAGCCCCATTTCCAGTCCCGCTCTCTTCCCAAAGCACAACCGTCTTTCCACTGTTTTGAAAGCACCGGGGTCTATTCCAGGCCTGCTCCCACCTCTTTTCTCCAGCCCTTTCCAATGCCCGGAGCAGGACCACGCCCTCCCTGGGCTCTGCGGTCCCTCCCCGTGGAGGCAGGGTAGGGGAGAGCGAGGAGCCCTGGCCAGATGCTGTGATCCTCACAGCCACCAGATTAAGCAGCTTCCTCGGGCTCCGACTTGTGGGCTGGGTGGGCCCAGTGCTTGAGTATGTATCTAAGGGCCACAGCAGGACTGTCCTGATCAAATGCCACAACCCAGCCCTCAGGAGGGTGGTAACGTTCATCTCTCTCACGAGAGGCGGGACACTGGCAAGGAGCCTGGGGTGACCCCAGGGCCATCTCCTTGGCAGAGGGGACCCAGCCCAGGCTCTAGAAACCCAGGTTCCCTCTCTGGGACCACGCATCTACCAGGAGCTGTGCACAGACTTCCCCTCCCAGTTCTACCCAGCCCTCACCCTCAAAAGAACAGCTGGTAACAAAAACCAGCTGATCTTACCACTCTCCAGAAGTGGTGTGTGTGTGGGTGTGTGGGTGTGTGTGTGCGCACGCGCGCGCGCACAGATTCACACTACACAGCTCAGATTCCTAGTGATCCTCCTGATTTCTGCCTCCCAAGTGGGATTACAGCACAGACTCCATTGCCATGGGGCACAGCATGCGGTGCCAGGGATCGAACCCTGGCCCCTGCACTTACCTAAGCAAGCACTTAGTCTGCTCAGCTATCTCGCTTGCCCTTGCACTGTTTTTGTAAAGGAAAGGTTTAATTTGTCTCAAGTCTTCTGCATTCTTCCCCCCCACCCCCCACTCCCACCTCCGGAACTGGGGATTGAACTCAGGCCCTTGCGCTTGCCAGGGAAACCCTTATTCTACTGAACCATCTCCCCGGCCCCAGCATTCTTACATATTTTAATTTCCACCCTGACCAAGGCAGTCATTTTCTTCTTCTGATTTTTTTTCCCCGAGACAGAGGCTCATCTAGAACTTATTATGCAGCTCAAGCTGCCCTTGAGCTCCTGATCCATCCATCCTTCCTGCCTCAGCCTCCCAAGTGCTTGGATTACAGGAGTGCATCCCCCCAGGTCTCTTACTCTGTCCTTTAGTGAAGAAAAAAGGTGGGAGGGTAGCAGGGCAGGAGGTGATTCGCACTGCTGCTGTGATTCAACAGCCAGGACATCACGCCCTTGATCTTCTGTGCTGGCTTCTGTTCATGGCGCCTGGACACAGGGAGTCTGGCGCAGTCCCCCTGCTCCCTGCTCTCAGGCAGCTGGCTCCCAGGAAGCTCCAGTTATGAGCACCTATCTCTCGGGAGCCTCCGCCCTCCAGTCCTGAGCCTCAGCACAAACACGGCCTTCTTTCCTCCCTGGGACTCTTTCTGGCAGATGTGGCCTCCCCAACTGAACAGGAGGCTCCCTAAACTCTAGACTGCTGGCCCCCACCGGAAGCTGAGAAGCTCAGAACCCACAGGCCTGGGGGTGCTGAAAGCAGCGCGCGGCAATCACAGCTCAGGGATGCTGAGGCTGGAGCTCGGGCACCCTGCTGCGGCCCTGCTGAACCCCAGGGCCCAGTCCCACCGAGTCCCCCACCCCCACCTGGGATTCCAGGAATGTGAGACCAGACACAAACACGCAGGCACCAGCCCTGAGTCCCCAGGGATCCTGATATCATGGTTCTGTGCTCCATACTTGGGAAAAATGTTCTCCCAGTCCTTGGACGCTCTGTCTCTCAGGTCCCCAGAGGGCTATGCTCTACGGCTATGCACGTGGTATCCTGGTAAATCTCACAGATGACACAAGGACACCAGCCAGAGTGCCCAAACACAGGAATCTAGAAACTGGGTGTGGGGACAGGAGTGATGGCCATCCCAGCACAATGGGGAGCCTGGCACTTCCCCACCCAACAGTGGGAGGGGAGACCCAGGCCTCCAGTCAGCAGCAGGACTCCCCAATGCCCAGCTGAGGTCCTGCCTGACCTCCAGGGACAGAAGTGGCCAATGCGGAGGGCCAAGAGGGGGTCGCCCAGGGACAGAGAGCACCAGGAGCTGAGGCTGAGAGTCAGAGGCCCCCCTGCACTCAGCAGCAAATCCAGCAGGCTGGGCTGGGAGGGGAGATCCTGGGATGAGCCTCCCTGGGGGCTGGAATATATGGCTGACCATCAGTTCTTAATATTAAATCTTTACTCTGCTTTGACCACAAAGCTTGGTCTACTATTCAAATATGCAGCTGTGACAATGCTTGTATTCTTTTTAAAAGAGAAGATCCAGTGTGGGGATGCACGCATATGATCCTGGCCAGTCGGGGGGCTGAGGCAAGAGGGTCCCTTGAGTTCTGGAAGACAGGGTCACCTGCAAAATAGTAAGACCCGTCTCAAAAACCAAAATAAAAAGATAAGCCACAGCACGGTAGGACATGTGCACAAGACACCCATCACATAGAGACTTCGCCAAAACAAACAACTCTTAAACCTCAACAAGAAAACAAACCACACATTTTTTTTTTAAATGGGAAAATGGTCTACACAGAAACTTGGATGAAGAACATACCTATACGATAACCATATGCTAAGCCACGCGACACATCGCTCAGAACTGCCAGTTAAAACAAGGAGATACCACTACACACCCATCATTAGCCTGGCCCAGGTCCGAACACCCACACCATGACACATGCAGAATATAAAAGATGAATACTCGTTTGTTTTCTCATCCATTCATCCTGAGAAGGTGTACAAAGTGACAGCCATGCCGGAAGAGTTGGCAAACCATTTACCAGGGGCCAGGGAGATGGCTCAGTAGAATAAGCGCTTGCCTGGCAAGCCCAAGGGCCTGAGTTCAATCCCCTGGTTCCGCCAAAAAAAATAAATAAATACAAACCATTTACCAAACCACCCAGAAAATGCATTTGAAACCTACATTCATACCTGAATACCTGCAGCCAGATATTTGTACAAGTCAGCTTTCTGTTACTGTGACAAAATGCTTGAGATAAACCACTTACAAGGAGGAAAGGTTTGTTTTGATTCATGGCTTCAGAGCCCACAGTCAGCTGCTTCTGGGCAGAGGAGGAGGCAGTGATGGGAGGAAGCCAGGGTCTGGACGGCCTAACTTTCTCCAGGCAGGCTCTGAAGAAAGGTTCTCCCAATGCTATTATGGGCTACTGGACTCTTTTAGAATATTTTGCTGAGTTTACACACCTATAATATTCAATAACGGAACTTAGAAAAAATAGGGTATACCTATGAATGTCCATTTTGTATCTGTGTATTCAAAGTGGTTGGGATAGATATATAGTTGCATTCTCTTAATGAATAGAATGATTTGTTCTAATGGGGTTTGTAAATAGGATCTTAAGTCCGCATCTTGTACAGCAATTAACCACTAAGAAGAATATATGCAGTGTGTTATTTGTTGAAACTGTACTTCTGATTTGATTTGAAACTGTCTCATTGCTATCTGATTATCAATAAAATTTTCAAAAAAAAAAAAAAAAAAAGAAAGGTTCTACTGAATCTCAATCATAAGGTGGGCTGGGAACCGACCCCTTAACTTGGCCTCTGGGGGACAATCCAGATCCAACTATAGCAGCATGAGCTATGGCTTTATTCATAGCTGCTACACTCAGAACTAAGGCACACTTTAGTAGGTGAGTGACCACATGAATGACAACAGAACATTATGCTACAGTAGAAATGAGCTTTGAAGCTCTCGAAGGACACAGACAGACGTGTATCAAAGGCACATGACTAAGGGAAAGAGCCAATCTGGAAAAGCTATAGATCAGTGGTTGTAGTGGACTGCCAGCTGGTGGTCAGCTTGTTACACCCAGCTGAACTGAACCAGCATGGCGCTGGGCGCGGGAGGTCCACCTGAGGGGTGCTGCCACAGCATAAGAGGCAGAACTAGGGAAGCTGTTGGGAGAAGCTGTTGGAACTGCTGGAAGCTGGTATTTCTCTTGCGCTATTCTGCTGGGGGACCTTGTCATGCTGGCTTTCCTGACAAACTTGACTGTTCTTGTCAGAAGAGGGACTTGGGACCTCGTTGCTGCTGAGGATGGCTATGGCTCATTTTGGGGGAGCTCTGGTCCTCACCTTGAGCAGCAAGGCTCTGGAGGGGAAGATGGTGCACTGCTCAGCCTCCTGGAGAAGCTTGACACATCGGCTTTCCTGATGGGAACTCAGCTTTCCCCATCACTGGAGGAGCTCAGGACCTCGCTGCTGCTGAGGACGGCTGTGGTACTTTTGGGGAGAGCTCTGGTGCTTACTTGGAGCGTTGCTCCCTGATTCCAGCTCGGATCCCTCAGCCTGCTAGCAGAGGTCCTCCATATCCCCTGACACAGACCTTCTAGCTTCCACCACTGACCTTTGGGCCTTCCCAGTGTAGATCCGTGAAGCGGGCCTGCATGAGACACTGTCATGGGCTCCAGGCCTCTAGTCAGACTCGTAGGAGGCACTGTTTTGGGCTCTAGGTCTTCAGCTGGACTCGGGGCAGGACTTTATTGTGGGATCCAGGCCCTCAGCTGGATTCTTTGGTCTTTAGTGTGTGGGCAAATCCCTTTCAGTGTGGGGCAAACTGTACATGATTCTTTGGGTGATTATCAAATAATCTTATAGAACGTGTCCTGTATCATATTATTTCCTCTCCCAAAACTAATCACGACAGTGATGGCAAAATTTTAGAAATTTCGATGATCTGAACAACCTGCTGTGGCACTCGTGCCACAGGTGCGCCACCACTGCACACACTGTCAGATCCCCCCATCACAGGACATTCTAGCGATGGCAAAGGATGGTGAGAAAGGGTGAATAACGCCAAGAGCCGGGAGGAGGAGATGAAATGCATTTTTAGGGAATTTGCAGGGAAGTGAAACCATTCTATATGCCCCTGTCATGGTAGATGCACTCCATTCCACATTACTCAAAAACCCACAGAACATGCAACACAAACTAAGACCTGTGGCTAGCAATGATGCGTTGGTGTTGGTTCGCAAAGCATGACCAGCCCAACATTTGGTGGGAGGCGGGGAGCTTTGGATGGGGGGAGGGGGGAGTGGGAGCTATGCAGTTTCTGCTCAATCTGAGAGCATCCCTAAATATATTTTATTTAAAAGAAGAAAAGGAGGACATACCTACACACTTTGAGGAAACCCAAAGGGAATCCAAAGACACAAAGTGCCTCCTTCTGTCCTCTTCTCTGAGTCCATCTCGTGTAAAAGTGAGCACTTTCTTATTCTTTTTTTTTTTAACATTTATTTTGTGTATGTGTGTGTGTGTGTGTGTGTGTGTGTGTGTGTGTGTGTGTGTAGCCAGCTCAGCCCACCAGGGGGCGGGGCTGGCCGACATGTGGTGCTGGGGGATCGAACCGCGGTCCCTGTGCTTTGCCAAGCTTGTTCTAAGTAGGTGCCTTAGACCACTGAGCCATCTCACCAGCCCCTCTTATTCTTTTTTGAGACAGGGTCTCTCCCTGCAGCCCAGGCTGGCCTCAGCCTCCCAGCAGCCCTCCTGCCTCGGCCTCCCAAGTGATGGGATTACGGGAGCCTGGCTCAGCTAGGCAGTTTCTGATGCATAGTTCAAGACAGCCAATAAATATAAATGTGTATATGCTCATGTACTTGTGTGCATGAATGTGTGCTCAGTTTACACGTGTTCCTACATGAGTGACTTATAGGGCAGATGACTATTCATGTGCAAACTCTTCACCCAGCTGCACTGTTAGTATGTGTGTGCTACTGTGGTGTATATAATAAGCAGCAGGGATAGGCAGGCTCTGGGGACTGAGCTGTCACTCGTGAGGTCTGCGCTGCTCAGTTCAGGAGAGAATGGAGTTCCACACAGCTCATGCTGGAGGACGGTCAGTGTGGGAAACCCTACCACCAGCTCACTCAAGCGCTGCACAAGAGCAGCGTGGTGTGGAGGACGCTGGTTTGGTCTGGTTTTCTTATCAGTCCGCCTTCGCCCAGGTGCCTTTCTGGTGCTGTCTGGGAGCTGAAGAGCCAACCTAGGCTGCTGTGAGCGGCTGTGGCCTCCGCACACTGCCAGAAGCAGCTGGGGGTCACCAGGCAGGAGAATACGGGCATGACACAGAGCCAGGGCAGGATCAAAGCAGGACAAGAAGCTAGTTTCTATTTAAGGAAGTCCAGTTCCAGGGCCAGCCCGATAGGTTAGATCCCCAGCACCACGGCCGTGCTGGCCCCGCCCCCAGGGCGTGTTCAGACTGTGACTGACACTGGGCCAAGTGGTGTAATCCCAGCGCTTGGGAGGCTAACTCGAGGATCGCGAGTCAGATATGTGTAGTGAGACCCTGTAGACCCTGTACTAAATACATAAAAAAATAAATTCCAAGGTTCTCACCATCAAGGATTTCAACCAGGGACCTGCAGCCATGTCCCTCCCAAATATTTACCTGTCCCAGCAAGATGAGGGTGTCGCCAGCAGGGCTTTGCCCTCCTCCTAGGTCTGAGGAATCCTGACAAGGAGGACCTTTCAACTTTCAACCTGAACCCTAGACTTCCAAATTCACAATGTCCATGCTGGAAGGGATCCCGAGACTGTCTAGTTCTACCTCACTTGGTTTTGCTGCTAAAGTACAACAGGGACAACAGTCAGAAGACTGCTAGGGACAGGGCCTGTGGCAGCACGTGGCCCACTGGCAGCTGAGACAAACCCTGCCGCGTCACAAAACCAGTGAGCACTTCACCCTGAGCTGGGCCAGTGTGTCTTTGGTTCCGGCTGGTCCTGTCATTGAGACCTGCTTGAAGGCCCCTCCCCCACGGGTAGAAGCCGACACTACTAGCATTGTGTGTTGTTTTTAATTAGAACAGTTTGCAATGCACAGCAACTGCCGTCATTGTGGGGAGTTGGTACACGTACAGAACACACCTAATTCTTTTTATTTTCCTAGCAAATGAACTGGGGCAGCCACCACCCGTGCTCCTGGCCTCAGGGCCTCAGCTCCTACCACTTCCTTCTCCCCAGTAAATGCAATACTTCCGTCCAAGGCTCTGGGCCATGGCAAGAGGGAGGCCACATTCAGCCAGATCCCTGACCCCCATGCCCTCACTCCAAGTCACACAGGAGCAGGCTGTAGATCATTCCAGCTACAAGTTTCCAGCCCTCTCAGTAATATAAACATAAAACACACACCCAATGGGAACTCTAGTTAACATTCAGCTTCCACCACAGTCTAGAACTCTGGCACTGATTCACCAAAGAAGACGTAGGAGCTTTGAATGCTCGCAGGGTACCTACCGGTACAGGCAGCCCTGGAAACAAGCCACGCCGGGACGTCTCCAACCCTTGAACCTACGAGATCTTACTGACCAGTGCTCCCAACTGTTTGTGATCATTTTCCAGTGATCAAACACACAGGCCAGCAGTCTTGTTTACCATGAGTACCCTACATCTGCCTCCATGGACGGCCCCTGCATGTGCCCTGAGCGGGAAATGCACGGAGGTGCAAGACCAGGGCTCTGCTTTGCTGGCCAGGAGCTGAACAAGTCTGGCGTAACCCCAGTTTTCTCCTCCAAAACCTCTGAGTACACTCACTCCTAAGAGGACATAAGGATTGAATATGGGCAGTGCTCAGCCTGCACACGCAGGACAAACGCAGGACCACGCACACTTCCGGGGTCCCAGCAGGACAGAAGCAGCCAATGGATGCATTCGCATGCCAGCCATCTGTGCAACAGGCCCCACTGCGGGCTGTGACCCATGAAGGCTGGCCACAGTTACACGGCCCCTACAGCAGACAGACCAAACTTTCCCTCCAGGCCCTACGCCGGTTCGCTTCTCCAGTGAGCTTCCACCACCCATGCCCCAGAGTCTAACCCAGGCCCCAGCCCCAGCTGGAGACGCCAGGCAGACACACGCAGCGGGAAGTGCAGCTCAGTGTTGCCTGAACTGAGTCCTTGAACCCTAACGTAGCATCGTGCGCATGGTGAAGCTGGCAGGTACACAGCTTAAAAACTAACCAGTTGCCCCCAGTTTAGAAAATGCTAGCAGCTACAAGGAACACCTGCCCCTCCAGGGAACTGCCAACTCTCAACAGTATGGCGAAAGCCCCCGCCACCCCGGAAGCCTTGCAACAAAGAAAGCAGCTTAACTCTATCCTCATACGTCCCCCACGTATTACGCCCTGCTCACAGGCACCATCTACCCAGTAGCTATCACACACCAGGCAGGTCTTGAGCACTTCGCGAGGAACTTCACTCTGCAGCAACCCTTGGACACAACGTGCACCCAGCAGAGCCGCAGGCGGAGGCGCGGAGCAGGCAGTCCATCGTGGAGCCAGGACCCTCAATCCCAGAGCCGGGCATTCTCCACCAGCCCACGCTTCCCACAGGGCCCACTGGCCCTGGGAATGGTATCTCAGGGGTCCAGCTTTGGATAAACTAGTGGCACACAAGGGCTGGAGTCAGGAATCAAGACATTCAAACTTAGCTCTGTGTCCGCTGCCGTGGTGTGACCTCATACTGCTTCCTCCAAGAAGCAATGTGGGATGGTAGAAGAATGTGGATTCTAAAGCCACACCAGCCAGGATCAAATCCCAGCTCTGCTCCCTACTAGCTGGGTGACCTTGGGCTGGTTACTTCCTGGGCCTCAGTTTACCACATCTATAAAATGGGAATGGTAAGAATACAAATTTCTCATTATTTCATTTAATCACTCATTAAATCAACATCCCCAAAATTAGGAGGCACTCTAGGTGGGCATTTGCTAATATTCAGGATGAGCGCCATGAGAGGGTGGAGGGGCTGAGAGGTTGAGGAAGAAAACTAAGGTGAAAAGGGTGTAGAAATTTGTCATTGGAGAGGTGCCCAAGAAGGTAGCAGTGGGATCCTGCCCCTCCTGTGTGCTTCCTGGCCACCATGAAGTGATCAGTTTGCCCCACCATGCCCACCTCACCAGGATGTGCTGCCTTTTCACAGGCCTCAAGCAACAGGGGCAACTGACCACAGCCTGGGGCTTCTGAGACTATAAGCCAAAATGAACCTTTCCTCTCTTTAAGTTGATTATCTTGGGTATTTTGTTATAGTAACAGAAAGCTGCAGGCAGAGCACATTGGTCTTGGTTATTATGGATTTTCCCACCACCTGATGGAGAAAGCACCAATGGGAAACTGGTGATTTTTTTTTTCCATCCCCTCCGCTGGAGGCTCCAGCAGAGCCACAGGACAAGAGCTGATGCCCCTAAAACTCTTTGGAGAAGAACCTAGAGCGGGAGCTGCAGAAGCGGAGCCTGAGCCGACAGGAAGCTCCAACCTAAGGTACCCGGCCCTGTCCTCAGAACTTCTGTTCCAACCTGGCACACAGAACTACCTTCCCCTTCCCACATACCCTGCCCAATCGGGTCACTGGGACTGGGGCGGGGGGGAGGTGGAGATTCCACACCCAGATGCCAAGACCTCGGGGGCACAACGTGATCCTGGTCATCCGCCTCTGAGGCAGAGTTCTCGCCAGCCTCAGCCTAGAGAGACACTCTGAGGCCTGCCCACAAACAGGCACCCAGAACCCACACATGATCAGATGCCAATCCCAAGGATTGGAAAGGGCAGGATTTCCAAGGACAGGGAAGTGCACAACAGGGTAAGAAGGTAAACGGATAGGGTGCGTTACCTAGCTGTACGCAGGCTAGAATGTGGCCTCTGTACAGGGCTCAGGTCATGGTCCTTATAGACACCAGGGCTCTATATGACAGACTCAGTGACAAGCACAGAGAAGGTCCCAACACATCCTAAGTCCATGGCGTGGTCAGTATCTGCTAGAGGTGGGACATCTGTATCCCCCAAAACGTATCTGTTATAATTCTAAGCCCAGGTAAGCTGGTATCAGGAGGGGGAGCCTTGGAGGGGTGGCAGGGCCAGGAGAGAGGGGCGCTTACGACAGTACCATAGACAGTGAAGTTAGGAGGAAACATCACGAGCTGTCACGCAGGGCTAGGCTCTTGAGAGTCAACACAAACTAAACACACATCACAACTGTGTCCAGAGGCACATCTATCGGAGGCCAGGCCTTAAGATATGGACAAAATGACCAGGCCTACAAGTCTCCTCAAAGGATACGTGGTAATGCCTGGTCCAATAAAATCTCAACAAACATCAGCCACCTCAGTACATGACCAAGACCCCCAGACCCATTCCTTCCTAAAAAAAAGTTCCTTGCTCTTTCTGTGTACACTTCCTACGTGACCTGCTTCACCACCGGATCAATCCGACCTAAGCAGCGACCCTTATATCCTACTGGCTGATCACAGCTGCCACCCCTGTTGTGCCCACCTCGTGATTCTGCTCTACGCAACTTCCTCTGTAAAATGGGGCCTGCAGCAACTCACTTGGGGGCCCTCCTGCCTCTCAGGAGCTGTCTTTCTCAATAAAATCTCCCACTTTAACCTCCATTGTTCCTTAGAATTTATTCTTTGGGGCTGGGGATACAGCTTAGCGGCACAGCCCCTGCCTGGCAAGCACAAGGTCCAGAGTTCAATCCCCAAAAGCAAAACAAAAGAATTCATTCTTCGATTTTGAGGAACAGGAGCTCAGCATCAAGCAGGCTGTGAGTTATAATACTGCCCTATGCCATTTGGAGGTCCAAATTGTTTTTCATCCACAAGACTGATGCCCTTACAAAAGGGGTCTCCAGACAGGTCACCCCATGAGCCCACAGTGAGAAGGTACCACCTCTGAGCCTGAGCGCAGCTGCTCAGCAGACAGCAAACCTGATGGATGGCACCGTGATCTTGAACTCCAACCTTCGGTGTGAGCAGTACGTCCTGTCCCTCAATCCACCCAGGTTATGGTGTTGGGTACGGCAGCCCTGATGGACTGTGGCAGAGCCCAAAGAAACACACACACCCCCAAGAGGGAGACGACGGGGCCGTGTTTGTGAAGCCAGCTCGGCCACAGGGAGAGACAAGTGTTTTATGTCACCACTTCCTCATGAGGACAGCTGCTGTCAGGTACAGAGAGGACACTCTCCCAGGAAGTCAACAAGACAGCAGACCGTGGCTGTGGCTGGTGGAGGCCACCTAGGCTGTCCCAGGCCACCCTGGCAAAGGACGGCACCCACTCCAGCCTGCAGCAGTTGCAGGCATCTGCACAGTGGGGCCCATTGTGCTGGGGACCTGGAGACTGCAGGACTGGTCCTAGGCCACACAGTCTAAGCAGAGGCAACATCGGCTCCCAAAGCCTGAGCCCAGATCCTTGGCAGGACCTCCTACCACCCCATGACTCTCTTCCATGCTCTACACCAGTCACCCCTCTCTGCAGGCCCCAGGACACCCCATCGAGAGCCACAGAGGTCACAGGGGAGTCACGAGAGACCCCGCGGTTCCACTGCATGCATGCTGCCAGCAACCCATCGGCTCTGGTTCTGTCCTCTAACACCTGCTGTCACCACCCAGGATACACAGAGTGTGGAGTGCAGTGACAATGGCTCCAATTCCAGCTCTCCCACTCATTCGCTGTGTGATCTAGGGCCTATCACTGAACCTCTCTGACCAGTTCTCCTAGCTAGAAAACAAAGGCATGACACGCTCCTTACCTGATGGTTGTGAGCACCCAGGCCCTACAGCTACCACCATGCAGCACAGAGCAGACGGCATATACTAAGATATATATATCGAGAGAGAAAGAGAGAGAGAGAGAGAGAGAGAGAGAGAGAGAGAGAGAGAGAGAGAGAGAGAGTCTTGCTAATTGCCTAAGCTGGCCTCCACTTGTAATCCTCCCGCCTCAGCCTCCCAAGTAGCTGGATTACAGGTGTATGCTACTGAGCTCAGCTCCTGCATGCTAATAATTTTAACTCCCTCCCTAAGCAGCCTGAGAGCCAGTGTCTGGGCTCTCGCTGCCACTCCCTGTGTGACACTCTCCGAGACTCCACGTTGTCCGCCGCACAGTGTGACTTGCTCCCCTTACCCTAAAGTACAGCGGGGCCTGAATGTAGTAAGGGTGGGAAAAGGCTCTGTGAAGTTGGGGACAGCTACCGTCACCTGACCAGTGCGGCTGTCAGAGGACACGGGGGAGGGAAGAAAGGGTCAAAGACCCCAGGCACGAAGCAAGCCTGCATGTGTGTCCACCTCCGGGCGAGCACCTCCCAGGTAAGGTGCGTGACTCACTAGCGCTGAAGGTCACAGGGCCTGGGGACAGTACTGGTCAGGGGAAGGGTGCAGGGAGGGCCTCGCGAAGCCCGAGGCTAAGGTTCCTTCAGAAATATCCCAGACGGCGCATACCGTGATCCTCCCAGGCCTGGCACGCAGAAGACACTGTCCACATGAGTTAGGGGACCAGCTGTAAGAGAAGGACCCAGCCTGGGTTAGCTGGTGAACACAATCAAATCACAAGGGGCTTACAAGTGAGGTCCCTGCCTGTGTAGCCTGAGGAATAAACCAAAGAGGGCAGACAAGTCTGAGTACAAGAGGGTGCCCACCAGCTATGGAGGAAGGGCCACGGCCCAGGGACGCAATGGCCACCGGAGGCTGGAAAAGGTGAGGACAGACTTCCCTGACAGCCTCCCCAGAGACACGATCCTGTGCCACCCACGAGACCAGATTTCCAGATAAAACTGCAAGATGAGTCATGTGGTCCAAGGGACAGCAGCGACTGCTGGGGACAGCAGGGTGGTTCCCCAAAATATTCAATACAAAACCACCCTGTGACCCAGAGATCCCACTCCTAGGTCACCGCCTAGGAACAAGAGCTGGGCTCGGACAGGTGAGGCACACGCTCATTCTCAGCGGCATCCCTCATGGAAGCCCAAGTCCAGAGATGCAACTCCAGGCCCAGCACCGGACCTGGGATGAACATAAGAAAAAAGAATGACAAACAGACAAAAGAAATGTGCATTCCTACAGTAGGACTGACTCAGCACACACAGAAAGTGTGACACACGGGACAGCATGGAAACACAGGATGCTACGGGAAACAAGCCAGCCAACCAAAGGGTGGTTACGGCATAAGCTCACTTACATGAGGACCAGAAAGGCACCTAGAGACTTACCCAGAGTTACAAAGGCACCCAGAGACCCTTTATCTAGACAGGAGAACGTAGCTGCCAGAGGTGGGGGAAACAGCTACTCTGAGCCAGTCTGGGGAAAAAAAGAAAAAATTCGGAGATGGATGGGAGGATGGCGGCACAATTGTGTGCGTACACTTCACACTGCTGAACTGGACACTTAAAACTAAAATGCTTAACTTTTATGTTATGTATATTTTACCACAGAAAAGTTACACGGTTTAAAGCCATGAGTTTGCAAATACCTGCTGTGGCGGGAACACAGAGAACAAGCACACCGCGTGCATAGCTCCTCTCCTCCCTCCAGCTTCTTCCTGCAGTCTCTTGGGAAGCCTCTGGCCTCCTGGCACAGAGTTCTGAGGACGCACCCACCAGGCTCAGGCATGGGTGACCAGGGAAGCGTTTAACCGTCACCACCACAAAAGAGCCCTCCCACAATGCAAGAGGGGCCAGGTGCTCGCCGCCTCCTCCCACTGCCGGGAATCAGAGCTCAGCACAGCTGCCTGCTTGTATCACAGGTCAACAGAGTCGCCATGGCCACTGTGAGTCACCTTGGGAGACTCGCGGCCCCTGGGTGGGTTCTGCGTGGTCAGACAAGACATGCCCAGCCAGCCTTGCAAGTGCTCTGCTTGCGGCAGGAGAAAAGCAGGCAACCTGGTCTACACTGGTGGGGAGAGCCTCCCACCAGGGTGACAGGGGTGGCCCTCAATAGTGACTCAGTTCATTCCACCCACCCACCTTCTCCATTTGCAAATGGGAAGCTGACACCCAGGGAAGTGAGGGGGCGTGCTCTGGCCAGTGGCAAAAGCCTCACAAGGGGCTGTACTAGACCCTCCTGCCCCCACATCAAAAGCGCCTCCTCCCAGGGGCAGGTCATGGTCTCAGAGCACCCACCCTGCCCTGGGGTATCTCTTCCCATTCCTCCCATCAGGGCCGCCTGAAGCCTGGAAGATGATCCCTGCAGTGCTGGGGAATGGGAGCCTCTAGCAGCTTCAGAGACCAGACTGGCTCTCAACTCCTGACCCCTGGGACTGGGGAGACAGCTCAGCCGTCCAAGCTCCTGCCTGCCAAGCACATGGAACTGAGTTTGATCCCTGGCACCACAGGCCATGATGGCCCCAGAACCCTGGGCATGCTGTGCTGCCCCCAAACCATGCGCGGTGGTGCACACCTGCAATCCCAGTGCTGGGGAGGCTGAGACAGGAGGATCACTGTGACTCTGAACTGGGCAGTGAGACCCTGTATCCAATAGATAACATATAACATATAACATTCTGAGCCCCGCCTACCCACCTGCTCCAGTGCATGCGCACCACCTATCAGCTCTGTGACCTCCCTGGGCACACAGACTGCACAGGACCCAGCATCTGGGCAGGCTCCAGCCAACCAGTGAGAGATGAAACCAGAAGAGGGTCCGGTCAAATAGCATAGTGGATTAAAGCACCAGCAAACAGGTGGAGGGGCCTGGGGTTTGATCCCCAGACCAGCTGCGCTAGCCCCCCCCCCCCCCCAGAGCATGCTGAGACAGTGATTGAGACTGGGAGAGGTGGCGTGCACCTGTAATCCCAGCTCTCGGGAGGCTGAACGCGGGCGGAGTCCGATCTACATAGTGAGACCCTGTAGACCCTGTAGACCCTTCCCTAAAATACAAAAAGAAAAAGAAGAACCAATCATGGCCATCCAAAGACAATCTGCAGAGTCTAATGCTGTGAAATTTGAGACTATAAGAAAAAAAAAAAAAAAAAAAGATGCTGATGCTTTCTAGAAAAAATGGGAACTAAGGTCCTCTTTGAGGAACTGAAATGACACTGATGCCCCAACAGCACACTGGCAGCCAGAAGACAGCGGCCCCACGCCCTCAACATTCTGAATGGAGGCAGCCCATTGTCACTGAGTAAGAGGTAGGAAAACACTTTTGCAAAAGCCTGCAACAGTCTCTCATGCGCTTTTGCTCAGGAACCCGTAAGGGACTCCAGCAAGATGAGGGAGTAAACAGGAGAATCCAGAAAACACTGAAGGAGGCTCCCCACTGACACGGCCAGTAGCCCCCCCAGACACACGTACATGAGACCCACAGGGTCCAGGCTGGCTGTATCCCCAAATGTATGTATAATCCTTGTTAATTAGCACCACACTGCACAATAAAATGTATGGTCCTAATAACGCAAGCATTAAATACTGGTACATGTATTGGTTCCTTGCCTACCCAAACAGGAAGCCCACGGGCAATGTCTAAATTGATAAATGAAAAAACAGTAACACACGCTATTATTTAAACACACAGAGCTTGTTACGAATGAGTTAGAGAAAGCACTAGAATAGCTGGTTTTATTACAGCCTTTCACATCAATATATTTGTCTTCATTTTTAAATTTTGAAGAATTTTATAAAGTAGCAATACATAAATAACACATATAGAAGATAAAAGGTACAATAAGTTAGCACTGTTTGCTACTTCCTTTAATTAATAGACTATTAATCAGTAAAACAGAACTATAACATTCATTCAACTATACTTTGAAAAACATTTTTTAGGTAAAAATTAAAACACCTTTCAGCTCTTGGGAAGCTGAAAACAGGAGGATCACTGTAAGTCCAATCTGTGTACTGAGACCCTATTGACCCTGTACTAAAAACAAAACACCTTTTGCTTCAGCGTTGCTTTCTCCCAGCCAGTAACGTGTCTGATTTTTTTTTAATCAGCATCTTTAGTGTAGGCACAAGTTTTTTTTTTTAATTTATTTATTTTATTTATTTTTTTTAATTTATTTATTTTTATTTATTTATTTGTGTGTGTGTGTGTGTGTGTGTGTGTGTGTGTGGCCAGCTCAGCCCACCAGGGGGCGGGGCTGGCTGGCATGTGGTGCTGGGGGATTGAACCACGGTCCCTGTGCTTTGCTAAGCTTGTTCTAAGTAGGTGCTTTAGACCACTGAGCCATCTCACCAGCCCCATAGGCACAAGTTTTGTGGAGCATGAAACTTACAGAATTTCAGGGGCTTTAAGGCAACATCTATAACACCACTTTGTGTAAGCGCTAACCTCATGACTGAGAACTCGATGCCAGGCCTCCTCCTCAAGCCTGGGTAGAGCCTGGGCAAGGGGGAGGGCAGTGCTCAGGTGCCTTTAGCTTAACAGGGGTTCAGTTCTTCCTAGGCTCAGAGAAGCCCCCGGAGCTGGGCAAGAGGTCCTAGGAGAGCAGAGGAAAACACTGCACTTCCAGGAAAACACGCCCACCAGAGCACAGAACTACGCCAGGCCAGCGGAGCCAGCTCAAGCCTGAGAATGCAGGAAACGCAGTCTCTGGGACTGCGCCAGGGGTGAGGGGGAAACCAGCTTCTCAGCGGGCATAGGCAGACCTGGGCACTACTTCACCTACCTGGAACTGTCTTTACACAGAGGATCTGTAGCTTACCGTCTTCTTGGAAGGAGTGGAGAGCCTGCTAGAGACTCTCGAATTATGCTGGACTCTGTGGTACAGGCTTATAATTTCAGCACTGGGAAGCTGAGGCAAAAGGATTGCAAGTTTGTGCCCAGCTTGGGCAATGTAGCAAGATTCTTTCTCAAAATAAGAAAAGGTCCTGGATTCAATCCCCAGTACCAGCAAGGGGTGGGGGTGGACGCATAGCCCTCAGATCCTGATGACCCGAGAACACCCATTGCTTCCAGGTCACCCAGCTGAGGCCTCCCGCTCAGCCTAGCAGCCTCCACAAGCTTCTCCTTATAACACCTCCTAGCAAGGTCAAAAGCAGCCAGGCACACCGAGAGCTGAAAGAAATCCCTGGAGAAGTCTCAGGTCAAATGGCCTGGGATACTCTCTCTTAGGTGCTGGGGATGGCTGGCCTCTGTGACACTGGGCACAGAGGAATGACAGGCACACAGAGGCCATGAGGTGGGAAATACAAGCCTCCACTCTTCTACACCCTGACATCTCCTCCTTTAGCCTTGTGCTCAGAAGCCCTGTGGCTAGTCCACCCTCCCTGAGGCCACAGGGAGTCCCCCACTCCTTCAGGAAGCCCTCCCTGATCGCCTCACCCACAGCAGCTCCCCCAGCACTTGGCCCCCACTGTTTTGGTAACACTCTTCTTTTCTCCAGTCCCCAGGACACACTACACACGTATTTTTCATCTTATATGATAAACAAGGGAACTGAAGCTCAGACCCTGGCCATGTCTTACAAGTGGTAGAGCCAGGATGCTAGGCCCCTAGACGTCCCAGGAGGAGTGAAGTCAGTGCTGCCCCCCAACACCTGCCATAGGGTGGGCAAGGTGACAAACACCAGGGTACCCTGACTCATCTCTCCACGCCCTGGGTGGCACCTATCACCGAAGCTACTGGCTGTACCAAGGCTCCAGGAATTCTGGGGGCAGGAAGGACACATCTAGGACATTCCCCTCTCTCCCTCTCACCCCAAGGCGGGCCCTCATGGTGTATGACATCCCTAACTCTGCAGAGCGAAGAACCCCATGCCCTGCCCTCACAGGGCACCACCTCACCTCGGAAGCATGGCTCACAGGTGCCACTTAGTCACTGACACAGGCCGGAGAACCCCAGGGCAGTGGTTCACCAACCACACCTGGATTTTCCTAGGTGCTACACAAGAGCCCACAGAAGTACAGCAGAGCATTCAACTCCCCACCCACTTGCTGGGAATTCGAAACAGTGGAGCCCTCGTCAATCATTAGCCATGCTGAGGCTCGAGGGGGCCCTGCAGAGTTCTGGGCCAAGCAGGTCAGGCCAGGGGCCACGGGCAGTGCCCACGGAGCATGCTGGCACTGTATGACACCTCTTAGAAATAAAACACCCACCCTCCCCAGTGCCCTGGTACACAAGGGCCCTAACACGTCAGGCTGGAGGGCACTGCAGTGGGATCACCTGGATTTTCTGCAGAATGGCTGGGAACAGGACAGGGTCCTTGGCTGTGTCTACTGATTCAGATGCCTCATGGCCCAGCCTGGGGGAATACACAGGTGGACTTGCCAGTGCAGGCAGGATGGCTGCCTCCCTGACAGACCCAGCTTCCAGGCACAGCCTGATGCCTCTCACAGCCAGCAAGAGAGTGGAGGTCCTTGGGGGGAGGGGAACCTCCCTGTGGCCACGCCCCTTTCCAACCTGAGCAGCCGAGCCTGGCCAATAGTAACACTCATATACACAGGAAAAGGCTCCAAGTCAGGAGAGTGGTGCGTGGTGTTCCACAAACTTCTGGCTGTCGCCCCTCAACCATCTGTCCTCTCTTGCTTTAGCAGCAGAACACACTGTCACCCGACACACAGAAGCCCCATGCGAAGACCATGTCTCCACCTCGCTAGCAGCTCAGCAGGGCCCGAATGCACTGTCCTAGGCCGTGCAGGTGGCAACGGTGGTCCCAAGACTGGTGGGAGCCACACAGCCTGGGCACCAGCTAGAAATGAGATGCACTCACCCCCAGACCTTCCACATGAGGACCTTCAGGGGTGCAGCCCAGTGTCATCCACACTCCTGTCTGCAAACCACAGCCCTAGAGAATGGCAGGGACATCAGGACTCAAGGAGCCTGGGGTCTGGAAAGTCACATTAAATGGATGTGTGAAAGCTGGTTCCGATTATTAGAGACAGACAGAGAGAGAGAGAGAGAGACAGAGACAGAGACAGAGAGACAGAGAGAGAGAGACAGAGACAGAGAGAGACAGAGAGAGAGAGAGAGAAAGACAGAGACAGAGAGAGAGAGACAGAGAGACAGAGACAGAGACAGA
>NW_004524581.1:18449955-18465195 GCF_000260255.1 Octodon degus | reverse complement strand
AGAGAGAGAGAGAGAGAGAGACAGAGACAGAGACAGAGAGAGAGAGAGACAGAGACAGAGAGGCTGTTCTATTTCAGAAGCAAACCTAAATCCTAACGTGGGCCAAGAAAAGAGGAACGACAGGAAACTTAACTAAGGCAGCAAAGATCAGACAAGGAAAGCAACCCCACCCCCCACCCCCCAATCCCCCAACCCCCAACCCCCATAAATAACAAAACACAAGGAATGGAACCAAATCAAGGCCATAACCCACCAAATTAGCTTGGTTGCTGTTAGCCCTGCCTCTGTTACACTCTCTCCTGCCACGTCCAGCTGTGTGCTGACGATAGAGAATGCTTTAAATTTTTAAGTGAAAATGATTTAAAATGAAAGGTTAAGCAAGGACTTAACCAAGCAAGTGAAAAGAAAAACCAGAGGTGGAACTATTAATAGTAAAAGCATGTGGAGGACTCTTGGATAAGCCTCCCTCAGCAGGCCCTGTTGGGTGTTTTCAGGTTACTCTTCCTAGGCATTTGCCTTCCTCTGAAAATATAGGACCGGGACGATGAGTCACTAAGATCTCAAGGTCCAGCAAAGCTTAGGCCACTCCAATAAGCTGAGACAGTTTATGCAACTTTTAACACAAGTACACAAGGTGGCGGTGGTGGTGCACACCTGTAATCCCAGGATTGCATGTTCAAGGCCAGCTTGGGATGCACAGTAGGTTCACACCAGCATGCCTGGACTATATACTAAGACCCTGTCTCTCAAAAGCCCACACACATGAAAAAGGGTGAGACTGGGGCCAAACCTCCTCTATAGCTGACATATGGCCCCTGAAGACGGCTGTGTACTTCTTGGTCATTTCCCCCCAAGGGCTGTCAAAGCCCATCTGGCAGCCTCATAGGCAGAAGGAAATGTGGCTACCGAGGAAACTGCAGGGGTAGAGCTACCCACGCCCCAGGCTCCAAGGAAGGGGCCAGAACTGCAAAGGGAGAAAAGATTCTGCTACAGTTTAGAGACATTTTGTCCCTAAAAGCTCATCTACTACTAAAAGCTTGGTCCCTAATGTAAGGGCACCCAATGTGGGCCCTTTAAGAGGTGGGGCCTAGAGGGAGGCAAATAGGCATGGGTTTGGCTTAGCTCCGATGTAAACTAACTGTTATGAAGTAGCCCAGCCCACTGCCCACTGGTTTTGTACCTGTGCCTCCTCTGCACACACCCACTTCCCCATCCCTCCTCCACTGTCTTTTCACACCACAAGAGGTCCTAACCAGAAGCCAAGCCTACACCTTGCTCCTAGAGCTCTAACACTGTGAGCTGAAATGACCCAGCCTCAGACTGTCTGTCACAGCCACAGAAAACAGACTAAAAGGTGAGTGTGCAGGCTACAACCCTGGAGTTTGTAGTCTGTTCCTCATAAAAGCCTGGCTATTACAAGGACCCTGGGGACAAGTGAGGAGGGGGTGTCCTAGTTAACAGCGGACAGGCAGGACCTGCTAGAGTACTCAGGGGGAGCCTGAACAGACACTACAGGGGTCTGCTGGCTTCATGCCCTCCAGCGGATGCCTGTCTCTAAGTCCTGAGCCTCAATGTCTTATAAGCTATCCTTATTAATTTTAGAGCTATAAAGAAAAGGGATTCTCCTAGATCCTTGGCTGTATGTTCTCCCAAAACATAGACAATACGGGATTGAACACATTTCCACTGGCTTGAACCAGCAGTGGTCCATGCATGACTGCCCCACGAGGCTGCTCGTACCACTGGTAATACAAATGGATCTAATCACTTTTATTGATTTTTTTTTTTACTAATAAATTTAATAAAAAGTTGCCCAATGGAACAACCATGAATGTACCACCAGTAGTTCAAGCTGCTCGGCAGCAAGACATAAGACTTTGGGCTCCCTCATCAGCTTGCTTTGATACAGGGTTCCCTACACAGTTCAGACTCATAGTGATCCTCCTGTCTCAGCCTTCCTGGCACTGGGATTACAGGCATGTGCCCCCACACCTTGTTTCAGAGCCACCAACAAGCCCCCACTGTAAACTTTTTAAACCCAACCACCAAAAGCATGAAACAACAAATAATCTGATCCAGAACCCACAAAATGAGCCTGTTAAGTCAGTAAACCCAAACAGAAAAGTCAAGAACTCCTGAAAATACAAATGAGCCTTGATTTAAGAACAAAAAATTGGGGCTGGCCAGATAGTTCAGCAGACTAAAGCACCTGCTTTAGCAGAGCGCAGTGGCCAGGGTTCAATCCCCAGTGTGCTACCTCCCCCAGGGGTACACTGGGACAGCAATTGACACTAGGCATGGTGGGGTGTGCCTGTAATCCCAGCCCTTGGGAATCACTATGAGTCCAATCTATGTAGTGAGACCCTATACTCTGTGTACCCTGTACTAAATTAAAAAAAAAAAATTGTAGAGAGAAAAAAAAATTGTTTTAATGTACTTGGTACAGTCTCACCGTGCAGCTCTGACTGCCAGCCTCTATGACCAACTCAGCACGCCCAGGGGGGGCAGGGCAGCATGTGGCACCAGGGATTGAACCCAGTCCCTATGCTTGCCTAAGCAGGCGCTTAGTCCGCTAGGCCATCTCTCCAGTCCTCTGTAGCAGGAATTTTTAACAGATCTTTAGAATGATGGGTGGACATTAAAGATATTAAGGGTAAATTCAAGTTAAAATATGTACCTCAAGTCTGTTCCCCAGAGAACACTACCTATTTTTCTTCTTTCAAGTCCATGAAAAATTTTAGTAGCAAAACATAGTAATAGGTAGTTTAATAGTAATCATGTTGTTGGCCAAAAGAAGATGTAACTGTCTGATAAAAGATTTTGACCACACTCATTAGTCATAACCCATAAAACTAAAACTCAATAAGCAAATTCAATTATTTTATGCATGGTATTATGTTAGAGACCACTATAAGTGGCTCTGGGCAGGATTTAAATTAACCACTTGGCTTTCCAAGTTTGCTTCTGAGTCTGTACAAGGCCTCAGCCCCTTGAGTGGAGAAGGACAGCGGGCTCATAGTACGTGAACTTGTGTGAGTCACTGGTGCCTACTGAGACCTGTCAAGGCAGGTGAAGCCCTGAAGTCTCAAAGGACAAGACCTCGTGCCACAGCTAAGGACAACTGGCTCCAACCTCAATTAACTAGATAAAGACTAGCTGCAGGCATCTCACTCCTTAGGTGAAAGCCTTCCCAGAGATAACACAGTTCTCCTAAATTAACATAATGTGTTCCTTAGAGAAGTCCTTTAGGGACGCGCAAGGTCCTGCCCAATTCCTGCATTTTCTTCAGTATTTCCCTCCTGTGTTTGATAACTAAATACAGGCTGCCTAGAGAAGTGCTTTGTCTTAGCTCCCAGAAAATCTTAAATTCTGATACAGGGTTCTGAGTCTCCTGGAACCCTAAAATGATACCACTGGTCTCTTTTACTTAATTAAGCCTTCTGTATATTCCTTTGGGACATTGGGGGCCTGATCAGTCCACAATGACTAAGAGGTATTATTACCCCATAGTATTATATACTTAGAAATTCAGGATCCCATCTACTTAATCCTTGGATCCAAATCGATTTACAGCCAGGTGTGGTGGCACACGCCCATAATCCCACTCCACACACGAGGATCATAAGTCAAGGCCAGCCCAGACTATATAGCAAGTTCAAGGCCAGCCTAAGCTATAGCAATCCTGAAGAAACCAAAACAAACAAACACTGATTTACGGCAGAACAGCTAGAGAGCAAAAGACAGGGAAAGCAAAAGGGCACCAGTTAGAACTGCACGCGAAGCAAAGAAGTATTACACACTTCTTAAATTAAAAGACTGGGGGCTGAGAATATAGCACAATGGCACAACTGCTTACCTGGCAAGTGTAAGATACTCAGTTCAATTCCTGGTGCAAATAAAAAAAATGCTTAAAGGACTAAAATTCAATGAAGCAACGTAGATATTAAATGGAGGGCCATAAAATAAACCAAAGGAAAAAATGAATAGACTGAAATTAATGACTAATGAAAAGGGAAAGAAAAAGTAGGGAAAAAAATATATATATATAGGGGCTGGTGAGACAGCTCAGTGGTCTAAAGCGCCTACTTAGGAAAGCTTAGGCAGGCTCAGGAAACTGCAGTTCAATCCCAGCACCACATGCCGTGCCAGCCCCACCCTCTAGGTGGACTGTGCTGGCAAGCATGCATGTTCTCTCTTTCTCTCTCTCTCTCTCTCTCTCTCTCTCTCTCTCTCTCTCTCTCTCTCTCTCCATATGTTGAAAATTCTGGTACCTCCAGTTAGAACCTCATTCATAATGCTTAATAATTCTATTCATTTGGAAAACTTAATAACATAATAATAAACTCTTCCTAAATAAATACGTAGGAAACAGTCCAATCGGCATCCTTCCAGGTTGCTTATTCCAGCATTATTTCAAATCAATAAAAACAATAAATGGTCAACCCCAGCAGATCAAAAAAGGTTAGATAGAATCTTTGTCTTTTTTTTTTTTTTTCTTTTGGCAGAACCAGGGATTGAACTCAGGCCCTTGCACTTGCCAGGGAAGTGCTTATTCCACTGAGCTATCTCCCCAGCCGGTTAGATAGAATCTTGCATAACTATATCTATTAATCTGAGCAATAGATTTAATGATAAAAACCATTGTTCATTAGCTATTGTTTTGAAAGTCTGTATTGTTGTATGTTACCCTGTTTCTGTCTTTGTTTCTGCTATTTGTTTTTGCTTTTGATTTCACTCTTGAAAATTAAATTAAATTTTTAAAAAAGGTTGAGTAAGTTAGTGATTCTGCCCTGAGGACATTCCACAGCTAGTGATGCAGAGTAACTTAATAGTAAAGCAGAATCACTGCCTGTGACAAATGTCCTAAACAGGCTGCGGACAAGTCCACAGAGGGAATCCGTGGAAGGACCAAAGTTTCATCAGTGCCCAGCTCTGCTCAGAGACGGGAGAAGGAGGGGGGTCCAGCAGCCTGCTGTTCACCGCCAGCCCCTAGGACAGAAGGCCTCAGGAGCTGAGACCCACAAGCAGTCCGTGGGGACACTCTCACCAAAGCCTCAGGATCCAGGGCTCCTGCTATGTCACTCACTTGTTCCAATCTGATTTCTGTTCCCATTGTCCTACCAAAATAGCAACTGCACATTCTCCCATCACTGGCCATGGCAGCAGTGCCACCACTGGCCACTTGGTCCTCCCAAAGCAAGTTGACTCTGGCTCCTATGAATAGAACCTCAACAAAACCTCTGGGGACTGGGGAGATGGCTCAGTGGAATAAGCGCTTCCCTGGCAAGCGCAGGGCCTGAGTTCAATCTCTGGTTCCGCCAAAAAAAAAAAAAAAAAAAAAACCTCTGTCCAACCCAGACACCTGACCCCAAGACCCATGGACCTACGTGGTATCTCAAAGGTACCACAACTCAAACTGAATTCAGGACCTTCTCTACTCCAAACCAGGTCCTGTCCGGCCTCCCATCCTAGGTCACAGGACACACCCCTACACCAGCCTAGGGTGAGGGTGTAGCCTCTCGTGTGGGTGCCCAGCCCACAGCTTGGCCAACAGTGAACACTTCAGAACAGTCCAACAGAAACAACCCTTGTCACCTACTTCCTAAAAATATCTGTGACCTTTTCAGCAGACAGGGGAAGCTAACATCTATGACCAACCACACCCCATACTGGCCACCTTTTTCCTCAGAGATGCCACAAATCGTCTCACCCCCCTTGATACATTCTTTCTCCCCACTCATACCAGATGGCCCTCACCTCTCCTCCCTGTCCCCCAAGTCAACCTCCCCACTGCCCAGGCAGGTGATCCCTGACTTCCCTCTCAAATTGCCTGCCCACTTCTTTTCTTCTAAGATGCACACCTTTGTCCCTGTGTCTGTCTCTGTCTCTCTCTCTGCCGCATGAAGATGCAACCAGAGCCTCACCCTTGCTAGGCAAGCAATCTGTCACTGAGCTACAGCCCCAGCACCCCCCTACACACACACATACACAGTATCATCACTATTGCCTCCTCCTCCTCCTCACAGATCACAAACCCCTCCTACAAACATCCTGCAACGGCTGTCTGTCCTCAGAATATTGGGGCCGGGTGACTCAAAGGCAAAGATGAGAGAACTCTGCACCTGATTCCTTGGTGCCCACACCCATCACTGCCTGTCACCAGCACAGGGAGGGCCAGCTATTGTCAGGTGTGTCCTTAGGAACCTCCTGTGACTATCATGTGACTATCAGCCCTTCATTTCAGGGTCCCTGGGGTGAGGGTCAACAGGGCCTAATGTCAAACAGTTTCAATGGCCACTACAGAGTTCCTTGCTAAAGAGAGCTTAACTATCTCTGTCTACAAATGCCAACTCCCACCAAGGAAATCTCAGTTCCTTCGTTACCCTAGGAACTTTCTTATCTCAAACACTCAATGTTCTGGCAACAAGGGGATCCAAGAGTGTTGGAAAGAAAAACCCAGAGAAACCAGAGTCTGCTGCCTCCAGGTGGCCAGCACCCAGCCCCACCAGAAGACTTCCGTGGGACACACTGCCAAGAATCGCTGTAGCCTCAAGAGGAAAGAAGACAGCTAGGAAGAGAGAAAGGAAAGGTCCTAGGCTCCAATTCCAGCCCACGCTCAATTCTACTGAGTTCCTACTCCAGCCCTCTCAACCTCCCATTACCTCCTCCCATTCATGACCAGGGCATCCCAAGTCCATCCTGGCCATATGGACAGAGCAACCAGGAAGGGTCCTTCATGTTTTTCTGGCTCAAGAAAAGGACCAAATGGAAGGACCTGGCCTTTCAGCTCCTCTCACCTCAGTCTGGATGCACCACCAGCTCACCCTCCCGGCTCTTGGGCACCTACCCCATCAGTCCAATGTTCTCACTACTGAGAAACTACTGTGCTTCCTCTACCTGCCTCTCACTCAACACTCCCTGAGCATCTAATAAAGCAAGGCCCCTCTTGGGTGCTGTATGAGACCCAGAAGTGAGCGGGGAACTGAGCTGCACTGCAGAGCCAGCACAGGGCACGGCTGAGATGCACGGCCCCAAAGTACTACTCAAGGCTGCCAGGCACGTCCTGAGAACTGGCCAGGAAGAGGGGGCTGCAAGAGCCAGCGCAGGGCATGGCCTATCCCTCTGCTGGGCAGCAGACGCAGGTATGGCTGGCACATGATGGGTACAATGAGGGAAGAAGGGCACTTTTTGCCTGAGCAAAGCAGGGAGCCAGCTCAGAAGGTCAGTCTCCCTGGCTGTACCTTCTGATGGAAAGGAAGAAACAGCAGTATCGCTATATCATTCACTGGGGCTTGCATCTGATTACATACACATCACTGCTTTGCTCACTGTATGCCCAACCTCAGTGACATCCACCTGGAACACCCGGACAGGCCTACCAGTTGCCACCCATCCTGCCTGGCCAGTATTTGAACACTGCGCAGTGGTTTCATATACTAACTCATTGAATCTGCCCAATAAGCCTGGGAAGTGTGTGTTATAATGATGCCCGTTTTACAGAGGCAGAAAAAAGCACAAACAGGTGCGAGATCAGGCAGCCCCAAGCAGGCGCAACCAAGGCCAGGGTAGCCCCTCACCTCCACTCGGATGCTGTGAGCACTTTGTTGTACAGACAGAGCCTGGTGGTCTGGGGCTCCACTAAGCCCCCTGCAAATAACTGATTGTAAAATGAACGAGGGACGCAATGTGATGAGCAGCTATAAGGGTCAGCAAGATGGCCAGCTCCCCCCTGGGGGCCGGCGGTGCCTACGGTGTAGGCAGGGCAGCAGGAGGTTCAGTCTTGCAGGAAGGGGACCACAGTGGAGAGAAAGAAGGCTGGGGTGGGGTGGAAGAGGGGACCTACGAGGATACCTAGGGTCCGTCCCTAGATCTCCAAACTCCAGAGGTCACTGGTGAGGGATGTGTCCTGGGTGCAGTGTCCCCAGCTCTGGCTAGCACTGGCTAGCTTAGCTTTTCCCCTCCAGTCTCAAGACAAGGAACCTCACACCTGCGCTTTTAACCCACTGACCAGGTTCTCCTTTCTGAGCTCTCAGGGACCCAGCCCGAGCACAGAGTCAGCCAAATCCTAGAATCCCTGCAAAAACTGGAAAAGGGTGAGGTCGCATTCTCCCCATGCCTAGGGTCGGAGCCTTACAAATACGCCGCAATGGTGGCCGCTCCCAGGAATCCGCGTCCTACTACTAGGAGCAAAGTTCCCCAGGCACCTTCGCCCCACGCTTCCCAGCACAGTGGGCCCTTCCGGACACCGCGGGCGGGGCCTTGACCGGCCGGCTGGAGGGGCTCAGGTCGCCGTCCCGCGCGCTCCGAGCCCGGCCCTCACCTCCCCCGTCTCCGCCCGGCCCACCCCGCCCGGCGCCGGCTACCAGGAAGCGCAGAGCCGGGCCCGGAGGAGCGCGGACCTCCAACGCCACCGCGCGGGACCTCGCTCACCTGGCACCGGACACCGAAGGGCGAGGGGGACGCGGCAGCAGCGACCTCTCGGCGGGCGCCTCGGCTCTGCTGGACCTTGGCCCCGCTCCGCAGCACTCAAGACCCGCGGGCGCCTCGGCCGGGAGTGCTGGGTGGGGCGGGGCGGGGGAGGAGCCCCGGGGCGGAAAACTCCCGGGGCGCCGGGCCCCAATCGCTGCGGGGCGGGACCGGGGTGCAGGGGCGGAGCCTCCTTGGGGTGCCCGCCCCTCGGGGCGTGGCCTGAGTTGGCCCGGCCCCCAGGTGGAGGCAGGGACCCGACCTGCGGAAGGAAGCCACCGTCTTTCCGGCGACCGGGGCGGAGGAGGAGCCCAGGGCGGAAAACTCTAGGACTGTGGAGCCCAACCGGGTCCTGGGCGGTGCGAGTCCCTTGGGCGGAGCCAGGGCTGCCCGGCGGGGGCGTGGCCAAACCTTTGGGGGGGCGGGGCCTGGGCTCAGGCCAGACCACGTCTGCAAAGGCAAACCATTCTCCTTCCGGCGACCCGGGCGGAGGAGCGCCCCTACGGTTAGCCCACTGACCTCTTCGTGCTCTGTGCTGCGGTGATCTCCAGGAAGGAACGCCTTCTGTAGCACCGTGTAGGTTTTTAGTGACCTTTCAGGGTGAAGGAAACTTTCTACATTAAAAAGGTCGCACTGTGCAGAGGGGGGGAGGTGGCGCGTGGCTTCGTAGTGCAGAAACCCAACGCTCGCCTCCGCCGGCGACCACAGCCAGCAACCTCCGGGACGACGCTACCCACTGGATGTACCGCGGTGACCTCTTCTCCAGAACACAGAACGCCATTGCGATCGTGCAAAAACACTTGGCAGACCCCAGGGAGAGACACTTTGGGGAACACTCAAGGTCAGCAAAACCAAGGGAAGGCCTGAGAACAGAGGAAAACTAAATGGGACGCAGGATCTTGGATGGGATCCTGAAAAAAGACATTAGGTCAAAACCAAGGACCTCTGGAGTGGTTAGCAAGAATGTATCAGTACCAGTTCATTCACTGGCAAAAAGCTCCACATGAACATTTACGAAGAAACCCGGGTTTAGAACAACTTCCTGTGTTGTTTTCACAATTCTTCTACAGGTCTGTAACTGTTCTAAAAATAGTTCCTTTTATAAATGACTGTGCAGGTAACATATGGCAGTTATAAAACAACCAAAAAGTAAAAGCTGAAACTCGCACTCCCCCAGCCGTCTTTCAAGTGAGTCCATGTCTCTGTTCCACACACTGTATCTACACAACTGTACTGGCTTCAGGACAGCGTCACAGCGTATTCGATCTACCTGCTGAAGTTGTGCATGCAGGTGCGCCTGGACCAACCCGGTTCTGCTCAAAGCCAGCATAGTATCTTCATCCAAAGCAGCCTTTACGTGCGTGAGTTACTGGGAATTGAACCAGGGCCATCACATTGAGCTACATCCCTAACCCCCATCCCCCTTAACACAAGGCCCCGAAAAATCAATAAATTGACCAGGCTGAGCTCAAGTTTACCATCCTCCAGCCTCACACACAAACCCCCAATACTTCTGGGATCACAAAAGCGCGCCACCGCACCAGGCCACCAGACCATTCTTCATTACCTAAACCCTCATTTAAGGACTCCTAGGTGGTTGCCTCTCTTTAACCGCGCTGGGTCTATTTGCATTTCTTTTTTTTTTTTTTCATAAATAGGACTTTATTTATCACTATTAAAAATCTGGATCTTGGGGCCAGGGGGGTGGCTCAGCGGAATAAGTGCTTCCCTGACAAGCGCTAGGGCCTGAGTTCAATCCCCGGTTCCACAAAAAAATAAAAATCTGGATCTTAAACGGACTCTTGCACTGGTGGTTCGTATCCATCAGCTCGTTCAACTTTAGCTCCAGTCTCATCCCCAGGAGCCTTTCCAGAGCTGCTACCTTCACCATGAAGCTCCGTGAGGTTTCCCAATTCAAACTTGGGCTTCTTCAGCATTTTTACTTTTCTGACGAAGACATCATGAAGAGGGTAGATAGATTGGCAAGCCTTCTCTGTGTCTTTCCCAGTACTGTCTGGAATCAGTTTATTGACCACTTCCTTCAAGTCATTTGTCTGCACCTCCCGGGTCATGATTTCCATCATCTTCTTCTGGATCTGGCGGACCTGCTGGTGCTGAGTGTAAGAGGTCTTCCAGATCTGATTGTTGCGTTTTTTAGTAAAGCCAACACAGAACAGTCGAAGCAAATAACCATCGGTAGTGTTGACATCAACATGAGCTTCGATCATGGTCTGCCATTTTTTGACCATGGAACACGTTTTGTCCCGGGTGAGGTCCATGCCATGGAAGTTAGTCAGGCAGTTTTTGCCCTGAACATCTTCAGTAATTAGCTTGAATTTTCTAAAGGCAACTTCATCATTCTGCAGGTCAGCAAGGCTCACTTCAAACACACGACCTTTGAGCCCATCAGATGCAATTTTGGTTCCTTGGGTTCTGGTGGCGAGTGTTTTTCCAGTATTTCTTATGTTGAACATAGCTGGCGCCTTCACATTGCTCCAGGCAGCCGAGTTAGACAGAAATATTATAGGCAGTTAGACAGGGCCAGGCCCTCAAGGAGACAAGATGGAAGACAAGGTGACTTTGCAACTTGGAAGAGACAGACACTCCCATATGGGCCAGACCTCAAGACCAAGACAAAAAGAGGAAGCACAGCTACATACTTCCCTAGGGATGGGCATTAGGGATGGATATCCTAAATAGTATCAATCAACTTGAAAGAGCCCAAATGAGTCACTAGCCCAACCCCCAACAGGAAGAGACCCTGTCCGGTATTCATGTCCGCTTGCTACATGACTCGCTTTCCCATTTGATACTGGATTTAATCAATTTTACCTGAGCAGTGGTGCTTGTATCTCATGCCCAACTAAGCAAGTTCCCATGTCTTCTCCACCACCTTAGACCCGCCTCACCGCATGGTTTTCCTCTATAAAAGTCCCTGCAAGAGTCAACTTGGGTGGGGCTACCCCCCTCCTTCTCAGGACAGGAGCTTTCTTTCTCTCAATAAATATATTCTGCTCATAACCTCCATTTGTTCCTAAAATTAATTCTTCGGTTTTAGAGAACACGAACTCGTGCAGGTCAGGTCCTGAGATCGTTTTCCCCTATGTCATTTGAAGGTTCCCTATATGGTTTGGAGGTCACCCACTGAGACCAGTTTTTCTCCCTGTATCAACATCATACCAGTCTTTTTTAGAAAATGGATCAACCACTTTTTTTTTTTTTTTTTTTTTTTTTGGCGGACCTGGGGATTGAACTCAGGTCCTTACACTTGCCAGGGAAGCGCTTATTCCACTGAGCCATCTCCCCAGCCCTGTACCACTTTCTTCTTGGCTCCTTTTTTGCTGCTTTTCTAAGGCGCTTGTTCTTGCCTACTGCCATGGTGCTGCTTAGAGCTCTATTTGCATTTGAAGAGTACTCGGAGCTTGGCTTGGTGGCAGCATGCTTGTAATCTGCACTGTGGAGACAAAGGCAATGGGCTCACCAGGAGTTTCAGTTCAGCCTGGGCTACATAGGGAGTTCAAGGTTCGAGGCCAGCCTGAACCACGTACATAGACACTATTTCAAAAAAAAGGAGAGAGAGAGAGAACTTTGAGAGCAGGAAGGCCGCAGTGCACAGGTGCGGGCTGGAGCTCAGGCTCGCAACAGCTGCGGACTGGGAGGGCAGCCATCAGCGGGGCCTCCGGATTAGAATTATGCGGCCTCTTCCACGCGCGCGCGCACTCCAGGCGCGCCTCTCTTTCGGGGCTGACAGCATATTTTGGACAAGAGTGCAGGCGGTTGAGGATGAAATCCGGCTAAAGGCTAAAGAGCAGCTCGCAGAAACGCCTCCTGGGACCGCCGCCGAGAGTCCAAGGGGACTGGAAAGACGCTCCTGGGATGATTATTACTTAAGCTGCAGCACACGAGGCAGAGGACCCAACCCTTGGATCTGCAGCCTCTAGCAGAGCCGCTGCTCAGTTTTCACAAGCTGCTGAGTCCTCTGAGCGGGGAAGGTCGCCTGGCGTGTATCCAACTCTACCTCCGGGTGCGTGCTCGCGCTCGCCGTCCCCCAGCGACCACAAGGCAGCTTCCCACGACCCACTCTACGAATGATACATTTTAAAATAAACAATCCCGCTGAGCGTGGTGGAGCACGCTTGTAATTCCAGTACTCTGGGAGATCGCAAATTCGCCTGGCAATTTAGCGAGATCCTGTCACCTTAAAAAAAAAAAAAAAAAAAAAAGACTAAGGCTAAGAGCGGAAGCTCTGGGTTCAATCAGTGTGGCAAAAACGAACAAACAAATGAATGTAATTCTTTAGGCTGAAATTTAATCTGTTTGTAGCAGTAACACCCTGTGAGCAAAATAGGCACAAACCAAAGTTCCAACTGCAGAGTTCTAGTTCCTACTCCGACCTTTCCAAGTGGAGCCTCCTCCCATCCTCTGCTGGTTCACCTATAAAATCTTCGAAGTGATTTATAAAAATCCAGACAATAATCCTGGCTTCCTTGCTGCTCAGGGTGGATGCAAACACCAAATGGAGTAAGAGAAGGTAAAGGCCTTACAAAAGCAAGGTCACCTGCTGCAATGTGGGTTGCACTGATTCTTTTGACGGGAGTGAGAGGCTGAACCAGCCATAGGACGCCCCTGCTCTGTACCAGGCACAGAGAAACCAAAGAATATTCTCTCTCTCTCTCTCTCTCTCTCTCTCTCTCTCTCTATCTCTATCTCTCTCTCTCTCTCTTTGAGACAGGGTCTGGGTGTACAATTAAGGTCGTTCCTGAACTCACTTTGCACCCCAAGCTGGCCTTCAACTCTCAGCAATCCTCCTGCCTCAGCCTCCCAGGTGCTGAAATTTATCCCTGCTTTCTTAACAGGGCTCCTAATCTTATGAGGAGATAAACCATAAATGTCACGGGAAGCAGAGGTTTGCAGGGAGGCCAGCGGGGAGACACAATGTCTTCTTATCCTTCCCGTGAGACTTGACAAGAGTCAGCTTTTAATTTTTTGTCATGTTAATTCTTTTTTTTTTTTTTTTTGGTGGTACCAGGGATTGAACTCAGGACCTTGCTCTTGCCAGGCAAATGCTTATTTTACTGAGCTATCTCCCTAGCCCTAAATCATGTTAATTCTCTTTAAAAATTATTATTTTAAGTTATACATTTACCTTTAGTGTTATAGCTGCCCCCCCTGTGTGTGTGTGTGTGTGTGTGTGTGTATGTGTGTGCATTTTCCTGGATTCTAAATTGAATGCTACGATAGTGTATTTTCAAAGAAAGTTTACTTGTTGGTGCTTTATGTTATGGGTTAACTCTGCATAGGAAACAGATCAGCCAGACAGAAGTTTGAATAGAGCCTTTTATTTACTGAGCTCAGATCTGTCAGCCACTTCTCACGCAGGAGAAGGCTGATCAGCCCGGAATGTAGGTAGCAGGGGGGTATTTATAACAGAAATCACATCCAGTTTGGTAAGCAAATTTGTTATCTAGTACAGAACAACAAAAACTGTATTCATTTGACACAGCTGCAAACTGCTTATAACTAAAAGGTCTTTTACAGCTTAGTGATAAGTGTATACTTTTATAAGATATATCTTAAGCTGACTATGTTATAGGAGATGGTTGGGGAGGGAGTTTGTGTTAGCTTGCTGCCTTGACAAGAAACAGTTATTTATTGTTGAACAGCCTTGAGCCGAAAGGGAGTATACATTTGTTAGAGCAGATAACAGGAAGCACAAGGGGTTTTTATAATTTTCTGCAGTTATGACACAAAACTCTGTTAACCCTTTACACGTTAGTAAAAAAAAAATGTAGTCATAATTCTCCCACTACATCATGTTTAGCTTCATTCCACACATTTTCTTATGCAAAGCTTTTGTGGCTTTTAAATTATAAATACACTGATGTGCTGGGGAGATAGCCCAGCGGTCTAAGTGCCTGCCTGGAAAGCCCAGGGTCACGACTTGGATCGCCAGCACCACATGCCCTGCTGGCCCCCCACTGGGTGCACCGAGCCAGCCACCAAAACTGGGCGTGGCTGCATGTTGCAATCCCAGCGCTGGGGAGGCTGAAACAGGAGGATCACTAGGAGTCCAGTTGTAATAGGCAGCTGAGTTAGATAGAAATATTATAGGCAGTCAGACAGGGCCAGGCCCTCAAAGGAGACAGCACAGAAGACAAGTTACCTTACAACTGTGGGAGGGATGGATGCTCCTGCTGTGAGCCAGACCTAAAGAGCAAACACATGCTAACCTCCCTAAAGATTGGCATCCGGGATTGATCATCACCCTGAGGGAGACCAAGAATCATTAATCCGACTACTACTGGATGGCTACCTGATAAAGTCCTGTTCTACATTCATGCCCACTTGCTATGTGACTCCTTTCCCCATTTGGTCCTGGACTTCATGAATTTTACCTGAGAAGTGGTGCTTGTAATCCCATTGGTTGACCATAGTTTTGTCCCACCTCCTGCCCACCTAAGCGAGTTCCCATTCTCTCCACCTTAGCCCTGCATGGTTTTACACTATAAAAGTCCCTGGAAGAGACAGCTTCCTGGGGAACAACCAGCCCGGGCCCCCCTCCTGTCCCTCTCTTGGACAGGAGCTTTCTTTCTCTCAATACATATATTCTACTCATAACCTCCGTTTGTTCCTAAAATTCATTCTTCGGTTTTAGAGAACACAAACTCATGCAGGTCAGGTCGGGAGGTCATTTTTTCCTATGTCGTTTGAAGGTCACCCACCCAAGATCAGTTTTTCTCCCTGTATCACAATCTGCATAGTGAGACCCTGTAC
>NW_004524581.1:18446828-18449855 GCF_000260255.1 Octodon degus | reverse complement strand
TATATATATATTTTTTGGTGGAACCGGGGATTGAACTCAGGCCCTTCTACTTGCCAGGGAAGTGCTTATTCTACTGAGCCATCTCCCCGGCCCCGCAAATATATATTTTTTAAAAATTATAAATACACTGAGACAAGCATGGTGGCACATTCCTGTTATCCCAGCACTTGGGAAGCTATCGCAGGAGTATGTCCAAGAGTTCAAGGCCCACTGGAACTACATACCAAGACCCTGTCTCAAATAACAACAACAAAAAGTTATAAATACCTTTGGATTTTGTTAAGATTTTACCCTCAATTCGTATGTCATTATTATTCAGAAGTAGACTTTCTGGAGTTTGGTGTTTTGTTTTCAGGTGTTTTTTTTTTTTTTTTTAAGCAATCAAATTGTCATTTATTTCTGACTTTAATGCTTGGAGATAAAGAAATGGTTTTTTTGTTTGTTTTTTTCTTTTCTTTAGAATTTGTTGAGACTTCCTTTGTGGCTTCATATACAAATTTGTTTTCATGAACATGTTTCCATTCCTTATAGTACAAAGTTCTGTCTCTCTCAACTCAAGTTGCTAATCAGATTATTTAGATTGCTTATCTCTTTTTATTTAGCTTTTCCAACTCAAGTTATTGATTGTTTTGAGGGTAAGTGTATGTTTCTCATTTTTATTGTAGATTCTCAATTTCTCTCTACAACCTGATCTGATTTGACCTTTTAATTTTATTTATTTATTTATTTGTTTATTTAGGTACTGGGGATCAAACTCAGGACCTTGCACTTGCCAAGCAGGCGCTTAAGCCACTGAGCTTTCTCTCCGGCCCCTTGGCCTTTTAATTTTGAGAGCAAACTATTAAGTTCCTAGATTATGTCTTTCTTCCTCGGCTTTTGTTGCTGAGACAAAATACCCAACACCCAATGTAAAAAGAGGAAAGGTTTATTTAGCTCATAGCTTGTGGAGGTTTCAGTCCATACTCCGCTGGCTCCAAGGCAGGGTAGCCTGGTAAAGGAACAAGAGCTCACGGCAAAAGAAGATACCAAAAGCTGAAAGAGCAAAGGGGAAGAGAGAGAAACAAGCCTCTTTTCCTCCCTTGTAGTGCCCGCAGGCTCCCTGCCCTGGGGCATTCACACCTCCAACTCCAGTAGATTCAGCCACCTCAGACATCCCACCCCCCACGACCACAAGAGGTTTTGGGGGAGCCTCCAGACACAAACTACCACAGCTGAGGAACCATGGTTACTTACCATGGCTTCTATTAAGGCCATATTGGGGCTGGGTGATGCGTCTGTAACGGATCATTAACTCCCCACCTTGTAAGCTACGCACGGAAACTAAGTCCACACAGGTTGTTAGGTGATGAGACTGCTTATCCTGTTTTACAGAAGACCACTTCATCCACATTTGATGCAGTGCGAAACATTCCTTTCAAGAACAAACATAACAGGCTGGTGAGATGGCTCAGTGGTCTAAAGCAGCTACTTAGAACAAGCTTAGCAAAGCACAGGGACCGCGGTTCAATCCCCCAGCACCACATGCCAGCCCGCCCCGCCCCCTGGTGGGCTGAGCTGGCCACACACACACACACACATACACACAAATAAATAAATAAAATTTAAAAAAAAGAACAAACATAGCAATATAATTGTACTGCTCCTGAGACCACAAGCTTTAGTTATTCTATACACATTCATTTCATTAATTTTACTCGTACTGTTTCTGTCAATGCCAAGGGCACAGGACCCTGTTGAATGAAACATGACACCAATCTTGAGACAAGGGCCGGGGAGATAGCTCAGCAGGCCTTAGTGCCTGCCTGGCAAGCGCAAGATCCTGAGTTTAATCTCTGGTATACATATATATGAAAAGTAACCCCTCCAGTTAAAACCAAAGGTAGGGCTGGGAGATAGCTCAGTAGAATAAGCACTTGCCTGGCAAGCGCAAAGTCCTGAGTTCAATCCCTAGCTCCACCAATAAATAAATAAATTAATTAATTAATAAAAAACAGAATTAGCATTAAAAAAATAAATAAATAAAACCCAAGGTAAAGGTCCCTGGCAGTGCTTTTTCCTGGATGGAGCATTTCTCTCTTGGAATTCACCCACTGCTGTCTTATAGCTTGTCAACAAACTCTTCTCTGTTCTTAGACTATCAGTAATTTTTTTAACCACCAGACTTGTACGTGCTGCACTTTGCACAGCGTCATACAAGTTCAAAACTGTTTTGTCCTTTTGCGGTTTGACCTCTTTCATTACCTTTTCTGTTAATATTGCTGTTCTATTTGTCTAGACATCGCTTTTATTTTTACATCTTTATTACTGTTCAGTTTTGTCCTCTTTCACAAGATTTTAAACATTTATCTGAATAAATACTCTTATTGTTTTTGAGACAGGATTTTACTTTGTAGTTCCTACTGCAGGAACTTTGTGATCCTTCTGCCTCAGCCTTCGGAGTCCTGGGATTACAGGTGTGTGCCACCACTCCTGGCTGAACATCTACTATTATCTGGTCCATTTAACACATTCAGATAACCCGATCAATTAACCAATTCATACTGACAATTAATACAATAAAGTTCTTACCACCTGCCTTTCCATTGGGAGGTGCTTAGCAACAGATTCATCACATATTTCATTTTTATCCCACCTAGGAGAAGGACTTTCAGAATTGCTTCAGGAAGCTGCAAGAATGGGCTAAGTGGGCTGGCCAAATAGCTCGTTAGATTAAAGCACCTTCAAGCAGTCCCAGGGGCCAGGGGTTTGTTCCCCAGCCGGCCCCGCCCCCTGAGGCACACTGAGGTGGCAATTGAGACTGGATGTAGTAGCACACGCCTGTAATCCCAGCTCTTGGGAGGCTGTAGACAGGTGGATCACTATAAGTCCGATCTAGCAGTGAGACCCTGAACACCCTGTAGACCCTTCCCTAAAATACAAAAACAATAAAAAGAAAATCTGCGGGGCTGGGGAGATGGCTCAATAGAATAAGCGCTTCCCTGGCAAGCTCAAGGGCCTGAGTTCAATCCCTGGTTCCACCAAAAAAAA
>NW_004524581.1:18429880-18446487 GCF_000260255.1 Octodon degus | reverse complement strand
AACCTTAAACACTCATCCTGTATCTTGATGATATTGTTGTCACACAGGTCCCATCCCTGACCAGGAACTGGAAGTGCCTGCGGCCACTCCAACACAAGGCCAGTGAGAAGTAAGATGGGTGGGGAAGCAGAGTGGAAACATCCAGCCACCCTCCCACATGTACATGAAACACCTTGCCTCTGTGACTTCTACAGAAATATCCGAGAAGGGAAACCCTCGCCGAGCCGCTCCCACGGAGACCTTGTGAGGAATCTGCAGCTTCCTGGTGAGCCTTTACTGCTGGTGTTGAGGAACCAGTACCGAACCCAATGGACAGCGCTGTGCACCAAGGAGTCAGAAGGCATCCAACTGTATCAGGCAGGCAGGCGATGGGGAATCAGTCCCAAAGCACCAGCCCAGAGCCCGCCTTGGGCTTAGTTTATGATACAGGTTTGCGGGCAGGAAGAACAAAAGCTGAAAAACGTTGTGCCTTTTTATTTGGTAGCATCACTTATCTCTCTTTGCTGGGCAGAAAGTCCTTGAAGTAAGTAACAGGGTTGGTCAACTCTCTTTGCTAGAAAGTATGAAGTATGCGGCTGGGTGCAGGCACTCCGAATGGGGTCAGGTTATCTCCGGGGTAATCAGTCAAGGCTGAGTCAAACAGACAAGTTACATGGTGGGCTGCATGGTCTTATGTTGTCCTAATATGGGGTCAGACTACTATTTGATTTTAATTTTTAAAAATTTCCATCACAGTGGGCCTTGGAAAGTGGGACTACTGCCCTGGTCTTCAGGCCTTTCTGACCCACATCCAGGCTGAACCTCTACAACTCCAGGGGTCCGCCCTCAGACCTGCCATCCAGGGTGGACGAGATGTAGACCCTTTCTTATTTTCCCCAAACCACCCAGGGCACCCCAAGAGAAAATCCAACGCCTCGGATTGGTGTGTGCTCCGCCTTGCCCTTTGCAGCCTGAGGACCTTTGCCTGCCTCAAAATGTGAGGGCACGCGCGTGTGTGTGTGCGTGTTTTACTGGGGACTGAACCCGGGGCTCTTGCACTGAGCCTTTTTTGCTTTTTAATTTTGAAAGAGGATTTTGCTACATGGCTCAGCTGTTCCCACAGAACTGTGCGTGTCTCATCCCGGCAGCTTCCTCCTGCTGCCTCATCACCAGCAATAACTTCTCTCCTCTTTTCCCATTGGCTGCTCTGACTCACCATCCAGGGTTTTGCTGAACGCTTACCGCTTCTAAAACCTCTCTGACTTCTTTGTACATGGTAATGGGCTGAATGTGTACTGCTCTCGCTCTCCCCAGCACCAAACTCCAGAAATGATAGGGGAGGAAAGCAACTAAGCATTTTAAAACAGATAACAGGATGTGTCCCAAGAATCCCAATTACTGAGGTATGCGTAAAGGTCTGAAGCAGACAGAGTCAGAGTTAATGGCCCACACATATTCTAATTTTTTTTAATTATTTATTTATTTTTATTTATTACATTTATTTATTGTGTGTGTGTGTGTGGCCAGCTCAGCCCACCAGGGGGCGGGGCTGGCTGGCATGTGGTGCTGGGGGATCGAACCGTGGTCCCTGTGCTTTGCCAAGCTTGTTTCAAGTAGGTGCTTTAGACCACTGAGCCATCTCTCCAGCCCCTCTAATTTTTTAAAAAATGTATTTAGTACAAGAGCTACAGGGTCTATAGGGTCTCACTATGTAGACTGGACTCATAGTAAGTCTCCTGCTTTCAGCCTTCCAAGTCCTGGGATTACAGGCATATGCTACTACTGTCTCAGCACACACCAGAGGCGGGGCCAGCACGGCACACTGGGGATCGTATCCCAGCTGCTGCGTCTGCCTAAGCAAGTGCTTTAGTTCACTGAGCTATCTGACCAGCCCTGGCCCACACATATTCTGCAAATGTACAACCTATCCCATCCTTGTGGGAACTTAGGAGACAAGCCATGCCCAGAGAGGCCCGCTCAGCCCACCAGGTGGTGGCAGCCCCAAGGTCATGTCTGTGCCGTGAGATAGCACATAAAATATGGCCCTGCCACCTGCCCTGCACTGGAGAACAGCAGGTGTCACATGCCCCTGAATGCAAATTACCTGGCTTTGACGTCACAGACCAGGAGTGGCCCTAAGAGACAATACTGCTACATAGGACCTCTGGAAGTAGGGACGACTACTACATCTGAAATCACCTTTCTTCTTCTCAGTGTTAGGGATTAAATCCAGAGTTCCTACACATGCTAAACACATGTTCTGCCACTGAGCTACCTCCATACCCCTTACAAAACGTTTTAAGAGATAACCTCCAACTTCAGGGAGACATGTAGGGAAGGAAATGTATATAAAAAAAAACTATAAACAGTAGATAGATCACCTTATTGAGTTACTTTGCATATACCAGCACAACCAGATTAACAAAGTTTTTGGGGGCCTGGGAGATAGCTCAGCGGTCTAAGCGCCTACCTGAAAAGTGAAGGACCTGGGTTCAATCCCCAGTACCACATGCCAGTCACTGAAACCAGGAGTGGTGGCGCACACCTGTCATCCCAAAGCCGGGGAGGCTGCAACAGGAGGATCACTATGAGTCTGAGATGCATAAGGAGACGCTGTACCAACTGAATAAATGAATAAGTCTTTTTAAAAATGTGTCTTGGTTTGGGGAGTTGTTTTTGTTTTTAGATAGGGTGTCATTGTAGTTCAGACTACAATGGCTTTACCATCACTGTATAGCCAAGGCTGGCTTTGAACTCACAGCAATCCTCCTGCTTCAGCCTCCTGGTGCTGGAAGTCTAAGTGTGCCATCTCACCGCGCTAGTGAGTTGTTGCTCAGAATTAGAGGTGCTGCCGATTTCTGCGTGTGCGTGGCCAGTGGCTGTGTGGTTACACATCGCTGTATCCTTCTGATTTCCGCTGGCTCTGTGCATTACGCCTTGGAAGTGGGTCCTCAGGTACCCGCTCCTTGGCTGTCTGCAAAGCTCCTCCTGAAAATATTTTGACTCTGCCTGCAGGGGCGCCCTTGCAGCACTTAGGAGGGGCTATGGCTTGATCTTCCCTCCACGAACACTTTCTTGAAAACAAGTTAATCTAATCCGAGCCTCAGCTCAGTTTATTATACAGGGCTATGGCTCCTTTCCTCTTCAGCCATGGGAAGTACTGTTTGGTTTTGTTTCGTTTTCAGACGCTCGGCTGAAACAAATGCTCCTAAGGAATCAGTGCCCACAGAGAAAGGATTCTGCCCAGTTTTAGCGGGAGTCCCAGGGCTGGGTGCCTTACTGCCTGCCTCGAAGAATTACTATTGTAGTGCTTTGGTCGGCGGCGCTCAACCTACAGGAAGGGGCACTGTACCAGATGTGCTTTCTAGCATGTCTCCCTGAGATGCCCTGAGATGCGCTCAGGGAGATGTGCGAGGCACGTTGCTGAGGACCTGGCCTCTCCGGGAAGCTGGGAGAGCACGGGCTTCCCTTTCAGTATCTGCAGTAGCTGCGCTTCATCTTAAATACTCTCGGGCTTCTAATGGGCCCTGCTTCTCTCTCTGCATGAGACCAACTGAGGTAGGAAGTTAGGGCTGGGGCATACTGAGCAACTAAGCGGCCTCAGTGTGCAAAAAGTCGTGAAAACCCACGGCTAACGGGTTGAGCGAGATAGTTCCTAAAAGGTGAGGACATGCGCACAACGCTCTGGAGCCCACACTGACGCCTAGGGCCCCGGCGCGGTACATGCAACCAGTCAGAGAGCAATGTTCTCAGTCCTTCATTTGAATCTGGTGCTGTTTGAAGAGCCAATCAGAAAGCACCATTCTCTAGCCTTCATTTACATATGGGCACAACCAATCAAAAGACTCTGCTTCTGAACACTCATTTACATCTGGCCAAAAGCCAACCCGAGTTTTCCTCAGGACACTTTATATCTGATGGGAGGTGAAATGCTAGGAGAGGTGGCCCAACACCTTATTTACACGAGGTGAAGACCCACCCAAGTATTGTGATAAGAAAGACTCCTTTCTCTTTATTCTGTGATGAAGCCCATTTCAGGGGCGCTCCCAGTCTGTGGAGCACGTTCCTTGTCTCCCTTCAATAAGCACGTACGCGCACGCATCACGCAAGATGTGTTACGCAGGGAAACCTGTTCGTGTTAGCATTTTGAGTGCAAAATATTTTGTAAATACACTTTTTTTACTTTTCAAGCAACGAAGTAAAATAATGTGTGATGAATTTTACACAAATAATTTTCAGGTTGTTTGATCTATTCTTTCTAGGATTTGCTTGACTCAAAGTACATTTATCATTTTGATCAAACTGTGCAAACAACAGTAGCATGTTTAGCATTCAGAAACATTATTTTTCAAAAAGGTGTTGTCCCGCTTTGCTATTAATGGGGCATTGGGAAGAGCTGTGCAAAGACATTTTTGTTAAAAACCAGTAGGCCTGGGCCGGGGAGATGGCTCAGTAGAATAAGCGCTTCCCTGGCTAAGTGCAAGGGCCTGAGTTCAATCCTTGGTTCCGCAAAACAAACAAACAAACAAACAAACAAACAAACAAAACCCTGTAGGCCTGTTGCAATACTTCAAAAGTTAAAAAAAAAAAAAATCCATTTTTGCTTGTTTTGTATAGACAGTTCCAGTGCTTCTAAATATATTTAAGTATTTTCTTTCTTTATATACTGTACAATTAACAGTATTCGCCATCATCTTGAACACAAAATGTGTATTTAAAAATCCTTGTACAAAGGGGGGGGGGGATCTAGCTCAGCGTCACATGCGCCGGTGTCCTGCGTTCCATTCCCAATACCAAAACAAAAAGTGAATATTTGTATGAATAAAAAGAAGAAGAGGGGCCTGGCAGAATGGCTCCCGCAAAGAAGGGTGGCGAGGAGAAGAAGGGCCATTCTGCCATCAACGAGGTGGTGACCCGAGAATGCACAATCAACATTCACAAGCGCATCCACGGAGTGCGCTTCAAGAAGCACGCCCCTCGGGCACTTAAGGAGAGCCGGAAGTTTGCCATGAAGGAGATGGGGACTCCAGACACGCGCACCTCGACCCCAGGCTCAACGAAGCTGTCTCAGCCAAAGGAATAAGAAACATTCGATCTCGTGTCCGGGTACGGTTGTTCAGGAAACCGAATGAGGATGAAGAGTCACCAAACAAGCTGCGTACCTTGGTCACCTCCGTCCCTGTTACCATGTTCAAAAGTCTCCAGACAGTGAATGTGGAGGAGAACTAACTTGGAAATACAATTACAGAGCTGACAAAAGGAAAGTAATAATAATCAATAAAATAAAATGAAGAATTACGTGGTCAATGCATGGCTTTTCTTAAAACAAGAGCTCATTTTAAGAGTTAATAATGGAAACCATATTAAAAGTGACTGAAATATGAAGGAAACAGTGTGCATGCTCAGTGGTGCATTTTTGTATTTAGTGCAGGGTCTACAGGGTCTCACTACATAGTTCGGACTCATAGTGATCCACCTGCTTTCAGCCTCCCAAGAGCTGGGATTACAGGCGTGTGCCGCTGTGCTCAGTCTCAATCACCATCTTAGTGCATCCCGGGGGTAGAGCCGGCATGGCTTATGGTGCTGGGGATCGAACCCCGGAACCTTTGAGGTGTGTGGTGAATCTTAAGGCTTGAGGGCGACAGGTCCGTATCAGTCTGGGTCCAATCGGGAGACCAAAAGCCTGGAGTGGGTCAATCCTCGCTTCCACCAAAAAAAAAAAAAAAAAAAAAAAATCATTGAAGCTCCAGTGGCACAATTGGTTAGTGTGCGGCACTTATATAAAAGCCTGGAGTGAGAACGCAGCGGAACTGTGATGAGTGATTAAGCCGAGACAAGGGTAAGTATGTGGTGTAAAGAGAGCCCTGTATGGCTAATCTTTTTTTTTTTCTTTTTTCTTTTCATTCATTCATTCTTTCTTTTTCTTTTTTCTTTTTTTTTTTTGGTGGTACTGGGGATCGAACTCAGAACCTTGCACTTGCCAGGCAGACACCTATATCCCCAGCCCTCTAATCTTTTCTTTTAATTTTTATTTTTATTAGTCAGTGTTTTCAGTGCATAACAATGATATTCATCTGGGGAGACAGCGCCTGTACATAGCGCAGTTCGATTCACTTCATGTCCCCTTCCCTTCCCCCCACTCCTCCATCTCCTGGCCCTCTTCCCATGTACAAAGGATCCATCTCCATTTTCTATTATCTCATTTTGGTTTGGTTTGTTTTTCTGAGACAGGGTTTCACTATGCAGTTTTTTTTTTTTTTTTTCAGATCCGGGGATTGAACTCAGATCCTTGCATTTGCCATTCAAGCGCTTATCCTACTGAGCCATCTCCCCGGCCCCTCACTATGCAGTTTAAACTGGCCTTGATATCACTGTGCAGCCCAGGCTGGTCTCAAACTGATGGAAAACCTCCTGCCTCAGCCTCCTGAGTGCTGGAAGTACAGGCATGTGCTGCTATACCCAGCTCTATGATCTATCTTCTATTATTTCACTCTTTATTTATGATTTGGATTTACCATATAAGAAGAATTATGTATTATTTAAGGGTGTATGTCTGGTTTATTATCAAATGTAGCATTTGTATAATGAAGCACTACTCTGCTATGCAGGATAAATTTGAGTTATTGGTAGGAAAATAGATGAGCCTTATGGGCTAACAGGTCTTAGGACTTTTACAGGGATAGCAAGTAGAAAGGTACCAAGGCAGATGTGGCACATTGTGATTGGAGGGTTGAGTGACATCATGAGTTGCTAAGGGAGTTTAAACATCTCAATTTACATTGTGAAGACATCAGTTAAACAAACATGGGTTACACAAAGGAAGAAATGTCCCATTATCACGCTTCTCTTAATGTGTCCATCTGCTTTTGGCGGGTATTCTTGGCAGGCTTTATTTGAAATTTTCATTTCCCCTTTCATTCCCCTGAGTTATTTCCCAAATTCCTGGACCATCATGTTTGTCCTCAGTGAAACACTGAGCTCCTTGTTGGCACCGGCAAATGCCCATCTCAACATGACCAGATCCTGACGCACAGTGAGCAGTTGTTCACGGCCCTGCTGAAGTAAAGACCCAGATGCTGGACTCTCATCTCCCACCGCACCCCAACCCTGAAGGCAGGCTGGAAGCTGGCCGTGACCCTGAGGAGTAAGGACCAGTCCACAGATCTTCAAATTAACTTCCAGGCCTCCCTGCTGGGCATATAGACTGGAATTATCTTCAGAATAGGCTTTACCTTTGAGAACCAGCTCAGCAATGCAGAAAACACACTGGATGGAAATGAGAAAAATCTGACCTTGCTTTGTGAATTTAAGCTTATCTCGCAGCCCCTGAGCCTCAGTTTCCTCAGAAGCAAGGGAGAGCATTAAGGTGGAGTCCCTTCCCCACAAGGCAACTGTGAGAATCTGCATCTTGTAGGGCTCCTAAGAGGTGTCACATTCCTGTTGCATTTCTGTGTGTCCCTCTCCTGCCGCCGCGTCTAAACCCTGAGTTCCTGCAGATGCCCCATCAGTGATTGCTCAGCAGAGGAGTAGATGGATGTGACCTGCACCAGGAGAGGTGGGAAACTGGGAGCAGCAGATTGCAAGTGGTTTGTAGAATGGGGGAAAAATAAATTGTCTCTTTTAAACCTCCAATGGAAGTGATACATGTGCACCCATGTTTATAGCAGTGCAATTTGTCATAGCTAAATCCTGGAAACAACCCAGATGCCCATCGACTGAAGAACAGATAACATGTGGCATTTTTATACAGTGGACAAAAAAAAAAAAAAAAAAAGAATTTAGAAATTTTGGGACGGGGAGATGGCTCAATGGAATAAGCGCTTCCCTGGCAAGTGCAAGGACCTGAGTTCAATCCCCGGTTCCACAAAAAAAAAAAAAAGAATTTATACAGTGGAGTATTATTCAGCTATAAAACAGGATAAATTTGAGTCATTTTTTTCTGTATTTAGTACAGAGTCTACAGGGTATACAGGGTTTCATTACATAGATCGGACTCATAGTGATTCTCCTGTTTTCAGCCTCCCAAGTTCTGGGATTACAGGTGCGCACTGCCATGTTCTGTCTCAGCTGCCGTCTCAGGGCTGCCCAGAGGCGGGGCACAAATTCAAGTCTTTTTTTTTTTTTTTGATATTTGGTACTTGGGATCAAAAGTTTGAGTTTTTTGTTGGTAAATGAATGCGACCAGAGAACATACTCAAGTGAATAAATCAGACCCACACGTGCAAATATCATATTGTCTCCTTAGTGTGAGAACCTGAAAAAAGAAAATGGAATCTGAAGGGTACAGTAGATACTGGGAAAAGGAAATGGGCTTATTCAAAAGGAAAGAGTTATTGAACTGCAGAGAGGGACAGGAGAGGGAGTGGGGAAAGAGATTTATCTATGTATGTAAGCAGGATGGTTTAGACAACTGTGCTGTGCATTTCCGCTGGTCTATGCAAAGGAGCAGATAGTACTTAATATGTTTTGTCTCCTTTTTTCAATTGATTGTACTTTTTTTCTTAATTTCTTATACGTTATTTTGTTCTTCCAATTTTACATGCATATATATGGTACTATGAATAACTAGAAGACAATGCAATGTATTACAGAAAATAATGTGAAATTCGTATTACTTTGTTAAGTGAAATTCTGTGTCACTTGTAATTTCTCTGTTTTAATTAATAATTTTACTCTCTTAAAAAAATAATAAAATAAACCTCCCTGGAAGAGTTGTGAGCCTGGGAAGTTAAATGCTGCCCCCTGCTGGTCACATTCTGTGTGGCAGCATCAACACGATTTTGCAGTTTTGCAGTTTTTCGTTTTTGTTTGTTTGGTTTTTTTTTAAGTTTCTCGGTAGATTTTAGACATACATAACGATCCTTTCCCTCATTGGGAATTTGTGCTTGTGTATGATTTTTTAAAATTTTGTACAACGTCTCGCTACGCAGCTGGAACACGTAGTGATCCTCATGTTTTCTGCCTCCCCAGCGCTGAGATTACAGGCACATAACACCACACCTGGACTCAGACTTGGTAGCTGGCTCAGCGCACCTGGGGGCGTGTTCAGCGCTGCGTGTGGTGACAGGAATCGAACCCGTCGGTCCCTGCACTTGTCTAAGTAGGCGCTTAGTCTGCTGAGCTATCTTGCCGGCCCTATATGTATTTTCATTTCTCTTTTTCGCAATCCCGCTCCTCCCTAAAACCTCTACCCCGCCCTATTTACAAAATTTTGATTCCATTTTATCCTTTTCTAATGTATTTAGTACAGGGTCTCACTGCACAGATCGGACTCGCAGTGATCCTCCTGTTTTCAGCCTCCCAAGCACAGGGATTACAGCCGTGTGCCACCATGCCCATTCTCATTTTATCCTTTTTTAAAATCATCTTTTTGTTTCCCTTTTCCCTTCCTTCCTTTCCTCCTCCCCCTCCCTTAGTTCCTCTTTCTTTTTGACCATTTCTTTCATGATATCTATTGTATATTTTGATCCTTTTTTATTCTTGCAGTTTCTCATACCAAGGAGACAAAGTGACGTTTACATGTGTGAGTCTGACTTATTTCACTTAAAGAATATGGTCCCAAATTGCACCCAGGTACCTGGAAATGCCTCAAGTTTACCTTTCTTTATGGCTAACCAGCAGTCCACTATATAAAAATGTCACATCTTTTTTTTTACTTTTTTTTTTTTTTCGGAACCGGGGATTGAACTCATGCCTTTGCGCTTGCCAGGGAAGTGCTTATTCCATTGAGCTATCTCCCCGGCCCTGTCATATCTTTTTTTATCCATTCCACATTCCAGGGACTGTAACTAGACCCAGGTCTATCACTGTGCACTAAACTAAAATTGAAATGGGTCAAAGGTATAAATATTAAAACAGAAACACTAAATCTGCTGGAAGAGAGAACAGTCAGAAGTCTTGAGGACACAGGCACAAGGCAAGGGGTTTGCCAACAAACCCCTGATTGCATGGGAAATAATACAAAGAATCAACAACTGGGGTCCCATATTTAAATTTTTTAAAAAATGTATTTGGTACAGGGCCTACAAGATTTCATTACATTATAGTGATCCTCCTGTTTTCAGCCTCCCAAGTGCTGGGATTACAGGCGCGTGCCACCACGCCCTGTCCCAGTCACCCAGTCTCAGTCGCTGCCTCAGTGTGCCCTGGGGGCGGGGCCAGCACTGCGCGACTGGGATCGAACTCCATCCCTGTGCTTGCCTAAGCAGGCGCTTTAGTCTGCTGAGCTATCTGGCCAGCCCTTGGGATCTCATATTTTTAAAAGTTTCTGCACAGCAAAGAAATCACCAGCAGAGGGAAAAGGCAACCCACAGCGTGGGTGAAATTTTTAGCCAGTTGTCCTTCAAACAAGGGACTTACATGTAGAACATAGGACATATAAAGAACTGAAGAAAAAATCAGACCTCCAAAATTCAAAGACCCAATCCAAAAATGGGCATCTGAGGGGAATACACACTTGTCAGATGAAAGCAAGTAGCAAATAAATATTTCAAAAAAGTGTTCAGCATCATTGGTCATTCAGAAGATGCAAATTAAAATAAGACCAAGATTCACTCACCCCAGAAAGAATGGCTACCATTAAGAAATCAACCAATACAAAATACTGGAGGGTGGCCAGGGAGATGGTTCAGTAGAATAAGCGCTTCCCTGGCAAGCGCAAGGGTCTGAGTTCAATCCCCGGTTCTGAAAAAAAAAAAAAAAAGAAAAAGAAAAGAAAAAGAAAAAGAAAAAGAAAGGAAAGAAAGAAAGAGAAAAAGAGAAGAAATGCTGGAAGGGCTGCGGGGCAAAAGGAACCCTTCTCTACTGTTGGTGGGAGTGCAGACTGGCACAACCACTGTGGAAATCAGTGTGGAGATTCCGCAGAAAACTAGGATTGGAGTTCCCATTATACCCACTTACTCCCCATCTGCGTATATTCCTGGGAGAACCAACACCGTCATACCACAGTGATATATGTGCACCCATGTTTATAGCAGCGCAATTTGTAAAAGCTAAAAGTGGTGGTGGGGGAGCCAAATGCCCATCCACTGAGGAATGGATGGAAAAAAAAAAAAGATGTGAGTTGTGGGGTTGGTATTTGTAAGCTCTCATGAAAACTTTGCTAAGGAACTGGGAAGAGGAGGTAGCATTTGCTGAGCACCCCTGGCTCATAAAGGATTCTCTCCAAGGGCGCCATGGACACAGATATGGACCAGCCCTGGCCATCACCGAGAAAAAGCAGAGACTGCAGAGGGCCAGGGCTGCCCCAGCCGACTGCCTTGTGCTCATCCTCCATCTCTCTGGACATCAGTTTTATCATCAGTTGAATAGAGTGGACAGCTGGGAAGGAGCCTGAAGAGACAAAGAGGATGCTGACAGGTGGGTGTCAAGGAGGAGGAGGAGGAGGAGGAAGAGGAGGAGGGAGGAGGGAGGAGCACATCCTAGGCGCTGCATGGACAGCGCTGCATGGACAGCAGGGTTGTAACAGGTCTTGGTGGCCCTTTCCTTGTCCCCTTATTGGGGAGGCTGAAAATTAGTTTCTAGATCTTTAAGCACCCATCCTCCTCTAACTAATGTTCAGGGGAAGGAATACAGGAGTTGGAAAGAATTCTTCTTGAGACAGGGTCTCACTCTGTCCTTGTCTCAGTTACTTTTCACTTGTTACTGGTACAGAATACCTGGCACACGACATGAAGGAAAGAAAGGATTTTCTAGCTCACAGTTTGTGGAGGCTTCAGTCCATACTCAGCTGGCTCCCAGGCAGAGTGGCACATGGCAGAGGGCAGCAGTCCACGGCAGCAGAAAATAGCAAAAAGCAAAGGAAAGGGCAGTAGCTGCAGCCTCTAGCCAGCCTCTCTCCCCTCCTTATACTATAAACAAGCTACCCTGGGCTGGGGGTATAGAACTCACACAGTGTCTATGCCCTCCTCTTGCACAGGATGAGGATGTTTACAAACTAAGAATCCTGGCTTTGTCCCAGTCACTGAATTAAACTTCTAAACTTTTCAAGTTGACACAATGTATCAACCAGTACAGTTCTTTAGGTTGGTCCTGCTTTGACTGTGTAGCGCAGGTTGGGCTGGCCTTGAATTATGGCAGTCCTCCTGCCTCAGCCCCCTGAGTGTTGGGATTACAGGCCTGCACCACCACACCCAGCAAGAATTCTTAAAGGAAGAATGAAATCAATACCTGAGCAGTCTCTACCACCTTTAAGAAATAGCATCCTACCATGAACGTTAAAGTACACAATGATTATAATTTACTTATGCATGCCTCTGTTGGAGGACATCTGAATTTTTCCATTGTTTCTAGGGTTGTTTTTTGTCTCCCACCTAGGACATCCATATGGAAGCATTTCTGTCCAGGATATACCCAGCTCCATGTGCATTTTTAACTGTATGACCATAATCATCTATTTTCTAACAAAGTTGCATCCATTTAAACTTGCATTGGGGCTGGTGAGATGGCTCAGTGGTCTAAAGCACCTACTTAGAACAAGCTTAGCAAAGCACAGGGACCGTGGTTCAATCCCCCAGCACCACAAGCCAGCCAGCCCCGCCCCCTGGTGGGCTGAGCTGGCCACACACACACACACACACACACACACATAAATCAATAAAAATTTAAACTTGCATCAAGGGCCAGGGAGATGGCTCCCAGTCTAAGTGCCTGCCTGGTGAGCACAAGGACCTGAGTTCAATCCCAGGTACCACATATTGTGCTCCAGAACCCTGGGCAAGCTCAGTGGCGCGCGCCTGTAATCCCAGAGATGGGGAGGTTGGGAAAGGAGGATCACTATGAGCCTGAAGTGCATAGTGAGACCCGGTATCCAATAAATAAAATAAAAATAAAATTTAGGCTTGCATCTAATGTAGGTGAATTCTCATTGCCCACCACAAACCCTTGATATTGTCAGATGTTTCAAGCGCTGCTAGTGGAGAAGGTATAACTTGTCCTAGGAGTCTCCATGTGCTTTTCCCCAAGTGTTGGTACACTTGTTCATAGTTTGAACTTCTTCTGTGAAAATACTTGTCTTTTGGCCTGTTCCTCCATGGTTTTGAAGGTGTTAAAATACAGCTTAGCAACTTTTATCATTGGTGCTTGCTGCAACGTTTTATGCTGTCTGTACTTTCCTTTTTCGCTTTCTTATGGGTTTAGATCAGACTGGTTTGTTAAGATGTAATCCCAATTTAGGCCACAATATCATAAGCCAAATGCATTCAATATACTACCTTAAATATAGCTACTCCGAGAACCTACAGTCCTCTGTTTCTCGCTTCTCCCTCTCCCCATTCCCTTTCTCTCCCCTGCTCCATTTCTCCCCCCTCCTCTCTCTAGAGTCCAGTCCCTGAGCCTGTGGAGCAAGCCACACCCTAGGTCTAGGCAGAATCTAAAATGCTCTCCCTGACCCTTGTGAATGTGATGGGCCATCACATCCGGGTCATGTTCCGTTGTAGGGCAACCGGAATTGGACAGGTATAATCGGGTGCACTTCTGGGCCGCGTGTGAGTTAATCAAGGGGAGAGAGGTGGGCCTGACCGCATCACAAGGTCCAGCCACCGCAGGGCGAGAGATCTGAGGTGGAGGGAGGGCAGCAGAGGCTTGCAGGGCAGAAGGAGACTCGGCCGGCCCGGGGTGCTGCTGAGAGGGCATAGACAGGCTCCAGGTCCTGGGGTACCTCCCCCCACAAGAGCTAGAGGCCTCCCCCAGCAAGGAGCGGACTGCAGCCTCTGCAGGAGCGAACCCCAGCTGTGAATGCACCTGCAGCCAGCCGGAAGCGAGACCGTGTGGCCCTCAGTGGCCACCGGTGCCCACGCTGGGTTCCTTTGGCGGATCCCCGGGCTCACGGTGGTGGCCAAGGGGCGGTCAGCTGTGCAGCAGTAGGAAACAAGCATCTTGCTGAGCAGGGCACTCTCAGAATATGAGGCCTGGGGCTGGAGAGATGGCTCAGTGGTCTAAAGCACCTACTTGAAACAAGCTTGGCAAAGCACAGGGACCGCGGTTCGATCCCCAGCACCACATGCCAGCCAGACCCGCCCCCTGGTGGGCTGAGCTGGCCACACACACACACAATAAATAAATGTAATAAATATACCTTTAAAAAAAAAAAAAAAAAAAAAAAAGAATATGAGGCCTGACCTCTGGTGGTCTAGGGCGTTATGTGACCTGCAAGCAGGAGGTCCACAGGCGAGACAGCAGCCCAGCAGTTCTTCTGACCAGCTGGCGGGGCGAGATCACCGCTTGCAGGGGTGGGAGAATGATCCTGTAGGTTCAGTTGTGCGCTCCCGTTATAGGGGCCAAGAAAGCCATGAAGCAATGACAGAGCTAGGCAATTTTAGAAGAAGAAAGTTTTTAAAAGAATGATTTCTCTCATACAGTTTTGCCCTTTCATTAGCATGTCTCTAAATCAAGGGGATTGGCAGTTTTAAAATGCTAAATATTCTAATTGGGAATATGCCCTGTGTCCTTCTTTACAGAAGTCTACCAAAATCTTTCATAAAGATTTATGGCTTTTCCACTGAGATATCTTTTCTTAATTTTATTTTTAGCCATGATGTATCCTTTATTGCAGTTATAAATGTTATTTTTAAAATGTTTATCTGGCCAGGTATGGCAGTGCATGCTTGTAACCTCAGCACTCTGGGAGGCCAAGCAAGGAGGATCACAAGTTTGAGCCCAGCTTGGGGCAAATTAGTGATATCAGAAGTGGCTCAAAATAGAGAATAAAACGGGCTGGGGATGCAGCTCAGTGCAAAGGCCTTGGGTTCAATGCCCAGAGCCACCCACTGCCACCACCAAAGCAGTCTTTTATATATTCTCTGGTGGTGGTGGTGAGCAGAAACACAACTTTTCGACTAGTTTTGTCTATTTATGGTGCCAGAGGTGGGGATGGGACCCAGGCCATGTGCCAGCTGCCACATTTGAGTGCTCTATCACGCAGCCATGCCTTGGCCCCCACCAGTGCCGTCTATGCTTTTATTTTATATTTTATTTGTATTTAGTGCAAGATCTACTGAGTCTACAGGGTCTCACTACAAAGATTGGACTTGTAGTGGTTCTCGTGTTTTTAGCTTCCCAAGTGCTGGGATTACAGGTGCGTGCTACCATGGGGACTGGCACGGCAGGCCATATGCTTTGATTTTTATCCCAGAACATTTTGCTTAATAGTTGTCGTCATCATCATCATCTTTGTTGTCATTGCCTCAGTTGTCTTCTCCTCCTTTCCTCCCCTCCCCTTCTCCCCTTCCCTTCTCCTCTTCCTCCTCCTCCTCCCTTCCCCTCCCCTCCTCCTCTTCCTCCTCCTCCTCTTCCTCCTCCTCCTTTTTCTTCCAGGGTCTCACCATGTAGTTCAGGCTATCCTTGAACTCACTATGTGTTTTTAAAGTACATTTTCCTATTTCATTTATACAGTCAAGGTCTTTGGCATGAAATTGTTGTATTATTCTTTTATTTTTCATCTTGTTGGATTTACATGCTATCTTTTATAGAAGTTAATTGGCCTATTTTTTTAAATGAATCTTGCTAGAATTTTTGTTTTATTTTTACTAGACTGTGTTAAATAAATTGATTGTGTTGTCCATGACCTTCAGGCTTTGCTTTGTAGGTTCTGTGCTTATATTTGATGACAAAAGGAGATCAAAAGGTACGAAGTTGTCATCACTGCTATCTTCCAATTGTGCGCTTCAACTTTTGAAATACATCTCAACAGGACATTTCTGAGGTATAGTTCTGAAGTACATTCAATTTTGAAGTACATTTCTATATTGACAGATTTTTTTTTCTTTCTCTTTCAACACTAAGAGTATCATTCCATGCATTCTTGGTTTCCATAGTTTCAACAGAAAAAGGTTACTTTTTGCTTCTCTGAAGGGAGTATCTTTTGCTCTGACTGCTTTACTATTTCTCTTTTTATCTGTGATTTTTATACTAGTGTCCCTTGTATTTGTTTGTAGAGATCCCTGACTCTGTAAACTAATGTGTTGCTTCATTTGAGAGTTGGGGGCCACATCTTCTCTTTAAATATAGATCTTGGAGGGCCGGGGAGATGGCTCAGCAGAATAAGCGCTTTCCTGGCAAGTGCAAGGGCCTGAATTCAATCCCCAGTTCCACAAAAATAAATAAATAAATAAATAAATATAGATCTTGGGCCAGGGGTGCTGGTGCACCCCTGTAACCACAGCACCTGAGAGGCTGAGGCAGGAGGACGGCTGAGAGTTCATGGCCAGGTTGGGCTATGCAGTGAGTGAAGGACAGCCGGAACCACACAGCAAGACCTGCTTCAACACGCACGTCCAGATGTATGTATGCACTTGCTCCATGCTTTCTGTTCTCTTTCAGTGCTAGGAAATGAGCCCAGGGCCTCATCCATGCTAAGCAAATGCTCTTTCACTGACCTATCCTGCCAGCCTCCTACTTTCTTTGCTTTACTTCTGGATCTCTTAAGTACTGGTTCGCTTCGCTTCTCTGCTCTTCTCCTCTCTGCTCCTCCTCCTCCTCTCTCTCTCTCTCTCTCTCTCTCTCTCTCTCTCTCTCTCGTTGTGTTTTTTTGTGTTTTGGAGATTATTTGGTGTTTTGAATCAGGGTCTCATTGAATGTCTGGCAGACTTCCAGCCGCAGCCTCCCATGTCTGGTATTATATGTGTGTATCA
>NW_004524581.1:18425746-18429780 GCF_000260255.1 Octodon degus | reverse complement strand
CTCTCTCTCTCTCTCTCTCTCTCTCTCTCTCTCTCTCTCTCTCTCTTTCTCTCTCTCTCTTTCTCTCTCTCTTTCTCTCTCATTCAATTTTACTATTTATTACTGACCTTAGTTTTCTTTTTTTAAAATTTATTTATTTGGTCCAGGGTCTCACTGTGCAGCTCGGACTTGCAGTGATCCTCCTGCCTCAGTCCTGTCTCAGCCTCCCCAGTGCTGGGATTACAGGGATGTGCCACCACACTCAGTTTCAGGGCCGGCACAGTGCACCTGGAGTTCTGGGACCAGCACTGCATGAGGTACTAGGAATTAAACCCAGGTCCTTGCACTTGCCTGGCAGGCACTTAGACTGCCGAGCTATCTCCCGAGCCCTTAGTCTCATTTTCCAGTTCTATCCTCCGCTTGGTCTAATTTACTATTTACCCATCTATTAGATTCTTAATTTATTTTTTTCCTCAAGTCTGTAATTATTACTAGTTCATGTCAGTTCTGCAGCCAGAACTAATGAGCTTTATTTGGTTTGACTCATAATGCATACACCAGAGGTAGATCACCTTCAGCCTAATTCCCTTCCTTTTCTCTGATAGGCTCCCTTCTATTTTCATTTTCAATTCTGTAATTTTATTTAATTCTTAAAAAATAAAGGCTAGGTGTTTGGTGAAATTCCCTATTTTTTTTTCCCATCTGTTTTTTTTTTGTTTGTTTGTTTGTTTTTTGTGGAACCAGGGATTGAACACAGGCCCTTGCACTTCTCAGGCAAGTACTTATTCTACTGAGGCATCTCCCCAGCAAAATGACTTTTTTGTTTGTTTTTTTTTGCAGAACCGGAGATTGAACTCAGGCCCCTTGCGCTTGCCAGGGAAGCGCTTATTCCACTGAGCCATCTCCCCAGCCCCTCCCATCTGTTCTTTGCAATACTTAATCATGGTTAATCCTAAAGTTTTGTCTGACAACTTCAAAACCTGGATTTTCGGTGGGTTTGTTGCTATTTTCTTCTCTCGGTTTTCTGTCCTTTGGAGGTGTCTCCTAGCATGCCGGCTTCTTTGTAAGGTAGCAGCAGGCCTAATATAGAACAAATCCTGGAGTCTGTGGGCGGTGCTATGTTCTATAAGAGAGGACATGACTTTACTGTTGTTCGGCGTGAATGTGGACAGGTCACCTTGCTCTCCTGAGTGATGGAAGGGACAAGGGCTGACTTTCGGGCTTTGGGAAAGTTGTCTGTCTGCGACCTTCTCTCACAGTGCAATCCTTTTAGAGGCTCAGATGGAAGTCTGAAGCACTCTGCAAGGCCTTTCTTCTTATGTAGATTCTTAACTACAATTTCTATCTCTCTATGACTGTAAGGTTGTGAGAATATCTGCCTAGTTGCTCGGCAGCCATTCACTACTTAGTTTTCCTGTCTTTCACCCCAGACAACACAGATTGTTGCAGGTTAGAGACCACCAGACACACCCGGGGAGAAGTGCCTGCAGAGGATTAGACTTTCTTCTCGGTGTCCCTCTGTCCTCCAGCGCTCATGCCTTGCTAACAATGGACCCTAGGCTTATTTCCTCAGCCCAGGCGTGAGTCTTCAAGGCTGAGTCCTGTATCTTGCACTTGACCGGTATGCCCAGGCAAATGTTCATAGGAGAAAATAAAGTAGCAAATTCTGGCATCACATCATGGTTTCTTCTGTCTGGTCTCCAGTTTCCTAGTCCTGCACTGGACAACATCATCACGCTTTGCTTAAGGTCTGCTCCTGATCCAGGCTGTGACCCCCTTGCAGAAAACCGAGATGATTGTAGAGCACTTCTTTCACTTCGTCCTCTCTGGCCGTGTGGTCTTAAGTCGCTTCTTCCAATGTCTGTCCTTTATTTTTCCAGTTCTTTAACTGCTTATGTCACGAGGGTCAGTGTGACCCATGCTGCTCTGTTGGGCTGGAAGCAGAAGTCACTGAGTTAATTCATCTGAACATAGCTTTTATTTTGTCTATTTTATTTATATGCTCATAGGCTTAAAAACTCAAATAGATCTGTAACACTTAGGAGAAGTTGTATCCTTATCAGAGATGACTTAAGTTCTTTTTCCCTGTAGCTCCCTCAAGTATCTTTTTTTTTAAGTTTATTTATTTATTGTGTGTGTGTGGCCAGCTCAGCCCACCAGGGGGCGGGGCTGGCTGGCATGTGGTGCTGGGGGATTGAACCGCGGTCCCTGCGCTTTGCTAAGTTTGTTTTAAGTAGGTGCTTTAGACCACTGAGCCATCTCACCAGACCCCCTTTTTTTTTTAAGTTCAAGTATCTTTAAATGGCTCATTTCAGTACTATTGAGCTCGGAAATATAAGGATTGAAGACTATATCAAACCCTTGTCTCCCTCCAACTGTACCAGGATATTGATAGTGTTATTCCTGGTCCCATTCCACAATGACTCCATAAATATTTTTTACAAATAAGTCCTGCAGTATACCACAATTTCTTTCTTATTTTGTGCATTTGAAAAACTTCCTTGGGGGTAATTCTCTGTATTCATTTACCATCTTCTGTATGTGCTTAATATTTAATATGTTTTAATCCCTCATGCTCTGCCAAGAGTTTATAACTTCGTGTAAAGAATTCTGTCTTATTTTGGCTACTTTTCACTCATTGCTGGGACAAAATACCCCACACCCCAAATTAAGGAAGGAAAGGTTTATTTAGCTCACAGCTAGTGGAGGTTTAATTTCGTGCTCATCTGGCTCCAAGGCAGAGGGCAGCAGTCCCTAGAGCAAAAGGAAAGGAAAGCAACAGCAAAAGGAAAAGCAGCAGCTGCCATGTCTAGCAAGCCTGTCTTCCTTCCATCCAGGCTGACTGGAAAGACTGGTGCTCCTCTGAGGAAGTGGCATGCAGAATCCCTCCTCAACCCCTTTATGTACCCTTTTGAGCTGAGTCACTCTAGGGCGGGACCTCCATGCTCCAGGGAGTGGAGTTGCTCAGCGGATCCAGCCGCTGTTTCCCACCCCTCAAGTTGACACAGTGTATCATTCACTCTGTGTGTGTGTGTGTGTGTGTGTGTGTGTGTGTGTGTGTGTGTGTAACTGCCCTGGAGCTGCCTTCCTGCCTGCAGGCTCCCAGCGCAGCCCCTATCCTGAAATTCCTTTTTCCACCACTCTGAAAGCCCTCACTGCCAGTTTCTCAAGCTTTCCTCAATCCCTTCTTATACTCCCTTAGTTTTCTGGAATGTGTCCACCAGCGGCTTCCTCAGAAAGATTCCGTGGGAAGTAAGTTTGTTGAAGTCTTGTGTTTGTGCATGAGTATCCCCATAGTCGAGTGAAATTTTGGAGGGGTATGTAATTCCATGTTGGAAAGCATTTTCTCTTTCAATTTTGAGGGTGTCCCTACATAGCCTGCTAGATCCAATGATTTTACTAAAAAGTCTGATATCCTTCTGATTCTTGATTTCTTTTTGTTTCTCGTTTCAATCTTTTGTTTTCCTGGCAGTTTCATTTTATTCCTGGAAGTCCAGAACATAGCCATGATGTGCTATGTGTGAACTTTTTTTTTTTCATTCATTCATAGTTACCAATGACCAGTTCTTAAAGCCTTTCCATCCAGAGAGTCATGTTTCTAATCTCTTGGCAGAGCATGAGGGATTAAAAACTCATATTAAATATTTTCCTAAATTATTAAATTATTTACCTAAAATGGTTAACTCCCTTCTGTTTTTCTGTTATTTCTTTCTGGAATTCCTGTTAAACAAATGTTGAACCTCTTGCTGGACTGAATGCCTTATTTTGTCTGTTTTTAAATATCTTTTTCTTCTTATACTAGGTTCTAGAAGACCTCTACAAACTTGTTATTTTCATGGAGTTTTTGTCTCAGCTTACTATTAAAGCTAATTTGATCTTTCCTTTCCTGTGGCTGTTTCTTTTAGTTTGTTTTGTTTTATTTTAATTCATATGTACCATCTCTCTTACTTTCCTGAATGTATTAGTGACATGGTTTTAAGGTCTTTTTTCTTGTTTGTTTGTTTGTGGTACTGGGGGGTTAAACTCAGGGCTTTTTTTTTTTTTTTTTTTTTTTT
>NW_004524581.1:18415389-18425034 GCF_000260255.1 Octodon degus | reverse complement strand
TTGAACCATGGTCCCTGTGCTTTGCTAAGCTTGTTCTGAGTAGGTGCTTAGACCACTGAGCCATCTCACCAGCCCCAAGGCTATACTTTCAAGGATCATTTCTTCTTCTTTTTCTTTTTCTTTTTTCTTTTTTCTTTCTTTCTTTTTCTTTTTCTTTTTTTCTTGTGCAGGGTCTCACTAGGCAGCTCAGACTCGTAGCGATTCTCCTGACTCCTCCTGCCTAGTGCTGGGATTACCGGTGTGCACCACCACGCCCAGACTGCACCACCAGCTCAGTGCGCCCAGGGGCAGGGCCGGTGCGGCACGCAGTGTCAGACATAGAACCCGGGCCCCTGCACTTACCTAAGCAAGTGCTTAGTCTGTGTGCTATATCGCCAGCCCTTCAAGGATCGTTTCTACGGTATGTTACTAGAGCAGTTTCTCTGATCCTGTAGAGTACTAGAATGAGAGTTGCCTATGGGTGGCTTTCATCAGTGTGTTGAGTGCAGACCTCACATGTGAATTCCCGTGGGTCATTCTGAGACTAGAATCCACTCCTTCTGTGCTTGGGGTGTGCAGTGGAATAATAAGTGTGCTACCTATATGTGGAGCAGAGGAGGAGGAGCACAGTACGAGGGGAAGGGGCGGGGCCTCTGTGTCTATGAAGTGCCTGTATTCAATACCTCATGTTCATCCCACATCTTAATGCTCCCTCCCCACCCCCACCCCCCGTGCCAGGTGCCCTGAGGCCAGAGGGTTCAGTGGCTCTTCTGAGCAAACCCCCAGGGCTTTGCTAAGGTGGAGGAGTGACAGTCATGGGTAGGAGAAAAAAAATCCAGACATACTCCTTATTCTTATTCAGACTCTAATCAACACCCTTGTTTTTAGCCCTCTTCCATGCCCTGAGTGCACTAGTTAGAACAGTAGCTAAGCCCCAAAAGCAAAGTACAACACAGCGAAATAATGAAGCAGAGAGGAACTTGAAGAATGTGGACTTTGTTTTTTTGGGGGGGGATATGTGTGTGTGTGTGTGTGTGTGTGTGTGTGTGTGTGTGTGTTCTTATACGAAACACTTTCACAGCGAGAAATGTTCTCTGCATGGTCATCTAGAAACCCAAGTGTCTTCTCTCTTGTGGCTCTGCCACCCCTGAGAACATAGTCTTCTTTGCATTGTCAGGGGGGAGGGGCAAAGCTCCCCTCTGCTCCAGTTCTGAAAAGGGTAAAGCTCACAGAGTCTCGTGCATGGTTGGTAGATGTGCGGTGGAATAAGTGAAGCAGCCCAGTTACATATAAGGTAGGGGGTGAGAAGTGCTGTATTGTAGAACAAAATAAAGTAGAAAATTCTGTCATCACATCATGATTTTTTCTGCATGCTCCCCAATTCCCTAGTCCTGCACTAGACGAGATCATTGCACTTTGCTTATGATCCGCTCCTGATGCAGACTGTGCCCCTTGCAGAAAACCACGATGGCTGCAGAGCACTTCCTTCAGGAGGAGAGAACAGCTTCGGGGACCCATCCTGCCACCTCTGCCACACCCTTGGTGGTGCTTCCAGGAAGGATTGGCCACCTCTGCCCCTCAGAGACCTCTTAATGTTCTCCCTCCTGTCTGCTGGACCAGTTACCTTGCATCTGTCTCCAAAATCTGGTCACCTTCACATATCTGTGGTGCCTGTTCCTCTGTTCTCTTGTTCTTGTGGGACTGCGACCTTTGGTGGCTTTGCAGGCATATTCACGGATTCAGAGACCAAATGGAAAGAAGTGCCATGGTTTCAATCTGCCATGCCCTTGAAGCTTGAAGTTACATCTTTAAGTATCTCATTAAATTCCTTTAATCTGTACTATGTGTTGGATTGCACTGATTTTCCTTGCACTGGACACTGTTCATGGGTTTGCCGTAATTCTCTCTATAATCTTTTAACTTGCTTGTCCAAAATATATATCTCTTGATTGTGGATAAGAAAGAGAAGACTTTCATCTTCTCTGTATGTGTGTTTCCTAGCACTGATTCTCAGCCTATCCCAGTCTAGAATGCTTCTCTTCTTAAGATCTCAGCCGGCTTATGTCTTATCTCTGCTGTTTCATCCTCTCTTGTCCAAGCTCTTAAGTATCTGGCTTAGAATTTTTGCATAATACAAGTATTTGCTTTATCCCATATGCAAATTAGTGCTGTGTTTGAACACCATTTTCAATTGCTGTACAGAGATTTTTTTTTTAACTTTCATCGATTCATTTGCCAAATATTTTGACATTTTTCTAATTGATTGATTGTACTGAGAATTAAATTCAGGACCTTTGTACTGACCTACATCCCCAACCCTTTTTTATTTTATATTTTGAGGCAGGGTATTGTTAAGTCTCTAAGTTGCCCAGGCCAGGCTCAAGTTTGCAATCTTCCTGCCTCAGCCTCCAAGAGAGCTAGTATTACAGGTGTGCATCCCTACACCCTGCTCCCTTTCCCCATCCTTGTGGAGTGTCTTTTTATAGAAGCTTGGTCCTCTGTGATGATTACTTTCCTGTGAATAAGATGCATTCTCTTTTTTTTTTTTTTTTTAAGTGCGTTCTTCAGGCTGGAGAGATAGCTCAGTGGACTAAGTGGACTGCTTTGGCAAGCACAGGGACCAGGGTTCTTTTTTTTTTTTTTTTTTGGTGGAACCAGGGATTGAACTCAGGCCTTTGCACTTGCCAGCCAAGCACTTATTCTATTGAGCCATCTCCTCAGCCTGGGACCAGGGTTCTATCCGCAGTCCTGCATGCCATGCCTGTCCTGACACCAGGGGCTCACTAAACCGTGCCAGACTCCAGGCTCGCTGGCACATGCTTGTAATCCCAGTACTGAGGCAGGCTGAAAATAGGAGGATCACCACGAGTCCAAGATGCACATTAAGACCCTGTACCAAATACATAAATGAAAACAAAGCATCAACAACTACAACAAAAAAAATGTGTTCTTCCCACCTGGATGCTTGTTTGAGGTTCACAGAGGAGAAGGGCTGGGCTGTGTTCCAGGAGAGCTGAGCCCTGCCTGTGACACAGAGCTTGGTCCCTGGTCCTTTTGTATTTTGAGACAGGGTCTTGCTGGGCTTCTATATTGCCCAGGCTAGGCTCCAACTCGAAGTCTTCCTGCCTCAGCCTCTCGGAGTGCTGGCATTGCAGGAGCATGCCCCGAACCTGGCCAGGACTGTGGGTCTGGAGTGGAGAGTGGATCTTTGCATGTTCTAGGCTTACCGTGTGGTGTGAGCACTGTCATTCACGCATCTCTCCTAGCTTCAGGACTCCGCATGCAGCGCTTTGTGCCAACAGCTATGCCTCTCCTACACATGAAATCAGGTTCTTAGGAAACTTTCTTGCGCCTATGTTTATGGTCTCTTTCTCAGTTCCTTCCAAGAAAGGTGTTCTATATACTAGCAGTTTATAATCTGAAACCAACATTTACAAAAATTCCCCCTGCAATAGCGCTAAAGAGACTATAATACTTAGGATAAAGTTTAATGAGTGAAGAGACATCCTGTGTTAAAATGTCAATACTCCACATGACCTGCACGTTTAATGCGGGGGGGGGGGAGGACAAAAACTTATCAACCTTTTTTTTTTTTTTACAGGAATTAAGATGTGTATCCTGGGGGGGAGCAACCCGCTCGGATCCCCCTACTGTCCCTCTCTCGGACAGGAGCTTTCTTTCTTTCAATAAATATATTCTGTTCATAAAAAAACAAAGCAAAAAAAAAGATGTGTATCCTAAAGTTCATATGGAAATTCAAGGAACCCAGAATAGCCAGGACAATCTTGAAAAGGAAGGACAGCATGGAAAAACTCACACCTCCCAGTGTCAAAACTTACCACCATGCAAGAGTAACCAAGACCTTGTGGTACTGGTATAAGGACAGACAGCAGAGACAATGGCACAGAACTGAATTCCAGAAAGCAACACTTAAAGTTAAGGTCAATGAGCTTTTTACAAGGGTGCCAAGAAAATTCACTGGGTAAAGAGTTGTGTTTTCAACAAGTGGTGTTAGTCAAGCTGGTTAGACACGAGCAGAGAGTGAAGTCTGGGGTTCTGTCCTCACCCCGTATAGAAGAATAAAACCACAACACATCTTAGACCTAAGTATAAGCGCTTGACTTAGCTATCCCACTTGTAGGTATTTTCCCCATCGGGTTAAAAGCATCATATTATAGCAATATCTATGTTTATAGCAGCATCAATTACCATAGCTAGATCTTGAAAACAGCATATATGTGCATCAACAGACAAATGGACAAGGAAAATGTGGCATTGAACACACAATGGAGTACTATACTGCCATGAAGAAGATGCTCTCGAGGTGTTTTTAGGTACACAGAAACAACTTGAGAATATAATGTTAAGTGCAATAAGTCAGATATACAAGCTCAAGTATTCTACGGTTTCTCTTACATGAGAAAAATAAAACACAAAATAGAAGAGAGAGAAATAGAAAATAGGGAAAAGTTCAAATATTTCCAAGTTACAAAGCTATTTCAACATCCATGGTGCTTGGTTTCATTTATTCTACTATCTTATATTAGTTCATTGAAAAGAAAGATTTGTGCTACGATCCACTGCCGCTTCTGTGTAAGGATCTTTATTTGATCTATGTCTTGTACTCTGAGTAACTACTTTGGTGATATTGATAAACCATATAATAACTGTTGTTATCCCTTTGTTATTTAATTATGAAATTTTCTTTTACCTTTTCATAAAATAAAAAAACCTGAGAGATAGCAAAAAATAAATAAAGCAGTGCAAGTCTGTAAAAAAAAAGAAGCGCAAGACCTAAAACCATAGACGTGATAGAAGAAAATATAGGAGTAAATACTTGTAGACTTGGATTAGGCAAAGGCTCTATAGATACGACACCAAAGTCGCATTCAACAAAAGAAAAATTAAAAAGTTGGATTTAATACAAATTAAAAACTTTTCTGTCACAAAGGCTACCATCAAGGATGTGAAACCAAGGGCCAGCCAAATAGCTCAGTGGATTAAATAACCTGCAAGCAGGCACAGGGGCTGGGGTTTGATCCCCGAGCCTGCCGTGCCAGCCCCGCCCCCAGGGTGCACTGACACAGCAATTGAGACTGGGCGTGGTGGTGCGCACCTGTAATCCCAGCTCTTGGGAGGCTGTAAACAGGCAATCACTATGAGTCCAATCTAGTAGTGAGACCCTGAACACCCTGTAGACCCTTCCTTAAACTACAAAAAAAAAAAAAAAAAAAAAAAGAATGTGAAACAAATGCTTTCCTGGCAAGTGTGAGGTCCTGACTTCTATTCCTGGTATATTTATATGAAAGAAAACCCATAGAATAATAAGAAAAACATTTTCAAATCACATAAAGAACTTGCATCCGCAATACATAAAGGACATTTACAACTAAACAATAAAAACACATTAATCCAATTTTTTGTTGGTTGGTTGGTTTTCTGAGACAGGATCTTGCTGTATAGTTCAGGTTGCCCTTGAGCTCACTGAGTAACCCAGGCTGACCTCAAACTTGTGGCATTTCTCCTGCATCAGCCTCTTGAGTTCCAGAATTGCAGATGTGGACCACCATGCCCAGCCACCAATCTAACTTAAGAGTGAGCAAAGAGTCTGAATTGACATTTGATCGAAGATATTACGAAAGTGGCTAACACTCATACAGAAAGTTGCTCAGCATCACTGTTCACTAAAGAAATTCCGTTCAAGACTACAGTGTGACAGACTGCAGCCGATTCCACTGCACAGAGAGGATGTGAGGAACCCCGCTCCTTCGCTGAGGAAAGGGTGAAATGGTGCAGCTTCTCTGAGCAACAATATTGTATGTCCTCCACATGTAAAACACATGTGGAGCTGTAATTTGACACAGCAATTCAATGTAAAGGTACCATCCAAAAAAAAAATGAAAATCTATATCCACACAAAAAAGATACACAATTCTTCAGAATCCTTTATTCACAATGACCCCAAAAGATGATGGAGTGTCCATCCACTAGTACCTGTGACTCAGTCCCACAATGGAATATGATTCGGCAGTGAACAGGAATGAACCAATCCATACGTCTTGCTTTTCTCATTGCTGAGGGGAAAAAAAAAAAACAACCAACACTTACAAGTTAAAGGAAAAGAGATTTATTTCAGCTCACAGTTTGTATAGGCTTCAGTCTGTAGTGAGCAGGCTCCACAGCAGGGCAGCGTGTAGAAGGGCAGGACTGGCGGGAAGAAGAGGCTTCCTCCTTCTTTCCCTTTTTATTCCCCTCAGGCTGCAAGCCTATAGGCTGGTGCTGCCCTTGCCCAGGGTGGGTCATCCCCTGAAGTGATCTGTTGGTCTCTCTGTGGTCCCTGGGAGAAAGCGACAAGATTTAGAAAATGAACATAAGAGATAAGAACCAAGGTCAGGTGGTGGACCATGCCTGACTGGCAAATGATCCTTGAACAGCCGTAGGGCTACAAAGGTTGCCCAGTAGCCCACAGTGTCCAGGCAGGAGGTTTCTCTCAAGATGAGGTAGCCTGACTGCTGTAGGCAGTGAGGCCTCATCCTGCCCTCCCTCGTAGGATCCATTTCAGCTTCTGCGTCTCCCAGCAGTCCCTTCTCATTAGCTCCATCACCCACATCCACAACCATGCTAAACCCATCAGTGGGCAGGGCCAGAACCACATACCCATGGCCGAGCCACTCCCACAGGCCCACCTGTGAGCTCGTGGGGATTAGAGAGGACATCTAGACGGTAGCCATAACAACGTGTCGCAATATAGGTCAACTTTAAACACCTTTTGCTAAGTGGAGGAAGACATTCACTAAAGAGTGCTTATTGTGAGAGCCCATCTTATAGCTCGGCAGACTAATGCACCTGCTTAGGCAGAGCTCAGTGGCGCGGGTTTGATCCCCCATGTGCAATGCTGGCTCCACCCCCGGGGTGTGCGGAGCCGGTGATGGAGACTGGATGTGGCGGCGCGCACCTGTAATCCCAGCACTTGGGAGGCTGAAAACAGGAGAATCACTATGAGGAGACCCTGTCCTAAACACAGAAAAATAAGAGTGTGTATTGTGTGAGTTGAAGGAGATTTGTAGAAATGGGGAATAATTGGTAATGAGTATGAGTTTCCTTGGGGGCAACAAAAATGTTCTAACATTGTGGAAATGGTTGATAACTTTAAATACACTAACAGTATATTTAAATAGCATATGAATTGTCTCCCCAGAGTGGTGCACACCTGTAACTCCAGTCGGCTGAGGCAGGAGGACTGTCATGAGTTTGAGGCCAGGCTGGGCCACATAGTGAGTTCAAGGCCAGCCTGAACTATGCAGCAAGATCCTGTCTCAAAAAACCAATAGTAAATAAATGGCAAGGAGACTCTCCCATTCCCTTTTCATAACTGGCTGGAAAGCAGATGTGCCGGCAGGAATTAATGCAGCCATCTCAAACAGCTGAGGTAGAAAAACACACTTGAAGAGGAAAAGGCAAAAACAGAAGCTAAGCTCCTGACAGATGCCCAAGACACCAGCCCTCAGTTGTCCCCTCATGCCTTGTAGGACAGAGACATATACTTCTATGCTCACACCCCTATAATCTGGGGAATTTTTGTACAGTAACTAATGCTACTGTGACCTTACACAATACTGATCCCCCCCATTCCCAGCTGAAGTAATGAACACAGGTGTCTGCTGAGGTGGTTTCAAGCACATGGGTGACAGACTCCCAAGCCAAATGATACATTTTTGGGTTTTGACATGAATGCTTATTCTTATGCTTATCCCAGGAAAACTGAAGTCCTACCTCACCCTAAAATATCCCAAGAAATTAATTATGTAGAAGAATATTTTTAAAATGTGGATGGAAGAGCTAGATAACAGCCTAGTGTCTTTGTTTTTATGTATTTGGTACAGGGTCTCACTGTACAGCTCAGACTCGTAGTGATCCTCCTGTTTTCAGCCTCCCAAGTACTGGGATTACAGGCGTGCACCACCACACCCTGTCTCCTTAGCTGGCTCAATGTGATCAAACCTCAGTGGCCCCTGCGCTTGCCTAAGCAGGAGCTTAGTCTGCTGAGCTATCTCGCCAGCCCTAACATAGTGTCTTTAATCATGCATTTGCTTGCGTTTTTCCTCTTAGCCCTTTGCTGGTGGTAACTGTGTCTTCTTGCCTTCTACCATTTGGTTAAACCTTGGTATGGGCTCAGATGCGTGGATTTCGGTCCTTTCTCACTTCCAGAGACAGTAAGACCAGAGGACAGCCTCTGGGGGCTGAGCAGAGAGGTCCTATCACTCCCACACTTCGGCTTGATGGGAAATGACAGCTGCAGGCAGAGCGGGACAGGAGTGAGAGTTCTGGGTTCATGGGGTCGAGCTGCCGACAGGGGATGGACTTAATTTAGTGTAGGTCAGGCAAGGCCAGGGGACACGAGCACAGTCAGGTGCAGCCTGGGGCTAAGGGCCAGTGGGAACTGGGTGGACTCAAGTGTGTTCAGGCACAAGGAGATAGAACCAAAGTACCCAGCTCTTGCCTCATACTCCAGGCCGGAGCCGTCCTCTTCCAGGAGGAGGAGATGGCAGGGCCATGTCAGAGGTGGGGCTGAAAGAGGAGACAGCAGCTCCCACCAGTTCTCAGTTGGGAGTGCTGACTGGTGGTCAGCTTCCTGTGGAACGGGGCACAATCCCACTAGGCAGGCAGGGCAGTCCCTGCATACCAGGCCAGTGTTGATATCAAGAAGGCCATGTGCATCCAAGTGAGGGCCCTGGCTCAACTGGACAAGCCATGGCTGGTCCACATGAGGAAACTCAGATGTGAGGCCTGAACCCAACTAGGCTTTATGCCCACTAGACTCCAGGCACCCGCATGAAGCTTCCAGAAGTTTCTGAGTGAAGTTCATTCTCACCCTCTCCTCTCCCTTCCCCTCCATCCTCTTCTCCCTCTATCCTGGGCTGGGTAGTCCGAACAAAGGCCAGAGTATCTCAGCAGTGTTCTTTGGAGCCCACTGTCCACAACCGCTCTAGGAAGTCACATGGCTGCCATCGAAGCCACCGAGGCAGGCTGCGAAGTCCCATGACACTTTCTGGTAAAGAGGACTCCCATGGGGCTGATGAGGGATGTCAGTGGGACTTCCTTCAGGCTTCTGAAGACTGACTTCACAGGGAAACCAAAGGAACAACTCAAATGTCCATCAACAGATGAATGGATAAACAAGGCGCTGTCTGTGCCTACAGTGACTTGTTATTCTGCCAAGGGGAAGAAGGCCAGCAGGCAGGCAGGGAGGAGGGAAGGCAGGAAGGCAGGAAGGCAGACAGGCAGGCAGGCGGGAAGGAAGGAAGGGAAAGAAGGCAGGAAGGAGAGAAGGTAGGAAGGAAGGAAAGAAGGAAAGAAGGAAGGAAGGAAGGTAGGAAGGTAGGAAGGAAAGAAGGAAGGAAGGCAGGCAGGCAGGCAGGCAGGAAGGAAGTAGGGGAGAAATGGTCCAGGCTGAAACATGAATGATGCTTGAAAGCATTATACCATGGGCTGGCAAGATAGCTCAGTGGTCTAAAGCACCTGCTTAGGCAAGCTTAGGCAAGCATGCTGGGACCTCGGTTCGATCCCCAGCACCACATGCCATGCCAGCCCCACCCCCAGGGTGGGCTGAGCTGATCATAAATAAAATAAAATAAAAAATAAATAAATAAAGGAAACATTTAAAAA
>NW_004524581.1:18412721-18415289 GCF_000260255.1 Octodon degus | reverse complement strand
GAAAAAGAAAGCATTATACCAATGAAAGAAGGTGGACATAAAAGTCCTGTTGCATCTGAAATCAAGGGGAAAGGGCACCCCTGTACCAGTTGGGTCACCGTTCTCTCCTCACTCTCCCTTGTACTGAGCTCAGGCTTATGCGGTGCTCAGGACTTAGCGGGGGTAAACTCTGCACCATCCTGCCTGCTCCTGGATGGAGACAGGTCAGGTCTTGTCCAGGTCACAAGGTGAGGCCTCAGCCTCACCTCAGCTGGGTTCTCAATGTGCCTTTGCTATGTCCTAATTCTCCAAGTAAGTCAAGTGTTTTACTCTCTCTGGCTTTCCATTTCCTTACTTTTTGTTTTGTCTTACTTGTTAAAGAGAAAGAAACAAGACATTGGAGGAGAAAACCAAGCAAGTTTTCTATGTAATGAACATTTAGAAAGTGGTAGTGAACACTCATGCACATGTGCACACACACACACACACACACACACACACACACACACACACTTTTGCTCAGGATGGGAGAGAGTGACAGGAATAAGGAGAGAGTGGCCAGAGGCCAGTGCCCTGGAAGGCGGATGAAAGGGGCATTCAGGAGCCTGGGAGCAGGAGGAAGCTGGGAAGCCTTGCAGGTGGGGGCCTGCCCCAGCCAACAGAGCCCTGCCCAGCACTCTGGCTGGGGTGCCCGGCCAGCCAAGGGGTGGACACGAATCCAAACATCAAAGCTGGGCCAGAGGGCCTGGGCCAAATGAAAAGCAGCAGGAACCGCGTCTGTGAGTTGAAAGGCCCAAGAAACCCCAGGTGTCTGAGCTCCCCCAGGCTTCAGAGAGACCTGGGCAGGGTGGCTGGAGTTTCCTGGCTTCCGTCCAGACCCCTGGCCAGCCCTGCTCTGCTGTCTCTTATGTAGAGGAGGAGAGGAGGGAACTCGGAGGCAGGGAGGGGAAGCCACGCAGCTGTTCCTGAGCTGGGGGCCTGGGAAATTCGAGCCGTGGGCTGCCGCCGCTGCAGGCAAGACTGGCCCCTGGAAGCTCCCGTCTGAGCTCTGGTGCCCGCAGTCCTGAGATTAGCTCAGCAGCCTTCCCTGAGCCCTAAACATCTGCAGCCTGGAGTCCACCTCCCACATCCCAGCCCCACTGGACGGCCCCACCCCCAACCGAGGACAGAGGAAGCCAGAGCAGACAGCTGCGAGCTGGGATGGGAAGGGGTCTGCACTGGCCTAAATCTCAGAGATTGGGACCTAGTCTGGGGCCTCATTCCAGAAATACCTTCCCATTCCTGGGATATGTGAGCTGGGGTGGGGAGAAAGGGAAGGGAAAGACATCTCTGCAGGTCCACTGGGCGCCCAGGGGGTGCTCGGTGCTCCAATGGACTCTTGTAACTCTTACGGTCTGTGTTGTTACTTCTACCTCCACTTGAGAAGATTGGCTCAGAAAGGCTGGGGAACTCACCAGGGGCCCAGGGGGCTAGGAGCAGTGTGGAGATAACCATCGAGTCTGGGGCAGTCTAGCTCTGAACCTTGAGCCCCTGCTGTTTTCGGAGCCCAAAGCATTATAACAGGGCATGTCTGAGCAAGAGCCAGGGGTGGAGGTGGGGGTGGGGGTCTGGAAGGTGGGGGAGGGGTGGGGTGGGGTTAGCTCTATTCGCTCCAGGCTTTGTTCTGTTACCAGCCATGTCACTGAGAATGGAGAAAACAGCCAGCTTCCCTAATTACTCCTGGATGATCCTGTTAAATTCTCACAGTACCCTGAGTCTGGAAGAAAAGATTAAAGCAGAAGTCAGCCAACTGGAAGGCCGGTGAGATAGCTCAGTGGTTTTAACACCTGCTTAGGCAAGTGCAGGACTCAGGTTCGATCCCTGGCGGCCCCACCCTCCTGAGTCTGGGTGTGATGGCACATACCAGTAACTCCAGTGCTGGGAGAATGAAAATTAGAGGATCGCTATGAGTCTGAGCTACATAGTGAGACCCTGCACACACACACAAAAAAAGAAAAAAGTCAACCAACTGGAGGATCAGCCAGGGGAAAAAACGAGGCTGAAACTTAGAGAAAACTTCAAAGTTTCATTGCTGCTGGCCCTTAGGAGACTGATTTGTTCTGTGGGACAAGATTGAGACAGACTATGCGAGGCTTTGCTGCTGTAAGAAAGAGTCCCCATGTCTCCAAGGCTTGCAAGGACAGCCAGGGTCCTACTTCATCCCCTAGGGGCACACCCCCTTGAGATCTGAGGGCTTGCAACTAGGTCCCACCTCTTAAAGCACTCACACCAGTAACACACAGGCTAGGAACACTCGGGCCTCTGGGGGACACTTGTCCCAACCGCAGCACATGGCAGCATCTCACTCCAGGCTGGCAGGATTCCTACTCCCACCTAATGCTCAAGGGCAGCTGCAAGTGGGCAGCACTCATGGCAACTTCAAGGCCAAGGGGTTGCTGGGACACCTGCAAGAGTGTTCACAAGTTGACTTAGGTATGACCTTCCCAGGGAGACTGTGAATGCTGTGACAGGAGCTGAAGACTGAGGCCAGGTGTGTGTAGTGGAAACCCCATTCTCTGTCTCTGTCTCTGTCTCTGTCTCTGTCTCTGT
>NW_004524581.1:18397534-18412481 GCF_000260255.1 Octodon degus | reverse complement strand
TCTCTCTCTCTCTCTCTCTCTCTCTCTCTCTCTCTCTCTCTCTCTCTCTGCATGCTGGGGATTGATCCTAGGGCCTCATGCATGCTAGGCAAGTGCTCTGCTACTGAGCCACATCCCCAGCCCCTTTTAATAATCATTTAATTTTTTATTCGTTCAGTACAGAGACTCGCTATGCAGGTCAGACTCATAGTGATCCTCCTGTCTCAGCTTTCCCCAGCACTGGTATTACAGGCATGTGCCATCACGCCCAGTTTCAGGACTGGCTTGGTGCACCTGGGGTTCTGGGGCTGGCACAGCGTGTGGTACTGGGGATGGAACCCTGGGCCCTTGTGCTTCCCAGGTAGGCGCTTAGACTGCCAAGCTATCTCCCCAGTGCCCCCCTTTTTGTGACAGGTTCTTACTAAATTGCCCAGATTTGTTGCAAATGTATTATCCTCCTGCCTCAGCCTCTGGAGCAGCTGGGATTATAGGTGTGTGACTCCATACCCAGATCTCTGACTTCACAGCTGTGCTGCTACTACATGCAGATTCCTGAATATCGCTGGGCTCCAGGCTCCTCCACAAGGCAGGGGACCCTGCCTGAGGATGGCATGAGGCACCAGGTACACAGCCCCTGGCACGCCGCCCTGGACAGGACAAGCCTGCTCAAGTCAGCTGTCTTTGCTGTTCCCATTCTTGCCAAGGTGCCCTCACCCTCCCCTCCCAGAATCCCTAAGATGCCCATAAGCAGCAAGGCGGGTCTGGAGGGGTCTGTGCGCTGCAGAGCAGGCGCGCTCCCTGCTCCCTCCCTGGTGCACAGAGGTGGGGGCTCTTTACCTACCGCCCCAGCGCCCCAGGGTCCCCACCTCTCCAGCCCCACTGCAGAGCAGCTCCCTCTCCTCCTCACCTGTTGACCTCCCCCTCCCCTACAACCTCCAGGCTGATGTGTGTCCCGTTGCGCAAAGCCATGTGCACGGAACCTGTTGGGGGTATCCCTTTACCTACTTTATGGACGCCTGGTCTTGTCGGATAGTAAATGCCTCCTACCCAGTCTAGTTCTGTCGCTGCTATTCTTTGCTCCTCGGTTGCGGTCTCAAGTCACCCATGCTCAGCCCTTCCCGCAAATAGTACATAGGCCGCGTTGGAGACTCTAAAGCAGGCATCGCCCTGCAGCCTTTTGCGCCCCAGGGCTAAGCGTGCCTGCAGTACCAACCATGGCCGCCAGGGGTGAAAGCGCGCTCCCCAGATGTGTCCTGAGTTTTCATTGTGCCTGACACCTGCTTTGGCGCTGAAGGAGCCTCAGCACTATTAGCCTGACCAGTCCCTCCTGGTCTGCCCTGCATGGCCACTGTGCCTCTACTTCTCAGGACGCCTTCCCAGCGCACCCAGCCCTGGGACGCTTGGGAAGCCTGGAATACCCCTCCCGTGTATCATGTTCCAGTTCCATCCCCCTAGGTATCACAAAAACCTTCTCTCCCTTCCTGTATGAAGAGGCAAAGCACCAGCCCCGTGAACGACACCTCCAAGAAAGGGAAAAGCAAGACCCGTTCCAGCTCCTCCCACTGCCTAAGCCCAGGTAGTGGCCCTGTCCCTCCCTTCCCAGTTGACAGTGGCCTCCAACGGCACCAGGTCCTGGCAAGGGCTCCAGAGCAGCAGCAGGCAGGTCCTGCTGGGGGGACTGGAAGTCACTACACCTAAAGTCAGAGACCCTGAGGATTTCCATTCTCCACCCAGTCCGCTCAGTGTCTCCTAAATTTTTGGATGGGGAGTGCTGTGCTATGCTTTGAACACGTTCCCCCAAAACTCACATTTTGGAAACTGCACCCTGAGAGTGCTATGTTCATAGTACTTGGAGTACAGGGTAACTGAGGTGAGCTGAGGTCATGAGGGTGGGGCTCCCCATGACAGTATTAGTGGCTTTAGGTGAAATGAGAGCCAAGCAAATGTGCTTGCTGTGCTGCACGCGATGCCCTCCAGAACCGTGAGCCGAATAAACTTGTACTCTATAAATCACCAGCCTATGGCGCTCAGTTAGAGCACACAAAAAAATTAAGCTTGTGAGTAAGCCACACCCCCTGTCCATGAGGAGCACCCACTCAAGTTCCCAACTTCTCGGCTTGCCAAGAACCTCATTAAAATATGATCAGATGTACACTCCCACTTCCCTGGAGCGTGATTCTTGGAGCCTCTGAATGAGAATCGCCCATCATTTTTAAAATGATTTGAATTAAAATTTTAACATCAATACTTTTATTTTAATATCAAAACATGGAGTGAATCCAGGAGGAGTTTTGTATTGTGCTAGATCCTCAGTTCATTTTTACTCTTTTGAGAGAGTCCCCTTGTGTAGGCCAGTTCTGGTTCGAACTTGAGATCGTCCTGTGTCCACCTCCTAGAATAATGGGGTTACAGGCATGTGCCACCATGCCTGGTTTAGAGGCAATGTTCTTAGTAAAACAACACAGAAAACCAAACCAAACAAATGCTTAGGTAGACGCATCTGTGCCAGCCCCGCCCTGGGGGCATGCTGAGATGGCGATTGAGACTGGGCATGGTAGCATGTGCCTGTAATCCCAGCACTTGGGAGGCTGTAAACAGGAGGATCACTGTGAGTCTGAGTCCAATCAACGCAATGAGACCCCGTAGACCCTGCACTAAATACATTTTTTAAAAAAACTTGTTCTGATTTCACACTTAAGATGGTAGAATGGGGACATCTGACTGTGACAAAAGACAGAAGTACCCAATTATGTGGCACTCACAATGTAGAAATCCCACAGATTTTAAATTATTCTCAAGGCTCCAAAAGAATTTAAGACCAGACAATACAAGGAAGAAGAAAGGGAAGCATAGACTACAAGAAAAACAGTCAGGGCAACCTAACTTAGCGCAGTACTGATCTCTTAGGAAATGATACGGACCTCGTACCTTAGTTACTATTTTCATGGCTGGGACAGAACACTCGACACCCACAGGTTAAAGGAGAAGTTTATTTCAGCTCACGGTTGGTAGCGGCTGGGTCCATAGCCGGATGGCTCCAAGGCCAGCAACTGGGCAGCAGAGACACAGTCCATGGCAGGGTGGCAGCAGGCAACAAACAGCAAGCCTGCCTTCTTTCCGCTCCTTGTATTCCACCCAGCCTGCAAACCTGTTGTTGCTGTTGTTATTATGATTGAGCCAGGGCCACACTCTGTAATTCAGGCTGGCCTTGAACTCAGGGTGTAGCCCAAGCTGGCCTCAAACGCAAGGAGGTCTTCCTGCTTCAGCCTCTCAAGTGCTGGGATTACAGGGGCGCTACCACATCTGGTCGGGATTGACGTCCACTCCAGGTCACACATCCTAGATCCAGCTGCCTCCAGACAGCCCCACCTACGAACACCCAAGGCTTGGGAGGACATCCAGATATAGGCATTACATTTAGTCATGAGAATAGAAACCCTGTCTTCAATTTTGTGTGTGTGTGTGTGTGTGTGTGTGTGTGTGTGTGTGTTTTGAGATGACCTCTTGCTATGTAGTTCAAGCTGGAACTTGTAGCAATCCTCCTGCCTCAGTCTCCCAAGTGCTGGGATTACAGGTATGGATCACCACACCCAGTTGTTTCCATTTCTTTTTTAAAAAAACCTGAAGAGGGCTGGCAAGGTAGCTTAGCAAGTCAACCAAGTGCCTGCTTAGGCAAGCGTAGGGACCGGAGTTTGATCCCTGGCACCACATACTGCTCCAGCCTGCCCCTGGGCACACTAAGCGCGCCACCTAGGCCTGTACATGATGGTGCATGCCTGTAATCCCAGCTCTGGGGAGGCTGAGAGAGGAGGATCACTGCAAGTCTGAGCTGTGTGGTGGGACCGTGTACCAAATAAATAACTTTAAAATGTACAATGTAATTTCTCACCATCAGGTTGTATTTAAATGTTCACAGACAACTTCCCCATTAAAGAGATGAAAAGACTAAGGTTCGGGGAGATGCGTGTCTCTCCTGAGGTCCAGGCGGTCCAAGAAAGCAGGGTGGGATGGGAGCCACGCCCCCGCCTGCAGCCCCAGCCACGCCTGCCTGCAGCTCCCCCGTAACTCTCCCCTGGGCCCTGTGGCCTCTGTCTGCTAGTCCCCGCCAGCCTGGGTTCCTGATGTTGGTTCCTCCGCAGCTGTGGCCGGCCTTGTCCTCCGGGTCCAGTCCCCACCTCTACTGTCAGCCGTGAGTCGGAGTCCTCAGGCGCCCACTCCCACCTACACACCTGCCGCCGCCCGGCCCTTCGGCTTTTGGGCCAGGGCCAGTGACTCGAAGCTGTGGGTGGTGGCCCGAGGCCAGGCAGCTGTGGAGAAGGCTGGTGGTCAGGTCCTAAGACCCCCAGGGCTCTGCCTTCCCCACCCCAACTTCTTCATCCACCTCCTCATCCCGAGACTTATCTGCAAACCCCAGCGCCCCCAAAGGCAGATTGAGGAATCGAGAGGGCCTTCCATCTGGATTGAATTAAATCGCTGACAGTCGTGTCCCAAGTCAGCGAGGCTGGAAGAAGGCTCTGGGAAAGACACCAGACTTTCCTCCCTCCCTCACTGGGAAGAAAAATAAGGCGCTGGTAGGAGCCGCTCCCAGCGGGGGTGGGGTGGGGGTGGGGGGGGAAGCAGGAGATGGATGATCAAGCAGGTCTCTTGGCCCTGCTGTGTCCCCAAACAGGCTCCGGGCCTCTGGGCCTCTTTACTCAGCTGCATCACAAGGACAGCGCAACATGCTTTGTGTGTGTGTGTGTGTGTGTGTGTGTGTGTGTGTGTGTGTGTGTCTGTGTGTGTGTGCTGGAGGAAGGATTAAAAGAGACAAAGCCCGAGGAGGCGATCCTTGTGGGTGCTTGGCCTATGTGCCAGCTTTCTGTTCTCTCCCTCTATTTTTTTTTTCATCTCTATTTTTGTTTTGATTTTTATCAGCAATCCAGGGACAGTTACAACCCAAACCAGCTTCTTATCTTGGCCTTGCTGATCCCCCACCCTCTGAAAGCAACCTCTCTTAATTCTTTTAAAAACAATTCTTTCTGGTTATTTATTTCCCTATTTCAACGTATCTTGCGTAGACTGTTTGTTTTTTTTAATTTTTATTTTAAATTTTCCATGTTCAGCTTTTCTGATTGACTTTTTGCCATGGAAGACGAGAGGCTGGCTTCTCACACGTATCTTCCACCCTCATCCTTCTCTGTCTGTCCATTCGTCTGTCCCTCTGTGTCTGTCTGTCTCCGTCTCTGTCTCTGTCTCTCTGTCTCTCTCTCTGTCTCTCTCTGTCTCTCTCTCTCTCTCTCTCTCTCTCTCTCTCTCTCACACACACACACACACACACACACACACACACACACTTCCTGTGCTTCTCAGTCCCTCCCACGACGATGGTGTCCTCGTTTTGGCACGCGCCACCCCCAGGACCCAATCTATCACCATTATGTAAACATGCTTCACAGCTGAGACAGCAGTGACACCACAGCTGTTTGTTTCTCCTCTGAACAACATTTTTCCCTTCTGGAATTAATAATTACCATTTTGTTCAGTTTGGTTTCTCTTTAAAAGTTTGGTGTGCTTTTATCTTGCAAAACACTGGCTCTGTTGTACAAGTCTCCCCCGGAGTCCAGCCCCCCACGCCGACCCTGGGAAGTCGTCTTTGGGCTGGAATGTGAGTGGCTCCCCGTGGCTGGCCTTCCCCAGGGCTCGCCACACAGTTGGCCACTTTCAGCCCTGTCCCTCTTGTTATTCTCCTGATTCCCGAACTTCAAGTCTCTCTCCTTGCTGGTTTACACCTCATGTTTGGTGGGGCGCGTCCTGTGGTAGCATCCTCGGAAAGGGCACATGAGAAGCAAATGCCCAAGCACGGTTTCATTCTGCCCCCCTCCGGCCCCCTAACCCCCTTTCCCCAGCCCACGCTCAAGTCATGGCTCCACTGGCCACAGACTTCCAGTGTAGAAGTAACTTCCCCTGAGAACTTTGAAGACCGCCCTGCATGTGCTCCTGGCTTCTGGGGGCTGAGCCACGCTGACTGCAGCTCTCGGGTCATCGCCAGCTTGCGTCTCCAGAATTTGCAAGGGCCGTGTCTTCTGTCCAGGTGTCCTGATGCTTCGGCAGCACATCGTCTTATGGGTAAGGCTGTCTTCACCCACAGTGACGTTCTCTCAGAAGACTCATTGCTGTAGCGATCCATGCCTTGCACGTCTAGGAATGTGCGTGACTACTGGGGATCGAACTCAGGACCTTGAGCTTGCCAGGCAGGCACTTGAGCTGCTGAGCTAGCCCTGGTCCGTTTTTGATGAGTTTCCTTTCAGTTTTCACTCTGCTGTCTGGTCTCAGGTGCCCCTACTAGTGGAATGTTAGAGCCTGGACTCATTTTCCTCCCATCTTTTCCCTCTTGATTTCTGTATCTGTATATTTCCTCTTTCTTTCCCAGAGAATCCCTTGATTCCAGTTTTCTTCTCAGGACCTACTTTCCTTTTAAAATTCTATATGGTGTCAACTTCTGCTCATCTTTTGAAAGAAAGATTAATGCTTAAAATTTGTTTCTTTTTATTCTTATATTTTTTCTTTCTTTTTCCTTTCTTTCTTTCTTTCTTTCTTTCTTTCTTTCTTTCTTTCTTTCTTTCTTTCTTTCTTTCTTTCTTTCTTGTGGCAGGCCTAGCCCGACCTGGGTGCCAGGCTGGCATGGCTTCTGGTGCTGGGGATCAAACCGTGGTCCTGTGCTTTGCATAAGCTGGGGCTTTAGACCTCTGAGCTATATCACCGGCCCCAATTCTTCTTATTTTTTTTTCTTTATACTTTTTGTTATTGTTTTGTTTTATTTTTTTCTTTAAACTAATCTCACACGTTTATGTCTGGTGACCTGAACAACTAATTTGAAGACAACCTCATGCAATACAGCAGTCATTGTTGAATTCCTATTACTTTGTTTAGTGAAATTGTGTATTTCTAATGCTGTTTTTTTTTCCTATCGCTATTTCATATTCTTTAAAAAAATAAAAAATTGGGCCAGAGAGATAGCACAATAGAATAAGCACTTGTCTGACAAGCGCAAGGGCCTGAGTTCAATCTCTGAACTCACCAAAATAATAATAATAATAATAAAGGTCAAGCAGATATTGTTTTTTTTTTTTTTTTTGGTGGAACCGGGGATTGAACTCAGGCCCTAACGCTTGCCAGGGAAGTGCTTATTCTACTGAGTCATCTCCCCAGCCCTAAACCTATAGTTAATTTTTTTTTTTTTTTTTTTTTGGTGGAACCAGGGATTTGAACTCAGACCCTTGCACTTGCCAGGCAAGTGCTTATTCTACTGAGCCATCTCTCCGGCCCTAAAGGCAGAAAGAATTTTTTTTTGCTCCAAATGCCTTCAGGGCAGGTTTGGCTGGCTTGAGTTGTGGGGATCAAATCACAGTAACCTGAGGCTGTCAGCTTTGTGGAAGTAGCCACTTAAAGAACTGAGCTAGGGCCAGGCCCCCTAGAAGATATTAAAAAATAAAAACAAAACTGCACATTTGCTTTTGAAATCCACAATCCTTAATTGTAGAGCAGTTTCAGGTTTATGGAAAAGCTGAAGAAGAACACACAGAAAGAGATTATCTAGTACCTTTTCCCTCCCACACGCTTTCTCCAATTATTATTACTACTACTTTTATTGTAGTAGTACAGACTGAACCCAGAAAGGAACTAAGTCCTTTCTTCAATTTTTTTTTGGAGACAGATTCATACTGTCACTAAATTTCCCAGGCTGAGTTTGAACTTGTGATCCTCCTGCCTCAGCCTCCTAGAATGTTGGATTCCAAGCACGAGCCATAGGGTGCCGTACCCTGCGGGTGTCCCCCTTGCTAACATTTTGCATCAGTGTGGCATGTTTGTTACAGCTGATGAGCTAATATTGGTGCAGCGTTACTAACTAAAATATAGACTTCACATTAGGTCTCACTTGTTATACTGTGCGTTCTGGGTATGGCAACAAATGAATGCCGTGTCTTAAGCATTCAGTACTCCACACAGAGAAGTTCAGCCACCCACCCACCCATGCCCTGACCAGTCTCTCCAAGCCTTCCCTCTTCCAAACCTCACACTGCAAGCAGCCGATTGCTTTAGGTTCTCTTTCACTTTGTCTTTTCCAGGCTGCCGTTGAGTTGGAGTCATCAAGCCTCCTAAGACTGGCTCCTTTCACTAGTAATGTGCACTTAGGCTTCCTCCATGCTTCTTCATAGCCTAATAATGGGCTTCTTTTTGTTGCTGAATAGTATTCCGACATTTGGATGTACCACAGTTTACCCATCAGACACCTGATGAAGGATACCTTGGCGGTTTCCAGGTGGTTGGAACCGTTAGGAATAAAGTGGCTGTGGATAACTGTGTATGTTTTCAGTTCATTTGGGGAAGTGTCAGGGAACACAGTTGCTGAGTTTGGTGGGAAGATTCCACTGAGCTTTGCAAAAAGCCCCCGACCACTGGGGGGGGGGGGGCAAAGCAGGTTCCTAAGAGCTGTAGATAAGCGCCCCCTGCTGGCCCGTGTCCTCATAGCATCTGGTGCCTCAGGGCCCTGGGTGTCCGTTATTCTAATAGGCACTGGTGGTGTCCTTTTGGTATCTTACCTTACAGTTCCCTAAAGACACAGTGTATTGGGCATCTGTTTGTTTATTTGCCACCTGCTTAGCAGTCCCCCCTCCCCCGAGGAACTATATCCCAAGAGTTTCTGCAGCTACCTGAAACTGCAGGTAGCACCAAATCCCATAGAGGGGTCCTGCACTGTCTTAGCCTCTTGTTGCTGCTGAAACCCAATAACTTAACACCCACAATTTAAAGGGGGAAAGACTGATTTTGGCTCATGATTTGCAGAGATTTCAGTCCATGGTGGGCTGGCTTCAAGGAAAGGCAGTGTGGCAGAGCGACAGGACAGAGAAGGAGCTCATGGCAGGGTGGCAGGAGCACAGAGGGCATGGGGGGCGGGACAGACATAGACCTTCCAGGCCATGTCCCCGGAGAGCACCTCCTCCAGCCAGGCCACACTCTCAAACCCACAGTTAGCTGTAAACCCAGCAGTGGCGTAATCCACTGAGGAGTATCATACCCCCGCAAGCCAAACTCTTAAAAAGCTATGAGTGCATGAGGCTTTGGGGGGACATCTAGCTATAACCCATAACAGATATAGATCTAGCTATCAAAAACTTACTTTACAGGCTGGCCAGATAGCTCGGAGGATTAAAGCGCATGCTTAGGCAGGCAGACGCAGGGACTGGGTTTGATCCCCGGCGTGCTGTGCCAGCACCACCCCCGGGGCACGCTGAAACGGCAATTGAGACCGGGCTGGTGACATGTGCCTGTAATTCCAGGGCTTGGGAGGCTGAAAATAGGAGAATCACTCTGAGTCTGATCTACGTAGTGAGACCCTGTAGGCCTTGTACTAAATACAAAATAAATAAACTTAATTTACAATTTAGACACAGTAAGAGATTATTGTGTCTAAACAACCAATGATAAAATAGAATAATTGCAACAATATGTTGTAATAGAAGTGATTTAAAATTAATGAGTTGTTTATTTCTGGGATTTTCCATCTAATGGGCGGAGACCATGGATGACTGCAGGTCCCTAAAACTGGACAGCAGGGCCAGTGATAAGGGGAGACTACTGCATGTCCTCACGGGGCAGGATTTGCATGTTTGGCCCATTTCTTCATGCTTTGTTTTGTTTTACTTTGCTTGAGGCAGGGTCTCACTATGCAGTCCAGGCTGGTCTTGAACTCATTATGTAGCCAAGGCTGGCCTCAAACACTCAATGATCTTCTTTTAAAAATCCTCAATCTGTTCTTTTATTTGTTTTTGAGACAGTCCTGTTATATAGTTTCGGCTGGCTTCGGGTCCACTGGGTAGCCCAGGGTGGGCTCAAACTCATGATGGTCCTCCTGCCTCAGTTTCCCAACTGCTGAGATGATGGGTGTGTGCCGTCACACCCAGCTTGCTGCACTGGTTTTTGTGGTAAGAACACCTGACATCCAATCTCCTAGCGATTCTCAAGCAGCCCATTCACTGCCGCTAACTCTACTCCCAGAATGTCCAGCAGACCTTTTGAACTAATTGCTTGGGTGTAAGGGATATGTTATGTCCTTTAGCTAAAATCTCCTTTCTGGCTAAATAGCTCAGCAGATTAAAGCACCTACAAGCAGGCGCAGGGGCCAGGGGTTTGATCCCTGGGCCTGATATGCTGGCCCTGCCCCCCTTGGGGCACACTGAGACAGTGATTGAGACTGGGTATGGTGGCACTCTCCTGTAATCCCAGCACTTGAGAGGCTGCAAACAGGTGGATCACTACAAGTCTGATCTAGTAGTGAGGCCCTGAACATCCTGAAGACCCTTCCCTAAAATACAAAAATAAATAAATAAAATAAAATAAAATCTCCTCTCCACCACCCCCACCATCCCTGGGAACAACTTTCTACTCTCTTCTCTGAGTTCAACTTCTTTTAAGTCAATCTGTGCTGCTTGGACAGGATTCTACGGTACAGAGCGATATTTCAATGCGTATGTATAATGGGTTGAGTTTGACAGTTTTAGATTCCGTATATGGGAAGACCAGGGACTACTTGTCTTTCCGAGCCTGACTTTATTTTACTTAGAGCAGTGTCCTCAGTTCCATCCACGTCACCCATGATAGAATTTCCTTCCTCCTTTACAGCCCATAATCTTCTGCTGTGTAGATCTTTATCCATCTAGGCCTAGATGGGGTTGATCCACACCTTGGCTACTGTACATAAAGCCATGACAAACACGGCTCTGGCACACTGATTACGTTCCTTCTGGGAACGTACCCGCAGAGGACAGCTGGGTCACAGGAGACTTTTCGAGGAACCTCCATCCTGTGGTCCGTCGTGGCCATGTGACGATTAAGTGTCCACACGGTACCTGTTCTAAAGCTCCTTGTTCACCTGTATTACTGTCTTCCTGTCCGGCTGCCCCGTCTATCCTCTTGGGGTGTCGACCTCATGCTTCCTTGAGATGTCCCACCTTTCCTCACCTTTGTGGCGAGGGGAGGGTTTGAGCTCCAATTGGACTACGCTTGGCACAATATATTAAATTTATTCTGAAGAGAATTCTTCACTTTCCACTAGCATTCGAATAGGATATAAGGATAATATCCAAGATGTCTTCATGTTATTTATGATCTAAACCAGAAGCAGTGATTTGATGTATAGATCTATTACACAGATTTATAATAGCATTCTTTGAATAACAGTATGGTGGCATGATTTTTCTGTTACCCTAAAATAAGATTTTGGGGCCGGGGAGATGGCTCAGTGAAATAAACGCTTCCCTGGCAATCACAAGGGCCTGAGTTCAATCCCCGGTTCCACCAAAAAAATAAAAAAATAAAAAATAAATAAATAAATAAATAAAATAAGATTTTACTAAAATTTGTACTTTCAGTCATTTGCTTATCTAAAAATCCAACTTTTCAAAATCTTCAATCTATTCTTCTGTGTGTGTGTGTGTGTGTGTGTGTGTTATAGGGGATTGAACTCAGGACCTTGCTCTTGCCAGGCAGGTGCCACTGAACTATCTCCCCAGCCTGAGTTTGTTTTTGAGACAGGATTGCTATATAGTTCAGCATAGCTTTGAACTCAGTATATAGCCCGGGTTGGGCTCAAACTCCTGATGATCATCCTGCCTCAGCCTCCTAATTGCTGGGATAACAGGTTTACCCCACCTTGCCTGTGCCTTTAATATGTTCTCGTAATGGAGGAATTTAAAAACACTATTGGAAGCTGTTTCTATAAATTTTATTAAATTCTTCAGGGCATCCTGGGTTGTAGTTCACAGCATTTGGTATTTATTGTTTCCCTTGATTTTTTTTTTTTTTTTTTTTTTTTTTTTTGTATTTTTTAGGGAAGGATCTACAGGGTGTTCAATGTCTCACTACTAGATCAGACTCATAGTGACCTGCCTGTTTGAAGCCTCCCAAAAGCTGGGATTACAGGCATGCGTCACCACACCCAGTCTCAATTGCCATCTCAGTGCACCCCGGGGCAGGACCAGCATGGCAGGTCCAGGGATCGAACCCCTTGCCCCTGCGCCTGCTTGTAGGTGCTTTAATCCTCGGAGCGATTTGGCCGGCCCTCTACTGATTTTTTTTAAAAGTAAACTTTCCTACTTAGTCATCTATTTTCTTCAGCTCCTCTTGGTGGACAGTTTCTCAAATTTCCCATGCTTGTGGGGACCTCGACAGTGTTGCGGACTGGCCAGGTATTTTATAGACCATCTCCCAGTTGGGACTCAGGGGATGCACACCTCGCAGTCAGACCAGATGCTGTGTGATGCCACAGGTACAGTGCCATCCCATGACGTGGTGTCAAGGCCACTCACTCACTATCAGGTGGCTTTTGCAATGCTGTCGACCTTGCTCAAGGGTAGGGTCTGCCCTTCTGGTCTTGCTGGGAGGAAGTCACCACGCCCAGCTCAGGTTTAAGGACTGGGGAATTAGATTCCACCTGCTGGAGGCACAGCGTCTACGTGAATGACGTGGGATGGATTCTCCTACGCAGGAAATCTGACTGTCCTTCCCATTCACTTATTTAATAATCCTTGTGCCGGCTTGGACTAACAGATTCTTAGGTTCTTCCTTGCAGTATCATCTAGCACAACTTTGCTTCATAGCTTAAATCATTCCTGCTTTGACCCTGAGAGCTCTAATTGTTTCCTGTGTCCTGTGACATGCACCCATCACTGAATGTGCAGTATGCGAGAGGCTGTGTGTGTGTGTGTGTGTGTGTGTGTGTGCATGTGTGTGTGTGTGTGTGTGTGTGTGTTTAATTGAACACCTCCTTACTTGGGGGCACTATAAGACACGCAGGCTTAGCTCGCCTGCTTCCAGCCCAGCTCTAGAACCAGCTGTTTTTTTCCAGGAGCCCTGGTTCCTCTTCTGTGATCTGGTGCTGTGGGGCCATTGCTTTCAGGTTAGCCGACAGGACAAGGAAACCATGCGTGTATACCCACGAATACGCATGGCTCTGTCAGCATCTCTAATTGAAACTGTCCACAGGATGCATGTGACATGGGGAGCAGGAGTTCACACTTTTGTCCTCCATCCTAATCCATTAGCAAATGGACCTTTCTAGCCTCTCCCGAGCTAGAAAGCTTGGACAGCTTCTCTGTCCCCTTCCACACCAACAATGAGGAGCAAGGTTTGGTCCGTTCATCCCGTTGTTCAATCCCGGCAGTGTCGGTCTTGTTAACCTGTACTCCCACGGGAGGTGACTGGGGTACTGTGACTGTGCACAGACTGTCACATGTGTGGGATCACAGAGTGGGTAGACGTCCCGAAGTGGCTTACACTAAGCTCGGTCAGTGTCTTTTCAAGCTTGGTAGCTCACTTCTTCATGTGACTTCCATCGTACAAGGATGTATCACAGTCTGTTTATCCGCTCACCTGACTGAAGACATCTTGGGTGTTTTCAGTTCGGAGTAATAATGAACATAACTGTATAAACATTTGTATGTAGGCGTCTGCGACTGCAGAAGCTTTAAAATTAGTTGGGAATTAAACGGGCTTGGCCAGTCTTTTTACTTTTCGGCCTCTCCTTCATGTGCAGTTCTGGTGGAGGGCCACCGCAGGTTCTGAGCATTTTGGGGGGTCCGCAATATAGGTCAGCTTGTTGTTTTCCATCTGCCTGTCTGTGATTCAGCTCTCTCTGTTCACTAAGCCACCAGCTTTCCTGCCTGGAAAATTATATTGCATAATTCTCTCCCCAAGTCTCATTATTTTTGTGGCCTTTGTATATTTTCTTGTCCCTCACACTGTCATTTTAGTGGGGTTCTGGTAGACCTTAATGTCCCTGTTTAACCCACCAACCTCAATCAGAAGTAACCTCCTTTTCATTCTCAAAGGTTCAGATTTAAGGTCCCTGGGGATGGGAGGACTGGTTAGTCCACTTTCTGTTGATGTAACAAGATGCCTGTGGCTGGGAATTTTATAAAGAAAAGAGGCTTATTTACTGCCCAGTTTTGGAGACTGAAAGTTTAAGACTGGGCAGCCCCATCTTTTCAACCCTGCAGTGAGTGCCCCCTTGGTGGGGGGGGGGATGCAATTGGCAGAAAGACAGAAAGGGTTGAGAATGTGGGTGGCCTGTATAACACACTGCTCTGAGACCAGTATTGTCTCCTCACCAGCATGTCCTGTGATGTCCCATAATCATATCCCAACACCACCACATTAGTGCACAAATCCTGGGGTATAAACATAGCCAAATCTTAGCTCTGTGTAGAACCAGAGCCGATGTTTGTAAAGTCACAGCGGCTATGACGCAGATGTAGCAGGAGACCCTGGGCCTCCAAATACCTCTCCCAGTCCCCAGCCCATCGGGACTTGGGCCCAGTCCTCTGCCCTGGGGGGACTGTAGGTCTGTCCTATCTGGGAGTTTGGCTCCTGCTTCTCAGCTGCAGGTCTTGTCTGCACCAGGCTTTGCCTGGGGAAAATGTATAACTGGGGAGGGGACGGGACACAAGCACAACAAGAAGCCCTTGAATAAACACAACGGAGGCTAACGATCGTTCTGGTCTCTATCTGGCTCGTTCACCCCTCATCTTGCCACAAGCCTAGTAGAAATGATAGAGTTATAAAGTCTAGGTAGGGATAGAGCTAGCAGCTAGAGGGTTTGTCACTGAAATGAATCACCGCTCCACTCCTGCTCCCCATCGCCTTTGCCCTTAGCTCTTCCCCCTTCTGCATGGTGTGTCTTCCCCTGGGCCATGTCATCATCCATGTCACCACTGACCCAGCACTCTCACCTCCAGCCTATATCCTGAGGGTCACCGGGTGATACCGCCAGCCACAGTCACCTTCCTGAGAGCTGGCTGGGTAGACCACAGGTGACACAGCCACACAGCCACATTATTCCATGCTCGGTCCCCTCTTCAGGTCATATCCAGACTCTTGGATTTCTTTTCTTTTTTTTTAATCTTTTTTTAAATTTTTTTTTAACATTTATTTA
>NW_004524581.1:18392821-18397424 GCF_000260255.1 Octodon degus | reverse complement strand
CGGTCCCTGTGCTTTGCTGAGCTTGTTCCAAGTAGGTGCTTTAGACCACTGAGCCATCTCTCCAGCCCCAACTCTTGGATTTCTTAAGGATCCTCAATATTCCTGTCCACTTACACAGGGGCTCTGGTCTCTGAGCACTGCTACCCATTTATCCGATAGCCTTTAAATAGCTTCGCTATACTTGTTTAGGACTTCGGGTGGGAGTGCGAGTCTGACTTAAGACTGGGAGAACCCACCTCTCCTTTCTTGGGGCTCCTTCTCAGCAGGCCTGAGGGTTCACCTTCAATCCCAAAACCTGCTTCAGGCAAGCACAAATCTGCCAACTTGCGGAAGGGGAATTCTCAGACCCGCCAGAGTTCAGCCTAGAGCCTTCAGCTCCGCACATGTTTTCCTGAGGGTTTATTTTAACCTCTCCTCTTCCTCCTGTATCACCATCTCATGTCCCACTGAGGTCAAGAGCCTCCCAGCTCTCTAATTTCCTCTCTGGAAAACACACTGGAGGTTTTGTTCTCATGGGAAGAACGGGCTGAAAATCGGCTTCCTGGGATGATTCCATAGCTCTTTAACCAATTACCAGGGTTTGTGCAACGTGCGCATTGTCCCCGGGCCAGTGTCAGTAAAATTTCCTTGCTCACAGGATGGCCCAAAATGCCTCGTCCTGGAACCAAAGGCGCCCGACATCTGCGGCACTAACTTTATCTGAGGCTGCAGAGTCAGTAACACAGAGATTAAGAGTGCGGATGTGCGGCCAGACAGCCTGGGTTCTAATCAGACCACGCCACATACAGACTGTGACATGTTGTCCAAGTGACTTAACTCTTTGTGCCTCGGCTTCGTTCTCTACAAAGCGGGAAGGGGTGGTGGTAACGGTAGGTGCCTCAGAGAGCTCTGGGGAAGATGAGGTGAGCCCATCAGTGACAAGGCCTAGGGTCCCTGCCTGGGCTCTGTAGATGTCACCCCTGTTTACCACTTCCTCATTCCCAGCACAGCCCCACTGTGACCCACCTGCCCCTCTCCCTGCTCCCCTCTCTAGCGCTGAAACTTCTAGAACTTTCCAGGGCACCGATCAAATGCTCCTCTCCCTTCTCGGTCCCTGCCCCTCTCCTCTGCTGTTCGCTCCCATTATCAGTAACAGCTACTAATTTTCAAACGCTGGCTACGTGCCAGCTACTTTACAAATATGTTTTTCCACCTTTGCTCTGGGCCTGAAAAGCCACTTCTGAGGTAAAGAGAGACAGATTCATGTCACTTGACAGCTCAGAGGCTGAGCTGAGATTTCAGCACTGTCCTTCGAACTGTGTCCTCCACGGCAGGCTGTCCCCTGCCTCATGGTCACGTGCGCTCTGTCTGTACCCAAAACCCACAAAGCCACCGGCTTGGCTCCTTTTTTTGCTGCTATAGTAGAGCACCGTAGGCCAGATGATTTCTGAACAAGAGAAGTTTATGCCGGAAGTCCATGACCTAGGGGCCACATCGGGTGAGGGCATTCCTCGCCGCATCATAATGAGGCCGAAGGCATCACGTGGGGAAAAGAGCGGGCAAGCAGGGTGAGAGGGGAGCTTGATTTTGTATCAGACCCACTCCTCAGTCACAACATTAATATCTTCTGGGAACTGAGCCCTCAGAGCCACCATAGGCGCCATGCCCCTCCCAAACACATTTCCAACATGAACTTTAGGGGACCTTTTCAGCCCATGGGAACCATACTTGGGGCACTCCAAAGTATGAATTACATCATCACAAGGGATGGCACTCACTGGATTAAACTAAAATGGGAATTTGTTATCTGTATAAATGAAAGGTCTAGAATGGGGCAGACCTCAAGAAAGGGGGTCTCACGGCTTAGCAAAGCCTCAGGGACCCATTTAGCATAACCTATTCCCCCTGCCTCCATCATGGTCCTGGTCTTATCCTGCATGGAGTTTCCTTGGTGGCCTTAGGACACAAGACACAGCAATCTAGTGCGGTGCCCCAGACCCCTAAACAAGGGCATGAGGAGGAATAGGAGATATGGGAAACGACTGCAGGAAACACTAGAAGGAAAATGGGACAGTTCAGGAGGAAAGGAAACAGCCCGTAAAGAGCTAGCTTGCTTTCTATATTTAGTACAGGGTCTACAGGGGCTCAGTACACAGATCAGACTCATAGTGATCCTCTTGTTTTCAGCCTCCCAAGCACTGGGATTACAGGCGTACACCACGCCCAGTCTCAGCTGCTGTCTCAGCAGGCCCCTGGGGCAGGGCCGAAAAGGTAGGCAGGGGATGAGGGGAGGGGAATGGCCCCTGCATCTGCCTAAGCAGATGCTTTAGTCCACTGAGCTATCTGGCCAGCCCTGAGACAAGATCTTTCAAAGTGACCCAGGCTGATCTCAAACTTGTGGTCCTCCTGCCTGAACTTCCCAGAGTCCTGGGACCCAAGGAGTACGCTGACATGCCCAGCTACTGCCCTGCAATTTTTTTTTTTTTTTTTTTTTTTTGAGACTGGGTCTCGCTATGTAATTCAAGCAGGCCTTATGCTCACCATGTAGCCCAGGCTTGCCTCAAACACAGCGATCCTCTTGCCTCAGCCTCCCAAGTGCTGGGATTACAGGTATGTGCACTACCACGCCCATTCTCAAGTTTTATAGATGATTAGTTGTGTTTCTCTGCTTGGAAACTGTCCCCACCCATTTATGTGTCCATGGAAGGGGTCCCTTGCTGAATTTTCTGCTCCACTGGGTCTCTACTGACCCCTTGTCCTTAGTCAGATTAGACAGGGGTCTCCCAGAGTCATCAGTTTCCAAGGAAAGAGAACTGTGGGCTCCCAGAGAGTACACAGAGGCAAAAGATCGGCATATGTGAGATCCTGCCTAGGTATTTTCTCATCTTCCCTGTCCCTCGCTCTGGTGGCCAAACTGTCCTTAAAATGCATGAGGAACAACCCCTTCTGAGGCCCCACTGCCTGGATACAGAGCAGACGTCTGACCAGGGAGAATTAATCCAGAGGTCAGAATGGCCCAGTAACTTCTAGAATGGGAACGCAGAGCCACGGTCAGTTAGGCGCCAGAACTGATCCCGCGCCGTCAGAAGATGGTGTGTGTGGGGGCGGGGGGGGGTGGTATCTACGCAGCTGAGAAGCGGGAGAATGCAGAGATGGGGAGGTGGGAGGGGAAACCGGAGTGGGGTTGGGAGGGGAGCTACCTTGTCTTCCGGTGAATCTGCCTCGCCTGTCCTCGGGCTCCGCGGCTATTCCCACATCCACCTGGTAAACCTTCCCTCCTTTCTGCTTGGGCTATGTTGACCTGGCGCCTCCTCCCTGCCCGGGGCTTTAGTGCAGCTAAAAATGGGAGACTCCGGGATGACCCATAGGGGGCGCAGGAGAGCAGCTCCCTACTAGGACCTTGCAGTTTCACTCCAGGCTTCTTTTTTAAGCTAGGTATAAATCACACCGAGAAAATTCACCCTTTTAGCGTGTACAGTTGAAATGTCCTTAACGTAGCCACAGAGCTGTATAAACATCATCACTGTCAAATTCCTGAGCACTTTCATTATCTTCCAAAAGAAACCCCATACCCTGTACCCCCCCATTCTCCCCCCAGCGTAATACTGCTTTCTGAGTCAGTGCAATGTTTTCCACCTGCATGTAAGTGGATCCTACAGAAAAGGTGACCTTTCCTGAATCACGTGTGGTGGCACACGACTGTAATCCTGGGGCATGGGACCTTCTGAGACAGGAGGATCAAAACGTGTATGCAAGACTCACTTAAACTACCTAGTGGGATCCTATTTCAAAAGAAAACTACCAGGGCCGGCCAAATAGCTCAGCAGATTAAAGCGCCTGCTTAGGCAGACCAGCGCCTAGGGTTCGATCCCCGGCCTGCCGTGCTGCCCCCCCCCCCCGGGGCGTGCTGAAGCTGCGATTGAGACTGGGTGTGATGGCACGCGCCTGTAATCCCAGCACTTGAGAGGCTGTGAACAGGAGGATCACTAGGAGTCCAATCTACATAGTGAGACCCTGTAGACCCTGTCCTAAATACAGAAAATAAATATAAAATAAAATTGCCTTCTATGTGTGGATTTATCTTTTCATTTTAGAAGTCTACTGATGTTGTACCATGTATCAACATCAGAATCTCTATAACTGGCAAAATATTCACATTCTAGGTGCTCATTCATCAGTTGATGGGACATTCCAGTTGTTTCTATTCTTATCTGTGGTAGCAGGTGAGGCTAAATACGCTTGTGTTCAACTATTTAAGCACCTCTTATCGATTTTGGAGGGTATATACATAGGAGTGGAATGACTGATTGTCCACTAGTTCTATTTTAACTCTTGGAAGACACCAAAACACCGTCTACAGCAACTGTGCCGTTTTACACTTCCAACAGCACTGTGTGAGGGGTCCAGTTCCCTCACATCCTCCCTAGTCCCAGTGGTTGTGAACTGTGGCTCAGCGTGGCCTCGATTTACATCCCCTTAATGATGAATCATGTTAGGATCTTTTTTATGCCCAATGGCCATTTCTTGTACCTTCTTGGGAGACATTGTCTATTCAGATCTTTCACCCATTAAAGTTTTTTTGAGTTATTTGTGTCTTTATTAATGAGCTGTAATCTTTCTTTCT
>NW_004524581.1:18391656-18392607 GCF_000260255.1 Octodon degus | reverse complement strand
GATTCTCCTGTTTACAGCCTCCCAAGAGCTGGGATTACAGGCACGTACCACCATGCCCAGTCTCAATTGCCCTGTCTCAGCGGGCACCAGGGGGCCAGGCCAGCACTGCAGGCCCGGGCATTGAACCCCTGGCCCCTGCGCCTGCTTGCAGGTACTTTAATCCCCTGAGTTATTTGGCCAGCTCTGTAATCTTTCTTTATACATAGTATGGATAGATTTCCCTTATACAATCCATGATTTCCAAATAGTTTCTTCCATGCTGTGCATTGTTTTTTTCACTCCCTTGACAGTGTAGTTGAAGCACAAAAGACTTTAATTGTTGCAAAGTCCCATTTGTTTGCCATTCTGTTGTTGCTCGGCTGGCGGTGTCACAGCCAAGATATACATCTTCTTCCCCTCTGTGCAGATTCTTTTCATCTGGTGAGTTCCAGCGTCTGCCTGATGTTTGCAAATGTCGTTTCTACTACTTGCATCTTGAAGGAGTCTTAGATAACAGATTTCCCCAGGGCCGGTGACCAGTACTGAGAAAACAAGCCCGTGTTACGCAACTCGTCAAAGCTTTGCGTGATGGTCATGGCAGTGACCCGGGGTCAGGAAGTTCTCCCTAGGAGGAGGACGGTGTCCCTGCTCTAGGACAGAGAAAATGGTCTGCCAGGGAGCCCGTGAATCAGGAGATTCCCAGCCACATTCCTGACCTAGGCTGTGGGTTCAGAAGTGGATCTGTTCCAGAGAGACCCTCACAGCCATGCAGCCGTGATGACTGCCTCTTGGGGCAGCCCTGAGCCCAGCCAAGGTGGTATCCCAAGTTAGCTGCCACGTCTGTGAGGTTCTAATGCTGTACACAGCTCATAGGATGGCCTTGAAGAATGGAAAATACTCTTATCACTAGCAAAAGAACCAACTTTATATCTCCTCCCAGACCTTCCTCAGCATCGGGGCCTCTCTGTCTCT
>NW_004524581.1:18386923-18390356 GCF_000260255.1 Octodon degus | reverse complement strand
CATAGTTCCTTTTTTTGTGTGACAGGGTTTTGTTCGGTAGTTCAGACTGACCTTAAGTGCATGACCTCGAACTCCTGCCTCAGTCTCCAAGTGCTAGGCATGAGCCACCACACTAGATGCTTTCTGTATATTTTAAATCGATTATTTATCATGCCAGTGCACTATAAATGTGCAAGTCAGTTATACCATGTTGACCAGGGAATAGTAACCAGGGAAGAGTCTGTAGGCATTCAGTGTAGATGCTGGGCTTTAATTCCCTGAATATTTCTGAACTGCAGTAGATTGACTTCACAGATGTGGAACTACAGAGACGGAGGGCTGGTTGTTCATACTCTACAAGAGATCTCACCTTGTTGCATGCTTCATGTACTGGCATTTGGGTGTGTCGGTCAGCGTCCCACCATGGGGAAAATACCTGAGATAAACCAACTTATGAGGAGAAGAGATTTACCATGGCCCATGGTTTTAGAGGTGTCAGTCCTTGGGCTGGTGGCCCCCTTGCCTGTGGGCCTGTGGCAAGGCAGCAGACAATGATGGGGGGTACAGCAATGACGCTCATCTCATAGAGGCCATGAAATGAAAGCAGAGAGGAAAGATGTGGGGTCCCACAGTCCCCTTCAATGACATTTTCCCCATGACCTAACTGCCTCTCACTAGGCTGCACCTCATAAAGGTTCCACCACCCCCTCACAGTAGCACAAAGATGAACTCAAGCCTTCCACGATGATCTCTGGGGGACACAGTACCAGGCCTGAGTGATGTTGGTGGGTACCAGCGCTGGTGCAGACCTCCTGTGAGGCTGTGCGTCTTGCTGGCCACAGGTTCCACTGTCAGGAGGCAGATGAGCCATGTCCCTAGCCCTGCCCCTCACCTGCCCTGTACATCTGCTGTCCTGCAGCCCAACTTTGCCACCCCAGTGAGGACAACACAAGCCTCCAAAAGAAGGGACTGCAAACCTTTGTGTTATCTCTCATGTCCCACAAGCATTTATTGGGAAATCCTGTCCATGCACCCCTAGAACGTAACCAGAACCCTGCCACTTCTCACTACGTTGCCCCTGTGCTCAGCCATCATCCTCTCTCACCTGGGTTCCCACAGTGGCTTCTGCCAGCACCATCCTTCCACCCTCTTCTTCTTCCCACACAGGTCAACCTCTTTCCCTCCACTTTGTGTGTCCTTCTACGTCACTCCCAATACAAGCTGCCATCTTCAGGGCATCCTCCAAAGCTCTCCGTGTATCCTACTTCCTCCCTACCCTTTGTCACCTCCACTAGGTCTGCTGTGCCCCACTCTGTCCCTCAAGCACAGTTCCACCTTGAAGCCTTTGAGTTTCCTGATTCTTGGCCCTGGCCCTGCCCATCCCTGTAGGTAGTATCTTTCCACTCCACCCTGAAACTCCATGCAAATGAAACCACGTGAACAGGCACATGCGCATAGGCCCGCACATCACACAGACAAGCTCTCTGGTCCCAGACTGAGATGACAAGATCTCAGACAAGCACAGACCAACCCCTTTTGCTATCATAGTCCTGTACACATCATGCCTAAGCTATGGAGAGTGGTGATATTTAGAGATCCCCCAGGATCCTCTTCCGCTCACAGCTGAGGTAGGCTGTAGGAACCTGGTCAGGGCGCTCCTTCCCAGGCCCCCCTGCGAGCCAGAGAGAAACGTACTGTGTGGGGCTGGGAGCTGGGGCAAGGTCCTCCTTCCCTGGTCCTTCACTCTGTGTTTTCAATGCTTCCTCCCGGCAGCCACATCTCAGAATGACTCACTGGGCATTGGACCAGGAGGTTAGAATTCAGGGAGGCTGGCCCTGGAGGCTGGCAGATGCACAGTGTCCAGCGGCACACGAGTGGTGGGGATGTCCTGAGTGGGGCTGTGCAGTCGTGTCAAGCAGTCCTCTGCTGAAGCCAGGTCATGCAGCATCGGGTGGGCAGGTGGAAGAGACCATTTCTAAGTCAGTTAAGTGGATCCCAGCCCATTCACTCCACCAAGAATAGAAGAAATGAAGCAGGGTGGGGTAGAAAAGAGGAAGAAGGGATTTTAAATATATCTAAGGGCAAGGAGAAGCCCAGTAGGAGGGACAGCACAAGGTAGAAATCAAGGACATAGATTCTGAATTCCAAAACCATGAATGACTGAGATGTGAATTAATTATCTACCTCAACACCCATCCCTCTTTCCTTACTAGTTTAAGAGTGTTGTTAGGTGACCTCATTAAGCCTGGAATAAAAGTGTGCACCACTCATGTGCCCTTACTCTTTGGTGAGCAAGCTCTGGCTTCCGAGTGATTGTGATATAGTGGCCTGGGTTCCAGCAGTCCCCTGGGACTAGGGAATGAGCCCAATCCCAGGGAACAAATGTGCTCGGTGCCCCTTCTGGAGTTCAGTGCCCAGGGGTGGTCTTCTTCAAGTGAAGTCTTTTGCTTTTGCTATTTTGAGCCTTTGATGGACCAGGCTTTGCTGGTTTCTGTACAGCTGTCACAATATCTTTCCTAACGTCCTGATCCGAGGTATTTGGCTTCTTTTTAATACTGATCTTTCAGCAACCAAGCTCTCCTCTGTTCCAACTTTGCAGGCCCCAACTTTACAGAAACTTCTGTTCTGGCCAAACTCAAAAATGTTTAAATCATTCAGCTGTGCCATTTGTTTTTGATTTTGAGTATAAAGTTGGCTAAAACCCCTAACAGTACCAATGCCACAGCTTCAACATGAGGCTGCCTTGAAATTTCCTCTGCCAGATTCAGCAGTGCACTTAATCTTAGTCTCCTGCACAATGAGCAAAATGTAGATGAATTCTCTGTCAGAGCATAACCCACATCGCCTGGAGTTCAGCTGTCTATGGAATCTTTTCCTACCGCAATTTCCTGAACCTGATCTTAACCATCTGCCCTTTTTTTTTTTTGTCTGCATTCTGATCTTCTGGGTTCTGATCAGAATCTCCCATTAAACTCAGTTTATAGCATTCTACAGCTGCTTCTCCCAACCCAGCATCTCCAAAGCTTTCCCAATTCCCACCATGAACCAGTTCTAAAGGCTTCTGAATCACAGGGTCAGGTAGCTCACAGCACGACCCCATTTCTCTGGTGCCAAAATCTGTCTTAAGTCATGAAACGTTCAGAGAAGCGTTAGTACCACCCAAAGAAGAGCTTTGCTTTCTGGGGATTTTTTGTTTTATTTATTTATTGTTTATCCAGTGCAGGGTCTACAGAGTCTCACAACACAGATCAGACTTGTAGTGAGTCTCCTGTTTTCAGCCTCCCAAACTCTGGGATTACAGGTTCGGGCCACCACTCCCAGTCTCAGTCACCATCTGAGTGCGCCCCCGGGGTCAGGGCTGGCACAGCAGACCGGGGATCGAACCACTGGTCCCCGTGTCTGCCCAGGCAGACGCATTAATCTGCTGAGCTATCTGACCAGCCCTTTGCCTTTT
>NW_004524581.1:18376700-18385038 GCF_000260255.1 Octodon degus | reverse complement strand
AGTGTATTATTTGTTGAAACTGTACTTCTGATTTGATTTGAAACTGTCTCATTGCTATCTGTTTATCAATAAAACTTTGAAAAAAAGAAAAAAAAGGATATCAAGGCAGCCAGAGGTAGCCACGAAGGCACAACTAAAGGTATTCACAAAAGAGGGCTTCCAGGGCTGCCTCAGAAAGTGGCAAGAACAATCGGATACTTGTGTTCAAAGCAAGGGGGCATGTTTTGGGGGATATCAATGGTGATCTAGTTTTTACTACAGTAATTTTTAAAAAAAACATTGAAGTTTTCATTGTATTTTGTGATCATACCCTTTATTTTCTTACTTGGAGAAAGGGTGTTTGCAGACGAAATTAAGCTAAGGTTCTTCAGACGGAATCATCCCGGGTTACCCAGGTAGGCTCTAAATCCGTGACAGGTGTCTTTTAGGAAACACACAGAGGAGAACAGACACAGAGTGAAAGAGGTAACATCATCCCAGAGGCCAACTGATGTAGCTATAAGCCACCAAATGTCGACACGTTTATGGTAATCTGTTACACCAGCTATTCAAAAAAATCAATACACAGCACTGGGACAGTGAGAGAGGATGAGATTCCTTCAGAGACGGCAGCAGTCATCAAGGCTGGGAGAGCAGAGCCCATGTAGGAAACTGTCACCCAGTGGCCCAAGAGGCAGAGAGCAAAGAGGTAATCGGGGTAGGGGGGTGAGCAACTATGCCGAAGGCCTCTGAGGTCAGGGCTGCTACGTGTGTCAGGGCAGAGGACTGGAGAATTGGACACCGAAGGGGGCGAACCCAGCTCTGCAGAGCGTCTTCTGTGGGTGATGGGAGTAGCAGCCAGGGTGTTTGGGGTGAGTGTGTTGCTGAGCTGGGGAATAGCGAATATAGAAAATCCATGCACCCGTCTGCTGCGCGGTGAAAGAGAGCGCGGAGTGCATTTCTACAGAGTGAAGGGTGCTAAATGGCTAGCAAGAGGCGGGAGGGAAGGGTGATTGCAGAAAGAAGATAAGGATTCTGAGCCCCAGAGGAGGAACCCCGAATGGATGCCAGTCCAGGTAGGTAAGAAAAGCTGGTGGCAAGATGTTGAGGGTCATCCAGCCAACGAGGAAACTCCATCCTATAGCTTCTACACAGTCTCGGGTGGGAAGGGCAAGGTCACCAGCACAGATGGCTGAAGAAAGGGTGGTGCCGGAAGCTGTGACACGTACAACAAGGAGGCGAAAGCTTTGAAGCTACTCCTGTAAGCATGAGGAGAGTTAAAGACTTGCTTAGGGCAGCCGAAGCCAGAAACCACGCATTTGGTGGCCCAGCCTGCATGGTGGCACAAGGGTGTGCAACACCCCCGGCAGCCCAGCCTGGTCCAGAGAAGGCAGGTAGCAGGTGAGGAGGCAGACTGGGGACACACATTCGCTGAGAACCTTCCAGGCAGTAAGACATCGGGGTCCCTTTTGCTGAGAAAGTAGGAGAGCAGAGTGGTGTTCAGATGTCATTTCATTTATTGTCCACTTTTTAAAGTAAAAGAAAACAGTCTTAATTTATTAGCACTAGAGCATAATAGGCACGAGCTTGGACCACGTAAGCAAACTCCATGTTTATCCTATGGCGCGGCTACTGAGGCTGGGACAAGGCACAGGGTGGAAGAAAAGACAGTGCCAGGGCATGATGGTGGGGGTAGCCTTAAGGACTGGGGGCTGCAGGCAGCTGGGTGGAGAGTGGAGGAGTTGGCATCGTTGACACTCAGAGCACCACCAAGCTGGGCTGCACAGGAGGACTGTCTTTCTTAATGCTGTTGTAACAGAAAGCCCTAGACTGGGCCGGCTACAGTGTTGGTGTACTCCTGTAATCCCACACTTGGGGGGCAGAGGCAAGAGGTTCTTTGAGAGTTTGAGGCCAGGCTGGGGGCTCCATTAATAAGTTCAAGACCAACCTGGAATACATAAGCAAAACAAGCAATAATAATAACCACAACAATGAAACCACAGAGTGGACAATTGATAAAGAACAAACGTTTATTTCCTTGAGGTTCTTGAGACCCTTGAAGTCCAAGGTCAAAATGCAGCTCAGAGTTGGGCAGGAGAGGGGCTGGTGAGATGGCTCAGTGGTCTAAAGCACCTACTTAGAACAAGCTTAGCAAAGCACAAGGACTGTGGTTCAATCCCCCAGCACCACATGCCAGCCAGCCCCGCCCCCTGGTGGGCTGAGCTGGCCACACACACACACATAAAAAAAAAGAGTTGGGCAGGAGAAGAGAGGGCCAAAGGCAGCTGAACTGGCTTTCCGGGCAAGCCCACTCCTTTTGTGAGGACATCAGTCTGCTCAGGAGGCAGAGACCTGTGACAGGGCCCCTGGAGACACTCTAGGGCTTTGCCCACGGGAGGCAAGTGCTGTGTCACCGAGCTACACTCCAGCCTGCATTGGTCCCCATGACATCGCCTCTCACCACGGTTGCACTAGGGATTCCCCTTCCCACACACGTACCTTGGAGACACATTCACACCGCACTGAAGACACCCAAGCTCAGTGCTGGCTGCCTGTCCCTGCCAGAGCCCCCTGTGTGTTTCTCCAGTGCTCCCCAACTCTGAGTTGTTCCAGAACGGATCTGACAGGCTCCTGTCTCGGAGGCTAGAGGCCACAAAGCCTGGCTGTGTTTATTCCTCAGTTCCTTAAGTAAACAGAGCGCTTATTTGGGTCCAGCACAGGCGAGGCTGAGGGGCTCACAGTGCTGGGGGGAAGCCCTGGAATGGAGACCAGCACAGGATGAGTGTCACAGCACCATGGGAAGGTCCCAGGGGCAACAGTGGAAGGGAGGCCTCCGACGAGTGTGAGTGAGCGTGGGGTGGGTCGGCAATCACAGAACATGGAGAAAGGCCATTTTTCAAGGAGGCATGTCAGGTGAGGAGTGAGGAGACATGACTGCAGGGCAGGCTCTTCTTGGACGAGGGTAGCATGTGCCAAGGCCCGGGGGCAGGAAGGCCTTGTGCATGCAGGCCAAGGGCTGGGGGCCAGGGTGTAACTCCAGTTTGGTTAGAAATGCGGGCAGGAATCAGGTGGGGGAGAGGCCTTGGATACCACGTCCAGTGGGCGTTCTGGCCACACCCCATGGCTGCATGGAAAGATTCAAAGTAAAAAGAAGGTCACTGGCTGAGCAGAGGGGCGACATCTCTATCTCCATATCCAGCTTCCCGCCAGTGTGTTCTTTGATGGTGGACAAGGCTTGCCTCAAAACAATGTAGCAAGCTCTGCTGGTTCAGCTGTAGGGCGCTGCCTTAATCCCCGGCTCCCAACAAAAGTCATGCAGACAGATCCCAGAACTCTTTGCCGCAGCTGTCCTCCACAGGAGGACGCAATCACGTTTGATCAATGGCCCTAAGTGACCACGCATCTTCTGCAGTGGCCAGGGAGTGCTGAAACCCTGGCGTTCCTCCACAAACTGAGAGGCCACTCGTAAAATGTACTTGATGTCCCTCCCCCTCCTCTTCCCCTTCCTCTTCTTTTTCTTCTTTAGCCATGTGCATGTGAGATGGGAAGGAGAGGACTGTGACTGCTGCCCATGAGGAAGGGCCCAGCCTGGACCCCCACTTTTCTGAGGGTGTCTCTCCTCTGGGAGCAGGGCTCCTCCTGGAGCCCAAAGCCCAGGGCTCTGCCAGTTTGCCAAGCCACATGCACCCCAGGCCTGGCGTCTGGGGCTGGGCTCCCCTTCTTCCCTCCCCCACCCCTGCAGCTAGAAAGCAACCCAAACCACCCCCCAGGGCCCTAGGAATGCCCATTCCTCCCCACAACCACAGGAAGATTTGCTTCCCAAGGAAACGATCCAGGGCAAGAGATGCAGCCGGCCAGTGTCATACAATCTCCGAAGGCCCAGGCATGTCCCATCCCTTCCGAATCTGCTCACAGCAGCAGACTAAGCTCGGGGCTGGGGGAACCTACCCATCTTCAGACTCTCAGAGGCTGAGCAAGAGCTTGTGGGAGGGGCTGGAGGCCGTCCTTATGGCTTTACCATCTGTGCATTACAGGACATCTGGGGCTCAGGGGGCAGAATCTGGACAGTGTTCCCCAAGCTGGGTGCCCTGGAATCAAGGGCTCACACCATGGGATGAGGCCCGACTCCGTGTGTGTGTGTGTGTGTGTGTGTGTGTGTGTGTGTGTCTCTGCAAAGGTACCTTCCAACCAGGACTGAGCCCCTTGTGGGTGGGATGGTGTTTTTGCAATTCTGCACAGTCACCCTGGGGACTGCGAAGGGGTCTAGAGGGAAGGACGGAAAGGTCTAATGACAACCAATTCTCACGCGAGGTCAACTGTAGCTTCAGGAGGCAGCTCCGTGGGGACTGTGTTGAGGCAGCAGCTGGGGTGAGGTCTGGGAAGGAGGTCTACATTCGGCCTCTGTCCCCTGTGGGGGAGGGGACAGTGGCAAGGCAAGGAGAGGATTTGCCACTTTGCCCTCTCCGCTGAAAATTGACACCTTCTGTGTCAACACCCTGCAAAGGCACCCAGTGCTGGGCTCTGGCCCAGGACTGAAGAGGCAAATCACAGCCTGACTGTGGAGCCCTCGGCTGTGCTCCCAGACACCAGGCAGCGCAGCTGGTTCCTGGGCCTCGGGGTCCCTGCACACCATCAATCACCAAAGGTGTTTTCCAGAGAAATCAACAGAGTCAATTTACACAGAATAGCAAAACCAGATCTTCTGCTCCTTCTCCTCTCTGTTGGTGTTTTTGGGCCCAAATTAAAGGCTGATTTTCTCAAGGGCCAGCCTGATAGCTCAGCGGACTAAAGCACCTGCTTAAGCAGAGCCCAGTGGCCAGGGTTCAATCCCTGGCATGCTGTGCTGGCCCCGCCTGCGAGGCACCCTGAGAGGGCGATTGAGACTGGGCGTGGTGGTGCACGCCTGTAACCCCAGCTCTTTGGAGGCTGAAAACAGGAGAATCACTAGGAGTCCAATCTACATGAGACCCTGTAGACCCTGTCCTAAATACAGGAAGAAAAAGAAAAGCTGATTTTTCTCTCAAAAGAACCTTTCACCTCTTCATGTTCACTCTGCCTTGCTCCTTGGAACACAAAGCTATGGGCTCGAAACTCCCCAAAACACCTAGCAGTCCAGTGCCCAGGAGATTTTGAGGCTGACATTTTCCAGCTACCTCTTTTCCCCACCTCTCCAGATCTGATCATCACTAAAGCGATCAATACTCCCTTCCCCACTGCCTGGCCTCTCCCAGCTAGCAAATCAGCGTCCTGTTTGCATGCTCATTGGACGCACTAGTCTGTGGAGAAGTGGGCAGGGGTGAGAGAGACGTTCTCATTTGTTAACCCCACAGGTTAGGGACAGGGCAGAGAGAGACCTGTCCAAGGTCACTCTCCCAGGTATCTGCTCTCCAAAACCTGTCCTTTCTCCATTGTCCCATTCTGGCAACCATTGGGTGGATGAAGTCACTAGACAAAGCAGAGGGTTCCCACCTATATTGTGTTCTGAGGTCAACAAATGGGGACAGAGCTACTACTGGGGTCTCTGCCAGACTGCGACCAAAAAAAGGAAGAGCTAGGGTGTGCTGAGGACTGGTGACTTAGCTGTCAGTCTCACTAGATGACCGGCAATCCCTTTCCTCTCACTGGGGCCTTCTCCCCTGTAAGGTGGGGGCCGGGGTTAGGACCTCTGGCCTTTCCAGCATGAGGCTTCTTATGTGTATGTGATAGGGCAGGGAGGCACAGGTGTGAGCCTGGTCCAGTCTTCTGGCCTGGTACAAGGACCCTGGTACCCATTGGGTCACTCACATCCTGTACCCCATCCCAAGGGACATCTTGTCTCAGGGGACTCTGAGCAGTCAGCTGTGAGCCTGACTTCAGGTCAGCCAGCTGCTATCTGGGCAAACTGCCTGTAAATTGCTCACATGTATTGATCACCTACTGGGTACAGAACACATGTGTTGCGCAGGTGTGCTGTGCATGTGGGGGGCCAGACAATGACAAAACCAAAGAAGCCCTTCAGCCTTCACATCCACACATCCATCTCTTCATCCATCCAGTCCTCAGCTCAGCAAATCTTTCCTGACCACTCACCAGGTTCCACGTAGGAACGAGAAAGGGGAGAGGGCAGCAGAGGCCATCAGCGTTGTCACCAGGTAGAACAAGAGCAAGTGTCCGTGCCGAGGTTGGTCTCAAGCTGAGAACAAACAGGACAGGAGTATTTCTGTCCTCCTGGGCCTACCACACCCAGTGATGGTCTCACACTTGCCTGAACCCTGAAGGAATTTGGACTTGCACACCACAGTAGGGAAGATATTCAGCGCCTCCACGCAGCAGGGCTACCTTCATCCAGAGCATGCGTTGGGCCGAGACAGAGCTCTATGAGGAGGTGGGTGCCTGGTGCCCTGCTCATGGCTCCCCAACTATCTACCTGTGCAATTGGAAGACATAACCTTCCTGAACAGAAGTTTTCTTTCAGTTTTTAAAAACTGTTTTGTACCAGGGATTGAACTCAGGACCTTGCCTTGCCAGGCACACGCTTATGCTACTGAGCTATCTCCCCGGCAAGTTTTCTTTCTATAAAGTCTAGGGAAGCTCTACATTAATGGTTCCAAACCCTACCCTGACCTGTGGAAGCTCAAAGAGAAGCAGAATTCCATGGCAACCTTGCACATTTCTAAGACTTAGAGAAGGTCATCACACTTATTCTCAACAAGCGGTTCCCTTCTTTTTTTAAGCCAATAGGCTTGACATAGCTTAAAATGATAAAAAGGCTTTGCATAGATGTGCATTCAATGAACGAAAACACTGTGGTCTGATGGTGTATGTGTTAACATTTGTCTTCATAATTGCACCTTGGTTGCCAAAATCTTTGACAAAATGGAGGTTTGAGGGCCAGCCAAATAGCTCAGTGGAGGAGCTGTAAGGAGGCTCAGGGACTGGGGTTTGATCCCCCGGGCTGCCGTGCCAGCCTGGGGCGCGCTGAGATGACAATTAAGACTGGGCGTGGTGGCGTGTGCCTGTAATCCCAGCTCTTGGGAGGCTGTAAACAGGAGGATCACTACGAATCCAATCTAGTAGTGAGACCCTGAACACCCTGTAGACCCTGAACACCCCCCCCCAAAAAAAAACAAAGAAAAATGGAGGTGTGAAAGGATCTCTTAGTTGGCAGCAAAGGTCACTGCCGAAGGCTGCCCTGGTCCTGGCCTCCACGGATGCACAAGGTGCCCAGGACAGGTAGGGGGAGAAATCCTCCCAAGGAGGCTGTTTTGGACTCTGCTCACAACCCCCACGCTGGTGACCTCACAAGCATTCCAAGGCAAGATGATGGCCAGGCTGGCCCTTGAGCACCAGGTGGGGTCACTCCAGAGCTGGACTCTAGGTGGGTTGGAGGAAGGAGAGGTGCAGCGGGATCTCACTCGATCTGTTCCGCTTTGTGGGCACAGAGAGCTGGGCCTTGCCGCTGGGCCGCTAAGCCCATCCCGTGGCTGAGCGGTGAAGGCCCTGGGCCTTCGGAGATGGGACCAGGACAGGGCTCTCTCCAGACCGAGCTCCCCTGGCTCAGGGCTGGGGTTTTGGCGACCCACTAAAGACCGAGGCAAACTCGAGGGGCGAGAGCGAGGCAGGCAGAGAGCAGAAATATGAGAAGGGGAGGGCGGGGTGTGGGGACGGGGAGTTCTTCCTGGGGCAGGAACCCGGCCCCCCTCGGTGCAGCCGGCCCGCAGAGCGATTCTGCAGATGGAAAGAATTAAGTGCGAGGGGAGGGTACTGCGGCGATAGCGGAGGAGGGAAGGAGGAGAGCGAGTACGAGAGGGGCGAGAGAGGAGAGGGAAGCAGCAGACCAGACGGAGACAAGAGGAGGAGACAGGGACCAAGAGACAGTGGCAAAAACAAGCAGACCAACAGCGAGAAGAGGGACACAGGGCACAGCGCTGGGGAGGGAGTGTGGATAAGACCACTGGAAAGGAGTTGGGAAGGAACAAGATGACCTGAGTCGGGCCGACTCAGACGCGAGATTAATCAGGCCAGGGCGGTGCGGAGCTCCGGCCGCGGGGTGGGTGGGGCTGGAGGGACTGCACAGGGGCGGCCCGGCGCGCGTTACAGCGCATCCCTAGCGGCCCTTTCCCCCGTCGCCCCGCCCTCCGCTATTGCATATTCAGCAAGACAGCCAATGGAAGGCGAGGACGGGGGCTAGGGCGGGGCCTCTGCTGCAGAACCCTCGCTGGGAGCGGCCGCCGGAGGGGTCACCTATGAGGCAGATAGCGGATCTCAGGGAAGGGAGGAGCGGAGGGGAGGGGAGAGGCGGGGCGGGCGGTGGAGGGGGCGGGGCCCAAAGTTTCCTGCCCAACTTTCGCTGCCTCCTTCCCCGGCCCGCGCGCGCCCG
>NW_004524581.1:18355441-18376597 GCF_000260255.1 Octodon degus | reverse complement strand
CCGGCGGCTGGCAGTGGGCACAGGCTCCCCGGTGCCCGCCCCTCCGCCGGGAGGGGGGCGCGAGCGGGCGGCCGGGGAGGGGCCGGTGCGGCCGCTGCAAAATGAGCCTGCTGTCGGCCATCGACACGAGCGCCGCCTCGGTGTACCAGCCGGCCCAGCTGCTCAACTGGGTCTACCTGTCGCTGCAGGACACGCACCAGGCCAGCGCCTTCGATGCCTTCCGGCCTGAGCCGCCCGCCGGCGCCGCGCCCCCGGAGCTGAGCTTCGGCAAGGGCCGTCCGGAGCAGCTGGGCTCGCCTCTGCACTCCAGCTATCTCAACAGCTTCTTACAGCTGCAGCGCGGAGAGGTGGGTGCCCCGCGCGCTCCCGCCCCGTGCCCCGGCCCACTCTGCTAGATCCAACGCCCGGGGTCCCTAGGGCGTCCCCCGGAGCGTGGCACCTCCAGGCCCAGCGCAGCTCAGGCCCGGCCAGGGCCCGCCCGCCCCCTCTCCCAACCCGGGAGCCCTGCTCAAAGAAGGTTGAGAGGCGGGGGTGTCTCTGGATTCCCTCCAGACAGTAGGGGTGCGGCCAGGGTGGGGAGCCCCTTCCAACTATCTTTCCCTCACCCAGCGCTATCCGCCTCCTGGTCACTGCTCACTGGGACCCAGAGGGCAGATTCTACTCTCAGCTCCTCGAGAAGGACCTCTAATCTTTTCTCCACCGACTTCTACCGCTCCTGACCCGAAAAGTGTCTTGGAGAGCCAGGACTGGCCCAGAGTACTGCCCCTGCTGTTCTCACACAGTGACCCCCGCATTGGCGGTCCAGCTGTTTGCCCTCCCCCAGCCACATAGGAAGTGGTTTTTGAGGGCTTGACCCACAGACTGCGCTGTCCCCTGCCCTCCCAGCCTGGAAGGAAATGAAAGGGAAATCCTTACAGCTCTGTGGAGGGGGGACCAAATAGGGGGAGCGGTTCCAGCTGCCCAGGCCTTCTGAAACCTGGGTCGCCTGTGTCGCCAAGTTGGCCTGGTTGGGGGATTCAGTTACAAAGTCTACGGGGCAGTGCCTCTTTCCAGCTAGATAAATACCCAGAGGGCCCTGACCTCTCAGCCCCTGCAAGCAGCTTCTCTGAGCCCTTCCAGGTGCCATTCCTCTCTGCCTTGAGCTGGACCCCTTCCTCCTGCACCCCACCTGCTCCAGTCCCATTTGGGAACAGCAGACACCCTATGCTTTCCTCTGACTTCCTTTGTGGGGCTTTCTCTGCCAGGGTGCAAGCAGAGCCAGGGTCCAGGGCTGGGGAGTGGGGACAGCCTATGTATGCAAGCTGGGTTGGGGTTGTGTGTTGGAGGCCATGGGTTGCCCTTTCTGGCCTCATCAGTATGCTCAACTCTGCCCTTATTTACTGGAGGATTCGTGGACATCTAAAACGCTGGCCCAAGGCCCACACCTCCAGCAGTCTTGTTGACCCGTGTGGGTGGCAGTAGTGGGGGAAGCTGGCATGGTAGAGGGATGTGGGTCTGGAAAGGTTCCCTTCAGGGCCAGGCAAAAACATCTGTATGCCAATGCTCTTTGTAAACTGTAGAGCACCCGCTCCGAATGAGGAATGGTTCTTAGTTGGAGATCTTTCCTTCTTGTAAAAGGCCTTGCTGCCTCTTCAGAGAGCTGGCTTCAGGTGATCCTGGCTTTGGAGGACAGTTCGTGGAGTGTGTCTTCCGTGGCTGCGTCTCTCTCCCCGGTTGTTTATTCTTTCACTAAACATTTGTTGAGTGCTGTGTGGGCCCCTGGAGCTTGGCAGCCACAGCTACGGCCCCAGACCATAGGCCAGCAAAGCAGTATGTATGAATGTAGTGCCTGCATGGGGCTGCCGTGATGTGGGTGTTGGGAAAGTGGGTGACTGGATCAGTGCACCCCAGTGAGAGGAGACTGTGACTCACAGGTCAGGTGGGGTCCCTAATCAGCCTCTGCCAGCCTTCCATTGCGCCCACCCTGTGGTGGTTGACCCATAAGTGGGTCTCTACTACGAAATGCTGGCCCTAGGGGCCAGCAGGAGTCCCCTGAGTGAGTAGGCTGTTGTCTTTTCCTGGAAATGTCTGGCCTCCGGGATCCTAGCTGTGGCTCAGACTGATCTTCTGTCACTTGGTTGCTCTGTGCCTCAGTTTCCCCATGAGGGGGACACTGTGTGGAAGGAGCAGGTAAAGATTATCTGCAGCAGTGGTCTCTCATGGTCTGACTTCAGCAACTCCCATCTCTGCCTGGGCCGCAGTTGGCCTGTGTGTTCAGTCTCTTCCCTGCCATCCCTCAGGGTGTTCTGTCTGGGCCGAAGGCTTCTCCTAACGAGAAAGGATGTGCCTGCTTCCAGGCTGGGCTGGGGGAGACACAAGGGGGCTTCTCTTCTGCTCACAGGGCAGTGGCTTCCTTGGAGGGCTGGCTTTTGACTTCCGGAAGCCTGTCTGGGCCTCAGCGTCCCCCCCCAAACCCCCAGCCCAGATCCCCAGCTGTCTCTTGGGGACAGGCCTCTCCTGCATTCAGGGCTTAGCTGGTGACCTGATATGGCTCCAAAATAGCAACTGGCTGAGAAGGCAAGAAGAAATCCCCCCATCTCAGCATCACCAGGGGGCTGGCTGGAGTGGCAGCAAGTCCTGTGTGGCTGGAGGGAACTCCACAAAGGGCCCGGGGCCCAGGAGTTCTGCCATTCTGCTCGAGGCCCAGCAGACCAGTGGCAGCGCCCGTGGATGTGACTCGCATGCTGACTGCTGACCACGGCCGCCTGTGCCAGCCCCTGTGCCAAGAGCCCACCCCCTGCTGCCCCACCCCCAGACTGCTCCCACCACAATAGCAAAACACCATGAATGCAGCTGGCACTGGGGGGAGGTGAGGACATGGGGGCACAGAAGCCCATTGTGCCCCTGGAACCTCGGCTGCTCTGAGCAGGGAGGGCGATGGCAGTGTCCACATACAAATGCAAGAGCAGGCACCAGGAGGTGACTTATAAATGGCCAAGGGCCTCTTATGGAGTTTCTTAAAAGATACTGAAGCCCTGTAACCCCCACTTTTGGAAACCCAGTGTGTTGGAGGGAGGCTTCTGGGGCCCTTGCCTGAGTGCTCCTTCTCCTCAGAACTCCAAGAAAGTTGGATCTTAGGAGGAGTTGGGGCTGGGCTTTGAGATGTCTTCCCCACCAAGTTCTGTTTAGAATTTAAATTTGCAGCAGTGTGGGGTCTGTGGGTTCTCACCTCTGGAAAAAGCAGTTATGCAGGGTGAGGGAGATAGCTCAATGGTCTAAGCACCTGCCTAGAAAGCACAAGGACCCTGGTTTGTTCCCCAGTACCACATGCTGTGCTGGCCCTGAAACCAGGCATGGTAGTGCATACCTGTAATCCACTGAAACCAGGCATGGTAGTGCATACCTGTAATCCCAGTGCTGGAGAGGCTGAGACAAGAGCATCACTAGGAGTCCAAGCTGTGTAGCTGTGTGTATTATTTAGAGACCCTGTACTAAATAACAAAAAAAAAAAGCAGTTATACATTATCTCCTGGCCCTGAGAGATGCACAGACTTTACTTCAGCCCCTCCCCCCAGGGAGATGGAGCCAGCCCACTTCTTGTATGAGGCCTGCTTAGGTCTCACTATATAGCCCAGGCCAGCCTGGAACTCCCAGTGATCTTCCTGTCTCAGCCTCCCAAGTGTTGGGATAACGGGCGTGAACCACTGTGTCTGGCATTAGGTAGGCTCCTAGGGGAGCTGTCTGCTTTCCCTTTTCCTCCTGGACAGAAGTACCTGGAAGGGTGGCCCTTCCATCAAGTGACCTCTACTCTGTGGCTTTGGGGTCACACAGGTTGGGAATGCACAGCGTATCATCTTTTCCTTGTGTTCAGATAATGCCAGCGAGCACAGTGAAGGCTCTGAGTGGGCTGGGGAGATAGCTTGGCGGTCTCAGCACCTGCCCGGCAAGCGCAAGAACCTGAGTTTGATACTTGGTACTGCATGCCATGCCGGCTCCGAAACTGGGTGTGGTGGCACCCACCTGTAATCCTAGCGCTGGGGAGGCTGAGACAGGAGGATCACTAATAGTCTGAACTGTGTAATGAGACCCTGTATCAAATTAAAAAAAAAGAATTTAAAATAATAAATTTAAAAAAGACTCTGAGAAGTCCTGCAGAATAGGACATGTCCCCTGGTCTTCAGCCCCACTTGGTACCAGACATGTGCCAGGGTTTGTCAGGCCCAGCGGTGCTCCCAGAGTCAGCGCTGCCCTTGTGGGCTAACTCCACTTTTAGGGAGCTGTTTTTGGAGTCCACTGCTGGTCCTGCCTTATCTCCAGCAGCACCGCAGACCCCCTTCTCTGTCACATGGCCCAGTCACTGGAGATGTGGGGACAGCAGCCAGGGTACTGAGGGGCTTGACAGCCACCTACTGGGGTCTTCTATGCACACAGAGCCCTGAGAGCAGGACCTGTGGGCCTTACTTTCCAAGATCCCATCTGGACAGTACTGGACTTGGCTTGGCCTTTGTCCCCTTATGAGCTAAAGGGCTGCCAGGATGGGTGTGTGGAACAAGGCCATCTTCTCCATGAGGATGGGTGTGTGCCTGGCAGTGCTACAAGTGACCTCCAGGGACTGCGGCTATGATATGCGTGGGGCAGGGAGATGGCCCCAGGGTCTGAAAGGAATGGCCTTTTCCTGTTCAGCCAGCAGTTGGGAAAGATGCCCCAGCCCTCTTAGGAGGCCAGTGGCTGACTCAGTTGAGCATGGTGTTCGCTGAGGCAGCCTGCCCTCCCTCCATCACTATAAGTTTTCCTGGGCCGGTACAGGCATGGAGGGAGGCCAGGCCCTGAGGACCCGCTGAGTCAGTGGGGAGAGAAGGAGAGGCGGGTGGTGTTAGTGGTTAGTAATCAGCAGTGGCCACGACCCAGACGCTGCAGCACGGGAGGTGGGCGCAGCCCACGGAGAGGGTGGCCATGAGTGGCCGTTGAAGACTCCTGGTGCCCTGTAGCTGTTGGTATCACTTTCCTCATAGCTGCCTTTTACAGCAGGCAACACAGAGGCCTGTCAGGTCCATCACCTGCAGGACAGCGGCATGGCCAGGTCTCAGGCTCCTCTGTGTCCAGCACTGTCTCTATGGTGGCTTGTCCAGCTGTTGGTCTCCAGCTCAGGTCTTACCTCAGTCCTCCTCTGACCCCCCGTGCAAGGCAGGCAGGAGCCACAAGCTGCCTGGCACACTGCAGGGCCCCTGGCAGGTTCTCCCAGACCCCAAGCCCCGTGAGGACCTCTGGGCATTTGTCGTGGTACGGGGTACCGCGCTCCTGCTTGGGTTGGCCCGGTTTGGGAGAGGCAGAGAAGCACACTGCGTATTTCCTAGTGTTGGCTTCCCATGGCACAGCCTTTGTGTAGTGGCCTCCCTGTCCAGCGGGGAAGCTAAGGCTGCAAGAAGTTGATCCACTTAGGGAGCAGTGGCAGAGCTGGGACTCCAGCGTGGGGCCCAGAATCCCTGACCTGTCCTGTGTGGGTGCCTTTGTGGTGCTGGCTGACCTGTCCCTCGGCCTCCGCTGGCCACAGTGATCTCCCGAGCTGTCCCACAGGTCCCTGACTCTGCACTCATTATTGCTTCTCCCTGTAGGGCCACTCATCCCTCATCAAACAGATTCTAGTGAGTTTTGTGGGGCCAACAGCTGCCCTTCCTGTGAGATGCTTTCCCTGGCTGCTATGGGGTGCAGCCCCCCTGCAGCTGCCAGAACCCTGTGACAAGACCGGCTAGTCGAGGGGCTTCTGCAAAGTTGGCCTTGTGGGGCTGCAGTCACCATGTATATCTGCTTTGATAGCTAAATTCAATGCTAGAAGAGGGGCTGGGGAGATAGCTCAGCGGTCTAAGTGCCTGCCTGGCAAGTGCGAGGACCAGGGTGTAATTCCTGGTATCGCATACCATTCTGGCTCTGCCCCAGGTGCACTGAGCCAGCCACCCAGAGTGGGCATGGTGGTGCATGCCTGTAATCCCAGCACTAGGGAGGCTGAGACAGGAGGATCGCGATGAGTCTGAGCTGCATAGCAAGACTCTGTACCAAAAACCTAAATAAAACATTAAAAACACACACACACACACACACACACACACACACACACACACACACACACACCTCAGTGCTAGGAGAGTGGGAATCTTGCCTTTTGTCCAATTAACCATCCTGGCAGCCAGTGCTCAGTCAGCACCTGGGTGTGCTAGGTGCTCAGCAGATGTGTGCTAGTGCTTAGTAGACGTGTGCTGGAGGGAAGAAAGGACAGGCAGTGAGCAGAGGAGGACTCAAAACTGCCCCACTCTTCCATTTCCAGCTCTCCTCAGCCTCTAAGCTTCCAGATTTATCTTAAGGAAGACGTGTTTGCTGGTTGCTCGGTTCACTGGAATGCCGACCTGGAGGCAGCAAAGCCCTGTCCCTGTGGAGGCGACCCTCACCCTGGTGGGCGTTGGACCTGGGGGAATCCGGGGACAGCTCGAGTGCCTCTTGTGAGCACAGTGCTCCGAGCACTAGTTTGCCTGCACGCATGCGCAGAGGTTTGCATGTGACTTCAAGGATGCCGGAGACACCTGGCGAGTGAGAGAATCCCAGACCCAGGACCCTTGTGGTGGGAGCTTCAGGCCTTAGTGGTGCCCCTGACTGGCTAGGTATTGGGGTCCTCTGCCAAGTTCTGGGACCCCAGATCTTGCTTTCTGCCTCTTTCTTTTTATTTTTAAATGTATGTGTTGCAGGGGTCTCGCTACACGGTTCAGACTCATGGTGATCCTCCTGTTTTCAGCCACCCCAGCGCCAGGATTATAGGTGTGTGGCACCACACCCAGTCTTGGTAGCCAGGGCCAGCATGGAATGTGGTGCTAGGGATTGAACCTCAGTCCCTGTGCTTGCCTAAGCAGGTGCTTAGTCCACTGAGCTGTCTTGCCTGGCCTATGCCTCTTCTTGATGAATATACTGTAGATGAGAGAGGCATCAGGTCCCAGGTGCCTATATGCCAGTATTCTGTCTACCAGGTCCCTGGTACCTTTGCTGGGGGTGAGTGGTGACCTGGGTAGAGCAGATGGAAGATCTCTCCTCAGTCTTCCCTGCTTTGTCCTGCTGTCATTGCCTGTCCTGTCCCTAGGGTCTGCCTGGTGTCCCCCCCCCAAAAAAAAAAAAAAAGAAAGAAAGAAAGAAAAAAGGAGGCAGAAAGCAAGAATCTGGGGTCCCAGGGCTTGGGAAAGGACCCCAATACCTAGCCAGTCTGGGGTACCACTGAGGCCTGCAGCTTCCTGATCAGTCCTTTCCCCATTTCTCTTTCTGTATCAGTAAGAACTTAGTTATGTTCACGAGATCAGCTCATTTTTCTTTTGGAGACACGGTCTTGCTACCTAGCTCAGTCTGGCCTAGAATTTACGGCAATCCTCCTGCCTCAGCCTCCTGAGTTCTGGGATTGTAGGTGGCACCACTATGTGTGGCTTAGGTCAGGCTTTTCATGGTGCACTTGGTATTGTGCAGGAGGGCTGTGATCGTATGTGCCTCTTGGAAGCTGAGGTGTTGGGGGGCCCTGTGAGGGGTCCCCACCCCCATCATGCCAGCTCTGCAACAGTCTTGGTCCTGGGACAGTTTGAAGCCTTGAACATCTGAGGCCAGCTGGGTGTGACCGGGGAGCTTCTTAGTCAAGGTGGAACTAGTGTCCTCATGACCCCGCCTGATCTGTCCATCATGTCACCTTTCCAGCCTCGGTGCACTTGTGGCCACCTCTTTGCATAAGGGATGCCTGTGTTCTGGATGCCAGGCCGAGCCTAGGGACAAAAGGACAGACTCTTGGTGGAAGGAGAGTCATTAGTGAGCCGGCAGCTTCTCATCACAGATCAGGCGGCATGGCTACAGGTGCGCACGTGTGTGTGTGTGTGTGTGAGTGTGTGAGTGTGTGAGTGTGTGTGTGTGTGTGTGTGTGTGTGTTAGATTTGGTAGTGAGGTTTGTCTTAGTTACTTTTCTGTCCTTTTAGAGACAAAATACCCAACACCCAAAGTTAAAGGGGGAGAGGTTCGTTTAACTCACAGTGTGTAGAGTTTGCAGCCCATAATCAGCTGGCTCCAAGGCAGGGCAGCACATGGCAGAGGGGCGTCCCAGAGATGAAACAGTTCATGGCAGCAGAAGACAGCAGAAGCAAGCCAGAGAAGGGGAGAGAAACCTCTTTCTGTCCCTTGTATTGTATGCAGGCTCCCGGCCCTAGGGTGGCTGTAGCACTCACACCCTTATTCCCAGCCAGAACTGCTCCAAACTCCAGTAGACTGACTTACTAATCACACGCCCATAGTCTCAGTACCACCCGCTCTGGATCCAACCACCTCTGAAAAGCCCCAGCTAAGGCTGTATGAGGCTTGGGGGGCCCTCAAGACACAAACTATAAGAAGGGTAGGGGGGCTTTGGGATAGGAAAGCAGTTGTGCAGGGGCAGAAAGAACCCCATAGATCTGGGGGCTAGGATCAAAGAGGCCTGGGTGCGGGCTCAGCGTTGGCATCTGCCGGGCCTGCTGGGCTGCTCTACCCATGGCCAGGCCCTGACAGTGCATTCTTGGTGGCCTTGCCGGCTGCCATGCCGCTCCGGCAGCTGCCCCTGCCCCTCTGCTGCCGTCTCTGATCTCACACAGATCTTCTCTCCCTCTAGGCTTTTCCCAGAGTTCTACCACCCTCCCTGGCCTGTGGTACCCTCTGACCACCCTAGGGTGGAGAAGACCCTTCAGCAGGAGTGCAGGAGAGGATCTGTCTCTGCGCTCTGTGTCCTGTGCAGAGCCTCCATCGCTAGGGCCTGAACCCCTCGCGCAGCCCAGAAAACGTGGTGCCTCCTCTCGCCAGAGCCCAGGGCTTAGCACGTGGCCCTTTCCTCTGGCTCCCCTTCCTGTAGGGGAGGCCAAGCCTTGGAAGCTGGGTGGAGGCTGAAATGTCCCAGCCCAGCACATACTGGCTGTGTTACCTTGAGCCGGTGACTCAGCTCCTCTGAGCCTCCTTTTCCAGTTCTGTGAAGTAAGGCCAACGGTGCTCATCTAGATTGTGCTCTTGCCAGGCAAACGGAGCTAAGGCAGGGAGAGGCTGTGGTTCAGGGTACAATACACGTACAGTCACAACTCTAGCGTCACCTTGTCTCATTTTCCCCAGCAGTCATGCAGACCCTTGCAGAAGTTCCAGCCGTGGGCAGGAGGGTGACAGTCTCTTGACATGGGGTGAGGATCCCATACTTTCTCCTGACTGCCAGGGTCACTGACATGAGGAAGGAGATGTGGCCAAGTGGCCTCCAGCCACCACCTGATGCCCACAGCAGCCCATCCATCCACAGGAAGCCAGAGGCCCCAATCCAAACCTTTTATTTAGGGTGGTACCTTCCCTGTCACATGGGCATCCAGGCCCTTCCCAGCCTGGGACAAGAACAGGCATAAGGACGCAGCAAAACCAGTGTGGGAGCCAGCAGAGTGGTGCCTCCAGGCCTACCCAGCCTTGTGGGAGAAGCAAGGTAATAGCATGATCCCAGACAACGGCTGCAGGCAGCATCGCATGACGGTCGCTGGCCCCCACTGGAGCAGGGGTCAGGGGTTAGGGGTCAGGGGTCAGGGCAGCAGGTCCTAGGCAGAGGCCAGAACCCTAAGGATCTGAGCCCTTCACACTGTTCCTGGGACCCTGAGGCCGAGTCTGGGGAAGGAGGGCTCCAAGGCTGCAGAGCGGGAGCTAGAGCCAGGCCTGGAGGTGGGTCCCGCGGGGGTGCGTGTGGGCATAGAGAAGGGAATTCTGGGAAGGAGCCGTGCATGCATCCCAGGGAGAAAAAGAGTTTCAGCAGAGACACTGAGAGGAGTCACTTGCCGTGGCCATGTTGAGGTTGTCTGATGGGGCATCATGTCTGCCTGGCCCTAGCGCAGAAGGAAGATGGGCACCCTCCATGGGCCAGGCTTGGGGTATCTCTCAGGACCTGGATGCCTGTGCCCAGGGGTGGCACGGCTGCAGATGGTCAGGTGTGCCTCCCCTCCTGCTCCATTGTATGTTTTATAGATGGGAAACCAAAGAGGCCAGCGCCCGGTCCTGTGTGCTGACCTCTGTCCAGTGCCCGCAGGCCATGAAAACAGCCAGGACTTGCCTTTCACCTCCATGGCCCAAGCTCAAGCGCAGCTGTGGAGAGGAAACAGCTTGCTGCCCCGCCCACCCTGCTCGGGCCAAGCAAGGGGCCACTTGCCTGTTAGGGCAGCCTGGGCCTGTGAACCTGGACCGCCAAGGCCTCAGTTTCTTTGTCTGTCACACAGAACTAAGGTCTGCCGGCAGTCTGTGCTCTGTTCCTTGGCACTGAGGTTCTGTTTGCCTTGAACTGGGGCTGGGGCCAGCAGCCTGTGGGCCCAGGCTGGAGGACACTGAAGTCAGGAAGCTGTGTGTGGAAGGACAAAGCTGTCATGATCCTGGGGGCGCAGGGGTGGGTGCTGCTGAGCCACCATGGAGAGGCTGCCGGCTTGGAGGCCGCTAGCTGCCCGGGATACCCCAAGTGCCATTGTGGGCAGGGGAACGTGGCCACAAGTTGGGGGAGAGGAATTTCAGGGTGTAATTAGTGTACTTTCAGGCATCCACCAAACTTCCCCTTCCTCTTGACAGCTTGCTGCCAAGACAGCCAGCCCTGATTCCTGCGGACTTACTTAAATCCTATCCAGAAAAAAAGAAAGAAAAAGGAAACGGGGGTTTGGGGGGTGGGTAAGACGGTTGTTATTTGTGAAATTGCATTTCCCAGCCGAGGGTGAGTCACTAAGGTTGGAGCTCAGCCCTGCTGCCCCCCTCTGGCTGCTCGGGGCCTGTGAACCCGGACCGCCCAGGCCTCAGTTTCTTTGTCTGTCACACAGAACTAAGGCCAGTGGGGTCTTCCGGGCTGGAGACCTTGTTGGAGGCCTGGCTGGTGGACAGGACAGGCCTAGGGGCCTGGCTGCTGAGACCAAACTGCAGGAACCCTGAGACATGCACATTCAGGCTAGGGGAGGGAAAGGCGAGGAGCTGGTGTCCGGAGGGGCAGTTTCTGTTTGGGGAGATGGAAACGCTCTGGACGGGGATGAAGGCTGCGCAGTGTGAATATGCCCGTCACCACTGAGCTGTATGCCGCGAGATCCTTACAGCGAGCCAGCATCGTGGCAAGTGCCTGCGACCTCAGCATGCCAGGAGGCTGAAACAGGAGGATTGTGACTTTGAGCCCAGCACGGGCAATTGAAGGACTTAGTGAGACCCTGTCTCAAAATAGAAAGCGAGCTGAGAATGTAGCAGAGTAAGAAGGCCCTGAGTTCAAGTCCCAGTACTATGTCCACCCCCCCACCCCCCCCATCACAATGGTAACTTTTATTGCCGTGTTTTGCCATTTGGTGAAGCGTACAGATCCTAGGCCCTTGGTCTCAAGCAGTGCTGAGTCTGCCTAGGGTGGGGCCCAGAAAACTGTTTTGGTTACGAGTTTCCCAAGTCATTCAATATGAGTTGGACACACTTGTCTAATCTGTAGAATGGGGAATGTGACTCACAGTGCAGTGTGAACTGCTATCTGCATGGAGGTGAAGTCCCAGAGCTGTACACCCTCTGCGGGGCCCCCTGCGCTTCGGGCTCACCCCAGTCTTCCCCGCTTCTCAGCTTCTGGGTACCCAGGCAGCGTACGGCAGAGGCAGCTGCCAGGATCCATGCAGTCGCTGCCCTACAGCTAGGTGCTCTCTGAGCACCATGGATATGGTGTCTCTCCTCTCACGTTCCAGGCAGGTGTCGAAAAGTACAAGAGTCAGAACAGAAGCGCAGAGAGGAGAGCACCGGCCCAGGATCACACAGCAGTGTCCCGATAAGGAGGGTCTTGTGCCCTAGGAGAGAAGCAGCCTCCCCCAAAGGTTCAGACAGTGAGGAGGAACCTGCGGCGAGAGGCCAGGGGAGGAGAGGGCGTGTTCCACAGTGGGCGCTGGGCTCAGCTGTGCTCCTTCCCTCTGCACAGTGTTCCCTGTTGGGCCCCTGTTTTCCCCTGCTGTGAGGCCTTCTCTCCACTGGCCCTGGGCCCTGTCAGCCTGAAGACTCCCGAGAGCACAGCCTCACCACACAGCCGTGGTCCCCGGGGCCACAGCCCATTCCTGTAGCCTTGAGCACCTGCATTGGTGCCAGGGATGCCAAGCTCCATGCCCAGGTCTGTGCTTCTGCAGCCTCAGCTCTGCCTTAGGAGAGGGACCCACAGCTATCCTGTGCCCGCCTCACCGCAGGCCCCACCTTCCCTGGACTCCTACGTGCCAGGCCGCCTGGAGCCCGCCTTGCCTATAAATAGAGGCTGTGTACAGCAAGAGGTGGCCTGGGCCGCGTCCGCCTTGACGCTTGGCGGAGTGTCTGGTTCCTGTCATCAGGAGGTGGGAGAGGTGGGCCACTTCTTTATTCTGGCTCCTGAAGAATGGCCGGGGCCAGGCTGGGCTCCCGAGCACAGGAGACCAGGCCAAGGGCGAAGCTTCCATCTGCCTCTCTAAAACGGAATCTATGCCCCGAGTCAGGAGGGAAACTGAGTCAGCAGCGATTCGCCTCGTGTCCCTCCAGCAGTGAGTGGCAAGGCTCCAAATCTAACTGGCACCTGTTCCCCTGCCTCTTCACCTCGTGGCAGCTGTAAAGAGCTGAGAGTAGCAATGACCACAGTTATTGTCACCACAAACTGAAGGCTTCCTAAGTGTCAGGCATGGGTAGAAACTCCCTGGGGGAGCTGGGGAGATAGCTCGGCAGTCTAAGCACCTGCCTGATAAGCTCGAGGACCTGAGTTTGATCCCTGGTACCACGTGCTGTGCAGGCCCCAGAACCAGAAGTGGTGGTGTACAGGGTGTGGTGGCGCACGCCTATAATCCAAGCGCTGGGAAGACTGGGACAGGAGGATCACTGTGAGTCTGAACTGCGTAGTAAGGCCCTGTACCAAATAAATAAATAAATAAATAAATAAATTTTTGAATGAAGAAACTCTCCGAGGCTTCTGTCGTGTTCTTGGGTCACACACAGAGCCACTGAGGCCCCATGTGGCTAACTGGCCACCAAAGGACTCCCACTGGAGTTAGGGTTGGACTTGAACTCCTGGAGGCCAAGGATTTTAGGCAGCTCAGGGTGCTGTGCTAGTGTATATAGGGATGGGGACAAAGAAAAGCCCCAGCCACCACTGCCAATGTGCCCCTGTCCCCACAGGCGCTGAGCAGCAGTGTGTATAAGAGCGCCTCGCCCTACGGCTCCCTCAACAACATCGCTGACGGCCTGAGCTCGCTCACCGAGCACTTCTCGGACCTGACCCTCAGCTCTGAGGCCCGCAAGCCCAGTAAGCGGCCTCCGCCCAATTACCTGTGCCACCTGTGCTTCAACAAGGGCCACTACATCAAAGACTGTCCCCAGGTAAGGTGACCGAAGGAGACTCTCGTGTACCCGGCAGCCCAGGGCCTCCGACAGACACAGCTATATAGGTGGGCATGTGCTGCGGCCTCCTCCTCCCATCTCAGAACTGAGGCCCAGCTTAGGATCCAGCTGGTGGGACAGCAGTCTGAGTGGGGGACACTGGATCTGAAGCTCTGGGCCTTCAGGTCCCCAGCGGCCCTTCTGTAGGAGGGGCCCTGTTATGGTGGGGCCTGGGGCCAGTAGTCTCCTCTAGCGCTCTGGAGGCCCCAGCTGCTCACACTCACAAGGAAGGAATGCGGGCTCTGGGCCAGGAATCCAGATGTGCACCCCTCCCTCAGACCCCACCTCTGCCTCCCTCCGCCTGTAGAGAAAGGGGAGGGGGTCCTGTCCTCACTTTTCACCCCTCAGAAAGGTTGAGATGACCTTCTGTTGAGGGCCTGGGCATCTGTCTTGGGGGAAGGAGGCTGGGAGATGCAGGACATTGGCTCCCACCCCACCCCACACTGTGCTGTGACCCAGCAGACTCCACTCCCAAGGTGACCCTGACTGCCTGCGAGACATCTTTGTGATCCTGGGAGATAGATTAGCCACGTGTCTTTTAAAAAAGAATGTGAGATTATTGGTGTTTTTTTTTCTTACAGTTTTTCGGATTTTCCAACTTTTTATAATGTGGTACTAGTTTTATTTTATGCATGTAATGGCAAAGGAATCCTGGAAGCCCTGGAAACCCATGGAGCGTCACCTTCCAGATGATGTTGGGTGGGGCTGTGTTCAGGGCCCTGGGAGGCCAAGATGTGTTGCTTCTCAGGAATAGCTATGCCAGGCTCCAGGTCTGCCTATCGAATCCATGGGCTGGACACAGCTGCATCAGTGTGTGCTAGGAATTTGTTAGGAATGCAGAGCCCCAGGCACTCACCTGTGTGGTGGTGAGATCCCCACCCCCACCCAGCTAGACTGGCTGACCCACTGGTGTCAGTGCGGAGAGGTGTGCCCCCCAGAAACTCAGTACATGACAGGCCCTTGGCACAGGGACACAGCTGGGACTTGGCCCCTGCCCCACCCCCAGCATCTCTAGAAGGACAGGGCAAACAACAGCTGAGGACCTGGGTGGTTCTCAAGGCTCCGGCGTGGCCCACCCATAAGCAGTGCCCTGAGTGCTCTCCTGAGAGCCCCGGCTGTGCTCATGGGCCTTTCACAACCACACTCTACACCCTCCTGCGTGGGGCCTCACCGTGGAGGAGATGCGTCTCCTGTCTGTACTCCTGTGTGGCTCACAGCCACCTTGAGTGCCTCCACCTGCCAGAGGAAACAGGTGCAGGGCGTGAGGAAGGAACTGGTGTGGGATGGTGGAGCTAGGACTTTAACCCAGGTGGCCAGAGGTCTTCCACATGTGGCGGCACAGGGCCCCAGCTCCCAGCGCCATGCAGGACAGAGTTGGGCTTTCTTTAGAAAGATCATTTCTCTTCACCTCTTGGCAGGTGTTGCTGCAGTGGTCCCATTTCACAGCTGAACACATTGTCTTGAAGAGGTGTTGAGGGGCTGGGCAGAATGTGAGCGAGAAGCCTGGTCTTGGGGTCTTTGCCACTGCATGCTGAGACCCTCTCCTGAGCAGGTTGAGGTCTTCTCTTGTCCCCATCTCAAGTCTGATTTTGTCTGAACCCCTGAAGGGCAAAAGATCTCCCAGCCCTCATCATGCGTGGGAAGAGGATGGAGGTCAGCGCAGTGTTGGGTGCTCAGGAAATGCTAGCTTGGGTAATCTTCGCTCCTCTGGGTCACGGTGAAGAGTCTGCCCATGCTGGGTGGCAGCAGCCATTCGGCAGGCTGGAATTTGAATGGATGCTTATCCAGCTCGCCTGCCACAAGCTGCGGGGCAGGGGCGGCGCTGGTCCAATCCCTGTGTGCCTCGCTGTGTGAGGCACAGGTTCACAAGACCGGTGGAAGGAAAGTGTCCTCAGTAGAGGTTATCAAGGAGTTCAGTGTGCGGAACGTAGACATATTGAATGACCTTTTTTTTTGATGACCGCTTTATTGAGATGTGATTCTCTTGCTAAATAATTTACCTATCTAAAATGTACAACCCCAGTGGTTTTTAGCAGTTCACAGTTAGGCAGCTGTCAGTTATATAGTCTTTTTATCTACTCAAAACAGAACTTATTGCAGGTAGTTCATTCATTTGTTCATTCATTCGTTTGTTCACTCATTCATTAGTGTTTTGAGAATGGGTCTCACTGTGTCATTCATGCTGGCTTTGAACTCATTTTGTAGAGCAGGCTGGCCTTGAACTCACAGTGATCCTCCTGCCTCGGCCTCCCAAGTACTCTGAGGTGTACAGAACCACACAAATCATAGAGCAGCGTATGAGATTTGCCCCCCGCTTCTTTTCCATAGCATAATGTTCTCGAGCTTCACCCGTCTTGTACCCTGTGTCTGCTTTCATGACATAGAAAGTATTTGATCATCTTCTATTTTCTGGAAAAGACAAAACAATTATTAATTATTCTTTAAATATTTGGTGGAATTCACCTCTAAGGATATTCCTTAGGGGGTAGATTTTTGATGACCAATTCAGTCTCTTTCCTTTTCCTAGATCTGATCTGGTCTTCTCTTATTTCTTAAGTCAGTTACTATACTTTGTGTATTTCTAGGAATCTGTCTGTTTTATATTTTTTTTATCAAATTTGTCAGCATATCCTTGTTCCTGGTATTCTCTTGTAATCCATTTATTTCTGTAAGGTCAGTAATAATCTCCCCCCTCTTTCATTTCTGACTTGTAACATAAGTCTTCGCTTTTTTCTTTTTCTTGGATAACTCTAGCTAAAGATTTGCCAATTTTGTTGAACCTCTCCAAGAATCAACTTTTGATTTAGGAGATTTTTTTCTGTTGTTTTCTGTTCTCTATTTTATTACTTACCACTCTAATCTGGCTTTTTTTTTAAAAAAATTGTGGTAGAATATCTATTGATAAAAAATAGATAAAACATAAAATAAAACTGACCATCTGAACCATTCCTGAATTAAGCAGTTCAATGGAGTGGAGTGCATTTATATCGTGTAGGCCTCACTACCCTCCATCCACAGAATTCTTTTTCTCTTATAAAACTGAGCCCTTTAAGCAATGACTCCCCCTCTGCCCTCCCACCCCCCTCATGGCCATCATTTTGCTTTCTGTCTCTGTGAATCTGATGCTCTGGGGGCCTCATAGAGTCCTACAGTAGTTGTCCTTTACCAACTGGATAATTTCCCTTAGTTTGTCTTCCGGTTCATCCATCCTGTAACATGGGTCAGAATTTCCTTTCTTTTTAAAGAGGGAGACAGTGGTCCACAGTTGAAGCAGCACATCCCCAATAGCACAAAGGTGGAAGCAACCCTGTTGTTACCTACTGATAGATGGCACACCAGCAAATGTGGTCTCTCTAAACAGTGGATTACAATTCAGCCTTAAATCTTTGCTTTCAGTCTTCCGTTCTGATCCTTATTATTTCCTTGCCTGAGGCTGGCATAGGTTTAGTTTGTTCTTTTCTTTGTTCTTTGAGTTGGAAGACTATATGACTCACTTTATTTTATTTTATTGGTAACCAGGAATCAAACTAGGACCTTGTGCTTGCCAGGCAGGCACTATGCCCCTGAGCTACATCCCTGGCCCTTTACGTCATCCCTTTCTAATGTAGATTTTTACAGCAATGAATTTCCCTCTGAGCTTGAGCCACAAGGCTTAGAATGCTGTATCCTTATGTTCATTTATCATGGTGTATTTTTTAACCTTCCTTGTGATTTCTTCTCTGACCCATGGGTCATTTAGGAGTAGCATGTTGTTCGACACTGACACATTCGTGTATTTTCCAGATATGGTTTAATGATCTCTAACTTTATTCCATTGTGGTCAGAGAATAGCTGGGGAATGTTTTCATCCCTTCTGAACTTGTGATTTACTTCAGAGTTCATTGTGGCCTGTCTGGGACGCTGTCCTGTGTGCCCTAGAGGAGGCCCCCTGCTGACGGCAAGTGACGTATTCTGTAGATCTTTACTAGCTCTCTTTGTTGCTAGCTGTTTGCCTTATTGACCTTCTTGCTAGTTTTTCTAGCCATTATTTTAAGTAAGGATATTGAAGTTGACTCTATTTTTCTTCAGTTTTTTAAAATGTATTTTAGTACAAGGTCTACAGGGTCACACTACACAGATCAGACTCATATCGATCCTCCTGTGTTCAGCCTCCCAAGTGCTGGGATTACAGGCGTGTGCCACCATGCCCAGTCTCATTCTCCATCTCAGTGCACCCTGGGTATAGGGCCAGCATGGCACACTGGGGATTGAACCCCAGTCGCTGCACCTGCCTAAGCAGATGCTTTAGTCCTCTGAGCTATCTGGCCGGCCCTTATTTCCTTCAATTTTGTATTTGTTTCATGCGTTTCGGTGCTATGCTGTTAGGTGCACCAGTGCTTATAATTTTTATAACTTTCTGGAAGATTGATCCTCTTATCATCATTATAGAATATGCTTTATCATCTCCAGGAATGTTTTTGTTTCTTTTCTTTTTCTTTGTTGTTGTAAGGTTGTTTGCTTATTTGTTTGTTTGTGACAGGGTCTTGCTACGTAATTCTGATTAGCCTTGAACTCATTGTGTAGCCCAGGCTGGACTTGAACGCACAGTGATTTTCCTGCCTCAGACGCCCAAATGCTGGGATTACAGGTGTGTACTGTGAAGCCCAGCTGCCAGGAACACTTTTTTTTTTTTTTTTTCTGTATTTTAGTTAAAGAAGGGTCTACAGGGTGTTCAGGGTCTCACTACTAGATCAGACTCATAGTGATCTTCCTGTTTACAGCCTCCCAAGAGCTGGGATCACAGGCATGCACCACCACGCCCAGTTTGAATTGCCATCTCAACACCCCTGGGGGGGCGGGGCCAGCACGGCAGGCCTGGGGATGGGGATTGAACCCCAGCCCCTGCTCCTGCTTGCAGGTGCTTTAATCCACTGAGCTATTTGGCCAGCCTTAGGAACATTTTTTGTTTTGTTTTAAAGTCTATTTTGTTTGGTAGTAGTCTATCCATCATTTTAATTGTTACTATTCTCTCTCTCTCTCTCTCTCTCTCTCTCTGTCTCTCTGTCTCTCTCTCTGAGTGTGTGTGTGTGTGTGTGTGTGTGTGTGTGTGTGTGTTGGCAATTGGATATTCGGCCTTACACACGCTGTATAAGCGCTCTACCATTAATACAGACACAGCCTCATCTTTTTACTTCTACTTGAATCTAAAGTTTGTCCCCTGGAAACAGCATACAATTAGATCTTCACCTTATTTGGTCTGATTTGAAAATCTCTACCTATAGTTTCAATTTTCTTTTTAATTTTTATTTATGTGTGTGTGTGTGTGTGTGTGTGTGTGTGTGTGTGGCCAGCTCAGCCCACCAGGGGGCAGGGCGGGCTGGCATGTGGTGCTGGGGGATTGAACCAAGGTCCCTGTGCTTTGCTAAGCTTGTTCTAAGTAGGTGCTTTAGACCACTGAGCCATCTCACCAGCCCCAGTTTCAATTTTTTAAATCCACTCATATTTAGTGTTGTTATTTGTATAATTGGATATTTACACTCATCCTTTTGTTTTCTAAATTACTTGTCATTTTTCTTCCTCTATTTCTCATTGTTTTCTTTTGTACTCATTTTCTAGTGTCAAATTTTAATTTTCTAATGTTTTTATCCATGATTTAATTGGTTTCTGTAGGACTTACACATTTCACTTTGCAGCATAATCTGTAGAAACGTCTCTTCCATAGTGTTCCGTTGTCCCACGGCTGTGCCTACTGACCATGTTACTGTGCTGTGTCTCTTTGTAGGTGTCTCTGTGTTTATCCAACTTGGAACCTACAGAGCTGCTTGGCTATACGGATTACGTTTTTAACATCAGAATAATGGGGGTCAGCCATTATTTTTTACATATTTTTTCTGCTCCTTTATTTTCTCTCCTGTGAAATAATCCTGTTTAATGATCTAAATGTTTCTAAAATCCTCGGTCATCTTAACCGGGTAGAGTGTATGTGGCCCATCCTGCAGCTGTGCGTCAGCCTAGGGCTGGGAAGCAGCGCTAAAGCGTTCCCTGCCCAGGCCTCGTAGTGGCACGGGAGCCAGGCGCTGGCAGCCGTGTGTTGATTCTTTTCCAATTTTCAGATATGGACAGAGGGATCAGAGCCCCACTCATTAGACTGATGGGAATCGCATATGTCCCGTGTGCAGTGTAATGACCCTGGGCACTGCAGGAAAACGGAGGGCCCCGAAGTAGAAGCAGAAGGTGCAAGAGGCCAACTCCGAGTGTTGCTGAGGGGACATTACCCCTTGAAGGAAGCTGGGTTGGGCAGGGGCCCCCTCCATCTGGTACCAGCGCTAGCCCAAGAAGGCATAGCAGCCAGGAGCGTCTGCTGCTTGCTTCTTGCCCCACAGCCGTGCGGTCCCCACGTGGCGTGCCAGGCACAGAGCACAAGGGTGACAGTCATACTGCAGTTCCCATAAAAACTGAGCACTGTGCTGAGCTCAGTGTAGGGTTGCTAAATGAGCCCGTGATCGTGCCTTTAGGTCTCTCAGCAACTCTCAGCAGGTACCATAGTGATCTCCAGTTGTCATTTGGTAAAACCGAGGCCCCGAGATGCACCGCGACTTGGTCAAAGTCACACAGCAGTTGACGCTGGAAGCTGGGATTACAACTCCAGTCCTGCTCGTTCCAGAGCCTGTGCTTTTGCAAAGACACTCTGCCGTTGCCCTTGGCATCCGGACTTGGTCTCTACCATTATTTCTACGAAGTTGGTTTCTTTAAAATGATGGGCTGCTAGAAATTTAGAAAGATGCGGATCATGCATGACAAAGCTGCAGCTGTCCCATCTGACCAGGTCAAGATGCCCAGGAATTTCACCTTGGGTCCAGCCTCAGGGTTTCTGCTGCCCTGGGAAAGTCAGCCGGATCCAGTGCAGGTGGGCCCACTTTGGTGGCAGCAGAGCCCATCCATCAACTGCAGCAGAGACACAAGTGGTGTCACCAATGATCTGCAGATTGCCAGAACAGGACCAAAGGACCCTGTCTGTGCTCTCTGAGGCCCTCCTGTGTCCTTGGAGAGGCACACAGGAGCAGCGCTGGCTGTCCAGGGTTTGCCAGGAGGGCCTGGCTCCTTCTGGACCTTAGGGTAGGCTTTTGAGGGGAGGAAGGCAGCCCAGTAGGAACAACTTCCTCATGGGAGTTGCTGTCTGGCCCAGAGCCCTTGGGGCCTGAGCTGCACTCCAGGGAGGAGTATGGGCATGTTGGGGCAGGGGACCAGATGCAGACTCTGCAGAGGGCAGGGAGAAGCATCCGAGGTGTCAGGGAACTGTCTGGGATTAGTATGGGGAACAGTCACGCTAGTGGCAGGCTGGAGGCCCCTCGGCTGCTGCAGAAACCAGCCTGTGAGTGAGGACAGAAGACAGACAGACCTGAGGGAGGGTAAGCAGAGGGCAGGACCAAGGCGCTGGGGAACAAATGCTATGACAGAGAAGTTTACACTCTGGTTGGCGAGGTTAGACCTCAGGCACAAGTCAAGAACAAAATAAGGAAGCATCAGATGGGCTGAAGGCTACCAAGGGGTCCTTTGATGGCCTGATGACCCCACGAGACCGACTTCTCCATGATGGACCATACAGATGCTGCACAGAGCCCATGCTACTTTGTTGTAGTCAGGGTTTTACAAGGGAAAACACAGGACACATAATTTATAGGATTATTTTATAATATTCACTCAAAAAGTCAAGTGCAAAAGAATGCAGATCTATCCATGCCCTAGAGACCCAGAGTCCAGCTGAGG
>NW_004524581.1:18335184-18354774 GCF_000260255.1 Octodon degus | reverse complement strand
CTGGAAGCCTAGAGCCCATGACAATGTCTCTTGCAAGTCTGTATCAAGGATCTACACTGAGAAGGCTAAAAGATCCGTGGTGGAAGCTAGAAAGCCTGTGCCAGCGGGATGAAGGATTTGTGCCAGTGGGCTGTGGGATCTGCACTGGAGCCAGGAAGCAACAGAGCACCCCCAAAATACCACAGCCATCCTCAGCGACAGCAAGGACCTGAGCTTCTCCAGTGATGAGAACAGCAGAGTTCATATCAGGACAGCCAACGCGACAAGCTTCTCCAGGAGATTCCACAGCACACCGTCTTCCCCTACAGTTCGGCTTTTATGCAGCTGGCAGCCAGCCTCAGGTGGGCCTTCCGCACCCAGCCCCACACTGCCTCACTTCAGCTGGATGTTACAAGTTGGTCATTAGTTAATCCACCACAGGGATCCACAAGAGTGTTTCCATTTTTATTTTTGAAAACCAGAAGATCCGGGTATACTGGTGTATGGCTGTAATCTCAGCATTCGGAAAGCTGAGGCAGGAGGATTACTGCAAGTTTGAGCCCAGCCTGGGTTATGCAGTGAGTTCAAGGCCAGCACTGCAAAAATTGAGACGTTATCTCAAAAGAAGAAGAAGAAGTAGAAGGAGGAGGAGGAGGAGGAGGAGGAGGAGGAGGAGGAAAATGAATCTCCAATTGTGACTTCAATCTATTTGTCTTTATACTAGTGCAGTCAGACGATATGATTTAAACAATTCTTTATGGGGGAAACCTACAAAGGCAAAAGTGTCCAGGAACATAAAAGTCACCACAACCCCGAAGAGGGCTGGGACTACTTTTCACCTGGAAGCCACTTGTGGTACTCTGACATGGGGACACAGAAATTCTGACTGCTGCCTTCCTGCTCTGGTTCAGACAGGGTCCACGCGCCACTCCTAAGACCTCTGAGGCTGGTGAGGGGACTCCTTGGTGAGGTCAGATGAAACAGCTTCCAGTGGATAGTGCAAAGACCTGCATATTGCTCTTCCACGTGACCTTTGTCAGGTCTCTTGTCCCTTCTGGGCCGCCTGCATCTGGGGCTGATGCTTCACGCAGCACCTCTGAGTGGATGGAATTCGGGGTGGCATGCATTGGGATGGGAAGGGGGCCCTATGTCCTTTCTCTACAGCTTCCTCTACTCTGCCCAGCTATGTCCAGCCTGGCAGCTACGTCTCAAGCACTGACCTGTGAGCAGAAATGCTCTGCGCTTAAGTCTCCAGCACTCTCGAGAGTGGGAGCACCCCTCCCCAAGGAGCAGGGGTTACTCTCTGGAGGGGGCCCAAAGGGTGTGGTTACCTGTGCCTTGGTGTCCTGCTAAGCCAGGCATGGGAGAGGTCGGGGAGGGCCTGAGCCCAGGGGAGCACTGTTCCTGAGCCAGCAGCCCCAGCTGCTAATGCGACCCAGATGTCAGACAGAGCTCAGTCGTCTCCCCCACCCATCTGGCAGCTCAGGTTTCTTGGAGATTGCAAAAGCAAAAGAAAAATAGAGCCAGGAGAGAACAGAGTCCTAGAACAGCTGAAGCCTTAAAGACAGGCTGGGAATAGTCTCAGGGTCCTGCTGGGGGAGGGGCAAGGAGGCAGAGGAGGAGGAAGCTGGCCCCGGGGCCCTTCCCCTGGTCACCTACTTTCAGCAACCTTAGGCCTGGTTGTGCTCCTCAGCCTGGCTTGGGGTCAAGCTAATCCTTGAGGGTTGGAGGTGTCCAAAGGCAGCCAGCAGGCTGACCAACCCATGCCCTGGGGTTGCCTGGCCTTTCAGCCCTGCCCTCCTCTCTGACCTCGCAGCTGCAGTAGGATTCCACTGGGCTCAGAGTGCCGGGAGCCAGAGCAGGGGAGAGAGCGAGACTACAGGTGGGTGGAATGTCCCCTGCAGAACCTCGGGGACCTGCCCCTTCCTAGCGGGGTACGGTGAAGAAATGTGCTCTGGCCACAACAGTTTAGAACCTCTGCCTAATTCAGACCTGCTGTGCTTTGGGTGAGGTCGGATTATGTCCCGTAAGCATTTGTGTGTTGGAAGTTTGGTTCCCAGGGTGGCAACCAAACCACATGCAAGCATGGGCGGCAATGGGAGAGGTGGTGGGATCTTCTGGGGGCAGGGCCTAGTGGGAGGTAGTAGTTAGATGACTAGGTTTGTAGGTCATTGCTCTTAGAGAGGACTGGCCAGTTCTCCTGGGACCCTGTTAGTTCTCAGGAAAAGACTGCTACAGAAAGCAAGCATGGCTTCCTCTCTTGTGCTGGCTTCCTGTCTCACCATGGGACATGGTGCTGTGGGCTCCTAATCCGGTATCAGCATCAGGTGGCCGTCCCCAGAACTGGAACCATGCTACCTGGACATTCTAGGCTCAAAGACTGGGCTGAAGAACCTGTTTTAAAAGTATTCTCCCCCAAGAGGACCAAGCTTCAGGTGTTTTATTACAGTAATAGAAAACAGACAAACCTATCAATGTCTGGGATAGGAAGCAGGGCTTTTCCAGCACCTGGGCTAAGACTACATGTTATTAAAAAAATCTATAGAGGGAGGAAGGGAAGGGGGAAAAGAAGGAGGGGCAGAGAGGGAGGGAGGGAGGGAGGAAGGAAGGTGGCCAACAGCATCCTGGTGCCTCCATGGAGTCTGGGCGCAGGCCAGTGGCCCATCAGGGAGCCAGCCGCAGGTGACAGCTAGGGGACTCCTCTGGAACCCAGGCTGTCTGACCACAGGGCTGGGCTGTGGCATTCTGGTGCTTGGCACAGGACCTGGAATGTCGTGAGTGCCTGGAGAATGTCAGTTGGGGTGAGTGTCGCTGGGGGCTGTGCAGTGACTGCCACCTGTTCGGCGGTGGCATAGGTGCCCGAACGCAAGGCCATGAACTCAGCCTCCATCTCTCAGTGCCCGAGGTCCTCTACTTACAGTGCAGTGGCTCCAAAGCCAACTACAATGCCAGCAGCCCACGTGCGACCCGAAGCACTGCCTCTCACCCTTGGCATAGTTTAGAGAAAGGAGCCTATCTTTCTCGGCCTCAGTTTCCTCCTCTATAAAATGATGGTAGCAAAAGTCTTACCACCTGGGATGCCAAGAACCTAGTGAGCTTATTCCTTTGAAGTGCTGGCCAGGGCATCTTATACCACACACATACACGTAAGCATGGGCTACTAGGTCTCTGTTACTAATATGTCCCACTCAGATGTCCGGAACTGGCTTGCAAAGACCTAGACGTCGGATGCATTGGGGCTGGGAACCACTGAGGGGCTTTGGGCTCCCTTCCCAGAAGGAGCTACTGCTGGGACATGCAGGGAGGCCTGGTGCCCAGGCTGTTCTTTATCAGGGGCCTGGGGGAGGGGGAGAGCAGGGGAAGCTCTGAAGACTCTGGGTACCTGGATGGCCTCTGCTCTGCCCAGGAGTCTGCTCCGGGAGGCGGGTGAGTCATGTGGCAGGAAGGTGCCCGGGGCCACCCATGTGCCATCAGCTCCTCTCTGGCCTTGGAAGTGCCTAGACTTGCCAAGTGCTTACCCTGCGTGGCTCCAGCCAGTAGGCAGAGCTGCAAGGGTGAGGGATGAGTGACCCGTGGGGCTCGGGCCACACCTCTACATCCTTCCTGCATCTGGCCAGCCAGAGGAGCCTCAGAGGCCAGCTTTACATCCTCATTTCTCCTTTTAGAAGGTGCACAGGGTGGCGTGGAGTGCTAGAGTCCCTGTGTGTGGGTGCTCGCCTTCCTGGTCCTCTGTGGGGTGGTGGTGCAGGCCGCGCACAGGGGGCCAGCATGTACCTGGTCTTGACCAGCTCACAAGACCTCTGGAAGACATGCTGGCCCAGAGAAGCTGCACCCACATGGAAAGTGAGAGAGAAGGGAAGGAGAGAGAGCTCAAGTCTTCCCTACCCTCCCTGCAAGGTCTTGACCTGCTTCACAATGCATTGACTTAAGACCTAGCAAAGTCCACCACCTCCCAGTACCGCTGTCTGGGGCCCAACTCCCAGGACATGAACCTGTGCACAATGAAACCCTGCCCAAGCCACGGCAGCATTCTTGGGGTATACAGCTGTGTGTGTTATCACTGCCTCCAGGGCCGGCTCCCAACCTGAACCTCTCACATAGCTTGCTTTTGTCATCTGAGCAGGGGGGCTGGCTCTACAGGGCCCAGGGAAGGAATTATGTGTTATAAAAGATACTTTGTCTTAAACTCCTTCAAAATGCTTCAGCCCCCTCACTTCAAACACACTTAGCCCATCATTCCTGCCACTTTCTGAAGCAGTTCTGGAAGTTCTCTTTCTTGTGTGTCTTTGGCTGTTCCATGTCCTGAATCAGTGTTCACCTTTCATGGTCATTTTGCTTCAGGGAAGAAGTAGAAGTCTCATGGTGCCAAATCTGGTGAATAAAGTGGACAAGGACACATTCTAATGAATTTATGACTCTACCTGTCTAAGGGCTGGCGAGATAGTTCAGTGATCTAAGCACCTGCTTAGGCAAGCACAGGAACCAGGGTTTGATCCCCTTAACCATATGCCACACCAGCCCTGCCCCCAGGGGAATTGAGCTGGCCACCAAGACCAGGAGTGGGGATGCGCACCTGTAATCCCAGCACTGGGGAGGCTGAAAACAGGTGGATCACTATGAGTCTGATCTAGTAGTGAGACCCAGAACACCTTGTAGCCCCTTCCCTAAAATACAAAAAAAATAAATAAATAAAGTCTGCCTGTCTGCCTGTCTGTCAAATGGCACTTGGTGGCAGCAGCATTCCTTGTACTTTTTGTTGCAGCTTGGCAAGACGATCAGAAAAGAGGACTTCCAGAACTGCTTCCAAAGGAGTCCAAGACAATGGGATGAGTGTGTTCAGAGCACAGAGGGGCATTCAGGGTGGTGTGTCTTTTTCCGTAATCAGTTCTCGTGAAATTTAAATACTCACCATATATTTTGATCATCCTGTGTATACACACATGCTTGGGGGTTCCCCAGTCTTCAACCCCGGCCAAGACTACAGTCCCTTTTCCTCCTCTGCTCCGCACACTCCTGTTTCAGAGCTCTGCTCATCCTGCCTCCTTTGCAGAGTCCTCCTCGCCCAGTGCAGGTCCGCAGGAGTCTGTCCTGTGGTCCAGCTGGCTCTTGGTCCCCTCATGGATACACTGGCCAGGCAGAACAGGCACAGGGCAGCCCTGGAGCTCATCTGAAATGCAGGGGTGGGAAGCAGGGCAGCTGGGCCTGCAGGATCAGAGTCTGCACTCCTGTGGATGCCCCGGCTTACTCCGGACGTTTTAACATCTGGACCTGCTCCTCCAGAATCCCTCAGGCCCCTGTACCCACCTTGATGGAGGCTGCCTCTGGCCTTCCACGGTGAGGCCTCCTGGCTAGAAAATTCCATTTCAGGGGAAATCAGCAGTCTGCATCCTCGAGAGTGGCAGAATGGAGCTGAAATGGGACAGCCCCAGGGACACAACCTCCAGTTGTCCTGAGGGCAGCTCCCAGACATGTTAGCAAGGCAGCCAGACCTGGGTTGGTACAGCGACAAGGGGCCACCCTCAGCCTGGACACAGGAGACCCAGGGTTCCCCTGGTCAGGCCAACGGCATCTGGACCTACCCTCTGTCATCACACAGTGGGGCAAGGGCCCAGGTCCAGGCGAATGCTTTGGGTTAGATGTGCGGAGCAGCTGCCTGAGTGGGAATGGGCAGCAAAGGAATGAAGGGTTTCTGTCCCTTAAATGTGCAGCTGGTCTGAGGTCAAGAGGCAGAGTGTGAAGGGATTCCGGGCTCCTCTGTACAGCCTCTACCTTGAGACCTTTGTGACCTAGAGAGGTCAAGTCGTTTGTGCAAGGCCACACAGCAAGCTAGGGACAGAGGATTCTGATCCCTGCACTGGGGCATCTATTAGCCGGCTCCTGGAGGCTGAGGACAGACCTCGATGACTTCTGTAGGCCTCTCCCAGAGCAGCTTGGTGGGTTCTGAGTGAGCAGGTCAGGGAGGCCTTGGGGAACTGGTGGCTCTACCCGTCTCACTTTGTCCTGGCCTGCTGCCTCAGACCACTGGTATCGCCCTTGGAGCAGGAGATCTCTGAGACACCTGCAGGGGTTTGGGGACAGAACCCTGGAGCCAAGGAGGTGCAGGAGGAGGGGCTGGGAAATATGGCCACGTGTCCTTAGGCCACTTACTCCTGTTTCCCTCTCTGATCAGATTCGTGATCCTCAGCTGGGGCTTCACGTCAGCATCATCTTGGATGTTTTGGGTCATTTGGGCGAGTGCTGGGAGTTTTGAGTCAGCAGATCCAGGATAGATCTGGATGTTGGGCGGGTTTTGTTTTGCTCGCTCTCCAGCTGACTGCAGAAAGCCAGGTCAGCAGTGTGGCACTCAGGCCCATGGGGGCTGTGCCAGTGTGGTCCCAGGAATGCGAGATGACAAGATTCACAGAAAGCCGGAGGTGAGCGTTCCCCGGGGCCTCCTCCTAACAGCCTGGTGTTCAATCCCAGATTTTAGTCTGTGATCATCACATCTCATTATTCAGGGAAACCAGGCTTCCCAAGCGGGATGATGGTGACACTCGGTGGCTCAGAGGCTGTTCTTCTGTGAGTCAGGTTCCACCATCAGTCCACATGCAGAAGCCGTGATCCTGAGCCTTCCGCAGGGCGCTGTCCCCGTGTGCTGGGCGCTTTGTGCTCTACCATGAAGTCTCCCTTCTGTGATTGGGACACATTGTTATTCTGAATTCTAGAGATTCCAAGAATCTCAGCTCTTGCAGAGCTAACATTTTGTAAAGTTCTAAATTCAGCAACTCTGTGATCTGTCATTCCCTCTGGGCAGTTGGCTGCCAGGGCCCAGGGCCTGGCCTTTGTCTCCCTGGGACAAGGTGGTGATTGTGTGCACTTGGACGCGTGCCCTGCCCTTGCGACCCACTGGGCCTCTTTGGGGGAGTGTGGGGTACAGACAGCAGAGACCCCTCAGAGCTCCTGTCTTGTTCCAGCTCCAGCTCCAGTGTGAAGGAACCGAGGAATGGTGCAGCAGGGAGGGCCACAGGAGGGGCTGGTGCCCAAGCACTGGCCGTGTCTCCCACAGCGTCCTTGGCTTTTTCCACAGAACCACAGCCTTCTGTAGGACCAAGACCTTTGGGTCCCTCTGAGACCACAGGGACCAGGCCTGTGACTCAGGATGGTGCATTTACAGTGACTTTACCAGGCCCAGCCCACGCAGTGTTCTGTGTCCCTCCCACAGGTCTGTGCCCACCGTGTGGCAGTACACACCACACTCAGAGACCGGAGGCGGGTCAGCTAGACAGTCAGGTGTGAGGGTCAGAAGGTCCCTACACCTCTGGGCCTGACCCTGCGGGAGGCCTCTGGGTGGTAACTAAAGAATATATGGGGTACCGTGGGCAAATGTGACACAGTAGGAGAGGACACAGCCGGCCATCCCACCCTTCCAGGCTGCTACTCAGCATAGAGAGCATCCTGCTAAAGGAGCCTGGGTGGACTCACAATGACTCAGAGAAATTCTGCATTTCAGGGACCTTCCTGGGGTTTCAAAGGTTGGAGATAGGGCAAAGGGGGAAGCGTGTACAGGCCTTGGACGGCTGAGATTGTAGGCATATAGAACAGTGGCAGTGGTGATGGTGAGGGCGATGGTGAGGGTGCGGATGGTGAGTGTGGTGACAGTAATGGTGAGTAATGGTGATAGTAATGGTGAACATTACGATGGTAGTGGTGAAGATGGTGACCAGAGCTCCTCATCCCTGAATTTCAGCACAAGCCAAGCACTTTGCATTCCTGAGCAGTTCCTCTTAACTTTCCACCTGGTAGATACCGCCCTCCGCACTTGAACTGAGGAAACTAAGGCACAGAGCCACTCGGAAACTTCCTCAAGCTCTTGCTGCCAGGAAATAGCAGAGGCCTAGTGTGAACCCAGGCCCACAGGGTCAGCAGCCAGAGTCCTGTCACTTTTCCTTGGTGGGAGAGGAGGGAGGAGGCCAGTCCGCACCGTGGAGGATGGTCACCTCCCCTGGGCCCTTAAATAGCCCAGGCCAGGGAACCAGGACATTTTTCAGAAGACATGGAATGGTCATGTTTTCCTCCAGCAGTATGATTCTTCCAATTTTCCATGTAGCTCTTTTTGTCATTGTTAGAAATCCATAGCTGTCTATGGCTGGCAGAGACTGGCACGGTGCAAGGGCTCTGCACATCATGCATCCTTGTGGGCTGCACATGCCCACGTTTACCCTGGCACATGCAGACGGTCACTCTGCTATGTGCCGTGGCCGGGCTAGGCTCCTGCAGCTGCCTTTCTGTGGTCCTGGCATTAGTTTAAGGAGCTGCCGATCTGTTATGAGCCACTTGCTTTCTGTTAGCGACTTTGCCTGGCACTGACTGTCCACCTAGTGGTGATGGTGAAACTTTTAGAACTTTCAGCAGTACAGACGGCTCACTGCCACATGCGTGCCATAGGTTCACCACCGCTACTCTAAGCTGTGCGTGGGGGTGCACACTTGCATGTCACAGCTCACGTGTGTGCACAGCTGGGGCCTTTGCCTCGGGGCTTCTGCCCACTCTTTCCACACATGGGGTTCTGACCTGGGTGCTGGCAACCAGACAAGGTGGGAGGGACAGCAGGGCCCAGGAAGGAGCCCAGAGGGTGGTAACCTTCAGGGGCTCGGGACAGCAGGCGTGCTGGGGACTAGCCTCGGCTCTCTGCCTGGTTCTAGCCCTAGGAAGGAACCCCGGCTCCTGAGACGTGGCTCGTGCCAGGCAGAGGAGCCCTCCCCTGTGCATGGCACCTCAGGCCCCGAGTTCAGAGGCCCGCTTGGCGCTGGGATGGTCCTGGGCCTGAGCTCTGTCCCACCGCCTCTCCGGCCTCTGGTCCTGGAGGCCACCTCACCTGCTCTGGCCTCAGCCTCCCTTTCTGTAGGTTGAAGCGAAGCCTGATGCGGGTGCTGCGGCTCTAGCTTTGCCTTCTCCCTGCTGTGTGCTCGACCTCTTTCCCACTCAGTCCTTCTTGGCTCGAGGAATCTTTGGGGGCCTGGCAGGCAGGGTGGACAGTGGGGAGGCCCTGAGCCTACCTTGGGGGCCTTCTGTGCATGGCCTGGCTGTTCCTAGCCAGGGCAGAGTCATTTGAAGCCTGTCCTGTCCTTCACTGCTGCCTGCCAACTTCACTACAGCCCAGCCTCGTCCCATCTGTTTCTATCAGCGCCCACCATAACCGTCATGCTTCCTGACCCCTGCCCTGCCTTCGCCCCTGACCCCCAGAGCCAGGTCTCTCTGGGCAAGAGGGCCATGCAGCCCACCCCCAGAGTGACCATGCCTCCCACTCCCACTTTTAAGGCTATCCCATGTCCTGTCCATTCTTTGTCCCTCATTTTCGTCCCTTTGCAACCCCCCATCACACTTCCTTCGCCCATCTCCATCACGTGACAGCCGCCCTGCCCTGGCATCCGCTCTCCCATTCTGTAGATGCAGCCAGAGATCTCAAAATACCAGGCAGAGCCCCCTGCCCACCCCCCAGTCATAACCCTTCCTGGCTCCCCATTATGCCCGGGCTGAAATCCAGGTGTCCTGGCCTTCCGTCCCCCCAGTGCTTCCCGCCACTGGTCCTTGGCACCTGCAGCTGCTTCATCTGCGCAGAACCCTCACCACTGTGGCTTAACCTGGCTCTTCCTGCCCGCCCCCCCCCCCCGTGACCTGCTCCCCAGCTCCCAAAACATGGAGCTCAGCTCTTCCTGACCTCATGCCTCTGTGTATAAATCAGTGCTCAGTTGCGTTACTTTCGTTCAATCATTCATCAAGTACCTGTTGAGCTCCTGCAAGGACCTTGCACAATGACTGAGGACAAAAGAAAGACTGCAGTTTGCAGTCTGATGATGTGACCAACAGTAAAGCAACAGACCCACGTGGCTGTGGCATGGCGTGGGTGATGGTCACACAGGATGCGAACGCCAGACCACAGACACGGAACAGGGAGCAATGCCACGGCGACCTGGGGGAGAGGGCGTGGCACGTGCAAAGGCCCTGTGGTCGGGCAAGGCGAGGAGGAGCTTTTTGGACAGCGCCTGCTCAGGGAGCCGCGGTTGGGCAGAAGGGGCTGAGGTGGGATATTCATAACGCTCCCCCATGTCCCTTCTCCCATCTCCCTCAGCTGGGCAGCTCGACTCTGGGGAAAACAGATGGGTGCTTGTCTTGAGATCCCCCCTTCCCCGGCCACTCTGAACGCTTGCAGTAGGGACAGGAAGTGTCAGCCCTCGCCTCCCAGCTGCCCGGGTGGGATGCCACGGAGCCAGGCTGGTGTGCTCAGGGAAAGACAGAGGCTCCATTGAGCCTGTTCCCTGGACTGTCAGAGACAATAGCCACACTGAGGACCAGGGACATCAGCCGGCATGAGTGCCCAGGAAGTGGCGGGCCCCGGCCCAGCCCCCTCCCCATGCCTGCCGACCCTGCCTGCCTCTCTCCTCTGGCTCCTTATCCCAGGCTAGGGTGATGTCCCGGAGGCCACACTGCCCTTCTATTCCTCGAGACCCTCAGCATTTCCTTCTAAGGTGCAGAGTGTGGTCCACGGGGCTGTCGGGAGGCTTCCTGGAAGAAGAGGCAGGGCTGTGCTCTGTAGTACCCGTGTGGCACCAGCACCATAGGAGGCAGCATGAGTGACAGGCCCAGAGGGGGAAGAGACAGTGCCCAGGCCCCCACAGGGCCATGCCGTGTCTGCCTCTCAAGCCTGGGTACTGCCTCCTGGTGGGCATTTGTTCTGAGGCCAACATCACCACAGTGACCACAGGTGCTGAGAGGACGGGCCACCTCTCCTGCTCTGCCCCATCCCCAGGAAACCGAGCCTAGGCTGGGAGGGGGCCTGGCCCAGCCTCTGTGCACATTGGAGGGGGTGAGGGGGTAGGAAGGAGCTGAGCCATGCAGTTCCTACCCTGAGACAGTCCAGATTGCCCTGGACAGACCCCATCTGTGCACCCCCAGAAGAGCCCCATTAGCCCTGCCTGGCCCCCCATTCCTCCACAGCCCTCTCAGCTGCTTGACCTTGCTCTGAGCCCTTTCCCACACTGGCTCCAGGACCACGGCACCAGGTGACACCTGTCTTGTTAGCTGCCCCCCTCTAGGTCCAGTTGTGAGTGTGCTGGAACCCAGTACCTCTCTGCTGAGGGTAGGGATGGAGGCCCCGTGACTGGCAGGGTCAGTGGTGGCTCTCCCGTGGCTGATCCTGTGCAGGTCATGTGGGCCTGATGTCAGCTTGTACAGACACAGGTCAGATGCAGCCAGGCCAGATGGGGCAGGACCCAACTGGCTCCTTGCAAGGAAACTGAGGCCCGGGACCCAAGCTGTGAGCTGAGACAGAGCCGAGAGCCAAGCCAGGCTCCCTTGGCTTCAGTCCAGGCTTCCGGGCACCACCTGGCCAGCAGTCCCTGTGTCTGCAGCTGGGAGCTGACTTTTCCCAGCAGCTGGGCCCGCTGGGAGCTGCGCATGCCTTTGCCAAGGCAAACACCGTGCGGAGGTGGTGGCAGGAGGGGCTCGCAGGCCCGAGCGCCTCTGCTTCCCTGTGCAGACAGCCAGGCCCCCAGCAGCCGGGTTCACTCTCTGACTGCTGTCCCTTCTGATGCTTTCCAGATGCCAGATCTATGCTCTGCTGGCCCTCCCCAACCTGTCCCCCCAGCCCCTCCCACAGGCCTGGTGCCATACACCACGTGCCCGGCTAGCGCCCTCCCCAATCTACAGCCAGTGGGCTGAGGAGTCCTGGGCTCTATTTCCTACTTCCTAGGTGGTTTGAACCATTCGCTTGCCTCCTCTGAGCCTCAGTTTTCTGGGCTGTCAAATGGGCACATGGGAACACTGTAGAAGAGAAAGACAGTATCTGACCAACATTCCCTCAGTCATGGTGTCCTGTGGGGCGGTGGTTCCCAGAGCAGGTCCCCAGACCTGCAGAGCAGCGTCCACCAGGGATTCATTAGAGCTTTGGATCCTGCTCTCATTTTCAGAGAGCAGGAGCCTTCAACAGCCTGCTCTGTGGAGTCTGAGCTGCAGTGCAGGATCAGAGAAAGAGCATTTCATGGATGTGCCCTGCTGTGGCCTGGATGTGCAAACGTGTGAGAATGACCCCCCAGCCAGCTCACAGCCACCCCATGGAAGGGGCACACTCCCTCCTCCCCTCAGGGCACCTGCTAGGTGGGGCTGAGCACAAGGGCAAGGGAAGGGCAGCATGTACCCCAGAGGAGGAGCCTGCAGACCCTGGGGATGCACTGCGGCTGCCTGCGTGGCTTGTGCTCTGCACCAGCAAATGACGGGTCTGGCCCCAGATGCCCCAACCCCTGCTGTTCAGGAGCAGAGTTGCCTCAGATGACCTAGTGCAGGTCCATGTCCTCCTGGACCCCCGAGAGCTCGTGCGCTAGAGAGGGAATGTGATGCCAGCCAGAGGGACCAGAGTTCGAGGCCTGCACGTATTTGCTGTGTGACCTTGCACAGGTGATTTGACCTCTCTGGGCCTGGCTGTGTGTGTGTGTGTGTGTGTGTGTGTGTGTGTGTGTGCGCACACACACACACATGTCTAAATTAAACAGGGTTACAGTGACGCCAGCTCCAAGTCTGGGTACTAGGTGGCCAGCCTGGGTGTGGGGTGGGCTTCGCTCCATGCACTCGTCCTCAGAGGTGGGAAGCTTGCTTCTCTCTTACCTCACACCAACTAGAGGAGCAAATCAAGGCCAGAGAGGAGGTGATTTACGTTAGGCCTGAAGCCTCGCCAGGCAGCCGCAGGAGCCCCAACCCCAGGCTCCTGCCAGAGTGGCCCAAACTGCTGACTTGAGTGTTTCGCCGGCCAGGGCGGACCAGATTTGTATTTTGGCACTTGGCCGCCCTGCACACCCTTCCCCCATCGCTATTTTGAGCCGAGCTCCCCATCTGTCCCCTCCTCCTATGGCCCTGGCTCTCACACCAGAGCCTCACAGCAGGCCAAGGCCTTTTCACCTTTGAACCTTCCGCCTTCCCCACTAGACCCTGCACGGGTCCTCCCTGGCCAGGCCATGCTGGGTCCCCTGCAGCCAGGTCTCCCTGGGGAGGGCATTGTGCAAGGCGGGGGCCTAGGGCCTATAGATAAGCTGTGACCAGCCAGAGTGGTCAGCATTGCCGATGAGCTGTGTCCTGGGGGAAGAGAGACTCCAGCCCAAGGGATGTCACCTCCTTCCTGGGCCCCCTTTCTCTTAGACTCATACCTTGCCTGTCCTGACATCTGAGCCCCGCCTAGGCCCAGACCCTGAGAAAAGCAGTACAGATCAATAGTCCCATGTGGCCAGCTACATGGAGACGGATGGGAGATAACATGGTGGTTTGGGCAACTTCTTTCAATTCCAGCTGAGATCACTTGGTGGGGCTTCCTGGAGGCCACATGAGCTGTGCAGACCACACTGTCCTCTGGGAGTGTGGGAGCTCAGTCTTCTTTAGATAGGCAGAAAGGTCTCAGCTAGTGGGTCAGCCAGGGACTCAGAGGCCAGAGTGAGGACCCTCGAAGGATCCCCTTGAGTTTGCCCTTGAAGGACACAGGGACCTTCATCGGTGGAAGAGAGTTAGGAACATAAGGAACCACGAAAGCAAAGGCATGGGGGTGGCGTGGCATTTGTAGGAAGTGACTTTGGTTTCATTTGAGCATAAGCTTCACAGAAGAGCCGGACAACAGCTAAGATGAGAGGGTTGGCTGGAGCCGCATGGGGAGGGGGCCCCATGGCTTGCACTTTGTCTCAGTCCTGCAGGGATGGGACCCTAAGCTGAAAGCAGCCTTTTGAGTGCTTGCCAGGAGGGGAGCTCCGCCTGACTGACCTGGGGTAGCTGGAGCAAGACAGGGTATGGTCAGGAGAAAGGGCTTTCTGGGCCCGCAGGGACACAGCAGGGATGCTAGGGACACCAGCTCGCTCAGAACAGCAAGTCCCAGGGCGGCTGTGTGCACACGTGACAGCCACTCCCGGGCAGTCACTGGCAGGCAGTCAGGCTCTGTGGTCACGTGAGGGGAGGAAAGCCCTTGCCTCTTGCAATGCCTGTGATTCGGATGTTTTCCACCCCTTTGCACCGGCCCCTCTTCCCCTCCTGCGCTCAGCCTGATTGTGCGGTTGGCTGGTGGAGGAGGAAAGCCAGAGGCAGGAAGCAGATAACCCGGGGAGGGGCTGCACATGTGATTAGAAGTCTTCCTTTTCCAAAAATCTCTGCCTGAGATTGCTTCAGACCTCGGCAGTGGGTGGGGCGGGGTTCAGAGCTGGAGGCTTGGTCCCTTGATGGGCACATAGCCTGGAGACGCTTGTGGGGCCAGAGGTCTCCCGGCTGATCCTGGAGGGGCTTTGCGGTCCCACTGGGCTCCCTTCCCTTCCACGCTGGTTTCCTCTTCCCCTCTGGGGTGGTGCCCCATCATCTGCCTGTCACTCACTGTCTCCTCTGCTCTGTCTTGTTCCTGCTTGGCTCTATGTACCCTGCCCTGCCCCTTCCCAGGCCTCCCCTCTTCTCCGTCTGTATGGGCCCCTTCCCTCCTCCCCCTACCCCTAACTGTGCCCCCTCCCCAGGGTTTTCCTGAGGCCTTTTCCTGTCACTGTGAAAGCATCCATTGTTCCCTGCACTTTGACAAATCCGAATGCTATGGAATCGGATGGCATTTTGCAGTGGCTTCACTGGGATCAGGGTGGGAGAGTGCCCAGGAGGCTGGGCTGCGGCAGGAACCCTGACAGGACGAGGCCACGTGGGGAAGGAGGACACTGCCGCAGACAAGGAGGCCTTGAGGCACAGAGGAAGCCCAGGGTGACCTCTCACGGCGGTGTCCTTCCTCCCGCCCGCATCCTGCGGGCCACGCAGCCCATCCCACCTGTGCCTCTGGCCCACTGCTTCCGCTGCCTCTTGCAGCCCTCAGCTGCTTCAACCTCCACATGCCCAGCCCACGCATGTGCTGTGCAGACTTGAGTTTGGGGTCTTTGGAGGGTCCCCAAGGTGGCACCTTGGAGCACAGGTGGGAAAGAAAGGCTTTGGGCCTGGCCCTCGACAGGCTTGGCTTCAGATCTGGCCTACTGCTACCTAACTCTGATATGCAGTATCCTACTGCCCCAGTTCCAAGCCTCAGTTTCCTCAGCCATCATGGGGGTGAAGAGCTGATTTTGAGATCCTTTCACATGTGATTGGCTGGTGCCCATCACCCAGGAGGCCCAGCAGGCTCTGCCTGAGCATGTGCGTCCCCAGAGCTTGTGGTGAGGGTGCTGTGGCAGTGACGGCTGCGGCTGAGGACAGGGCCTTGGCACTGACCTCTTTAAGGGGCCCCAGACTGAGCTGTGTGAAGGCAGGGCTTTCCTCATGTGCCTTATTGATTTCCACATTCCTGGAATCTTCTACAGGCCTGGTTCAGAGTGGGTACGCAGTAAACATTCATAGACTGAATGAGTACTAAGTGTTAGCTGGGGTCAGAGGTCAGAGGTCAGACTTAGGGCCATGTGCCAGGGCGCAGGACTGTTTCCCCATGTTTTCGCACCCTCTGCACTGTGGAGATCCTCCCTTGGAGTCAGTGGTGGGGTACAGGCCTGGTCCTGGGGCGAAGGGCCCCGCGCACTGCTTGGCCTCCCACACTCTGTTGAGCTGGGGGACTGGAGGGGGCAGGTTAGGAAGTACCCATCTGTTTGTTCCCGCCAGCAGCAGGCAGTCGGGTTCAGGGGCCACTAGCACTCGGTGGGGAAGGGAGCATGAGTGAGGCTTCCAGAAACTCCCCCCAGGTCAGGCCCACCTGGCATTCTGGGAAAGGGGAAACTGAGGCCCAGGGAAGGAGGACACCCGCAGCAGCCCACAACCAGAGATGGTACCAGCCCCTTCCTTTCTCGACAGCCTGGTTCAGCAGTCCTCCATGAGATCCTGTGCACGACATGGAGTTTTCGAAAGGGCTGCAAGTAAGGTTGATTTGGGTCGGACACAGTGTGGAGTCCAGCAAGCTCAGGTGTGAGCACCTCAGCTCTCAGCGCTCACGTCTGGAAGGGGTGAATTACCCTTCACTCATAAGGTGCCTGAAAGGACACAGAGGGCCCTGGCTAGACCCTCACGATCCATGTCGTTCTGCCTCTACCCCAGGGCTGGGCAGAACACAGGCCCATCCTCCAGGCAGGCGGGGGTGGCAAAGTCTGGCGGAGGCCCCAGCTGAGGCCGGGGAGCATTCCGGCCCACAGCCCTGACCACGCAGGAGCAGGAGCCACGCGCACTGGGGCAGAAGCCAGCGTGGAGCGCCAGCGTGCAGAGAGGGCACAACCGCAAGGCGCCCTGCCGCCCCGGGCCCAAGCCACAGAGGACCACGATGGTCATCTCTGTGTAAAAGGGACTTCAGGTCTTAAAGGGAGCAGGCGAGGACCAAGCTTCCCCCTGGGATGACTCAGTCTGGAGGGACGTCACGGCAGGGCAGGGCAGGACGCCTCCGAGCCGGACCTTTAGTGGGGGGTCCCTGGAAGGGGTGAATCCCTCGGCTGCCCTAACAGAGGAGGCCGCTGGGCCGAGGGTGGGCAGTGAGCGAGGGGCCTTGGAGCTGAGAGCGAACGACGTGATCCGAAAGACCGGCAGCCAGAAGCCAGCCCGTGCCTGCGGCGGGCCAGCGGGCAAGGTGGACCCAGCCTCCGCCGCGGGGTCTCACCTTGGGAAAGCACCGGGCGCCCCCTTGTGGGCAGGAGGGGCCGCAGGCCCGAAGCTTGTGGCAGTTTCCTGGGGCCTGGGGCCGGGGCAGCAGTCCAGGGCTTCCCTGCTTTCTCTCCAAGCGTTTTCCCAAACCTCTAACAAAACAGTCATCGCTGCTGCTTTAATGGTGTTCCTGTCACCCGTCCAACAGGCGTGACGCGAGGGGGGAGGCTTTGAGCACTTTGGAATGCGGAGCCCCACCAGGCCTTCATTCATTGTCCTGAGGGGTGTGGGTGGGGCACAGGACAGAGCTCAGGTCCCCATCGCTGACAGGCTCCTAGAGATGGATGGGGCGGGGAGGACATTTGTTAACATTTGAAGGCCTGCGCACAGTTGTCCTGAAGAAACAAGAAAGCGCCTCTGTCCAGCCCCCTCCCTGCCGTGCCTGACAGTGTCCCCTCTCCACCCTGCCTCTTAAGCAGCTGCAAGGTCCGGAGGACTAAACTCCCTCCAGAGGTGCCAGGCCTAACCGCCTGGTCCAAGCAAAGGTCCCCTTGACACAGTTGATGATCATTGTTTACCCAGCCTCTCCTTGCATGCCCCCAGTAATGGGGAGCTCACCCCCTCTCAGCCACGCTTGAGAGAGAGAGCTCATAAACTGATGAGAAGAAAACACAGAAGTATCCAGACAACGCCAGCATCCTCTGCCTCCTCCCAAGCCGCCAGCTGGCTCTGCCCCGTCCCCACTCAATTTTTGGCTTTGCAGTTCCTTGGCTGGGTTTCCTTTCCCACCCCCACCAGCCACAACTTCCCACTTCCCAGGCTGCCCTCCTGCAGGACCAGGGCCCTTTGCTTCCCGCCCACACCCCAGCTCCTCTCTGAACCACTGTTTCCTGAGTAGCCGCCCTCACCTCCTCGCTGGTCCCATCTTACCCCTCTGCCCAGGTCTGGGAGTTGCACCTTGGCCCCCAACAATGGGATGCCCCAGGGGCTACCGCAGGGGCCTGGGTTGAGCCAGCCTGCTGGGGTCTGGCATCCTGCCGGGCTGGGCCAGTGATAGCTCCTTGGAGCTGTCTGTTTTGTGCTGGAGTTTATGCAAAGAGACTGTGGCTTTCTGGGAAGAGGCCTAGGAGGCAGGCAGAGGCGCCTTTGTTCTGTGGAATGCCCTCCTCTGTGGCCCTGCCCTCATGGGAGAGCATAAACAACACCAGCCCGACCCCAGAGTCTGCTGGGAAGTGGCTTCTCACTGCCCACACTGTGGCGGGCCTGCTGTTCCCTATATCCCCTCTGCTGCTGGGGCAGACAGGCCAGAGGGCCCTTTCCCCACATAGCCTATGGCTTCCATTGTGCATGGGACACACTTGGAGGTGGGAGACAAAGTGGCAGCCAGGATGGCCTTGGAGAGATCCTATCCCGCCTACATGTGTGGCTGCTCTTCGGCAAGTCCTGCTGTCCCTGGGCCTCAGTTTCTCCAGCTGCTGAATGGGTTGGTGACTTCCTTGGCCCATAGGGTTCTGGGAAGCATGGGCTGGGCACCTGGTTGCCCAGGAGCCCTGGCACAAAGCCCCGCACATGCGTGTGCGACACAAACACAAACACCCGTTTTCCCGCTTCCCTTGTCTCCAACCTTGCACAGCCTCACTTCACCTTTCTTGGTCCTTCCATGAGAATCTAGGAGATGAGGATGCCTCGGGCTGCATGCTCGGGCTTGCTGCACCCTCTCCGCCATGCAAGGCTGAGACCCTGCCTTGCCCACTTCTGGGACCTTCCTCTTCCAGTTGGTGCCCCTGGCTTCCTGCTCAGCTCCAGGGCTTTCATCCCTGCCCTCTGTGGCATGGTCTCTGAGCACAGGCCCTATGGGGCAGGCAGCACCATAACCCCTGACAGCCTGGGAGGCAGCCCCCCACTGGAGAAACCCTGATACAGAGACATTGAATGACTTGCAGAGCCCCCTACATGGTCTCAGGCAAAGTCTATTGGTGACATGGGCATCTGGCCATGGAGCCCTGGGTCTGAGCCTGGTTTTGTGTGACAGCATCAATGTGGGGCTGCTCCGGGCCTGGCCCGGTGGCTGGGGGAATAGCCAACCCTGGACAACTGGCCCCACAGGAGGGCCCTGTCCCTGGCTCACCTTCCTTTCTTCTCATCCTCCTTCTATCTTCCTGCTTCTCCTGCTGTGCCCCACAGTGCCCAGTTCCTGGGTGCCTTTCTTTCCTGCTGGTTCCTGAAGCAGAAGCTCCCTAGGCTTGTGTCTTACCCTGCCTGGTCCTGTGCTTTGCACTCATGAGGTTCATGGAGTGACGTGGTCCCTCACTCTGGTACCCTGGCTCCTGCCCTTTGACCCAACTGTGTAAGACTGGGAGCCAGGTACTGAAGACTGGAACCAGACCCCGGAGCAGCCTTCCCAAGGACAGACCCCAAACGCCCCCTTCTGTGGAGGTGTCTTGGGCCCCACTGTGGTCACAGTTCCCACCTGCCCCCTTGTCATCTTTCACCAGGTAGATGGATGCTGGACACCCTGAGAAGGGACCCTGTGCTGCAGGAGGATGACAGCAGGGAGGCTGTCAGGAGTGCCAATCCCTGGGGAGACGGCCCAGCAGAAGGCTTGGGGGATGCCCACAGGGACACACATGTTGACCCTGTGCCATGCTGACTAGACCAGGCTCTGCTGTGTCCTGAGTGTCCCTTGCTGTCACTGTCATGGTCCCCTCAGGCCTCCAGAGAGGGGAACAGAACCTTCTCTGCACCTTCCTGCTGGACATGCAGCAGGGATTCCAAGATGACAGGCAGCACCACTCCCTTCCAAGGCTGGATGTACACCCTTGGCGTCTTTGTCCTTGCTTAGCATCTGCCGGAAATTCTAGCAAGCTGTCACCAAGTGCAGGAAAAAAATGAAGGAAGGCAAGCTTTATCAATGGAAAAAGAAATTAAAGCCTAGATGCCACTGTTGTTCAATGTAAGGAAACAATTACAATGGTACAAATACTTGTGTGTCACCTTTAAAAAATATTTATTTATTTATTTGAAAATTTATTTTTG
>NW_004524581.1:18285165-18334365 GCF_000260255.1 Octodon degus | reverse complement strand
ACCGAAGCACAGAGCCTGTTTCCATGTGGCCGTGCCTGCGTTCAGGTATTAGCCTTGCTACTGTGACTTTTCAGAACACTGCCGTGCGCACACAAATGCTCGCATCCACTTCCTTCCTAATACCCAAAACTTAGGGACTGCCCAAGCAACGCAATGTTATCTGGCGTCAAAACAGGATGAAGACCAGGCATGGTGGCACACATCTGTTATCCCAGTACTCAGGAGGCTGAGGCAGGAGGACTGCCACGAGATGGAGGCCAGCCTAAGCTATACAGTGAGCTCAAGGCAGCCTGGAATATATAGTGAGACCGTGGGTCAAATGCCCCTCCTTCCAGAATGGAATGCCTTTCCCCACGCGCTCTAGCATGAATGGAATGCCTTTCCCCACGCGCTCTAGCATGAATGGACCTTGAGAAGATTACATTAGGTAAAAGAAGCCAGACCCAGGAAAACACATGCTATGTATTTCCACATGAAGCTTCTGATGGAATAGGGGTTGGCGAGGGCCGGGTCATGTGAGACTGCGGGCTACAGGGCAGTAGGATGAAACTGCCACTGGGCACAGGTCCACTTTTTGGCTGTGATAACTGCGCTCTAAAATTGGACTGGAGTGATACACGTACAGCTTTCTGTGTCGCCCACTCTGCGTGGGTGAGATATGGGATATGGGAATCGTGTCTCAGTAAGGCTGTTTCTAAAAACACTGCGCAGGATAGAACTAGCTTCTTTCATATAGAAAGTGCAGGCACAAATCAATAAGAAAAGATCAAACCCTCATTAGGGGGAAAAATAGCATAGAGAAGATGAACAAACAGCTCACACAGGAAACAAAAATGGCTCTTCAATACATGGGAAAATCCCCTCTTGCTAATGACAAAAGACCCACAAGGCAAAGCTACTTGGGAATCTTCTGCCTTTTAGGTTGGTGGCTCCACCGTCTTCCATTTATCGGAGGAGATCTATTCCTGGCCCCTCCATGGGTGCCAGAAACCTGGGGATTACCAGAGGCTGGTATTTAGTGCCTTTCTGCCTTGAGTAATAGTTTTGGCACTTATTTTTTAAATTTTTTTATTTGTGTGTGTGTGTGTGTGTGTGTGTGTGTGGCCAGCTCAGCCCACCAGGGGGCGGGACTGACTGGCATGTGGTGCTGGGGGATCGAACCGCGGTCCCTGTGTTTTCCCAAGCTTGTTCTAAGTAGGTGCTTTAGACCACTGAGCCATCTCACCAGACCCGGCACTCAAAACTAGCATGTATTTCATCCATTTCTTTATTTCGGTTTGGTTTTTCAAGACAGTCTCAGTATGTAGCCCTGGCTGGCCTCAAACTCAGCGATCCTCCTGCCTCAGCCTCCCAAGGGTGAGGGCTTCTTGAACATACTGTTGCCACACTAACAGGCAACAGCCGGAGCATAGATGTCCTAGATAAAGGGTGACTCCCAGCCAGGCATGGTGGCGCATGCCTCTCATCCCAGCACTTGGGAGGCTGAGGCAGGAGGAGCGATGCGAGATGAGACCAGCCTGGGCTACAGTATGAGCTCAAGGCCAGCCTGAGCTGCATAGTGAGACCCGGTCTCAAAAAAGACAAAGGGGGGGGGTGACTTCCGTCCTCCCGCCCTTGGAGACTTCATCCCCTACTCAGAACTGTTGAGTAATTCAGAACTTATGCATTGTTTATTTGTAGAATTTTCCATGTGACATTTTCAGACCACAGTTGACCAAAGATAACTGCAACCTACTGAGGCAAATAAAATTGTGGGAAGCAAAATTGCAGATAAGGGGGTTACTGTCACGAAAGTTCCGCGGTGGGGGGAGGAGGCGAGGGGCTGCAAAGCTGGTGTCCGGCTGGATGTAGGTGGAGCCTGTAAAACTCAGTGGACACGCCCACCGATGCCGCAGTTACACCACTACAAATGTATCCTGCAAATAGACTCACGCGTGTGCTTGCTGCGAGGTTCTAGGGCCTTGCTCGTAACAACCAAAGGAGGGAAAGCAGCCTACACTAGTTCTGAAACGCGCCCTGGTCAGCGCACCCCCATCTTGCTTGAATCCTAATATTGCGCAGCTGTCGTGCAGAACGCGGTCCCCCTGTGAGCGCTGATGGGGGAAACACAAGGTACATCACTAAGCGGAGAACTGGAGGCGGGGAGCCAGCTTGCAACCTGTTTGCTTCTGCATGAGGGGAAAGAGTACAGCCGCGTATGCGCCGTCCAGCGCGGATGCAGAGCCAGCTCTGGGAGTACAAGAAGGGAAGTGGGCAGCTGGGGCTGGGCAGAGGGACTCGAGTGTCTGTGCCTGCCTGTCACGCTGTGCACCGGACCCCGTGACCACCAGCTGCCCCTCCATGACACCTTAATCGTTGGGTACTTCCATCCCTGAAGATGTCCCCTTCTCCACCCCCCTTTTGAGAGGGAAGGGATTGGAGTTCCAGCATATGTCCCGGAGGTGACCTTGAGACTCTAGGTTGGGTCAAAAGGTGCCTGCACACACAAGTACCCCATGGGGACACCATCATGCCCTCTCCCTTGCCTCCCAACCCAGTGTCTGCTTCCTGTCTTCCAGGCACGCCCCAAAGGCGAGGGTCTGACACCGTACCAGGGCAAGAAGCGCTGCTTCGGGGAATACAAGTGTCCCAAGTGCAAGAGAAAATGGATGAGCGGGAACTCCTGGGCCAACATGGGGCAGGAGTGCATCAAGTGCCACATCAATGTGTACCCGCACAAGCAGGTGAGCCCCGGGTTGGGTTGGGGGCGGGGCGGGGCCATGGTGATGGGCGGGGCCACTGTGGGCGGGGCGATGGAAGGAGTGGGGCGGGAAGGGGCAGCCATGAAAGGGCAGTCTCTGTAGAGCGACTTCTCCAATTCGGCCTTCTTTTATTCTTTCACCCAACTGAGCCGAGATGACCTCTCTCCATGTAGATCCTTTCTTCCCTTGTCTCATTGGAAATGGGATCAGGGAGGAATAATTCATTTCCCGAGGACAGGAAGGGGAAAAAGGGCAGCAAGATTCTGGGAACAGAGACCCCAGTTGTATTTTAAAATGAAGGGGTAGCCTTGGTAAGACCCACAGGGACTTGGAGGCAGCAGGTTGCTCTGTGCGGGATGGGGTGTCTGGGACTGCTGGGTGGAAAAAGCCTCCCCGAGGGCGTGACCTTTGCCCTGACATGGGAAGCGGGAAGCTGGACCTGTCACAGTGGGGGTGGCAGTCCTAGGAAGACTGTCATCAGCGCCTGGGCAAGGGGCACCTGTGGAAGTTGGAAAGTAAGCAGGCTCTGCGCTTCATTAGGACAGGTACCCTGGTCATGTGCCTCTGCGTTAGTGCGAAGGTCCTCAAGCGGGAGATGGCACCTTCGACTATTTGGAAATAGCTGAGCTGGGCACCCAGCTCCCAGGCCAGGCAAGCTGGTGTGTGTGTGTGTGTGTGTGTGTGTGTGTGTGTGTGTGTGTGTGTGTAGGCCTGTCTGTCTGTCTGTCTGTCTGTCTGTCTGTCTGTCTGTCTGTCTTTCTGTCCCAGCTCAGTCACCTTTGTTTAGCCTCTAGGACATTAGCCCTTTCGCCCTCCCTGACACCCCATGTAGTTGGGCCTCTGTGTTTTTCCATTTCATGGAGGAGGAAAGTGAGGCACCCGGTGTGAGCAAAGACATCGGGGTTTGTGAAGAGCAGCCAGGTTTGGGTTGCAGGGTGATGGGGAATGCAAGGGGCCAGACCAGGGCCTGGAGCAGCGAGTGGGGCAGGGGGGCAGGCGGGGTGAGGTCCCCTGGGCTCAGCGTGTGCAGACATGACCTAGGCAGAGAGACAGGGCCCAGTCAGCACCCCAGGCCTGCTGGACTCAGCTCCCCGCAGTGGCCCCAGCCTCCAGCGGCCCCTCCAGCTTGCCAGGCCGGCCTGCACTGTCGTCTCAAGGTTAGCCTCCTAGGGTCCAGGATCTGCCTACACAGCCCCTGAGTGCTCCCCTCAGCCGCCCTGGCCCAGCCTCCACCCCAGGGTCAGAGCCTTGGAGATCCTGGTCTGGAAGCATCTTGCAAGAAGAGCACGTGGCTCTCCTCTCTCTCAAGCTAGCAGCTGGCATTTGTTGAGCACCTACTGTGTGCATGGGGGAGACGGAGGTGGGGAAGGGCCATGGAACACAACATGAGCAGGTCACCCGCCAGCTCTGCCAACGCCAGCCTTCAGGTCCCTGCATTTGGGGAGGGGTTCCGGGGTTTCTCCAGGGCTGACCTGGGCCACAGCATCCCCTGAGATGCTACCCTTCCCCACGCTCCGCCTCTGCTGCATCTGTTTCCAGTCAGGCTCCAGCTGTGGCTCCCCCTGCCTGCCCCGCCCCCCTGAGAAGAAAACACTGCTGGTCCCGGGCTCTCTGCAGGGGGTGGGACTGTCCGGCTGATCAGTCCCAGCTGCCTGCGGTGCTTTCCCTTGCAGAGGGACGTCTTCCCCACCACTCCCCCCACCCCACCAGCTCCTCGCAGGCAGCAGGCTGAGAAGCCAGGCCAGGGCCACACAGAGACCCCCAGGACACAAGGCCACAGCTGAGGATGAAAAGACTCAGCTGACCAAGGCTCTGAGGGCAGGAGCATCTGTATAGGCAACATCAGGGTTTTTCCATTTCTGCAGGGACTTGAGTTTGGTACCCACCCAATCTGCCCTAACCTCATACAACGCTGCCAGTCATACACAGTGTTAATGACAGCCTGCACTTAGAACCTGTTCCCATCCTTCTGATGACTTTACAGGTGTGTGTGTGTGTGTGTGTGTGTGTGTGTGTGTGTGTGTGGTCACCAAGCACTACACTCAGCTGCAACCCCAGCTCTTTTTTTGTATTTTGAGAACAGGTTTCCCTCAGTCACCAACTTGCCCAGTTTGGGCTAGAACTTGCCATCTTCCTGCCTCAGCCTCCCAGGGTGCTGAGATTACACAGGTGCAGCCGTCATGCAGCCAGTTTGCAGTCTTCTTTGCTTCCCACAAGGACCCTACCAGATCTCCCAGCAGGCTGGCTGAGCAAGGGGCTCCGGCTGCAGAGCTGTGGGCAGAGGTGGAGGGGAGCCAGAAGCCGGCAAGGGGTGGTCATGGGAGGGCGCCTTCAGAGCTGCCCTGGCCGGTGCCCTATAAGAACCAAGCAGAGGGCCCCAGGGTCTGTGTGGCTGGGGCATCCAGGACAGTACAGGGACCTTGAGTCCAGCTCAAAGGGGAGAAGCCCTTACAGCGTGGACAGTGAGCTGGGCTGTGCTTGGCCAGCAGAGAGAGCTGGGGCTGGGGTGACGCATAGGTCCCTTCCTATGTCATGTTGGGAGTCATGGGACAGCAGGGTCCATCACCTGCTGAGGCCTTCCTACCTGGCTTCAGCTCGAGAGACCCTGAACCAGCCTGTGTCCATCCCACTAACAATAAGCACGTGCAACACTCAGAACTCTGCTCTGCGTTGCTCTTTCTGGTCGTTGTCACCATTGAGGGGTTGGGCCAGGAGAAAAATGGCGCAGTAGGAATTGAACCCAGAGCCTTCACACTGACCTACAACCTCAGCCATCTTATCAATTATTATTATTTTTTTATTTTCAAGAGGAAAAAATAGAATTTCAAAACCAGATAATAGGATAACAATATTTAATACGTTGTGCATTGTTATCATTAAATTAATTACTCAGAGTATAAGACGAAGACATTTAATTGTCCAAACAATATTAGGACAGACCTTTCTTTTCAATGAACTAAAAATTAGATATATACACTGACTTTTGACTTTCTTCTTTTCTCTTTTCCCCATACCAGTTTCTCTTTCCTCTTGAGCAGTTTCTTCCTGTTCTACAAATCGTACGTTTTAGATCCTATTTACTCTTCTTACAATAGAGAGGCAATATGATGTTTGCAGATGTGTGTCTGGTTTATTTCACTTATAAGTACGTGTCTTGAGTTGCATCCATTTATCTATAAAAGCCTCCAGTTCACCCTTCTTTATGTCTGAGTGGTACCCCGTTGTATAAAATGACCACATCTTTTTTACCCATTCCTCGGTTGCTGGGCATTTGGATTGTTTGCAAGATCTAGCCGTTACAAACTGCGCTGGTAAAATACGGGTGCACATATGTCACTGTGGTTTTTAATTCTTCTGGGAAGATACCAGAAGGGGAATAGTTAGGTCAATTGGGACCTCCAATCCTAGTTTTTTGATGAATCTCCACAGTGATCTCCACAGTGGTTGCACCAGTCTGCCCTCCCACCAAAAGTAGAAAAGGATTTGTTTTTCCCTATAGCCTCTTCAGCAGTTCTCGTTTGTTGATTTCTTGGTAAAGTTGCTCTTTTTAGGGTGAGGTGGAATCTCAGTGTTGCTTTAATTTGCATCTCTCCAGTGACCAGTGATGCTGAATATTCTTCCATATATTTATTTGCTCTTTGTATTTCTTCTTCTGAGAAGTGTGTATTCATCTCAGACACCCCATTTCTGGATTAGGTCTTTAAATTTGGGAGGTCTGATATGTTTGAGTTCTTTGTATGTGCTCCATAGTTATTCTTGTCTGAGCAATAGCTGGCAAACATTTTTTCTCAGTGGGTTGTCTCTTCCTTCTCTTGGTGGTTTCTCTCACTGTGCAAAAACTTTTTAATAAGATGAGAGCCGTGGTTGATTCTTTGTGATGGGTCCTGTGTGATCGGAGTTTGATTCATCAAGTCTTTGCCTACGCCATTGTCTTCAGGTGTGTTACCTGTTCTATCTTCTAGCGGGTTTCCCATTTCTGTATTAATGTTTAGATCTCTGATTCATTTCAATTTAGTTTAGTGCTTGGTGAGTGATATGGGTTTACTCTTAGTCATCGGATGTGCAGAGTGAGGCTTTCCAGTGCCATTTATTAAAGAGGCAATCTTTCTTCCAGTGAATGTGTTTGACACCTTTGTTAAGGATAAGGTAGGTGGATAAGAATGTCTAGAGTTGTTCCTGCGTCTTCTAGTCTGTTCCACTGATCTTCAGGTCTGTATTTTTGCTAGTACCACTGTTTATTTTTCTTTTTATCACTGTAGCTTTATAGTATAACTTCAAGTCATGGATGGCGATATCTCTGTCTTGCTTTTGTTGCCCAGTATTGTCTTTGCTGTTTTAGGTTACCTCTAGTTCCAAATGAATTTTAAAGGGGCCAGGGAGATGGCTCAGTGGAATAAGTGCTTCCCTGGCAAGCACAAGGGCCTGAGTTCAATCCCCGGTTTTGCCAAACAAACAAACAAAAAAGTCAAAGACAACCAAATGAATTTTAGGAATATTTTCTCTAATTCTGTGAGATACTCTGTTGTAACTTTGAACAGGATTGTATTAAATCTGTATAACAATTTGGAAGTATGGCCATTTTCACTCTATTGGTTCTTCCTACCCAAGAGCAAGAGGAATATTTCTATTTTTTGATATCCTCTTCAATCTCCTTTTTCAGAGTGCTGTAGTTTTCACTGTGGAGGTCATTTTCATCTGTAATTAGGTGAATTCCTAGATATTTAATTTTTTAGATACTGTTGTGAAAGGTGCTATTTCCCTAATGTCTCTCTTAGTGAGTGTCTCGGTTACTTTTCACTTGTTGCTGGGACAAAATACCTGACACCCAAAATCAAGGAAGGAAAGGTTTATTTAGCTCACAGTCAGTGGAGGTTTTAATTCATACTTGGCTGGCTTTAAGGCAGAGTGGCACATGCCAGGGGGCAGCCGTTCCTGGTGGTGGAAAACAGCAAAGAACCAAGGGAGGAACAGCTGCTACTACTTCTAGGGAGCTTCTTTCTCCCTTCCACACTGACTGCAAAGAATGCAGTTCCTCCGAGGAAGCGGAATGTTCCATCCTTCCTCAGTTCTGCTTTATATCCTTTAAGTGATGAGCCGCTCCAGGGTGGGGCCTGTATGCCCGAGGGAGGGGCCTCCATGCCCTGGGGTGTGGAATTGCTGAGCTGCTTCAGCTAAGCTTTTAACTTCTCAAGTTGTCACAGTGCATCACCCACTACAGTGAGTTTGTGATTCGTGTACAGGAAGGCTACTGATTTTGAACCCCAACTTTGTATCCAGCTATGCTACTGAATTTTCTTATTAAATCTAGCATTTTTTTAGTGGAGTTTTTGGGGTCTTCTGGTGGAGACCTCCAGGAAACAGCTCTGAGAAGGATGTGTATTAACCAGTTGGCTTCCATGTTTACTTGTGAGACTGTCTAAGGCCTGGGCCCCTTGTCTGGAGATGGGCAGTGGATGTCTAGTAAGTGAACCTCTATGTGTCACCGGTCCCTGCTGAAACCTGTATTAGCCTGGAAAGCTGTCCTCTCTCAAGCAGCAAGGCCACAACTGAGGACATTTGGCTCAGACCCCAATTAACTTGGCTCTGGTAACGTGGTGTATTACATTTGCTGATTTACATGTGTTGAGCCATCCCTGTATCCTTGGGATGAATTCCGCTTGGTCCTGGTGTATAATGTTCTTGATGATTTGCTACATTCTGTTTGCCAGTATCTTATTGAGGATTTCTGCATCTATGTTTGTTAAGGAGATTGGTCTGTAGTTTTCATTGTTAATTGGGTCCTTCTCTGGTTTTTGTATCAGAATAATGCTTGCTTATAGGAATGGGTTTGGGTGTACTGCTTCCTTTACAATTTCATTAAGGAGTTCTGGAAATAATGGTATTAGGTGTTCTTTAAATTTCTTGTACAATTCAGTAGTGAACCGTCAGGGCCTGGGCTTTTCTTTGTTGGTAGGTTTTTAATTATATCTTTGATTTCATTGATTGATATTGGTTTATTTAAGATTTTGGTTCAGCTTTGGTAATTCATATGTAATTAGGAATCTGTCATTTCCTCTGCATTTTCCATCTTATTTACAATATAAGTTTTCGAAGTAGGTGTAGATGATAATTCTGGATTTCTTCAGAGTTTTGTGTCTGTTGTGATTTCACCTTTTTTATTCCTAATGGCATCGATTTGAGTCTTTCCTGTTTTTGATAAGGTTGGATAAGGGTTTGTCAGTTTTATTTATTTATTTTTTATTTATTTTTTTTAAATATTTATTTATTTTTATTTATTACATTTATTTATTGTGTGTGTGTGTGGCCAGCTCAGCCCACCAGGGGGTGGGTCTGGCTGGCATGTGGTGCTGGGGATCGAACCGCGGTCCCTGTGCTTTGCCAAGCTTGTTTCAAGTAGGTGCTTTAGACCACTGAGCCATCTCTCCAGCCCTGTCGGTTTTATTTAATCTCTCAAAGAACCAACTCTTTAATTCATTGATTCTTTGTATTGTTTTCTTAGTCTCCATCCAATACATTAATTTCTGCTCTGATCTTTATAACTTCCTCCCTTGTATGAGCTTTTGGCTTAGCTTGCTCTTCTTTGCCTAGGAGTTTGAGGTGCACCTTTAAGTTGTTTATTCGACTTGCTCTATTTTCCTGATATGGGTATTCACCGCTATCAATTTCCCTCCTAGGACTGCTTTACTGTGTCCCATAAGTTCTAGTGTGTTGGGCTGTCATCATCATTTAACGCAGCAATGGTCTAATTTCTTCCTTCATTTCATCTGTGACCCACTGTTGTTCCGAAATGTGCTATTCAATTTCCATGTGTTTGTGAAATGTTCGCGTTTTCTTTTGCCCCTGATTTCCACTTTCATGGCACCATGGGCTGGTGCAGTGCATGGGATAATTTCAGTTCTTTGCATTTCCTAGGCCTGTTCCGTGAGCTAGTACAGGTTTTATTTTGGAGAATGTCTCATATCCCAGACCTTTAAATTTTTTTTCTTTTATTTTGAGACAGAGTCTCACTGAGATAAAATTGCCCAGGCTGGGCTTGAACTTGCCACGCTGCTGCCTTAGCTGCCTCCCCAACCACCTGGGCAATGTCATAGACATCTGAGGGTCCCCTGCCGCGCACTGGCCTGGACCCCCTCCTGGGCCTGTGGCTCCCAACTGGCTATGACCAGCTTCCTCTGAGTCCCCACACCTGTGTGAGGGACCCTCTACGTGAGGGAGTCCAGGCAAGCCTGTGACTAGAGGGAACACTGCCTGCTCGGAGTGCTCCTGAAGCCTCCATGATGTTTGCAGTGAGTATTTGCTGGCTTGAGAGAACAGGCAGAAAGGGTCGAGGGGGCAGAGACGTTCTCAGTGTGTCAGAAAGGCGCTCTTACCTGCCTCAGGAAACTGGGCCTCAGTTTCTCTCTTAGAAAGCAGTGACGTCTTACTTAAGCAATCACCCGACAAACAGGGCAGGCCCTGGAATGGGGAGGACCCAGACCCTGGCTGTGGACTCCAAGGAGCTCAGGGCTCACTCACCCCGAGCAGCCAGTGCTGCATGTGACAGTGTCCGGGCGAGCCATGCTCTGTGACCTGAGGCTGCCTGAGCAGTGACAAGTGGCTGGGGAAAGAAGCGGTAGAGGCTGGGGATCAGGTGTGGGTGCGGCCTCCCTCACCCAGAGACTCAGTGCCTTCAACTAGAAGTCTCTGAAGCCCATCCCACCCTGCCCGGATCCTGTGAGCCGCAGGTGGCACTGGGGTCAAAGCGCTGTATCCCGAGCCTCAGTGCCTTTGGGTCAGAGCTGCATGGAGGAGGTGGGGGACAGGAGGCCTAGAGTTATGGGGAGGCCTCCCAGGACCTGGGTGACTAGAGCGCCGTCGCTCTCTCTGTATCTCTCCCCCCACCCTCCGTGTGTCTGTCTGTCTCTCTGCTGCTCTCTGTGTCCCTGTGTCTGTCTCTCCTTCTCACCTCTCCCTCCTCTGTGTGTCTCTGACTCTGTACCTCTCCTCTTTGTCTCTCTGCATCTCTGCCTGTCCCTCTCTGTCTCTGTCACTCTGAACCTCCTTGTCCCTGCTCCTGCGTCACTCCCTGCACTCTGTCCCCTGCAGAGGCCCCTTGAGAAGCCTGATGGCCTGGATGTGTCCGACCAGAGCAAGGAGCACCCGCAGCACCTCTGCGAGAAGTGCAAGGTGCTGGGCTACTACTGCCGCCGCGTGCAGTGACCACGCCGCCCGCCACCTCCCCACACCGCACAAGGAGCCACCGTGTGTCCCCTGGCCTCGCATATGCACGGTGACAGTGTTGCTGAAGTCTCTGTCCCAGGGCCCCCGCCCCTGGGAGGCCCTCTGGGGTGAGCAGCCTGCATTGGCCACAAGGGCACCAAATTCACTGTGAATCCCAAGACCCAGAGGGGTCGTGTCCCCAAGGCCAGCCAGGCCTCCTCCTGTTCAGAACCATCTTGTTTGCCATGCATGCAAAGCCACTCTCAGAAGCCCGCCTCCTGGTCTCGTCAGTAGTCACAGTGCCCAGACATCTGTGCGCAGCTGCTGGGGAGTGGACCTCTGTCCCCTGCCCACAGGGATCCCCAACTCCTGACACCCTTCGATCTCACCGCGTGGCATCTGGGAGCGGGCCCACCCCAGGCCCAGGCAGCAGAGGTCAGGAGGTGGCACTGAGCCATCTGTCATCACCTAGCGCCGTGCTCTTGGGTGTGACCTAGAGCTTGCCGGGGGTTCTTTTCCGTGGCCACCCCTGACACCTCCCCACTGGTTTGGGTCCCGTTAGCTTCATTCCCTTCCCATCCCTGTTGCCACCTGCCCCCGCTGGGGACTGTCACAGCTGCAAGCCTCAGTTCAAAGAACACAGACCTGCCTCCCTGGTGATGCACTGTGCCATCTGGGGAGCTGTCATATCGCCAGCCTCAGTTTCCCCATCAGGTGAGAGAAAGGCACTAGAGAACAGACGTCCCTGAGAGCTCTGAGGTTCCAGGAGCAGACTGGCCTGGTGTCTGTCCTGGAACAGTACTTTGTTCGGGGATATCTGGCCCCTAGATGTGGGAGACACCTCCCGGGTACCCCTTCCTCCACACTTCTGCTCCCAGAGTGGCCACGGAGGAAGCCAGGATGAGGGATGAAGATTCTTCCTGCAGCTGCCCAACCTGTTGTCCCCCTCCCATGTCAGAACATGGAGAAGAAGTCTCCTGCCCTCCTCTCCCCTCCTGGGGGCTTCCCCAAGACAGGCCACAGAACCTGTCACGTGGAGACGGAGGACAGTGACTTCCTACCTCCCAGAGGAGCCGAGAGGCCTCGTGGCACATCACATGGTCAGGGAGGCCACAGTCCTGGTTGGTGGCAGGCGTGTGCCTTCCTTTCTCCCCAGCAAGAAGCCCTGATTCCGTTGTCCTTCTTTTCCCATGGGGCAGGGACAGAACCAGCTGCCAGTACTGGGTCACTTGATTTTGCCCCAGCATTGTGCCTCTGTGGGAAAAACAAAACAAAAACAAATCAGACCACAAAATGGGCCTGAAATCCAGTGTTTACCGTGGCTCCAGGACACCCATCTGGTGCCTGGTCGCCTTTAGTTTTCAAATGAAAATGCTTTGTGCAAGTGAGGATTTACAGTAAAGTGCTCACCAAAGGTCCAGAGAGTGAGGTAGTAGAGAAGGAGAGACCTGCAGCCGGGGGGCTGCAGGGTAGATTTTTGGGGCCCCCCTCTGAGCACTTAAAGCCCAGGAGCCTTTGCTGCAGCAGGGCTGTCCAGTTGCCACCCACCCGCACAGCAGGCTGGCAGCAGCACCACCCATGCTGAGGCACTGCCACTGGGGACTCCCCAGCCCAGCACTTCACTGGGGTGAGGTGACCCAAGTGGCCTGGACCCAAGGCTTCTGTCCCCAGAAAAAAGCTGCAGATGGCAGTCATCCTGCTGGGCTTCTAATGAGAATGCTCCCAGGGGAAGACGGTGTGCTTAGCTCCGCTCGAGGAGAAGCAGAGAGCGTGGGGACCCTTGGCGCAGGATGGCTGGGGCCTGCACCTGAGCTGCAAAGGCGGGGAAACTGCAGAATAAACCCAGGCTCCAGGCCACAGCAGGCCAGGCCCATAGGAAATAGGCTGTCACCCCTAAGTGACTTTCACAGCGGGCTGGTCCAGCTGGCAGGCTTTGCCTAGCCATCTGTGCAGGCAGCCACCTCGGGCACTGGGCCTGAGGGGGACACCTTGTTTCCCCCTTACACTGTTGGGGGGCGCTCTGTGACCGGTAGAAGACACCGCGGTCTGGGCTGTGTACCGTGGGAACGTAGTGCTCAGAGGGTCTAGGAGCCCAGAGACAAGAAAGCTGTGGTGCTGGTGCATTCAAAAAGGGACTGTTGCCTACAGTCGTAGACATAGAGGCCTGGTGGGGAGACCCCGGTGCTCACCCCAGATGCAGTATTCGATAGCTCTACTTGTGAATTTGTATTTATTTTGAGTTATACTTGACACAGAATTCCTTTTTTAAAAAACAAAAATACTATGTGTGTATTTTGAGGGAAAAAAATGCGTAGATGTTAAAATTTCTGCATGGTTACCACTTTTTTTTTTTTTTTCACAACACTGAATTTGGTAGCTTCTCCCCCACAAAATCTTCCCGGAGACTTTTGTTTGTATATATTTGATGGCCTTTTTTTTTTTTTTTTTAAAGAAAAACAAAAAGAAAAGAAAAATAGGATGGCTTTTTTTTTTTTTTTTGAGATTACAAAAAGAGAGAGATATTCTCTGAAACTTCAGAACCTTTAGGAAGGCACTAGAGTATCAAACAAAGGTGTGTGGAAGTATTTTTGCAAATCTCCTCATTGACCTACAAGAAAATATTTTTTGTTATAATTTTTTTTTTTTTTTTTTTTTTTTTTTTAATTTGTTTTTTACTATGCTTTGGTCTGTAAAAAGTATGCAATTGAGCTACATTAAAAAGGAAATATTGTCTACATAGAATATTATATGAAGTTGGTACATAATTCTGATGAGAAAAAAACTACAATTCTTTAAGCCATGTTGTTGTTATTCTGTATTGTTTTCCTGAGATGAAAATATCAGTATTAAGTAGCCAGCGTATTATTCAAGTGTTTAGACTTACGGTCTTGTCCTGTATTTATACTTCTGTGTATTGTGTATTTTGGAAAGTACTGCTTCTTTTTTTTTTTTCAAGGGGAGCTATTATTAGATATATAGCGAAAAAGGGAAAGCTAGCCCCTCTACTGAGGCTAGCCATGCCACCGTGTAACTGTGTTCCTGCACCTTCTTTTTATTAACTTGTTACTACAGTTTTATTAATTTTGTAGAGGAAGGTTGGGAGGGGATGAGGAGAAAGAAAGCATGTGACGATCCAGCCACTGGGCCGGCCAGCAAGGCCTGTGGAGCAGGGGGAGCCGGGCTCCCGGCCCAACTGGGGACTTCCAGCTGAGCCTCCCGGCCCTGCTCTTGAACTTGGGATGGATCAAGCAGAGCCCTCGCGCCTGCCTCCAGCATCTAATAGACTTGAATCTATTCTAAACACATTTAATCCAACCTCACTACATTGTAGCCAAGTGCAGCAACTAACGCCTAAGGGTGGGGGCCTCCCAGCCTTCGCAGAGGGGACCCAGTGCCCCTGGGGCTGGTGGCAGCTGGGATTACCTCTGTTGTGACCAGCTCCAGCTGGCTGCTGGACCGCCTCCGCCGCCGTGTGGTGACCCTGTGTGTCTGTGATGTCCGTATGTGTGTGTCCCAGCTGAAAGACAAACAGAACCCGTGGGCCCCGCCGGGAGGGCGTGTGGAAACAGCGCTGGCTTCCGGCAGAGCAGCCCTTGGGGTGGCATTCCGGTGTGTGCCTTATTCCTGGAGACTGTATACGCCTTGCCTTTGGAAATATAGCCTTTTCATGCTATATTAAAAGGACTTTGGAACAAACAGAGGCTCCTGGGTTTCCTTGTTTACATAGAGCACCAAGGTAGGTATCTCAGAGGTGGGCAGAGCCTGGGCAGGATGTGGGCCATCCTGGTCATCTTGTCCTTGCCTTGCCACCACACAGCTTGTGGGCTCCTCGCAGCCCCTGTGCCCCTGAGTGGATGTTCTCTAGGGTTTGGCTCTCCTCAAGGCAGTCCTTAGACCAGAGAGACTGCCGGCAGACCAGATCACAGGCTAGCTCAAGGTAGTGGGGACCATATACAACAGAAATCTGTCTCAAGATGAAGTCCCGGGTCCTGCGGTAGCTGCTTGCTCTCAGCCTTCTCGCCTGAGCCCAGGATTTGGGCTTATCACACCAAGAACAGATACAAATGTGTAGGCCGGACACATGGGGGCTCCTGAGCATGGCTGGGCCCTGTTCCTCCTGGAAACCACAAAACAAGATACCAGAAACACCCGCTGCGAAGCCCGTGCAGCCAGGGCCCGCGTCACCAGCAGTGGCTAAAGAAGGCCGCAGCCTTGGTCCCGCCCAGAGGTGCTGCGTGTTATGTCTGGGTGCAGCCTGCGGATTAGAGTCCCAGACCTTGCAAGATGCATCCACACCTAACAGCACTGGATCTTCAGGGACCCTTGTCCCCAGCTGTAGGGTTGATGGCAATGTCATCAAGGAGGCCAGCGGGCGGGCGGGCAGCTCCAGTGGTCCTCAGCTCCAGCCTATTGGTGCCATCTGAAAAGATCGCTGCCAGCCCAGTGTGGTGGCACACTTTGTCATCCTAGCACTTGGGAGACCGAAGAAGGAGGGTGTCAGCAAGTTGGAGGCCAGCTTAGGTCCAAGGCCAGCCTGAGCTGCATAGTGAGTCCCAGTCTCAAAGCAAATGAAAGAAGGAATAATGCCAACTAAGCAGGACGTGGAGAAGGGCGCAAGGAAACTGGAAATCCCAGTTTCTACATGAAATTTTCCATGTTTTACATTTTGGCAACTAGTTTCCTAAATATTTAAATTGTGTGCAGACCAAGGAATGGGTCTGGGGCAAACTCTCATCTCCAGACTGCAGCCTGGGATGGGGGAGAAAGAGAGAGAGCGGGGGACAGGAGTCCTGGGAGTCCAGAGCCCGGCATGCAGGGCAGGGGTGCTGAGGGACAGCAGGAAGAGCTCAGACCCCGACTTCAGAAGCAGGACCACTTGTCTGAGCTGGGCCGGGAGAGAATCTTGAAGCCACCGAGCCGTTTCTGGCCACTGGGCTCCTGCCCTTGGTATGGGAAGCAGTAGGCGGCCCTGGAGCCGGAGGGCACCAGTGCAGGTAACCAGAGGGGAGAGAGACAGGAAGATTGCCCATAAGTGCTGGCTAGAGTTAGAGCCCTGAGAGTGGGGGCTGCACCAGCTGTCTGGCACGGGGTACAGAGCCAAGGCTAGGGAGCCCCCATCTCTCTGAGCCAGCGGGTCCGTCCCAGGGGCTCCCACCAGCCCTGCCTCAGCTGCACACATCAAACAGTGCAGGGATGTGGTGATGCGGTTGACCCTGGCACTGCCCAGGGGCTGTGACCTCTCCCGCCCACTGTCTGCGGCTCAGGCAGAGGCCACACAGGGGAGCCAGGCCTCACACTGAGGGCTCCTGGTTCTGCCTATGGCCGGCAGGCAAGATGAAGTCCCCGCTGCCACAGTGCCTGAGGCGCGCATGCTGTCACCCACTGACTGCCTGACTCTGGAGGTCTGCGTCACCACAAGCACCTGCGTGTTTTCCTTTCTGAGAAAACATGCTCAAAGCTGGCACAGCCTGTGTTTCAACATCTCCCAGAGACGGGAAAAACAGTAATTCCGCTGGACAGGAAGGATTTCCGGTTGGACTTCCTATGGACGTCCAGAGGCAGCTGGCCACTGAGGAGCCCAGGAGCAGGTCCAGGAAGGGGCACCGGGGACTGGAGAAGCTGAGCTGGGTGGAAGCTGAGCCCTCCACAGCACATGTGGCAGGGGCAGGACTTGAACCGCACCCACCACAGGGCTTAGAGGTGGAAGCCAGAGCTGTGGAAATACAACAAGGGTGAGGCTCAGGCTGGAGTTGAGAAAACCAAATGGGTAGGAAGAAAGTGGGGAGGTGGCAGCAGCCTGGGGCAGCTGAGACGTCTCGTAAGGGGCCACTGGTGTCAACTCCAGACACAGAGAAGGGGGACTAGGCCAGCGCCCTGCCTGTCGCCCTTCTCAGAACATGTGACCTGGTCCTTATGTGTGAGCTGAAGGCAGTCAGTTCTCTCTTGCCACAACTCTGCCCGGAGCAGGTGCTCTCATGGCAGGAGCATGGTGGCCATCCCGGCACTCTGGTCCCCTGTGTCCTACTCCCTGTCCTGGCAGGAGCCCGAGGAGACAGGCTGCCAGCAGGGCAGGTGGAAAAACAGGCTGGACAGACCCCTGATCGCACAAGATGACCGGTGGGGTCCTCTGTTAGCGCCGTATCTCTGTGATCCTCCCTGCTTCTGACCCATGAGGGTGCTGAATGCATGATTTGTGGTACCTATCCCGGCCTCCAGGCACCTAGCACCATCTCCCAGGTGGCCGCACCCTGGGCCCTGGGCTAGGGTGGCCCATGGGAGCCAAGCAATCCGTCTTCCCCCCTTGACATCCTGACCAACTTCCAGGGCCCAGAAGACCCAGGTGGGCACCTAGCACTTGCTGCCCTTCCAGCTTTGTCTGATGGGGCTGTGGCGGGGGGTGGGGGTGCGTGTCCTCCCTGTCCCCGCCAGTGTTTGGGAGGCAACAGCTGGGGGTGGGCTCCCTTGGCGGCTATGTTTCGCTGTTCCCACAGTGCTGAGGCCCGAGCCAGGAACAGCCTGTCCTGGCCTTGGGCCCCCCAGTGCCTCCCCCACCACTGACCCTGGAGCTGATTCCCAGGTAGCAGCAACAGCCCTGCTCACCATGCCTTCCGGGCACACACACACACACACACACACACACACACACACACCCCTTGTCCCACACTCAGAAACATGAGCAGGCACACACACACACACACACATATTCCCACACGGATGTTCATACCCATTTGCACACATAAATATTCAAAAACACTTGTCCATATTCACACACACAGCAAAGGCTGAGAACCCCATGAAGATGCCCCCACCACAACCAGGTCCCTGTGGAGAGGGGATCCCCCAGCCATGGAGTTTAGGGTACCCTCTGCTGGCCTCTCTTAGCCAATGCTGCTTTCAGGGGGAAGACACTCAGCAGAGAGAAATGAGCTTGGGAAAACTGCCCAGCTCCTACTTGCAGACTGTGGACCCCAGGGAGATGGACAAGTGAGCCCCAAACCCTGGCCCAGTAGTGAGCCCAGGCCTGGCTGGCCTCCCAGGGGCCAGGAGAAGCCGATGCCTGGGCTCTGTCTCAATGAGCCAGACAGGACCAACTAAGCCACGGCACCTGCTGGAGGGGCAGCTGGCTCTGGATTAGCCAATGAGCTCCTCATTGTGCCGTTTCCTGACTGGGCAGGAGCAGAACCCCAGGTGAGTCTGGCCAGGGTCGTGTGAGGCAGGGGGTGGGGGTGGGGCGGGGAGGCAGCCTCTGTGCACAGGGACCAGGAGGAGCCATTTTTTTTCTTTCTAGTACCAGGGACTGAACCAGGGCCTTCTCCCTGTGAGCCACATTCCCACTAACTCACTAAACTGCCCAGGCGGGATTCAACATAGCGATGTTCCTGCCTCAGCCTCCCCAGAGTGTTCAGATCACAGACGTGCACCCCTCCTCCTAGCCCGTGGCTCACACTGTACAAAGCCAGAGGCTCAGGTTCAGAGAGCTTGAGTGACGGATGGGGCAGAGTTCCTCCCTCTACCCTCGCCTCTCCTAAGAGAGAGCCGGCTGGGATCTGGCCCCTGCCTTGTCGCTTCCCACAGCTGAACTGCGACCCTGAGGGCCGTGGTCAAAATAGGATAGATAACATAGCTACTTTCTTTTAATTCAATGAGAAGACAGATTCGTACTAATAGTATTTGGACAGGATATCATGCCTGCATCTTGAACTATGGATAACCACTACGAAGACAATATGCAATGTACTAATTAATGAAACTGTCCTACTAATCGGTTTTGAAACTGTCTCACTGCTATTTGTTTCTCAATAAAATTAAAAAAAAAAAAAAAAAAAAAAAATATTTGAGTATTTGGGTATATACCTACACAATACCTTAGCAATATCTTTCAGCAAGAAAAACACTGAAAAAAAAAAAAAAAAAAAAAGAACTAGACACGGCAGTGCAAAGGGACCAGGCATGAGTGAGGGAACTTGTGACAGGAGGCGGCAGGGGGCAGCTGGACCAAGAGGCCTCAAATACAGCCCGCAAGCCAGACTCAGCCTCTGTCCAGCCACAAACACTGGGACCCGTTGGGCTGGCAGCTGAAGCCCACGCCTGGCCTCAGGAAAGGCCTGGACATGCTGGCTCTCCATGGCTACAAACTATGTCCCACCTCTCCTGCGTAGCAACCCTATTAGCTTAATTCTGACCAGGCTTCTGCCTCAGTTTCCCTGTTGTGCTGGGTCAGAGGACCCTGGGCCAGCACACAATGATCTCCTCTCTTCTTCCTGGGAATCTGACCCTGGCTAGGCACCGAACAGGAGACTTCTAACCTTGGGGCTCTCTGCTGACAAACTTGCCTGCTCAGAATTCTGTCCTCTTGGGCCGGGGAGATGGCTCAGTGGAATAAGCGCTTTCTGGCAAGCTCAAGGGCTTGAGTTCAATCCTGGATTCCGGAAAAAAAAAAAAAACAACAACAACAAAAAACTGTCCTCTTGAGCCCATCAACTGGTTGCCTTCTGCCCTCTGGTGGCTGAATCGAGAACTGCAACTTCCGGCGGGCAGGCAAATAGGTGCAGCATACGGAAATTAAAAAGGGATTCTTTTTTCTTTCTCCCGTATCCTAAGTGAGCCCTAACTTCCCCAGACCTCACTGTGCTTGAGCAGCACTCTAAAGTGGACTTATCTGGCTTTTGCACCTTCATTATAAATAATGCATGCACAATGTGAAATGGAAACAACACAGAGAGACACACAAACATTTGCAGGACTCGGCTTCTCCCCCAGACCAGCATCTTTCAGAGCTTGGCTGCGTTCTTCTGGTCTTTCTGCTTACAGAACTTGCGTGTGTGAGTGTGTGTATGCGTATACGTGTGTGTGTGTGTGTGTGTGTGTGTGTGTTTGTGTGTACGGATCTGTCTCTTTTGTCTACTCCTTGGTTGTATTCCTTCACTGGATAATGTATTCATCATGCCTATTGAGGAGTTTAAAGCCCTATTTGTAAAACTCAATCCTTTCCTCACACACCCTTCCACCTGACACAGTGACAACCTCCGGCATTAGGAGAGCTAAGTTTTGATTTGGAAGCTCCTGATCAACCAGTTTCTGAGAGCTTTCATCCCTAACCCCTCTGGGCCTCAGTTTCCCCATTGTACAACTAGGGCATTTGGGCTCCCGTAGAAGTCTTACCTCTGACAGTCTCCCTGACCTGGGATGAAATCCATGTTGGAGAACAGTCTTTGGGCTGCCTGGGGTCACCCTCGCAGTTTTCAGCTGGTGCTAGAAGGGGTCTGAGCGCTCCCACGGTGTCCAAAGCCTGGGCCATCTGAGCAGCTGTGTGTTGCAGTCAGGGAGAGACCACACCCATGAGTGACACCCTGCATCACACAGCCCTGCACTGTTGCAGTCCCCTCAGTTTGTAAGGAGCTCTGTGATGTTCACACAAGGACAAAGCCACCTAATAATGTCATTCTTGGAATATATCTTATCATTAAGTGGGACATGTCTATATAGGAACTATGAGTTGATAGTCCTTGGCTTATGACAGGGCTACAGTCCAACAACCCCATTGTGAGTTGAAAATATTAAAAGCTAAAAAAATGCATTTAGGGGCTGGGGAGACAGCTCAGTGGCTTCAAGTGCTTGTCCAGCAAGCGGAAGGTCCTAAATTTGATCCCTGGTACTGAAAAAGAAAAATGCATTTAATATGCCCAAGCTCCTGTATGTCACAGCGTAGCAGCACAGTGCCCAGAGGACCGCGACATCTCCCTGGTGGTGTGGCTGGCTGGGTGCGTAGCTCACCACCACTGCTCAGCTTTGCAAGAGAGTGCTGTATCCCATACTGCTAGTGCAGAGATTTGATTTTTTTTTTTTTCCCAGAACCGGGGATTGAACTCAGGCCCTTGTACTTGCCAGGCAAGCACTTATTCTACTGAGCCATCTCCCTGGCCCCTGCTAGCACAGAAAAAGATCAAGATTCAGTATATTCATCCTCCCAAAGATGTATTTCTTTTACACCACTGTAAAATTTAAAAATCTTAAGTCAAGCCGTCATAAGTTGGGGCTCACCCACATCAGATAAGGAATTCGTACCCATACTACATAAAAAGTTCTTACAGCTCAACAATAAAAAAAAAAAAAACATTTAAAACAAGTAAGAGATCTGAACAGACACTGCCTCAGCGAAGACACACACACGCCCAATAAGCACGTGAGCAGGTGTTTTCCCTGCCTTCTGGACTCGTCCTCAGTCCTACCCGCAATGGGCACCGGAAAGGGCTGTTCAGAGGTCTCCACCTTAGGTGTCCCATGGCTCCTATTTACATTCCTGTGTCGTCTCAGTCTCCTCTCTGGATCCTGAGTATACGAAGTGCATACCAAAAGTGGCCCCAGAAGGTGACCCCCCAAGGATGGGGTGCGGGGATTTGTTGGGCTGTGCCCTGGACTTGAAGGTGGGGCTGAACGTCTTGCCATGGGAGTTGGTATGCTAGTGATCCACAGCATGCAGTGACATCAACCTTAGTCACCTTGTCACCTGTGGTTTCACAGCGTGAGTTGTATGTCCTCGGGACGCAGGTGTGGGACAAATTCTGCGGCTGTTGGATTGTTTGTCAAAAGAAAACAGAGAACTTGGGTTCTTCAATTCTCAACCTAAGTTTAAAAATCTGAGAATCAGAAGCCTTCAGTAACAGCACTCAAAGGTTCCCTTATTTCTTGAAGGCGCTGAGCTGGCTCATCATTCAAAATGGAACAAAACCGTAATTGTTAAGGTTAAGTGATCCTGAGTCACAGAATCACTTGAATTCAGTCTTAGGGAGTTTTTCATGGGAAAGGGAATTGAGGAGCAAGGGACGCCGGCACTCAGTTGGCTCCAGATGAACCTCAGATAACTGGGCTCCTGTGTTTGAGAAGCGGCTATTCTGTTCAGAAATACTGTGACAATCTCACCTGGGCTTGTGGCTCTCGAAGCAGAAGAAACAGCCCATACACCCTGAGAACTGGGGGACCTTGCTCATCGCTAAGCAGACTTACTGAGGTCCACTTCAGCTATTATAATGGCTGCTGGTGTGGTCACAGACCACCACAGACGTGAACTTCAGAGCGTTTGCATCCTCCCATAAAGCTCATGCGCTCCATTCTCACCCACTGGCCTGCCTCTCATCACTAAGCAGACTTACTGAGGTCCACTTCAGCTATTATAATGGCTGCTGGGGTGGTCACAGACCACCCCAGACGTGAACTTCAGAGCGTTTGCATCCTCCCATAAAGCTCATGCACTCCATTCTCACCCACTGGCGTCTCCGCAGCGACCTCCTCCATCCCTGGGCATCCAGGAACCTGCTTTCTGTCTCCACAGCCCTCCTGCTGATGGATATTCCCTACGAATGGGAGCCTGTGGAGTGAGGGTCTTTTATGACCAGCTTCTTTCACTTAGTAAATGGTTCCCAAGGTTGATCCAGATTGAGCAAGTGTCACTATGTCCTTCCTGTTTAGAGCCCAGCAATTCCACGGTATGGATACATCACACTGTTGGGACATGTGCCCACTGATGGGCCTTTGGGTTGTGCCGCGAATGATCTAGAACGGCCCTCAGGCTGGTGTTCAGAGGTGTGGCTTTTAGACGGTTGGGTCATCATCAGGTTTTGTACTCATCAGCAGATTCATCCAACCATGAGCTTGTCTTGGAGCCACTCCCCAGGGTCTGCCCTCCCCAAACACTGAGCTAGAATAAACATCTCTTCCAAGTTGTGGCCTGTTGTCCCAGTGACAAAAAAGCTAACACAAGTCGCTTCTACTTTTCGACTATTAATAAGGCTGCTATAAACCACATGCAAGTTTTTGTGTGGACCTACCTACATTTAGACCCGTGACTACAAAACTATTTTCCAAACATAAAGGTCGGAAGATTCTAATTTCTCTTTGTCCTCACACTCGCTACTACCTGGCTAAAACCTCAGAGCAGGTGCGACATGGCACCCCGCTGGGCTTTGGCTTGCATTTCCCAGATGACAAAGGATGCCTGTCTTCCCATGCACCCTCTGCCCACCCACTCATCTCCCCCTAGTGGAGCACATGGAACCACTACTGAGGCCAGTTCCATCCCCAGCACTGGGAGGAAGAAAAAATGTCCTTTGCATAGCACCAGATACATTGAAACTTACTTTATTTTTTTTTTAATTTTTATTTATTTATTTGTTTATTCATTTATTTGTGTGTGTGGCCAGCTCAGCCCACCAGGGGTGGGGCTGGCTGGCATGTGGTACTGGGGGATTGAACCGCGGTCCCTGTGCTTTGCTTAGCTTAGCTTGTTCTAAGTAGGTGCTTTAGACCACTGAGCCATCTCACCAGCCCCAAAACTTATTTTAAAAACTTGGTTTTAAATACCAAGATATTGGGCTTGCCAGATAGCTCAGCTGTTTAAAGCGCCACTTGGGCAAATGCAGTCAGGCACAGGGGACCACAGTTTGATTCCCAGCTCCACAAGCGCACCAGACCGGCCTTAAGACAGCCTGAACTAGGAAAAATAAATAAATAAATAAATAAATAAATAAATAAATAAATAAAATAAAAATAAATACATAACTTCTTTCTAAAATCACAGGCACAGTCTTATAGAAAATAGGATTTATTATCACATTGAAGGTGAACACAAATGTTCTACATAGCATCAGTAGACTGAGTTTACTGACCATGCACTGGAAAGGAAGAGCCCACCAGAAGCACCTCCCTCCAGAACCAGGGGCCCTCACAGGCCACTTCCGGGCCCACACAGGAATTCACAGTGAGCAGGGGCAGCTCTTGGAGGGCATTTTGTCCAGGTTCGGAGTTCACAACAATGAACCGATGGGTCTCACAGTAACCGGAGGAAAAGCCTCAGTCTTGGGCAACTTTCACACAAGCCCTGAGTTGTGTTGTGACAGTCACGATCCAGGGTTCTGCGACCTGTGCCACTGACCCAGGTCACGTCACAGCTTCATTTCTAGTCTATCTTGTTAATTAAATTATTGCAATTAGGAAGACAACTGTGAACAGGTATCACAGTCTTTTGGCAGGAACTTGCTGTCCCTCCCCGTCAGGGTGACTGAATGCTACCCCGTCATGGCCACCATCATCCAAGGCACTGAGGAGCTGGGGCACTCGTGGGCTGTGCCTGCTGAGGGGTGTGTGACGCAATGGCCATGGTGGGTGGAGGAGGAAGGGTAGATGTGAGGGACACAAGGCCCTGCAGGAGACGCGCTCCTGGGCAGCCTCCCACAAGCGCACAGGGGCAGTGGGGTGGCCCACGTACCTCTGCCGGGCACCTTGGCTAGGGGTCCCAGTGGCAAGCTGGGCGGGCCAACCCATAGGTAGCGGCTAATGTCTCGGCATCCTCGCCACTGGTTAGCTCAACTGGCCACAGTCTGTGATGACAATCTTCTTGGACGTCTTCCCACTCTTAGAGCCGAAAGATTCTATTTTCTTCACGACCTCCATGCCCTCTTTGACGTGGCCGAACACCACATGCTTGCCATCCAACCTGTGAGGGTGAGGAGCAGGGGATGAAAAGAGGAGACCACCCTAACCCACACCCAGGCCGCACGTAAGATTTACCAACAATAGCAATTCTGAGGGAAGCCCTCCTGGGTAGCTGGACCCAGCCCCTGACAGCTGCTCAAGTCCGGCTGAGCTCCCCATGTCCACCCTTCACAACACCCGGCTCCCAGGACACACACTGCCCTCTTGCGCCATGTGACCCTACCCTCGGCCACTTGGCCTGCATCCTGCTAACTCTGTGTGAGCAAAGTGAGCTCGCTTGCTCTGCCCAGGGAGACGACAGGTACAGGGCTGCTCGGGAAAAGCACGAAGTCCACTCTAGCACAACCCCTCAGGAGTCGGGAGCTATGAAGTGAGCGACACAGTGGCCCGAGAATGTCAGAGGCACCTAGAGCAGCTCAGGGATGCTGAGAGTGACAGCCACAGGCACAGCTCGCGGGCCCATAAGGGGCTCCCCAGAAGCAGCAGAGGAGGTCGCTGGCCCAGCGCCCCATCTTTCTCACCTGGATGGTAGAGAGGCTAGCATCTACCCATGCCCCAGGGTTCCCTGAAATCCTAGCAAGCTTTATGCAGTCTCAGCTCCTGGCTAGCTGCTGTCCCCTCAACTTAATGTTCCAGAGCTCAGACACCAGGGGGCTCTTGGCAGAGAAGCATCCCTTAGTGAAAAATATACCAGGGAAAAAACAGCCCAAGAATCTATGGGCAGTAGGGAGGGGCTGCCAGGGCCTGGGAGCCACCTGTGGGCTTCGCCTAGCTGCTGCAACATCCAGCTGTCCACCACAGCATGTCCCAAGCTATGCCCCTGGGGGAGAGCCTGGGAAATCCCGGGTCAAACCAAGCCGACTGGCTTCTGCTCAGAGTGCCATGAGGCCTAATCTGTAGTGTCACAGGAACAACCCAACTTTGCCCTCAGTCTTTTCACTCTCTCATCCAGACATTCTGCCCAGGATGCCCCAGCCGCACATGGCTTTTCTCAAACCCGCAAAACCCTCCTCCAGCCACAGGCGCCACTCACCACTCTGTCTTTATGGTACAAATGAAGAACTGGGAGCCATTGGTGTTGGGGCCTGCGTTGGCCATGGACAGGACACCTGCAGACACAAGCAAGAGTGGGTCACAGGCTGCCGAGGACACTTGCCATTTGGGAAGCCACTCGGCCATGCGGAGGGCTCAGAGCACATCAAACACACCACAATCTGCAGATCTTGGGCCTGGAAAGGAACCAGGGCCACCAACCAGCAGTACCCAGGGCTTGTTTGCTTTGCTGCCCCAGTGTCTCAGGGTGGTGGCCTGGCAGGACAGGGCCTCAGGGAAGCTCTCAGGAAACCCAGCGGGCCAGCCATGAGAGCCAACCAGATGCTGCAGGAAGCAAGGATGTGGAGCAGTCTTGGCCTAGGGGTAGTGGTCAAGGTGTGGACCCTGGGGCGGGGGACACACACACACAGCCGCCACTCACCTGGCCCTTCGTGCTTCAGCGTGAAGTTCTCATCAGGAAAGCGGCTCCCGTAGATGGACTTGCCCCCAGTGCCGTTGTGGTTGGTGAAGTCGCCTCCCTGTGCACAGAATGACTTGAGTACTGGCCACACAGACCTGGTGCGGTCCCCGCCCACCCCAGGGCCACCTGCTAGAAGCTCCTCAGGGCCAGTAAACACATAAGGAAATGAGGATCAAGACAATAAGGCAAATGGGCAAACATCGAAGCTTAAATATTTCCTGCTGTAATAACTTGAATCTGCTATAGCAGGTTTCCCTGTTTTTGGAACAGTAGCTTTTTATCTAAGAACACGTTAAGTGTTTCTCTAAGGACCTAAAAGGCATCTGATGCTTTGTTACCTAGAACTTGCAGCCTCCAGTTCGAAGCCAGCAGCGAGGAGGTGGCCAGGCGTCTGTCCCTGAGGCTGACCCGCCTCCCTGTCCCCGAGGTCTCCCCACAAATCCAGGAGACCCAGGACGGGGCCCACCATGGCTGGCATCCTTCCTCAAAGCTCGCCTAAGGTCCTGGTGGCCCTGACAGGACTTTTGTGGCCAGCTGTGCCCCGCAGAGCCTTGGCCATAGCCACATGATTTTCCTGAGCCGGCATTCTCAGGCTACAGAGATGACCCACACAGACCAGCTGAGGCACCAATAGGTGCCAAGAAGGTGTCCCCCAGACACGAGGCCTCTGGGAACTTCCCACCTCACACGCACAGTGCTGACCCGACTTTTGCCTCAGGTGGCACTGGGAATGTCGGCGGCACAAAGGCTGCAGAGCCTGGCCCTGCCTGCCCTGCAAGCACACACAGCCCTGTAAGGCCCTCCCTGCCTTGGCCACTCTCCACACAGATGCAGGCTGCACAGAATTGGAAGGTCCAGGGCAGCAGCCCTGGGCCACAGGGTGGGGTGGGAGAGGGCTGAGCTCAAGGGCCTGCTACCACCCCCAGATGTTCCTGCTGCCACCTCCTGACCCCAAAGCTATGACAGCTATGCTGGAGCTTCTGAAAGCCAGGCGGGCACCTGAGCAGGGAGCACACTCAGCAGCAGAGAGCAACACCCTCTGCCAGGAACAGGGGCTGCAAGCCCAGGCTCGCACACGCCGCTGGGCCTGGTCTCCCTGCTCCTCCTCTTTCTTCCTCTCATGGCCCATGCCCAGGGTCAAAGAACACTAAAGGTCAGCGAACACCCCCACACATCCACCCCCTAAGCTGGGCTCCCCGTGGCAGGTTCTCCTGCTTCTAGGCAGGCCTGTCCTACCCTAGGCATGCCGCTTAACTTCCAGGGCAGAAAAGGACCATCACAGCCTGTGGCCTACAGGGTGAGTACAAGCCAGGGGCCACCTGTCCGCCCACACAGTACCTCCCATGCCGCGGACAGCTGCAGGCTTAGGAGTGTTCTTATTAATACCCCACAGAGCAGGGAGCCTGAGGTCAAGAGGGCCCTGTTACCTGGCACATGAAGGCCGGGATCACCCTGTGGAATGTGGAGCCTTTGTAGCCGAAGCCCTTCTCTCCAGTGCACAGCGCTCTGAAATTCTCTGAGGGGAGAGTGGTAGTCAATAGGCCTGCACCCGAATACCCCAAGGAAGGAGTGGGGTGGGGGCACAGCCCACCTGCTGGATCTGCTCTGCCAGACTAACTGGGGCTGGCACAAGTCACTTCCTTCCCCTAACCACAGGAAAGTGGGGCAGGGAGCGTCCGCAAACTCAGTGTGTTCCCCCACCCCAGCAGGAGCAGCAGCCATCTCCGGGAATCTGCATGTGCCTGCCCTGGCTCTGAGGCTCCCAGCTTACTACAGACGCGGGCGGGCAGAGCCTCCAGTGAGGCACAGGAAGGGACGGAGGCTGTCCTAGAGCACTCAGAGCTCACCTAGATCTCCTAACCTGGTCGCATTCCTGAGCCCCAACTCTTCCCCATGCCCACCTGCCCTCCCTCCATCCAGGCTGGACTCAAGGCTCAGCCCTGCCTTACCCGCTGTCTTTGGGACGACATCCGCCTTCAGCTGAGAAGGGAAGAAGAACAAAAACCGGTCAATCCCAAGGCAGGCTCAGGAAAGAGCCTCGTGCCAGCCAATGCCCACAGGCCCCGAAATCAGAAACCACCACAGCCAGCCCTGTCACCACCAAACCTACAACACAGCTCTGGAGGTCACTATCGGCTCCCGGCAGCTGCTTCCTGAGCCCAGGCTGGGAGGAGAGAGCCTCAGATCCTAGACCCACGGAAGAGCCAGTCTAACACTAGGCACACAGATGGGAAACCGGGGCCCAGAGACAGGAGGGTGGAAGCAGGGGAGGTCGGTGCCCCAGCCAGCCCCTCCAGCTCAGCTTCAAAATTCACTCTTACACAAAAGCACATGGGGAGGGTGTCTCCCATTGAAAGGGGAAACTGAGACTTAATAGGAAATACCCAGGGCTCCCTGGAAAGGCCGGTCATGCGCAACTGGCCCCTTTGTTCAAAGTGGGGCCAGTTAGCCCTTCCCGTTTACCTCCGCAGTTATGTTTCTTACTTTACAAATGATCCAAAGAAACAGGAGCAGACATTGAGTATGGACCCTAGAAGAGTGACTGGGTTTGGGGTACCCAAGCTCCCACACACGGGGGCCACCGGGTCCACCTGGTGGCCCTGCAGTGACCTGCCACACTCACTGCCCAAGGGTGGGCGCCGGTGGTGGAGGGTAGGGGCACGTGCCACGTTAAGCAAGGGCTGCCAAATGTGTGCACACCACGCCACCCGGCCCCGGGGACCACCGTACCCGCCTGGGAGCTCGGGGTCCAGGCGCCGACCTCTGAACCCTCTCTCTTAGCCAGACCAGCCGCGGCGCTGACCCTCCCCCTGCGCGATTTGACCTTGAGCCTCCACCACCACCCCGGCCTCGCCGCGTCCCAGCTACTATCAGGGAGGGTGGAAGGCACCAAGGTGCTGCCTCTTCTCGGTGACCGGGAAACTGAGGCCCAGGGCGCGAAAGCGGAAGGCCCAAGGTCACCCGCACACCAGGCACCGCGTGGGCTGGGCGTCTGCGCAGCCCCGGGATCGCTCCCGCCCCCCGTCCCCCGCCCTGGGCCGTATGGGGAAGCGGCCTCACCTCCAGCACCACGCGGCCGAGGGGCCGCCCGTCGGCGCCCACGTCCAGGTAGACGAGAGGGTTCCCGGAGGAAGAAGAGATCGGGGTGCGAGAGTCGCCACCGCTGCAGGCGCGGGCCGCAGAGAGGCGCAGCGGCGCGGACCGGGCGCCGGAGAAGTGGCCGAGCAGGCGGGGACCGCAGCGAAACGCCAGCATCGCGGACGCGGTTCCGACTGAAGCCAGCGAGCAGAGCGCAGAAGACGCGCCTAGGTCGCGCACAGGAAGCGATCCTCGCGGGCGGACAGCCGCCGCTTTTATTGGCCCTCCGGACTCCTAGGCCACGCCCCCGGCACGCCCCTCGGGCCTTCCGCGGGCGACCCCTGCCGGCTGCAATGGGCAACACAGCTGGCTCGTCACGACAGGGCAAAGGGGGCGAGCTCCATTTTTGTGAGGGTCCCAATAGATCTTTTACAAGGCAAAAAAAAAAAAAAAAAAGCTAAGACGTAGTTAACTTCAAAATGTCAGCATCTATGTTTGTATTTATATAGCATAACACAATCTACATATGTACCCTTTCTTGTATAAGGCACCCTGTCACTGCTCCCCAAATGGCTGGGCAGATAGAGCAAGGGAGAGGCTCACACTGAAAGTCTGAGAAATCTAACTGCGATTAGAGGTGAGGTGACAGAGGAAGAGGCCCTGGAGGGAGCAGGTAAGCTGTGACACCTCCCAAGTCACCCACGAGGTCATCTCCTTGGCGTGACCTGGCCTGGGCCTGTCCCTTGTTGCTTCTGAGACCACACCTCCTGCCAGGAAGACAGGACCTGCAGCCTGGGCCTACTGCTCCTGCCTGGCTCCTTTCCTCCTCCCTACCCTGCAGCGGAGAGCCCTGGTCCCCACCAAACTAGACACTTGCCCTAGAACAGACTCGTACTCTGCAGATAGGAAACCGAGGCCCAGAGAGAGGACAACACTGGCCAGGCCTGGAGAATCCTAGGCCCCACTGCCAGCCTGTGCCAGTCCTCCGGGAGCTGCATCTTAACCCCTTCCACTCAGGATTGTTCCGAGGAGAATGGGAACCAGAGAGGCGAGGGGTTTCATCACTGGTTAAGCCCTGGGCCCATGAGCACCAGTGACAGCAAAGCCTGGACTTGCTTCTGACGGTTTGGGGTTCAGAGAGCCGTGGGTCACCACTGCAGGGGCTGCAAGCCTGAGGAGCCAGAAAAGGAGTGGGGCCTGAGCCCTGGAGGACGTAGCCTGGAGCTGGGACCTGCTCTGAGCTGATCCATCTCAGTCCCGAATTAGCTCGTGGACAGCGATGGGGCAGCCAGATGCATGAAGTCAGTGTCCTAGTCCCATGAGACATGACAGCCCGTCCTCACAGTCCTGATCCTGGAAGGGCCTAGGCACTCAGGATACCCCTGCCAGGGTCCCCCCACCCATCAGGCCAGGCTGAGAGTGACACTGTATATCTCTGGGAGGCTATCAGTGATCCCCCTGTCCCAATCCAGGATGGACCCTCGCTTTGCCCTAGGGACTGGCCCCTTTTTCCTTTTTGACTATGTCCCAAAGTACACAGGCCTGACTGGGGAGTCCCACATGCTCCCTGCCCTCCTGAGCCTTTAGCACCTCTCCCATACCCTGATATCTGTGAACCCTGCAGACTTGGGGGAAGAGGAGAGGAATCACCCCAAAGTCCTTGCTAGGCAACTTCCTAAAAGCCCCAAGCCCCCTGCAGCCAGTGCCAAGCCCCGGGTTCAAATAGTCCTCAGCACCCTGAGAGGGTCAGGGGGACCCCATGGCCCCTCCCGCCTGCTCTTGGGAGTCCCCAGTGTATTCTCCATCCTGGTGTTGCATGAGCAGCTTGTCCCAGGAACAACTGCCTCCTCCTGTGGCCGATTCCACCCTCAAAGCCCTCCCCAGCCCTGAGTTCATGGATAGGTGGGACCAAGCCCGGGAGCTGGGGAGTGAATTTCCCAATGGCAGAGTGTCAGAGCTGGGGCCCTCTGTCTAACTCAGGTTAAGGTTACTACAGGTCAAGCCCCTCTTTGCTGTCATCAAGGGGTGGGAATGGGAATAGGGCAGGAGAGAAGCTTTAGGAAGATTGCAAAACTCCACAGAAATAGGAGGCAGCTGGGGCTGTGGAATCAGGGGACAGCGAGATGGTTTCTGCCTGGGGGCAGGGAGTTAGTTTGGACTGTCCTGAGGGACAGGGGTGCAGAGATATGAAGAGGCAGTTCCTGGAGGGGAATGAGCCAATGCCAGACTGCCTGGGAGAGGCTGTGATACTGAGCAAGAGCTGCAGCCTGGGGGTGGGGGGGGTGCGGCTACAGAGGGCCCTGAAGCCAGGGCAGGACCTGATGCACGATGGGCTAGGACTGAGGCCACCTCCACGGCCCCAGGGCCCTGCCCCAGCTTCCTTCCTTCTTATTACTCCTCCTGCCTTCTTTGGAAAAAGCAGGCACATCACTACTTCTTGTCTAAGCCCGAGAAACCACCAGCTTCCCCCAGGCTCAGCTCGGGTGTCACCAGTGATGTCAGGAGAGGGACGGCCCCAGGCTGAGCCATGCTGAGCCAGGAGAGATGGTACAGGCGGTGGCAGGCAGCTGGCCATAGACCACGTCACCCTTCTCCCCATAGCCCTAAGTGGCTTCTCCTCCAGCGTGCTGATGGTGGCTGTCACCTGGAGCCTGTCACAGCACCTTGAGACCTCAGAGCCAAAGAGCAGGCAGTCTGTGCAGGGTGAGAAGCACCGCTGAGGTCGCCAGCTCATACCTGTGGGGTCAAGCGGGTGACAGAAGCAGGTGAAGGCATCGGGAATGAAGGCCTGAGTGGCACCTGCCAGGGGAAAACTAGCTGTTTTTATAGGTGGGACTGGGGGGTCCAGCATAGCAGGGTCTGCTCGTTTTTCAATAAAGTCTGAAAACCTTAAATTTCATGAACATGTAATGTTTAAATGCTGGAGAAGGGCATTTGAACCCATCCTGAACTATGTAGGGAGACCTTGCCTTGAAAAAAAAAATTCTGGAAACTAATTTTAGAATAAAATTAAATACAGAATGGGCCGTAAACATACCCACAGCCTAAATGAGAGCGCTAGACAGAGGTCCACAATTTCTGGTTTCCACTGTGTGGATGTGAGGGACACTGAAGCTACAAGGACCTGAGACTGGCCCTCTCTGTACCCTTGTCACAGGCCTCCCTACAGGGCTAATGCGGCCGTGGTATCTTCCGAGTGCCTGGGGTCAGGGAGTCGAGGCACAGAGTGACTGAGGCCTGCTAGGATGACTGAGGCCAGGGGGTGGTCACTTTCCCAGAGCTCAGTGTGGCTGGCCATGCAGGGGACCTTTGAACGGAGTCACAGGTAGCAGAGTGAGCTCAGGGAGGCATTTGTTTTCACTTCTTTGAGCCTCGGTATCCTCATCTGTAAAGCAGCAGTCATGTAGAGTTGGTCATATTACAGAGAATGGGGTTATGAAGACCTTGAACGTACTTGCAGCTCAGTGAATGAACAAAGGGATGAACGCATGACCGCATGCGTGCTGCCCTGCCCAGGCTGGAGAAGTTCAGCGAAAACTGACTGACTGAATGACAGTGTGCCTATGGGTGGGGCCCTGTGGGTGATGATGTTCGTTGTTTATTTTTACAGTACTAGGGATTGAACCCAGGGACTTCACATGGGGCTACTTTCCTAGACTTTTTTATTCTTTTATTCTGAGGCAGTATCTCACTAAATTACTCAATTCCCTGGGCAAGGCTCAAACTTGCAGTCACCCTGCCTCAGCTTTGCAGAGCACTGGGATAATAAGTGTGTGCCCCCACATCTGGACTCTGGGGCTCTGGGTGAGTTTTCAATAGCTCTCACCTAAGGATCCCTTACTGGCCCAGTAATGTCACCCTCACATCAACTAGCAGGTGACATCCTCAGCTGAAAGGATATACCGTACCACATAGTCTTGTGCTCATGCGCAACCTGTAAGGTCACCTGTGGAAGACTGCGGCCCATCTGATGAAGAGGGAGACAGCTAGTGTCCTGCGCTGCCCTTTCTGCTTCATAGAAGGGACATGTCTGCTCCTTTTGATACAGGGAGAAAAAAACTGATCTGGGGTGGGTGACCTCCAAACGATACAGGGAACCTCCAAGTGACAGGGGAAAATGATCTCCCGACCTGACCTGGATGAGTTTGTGTTCTCGAAAACCAAAGAATGAATTTTAGGAACAAATGGAGGTTATGAGCAGAATATGTTTCTTGAGGAAAAGAAAACTCCTGTCTGAGACAGGGGCAGGACGGGGGCCCAAGTGGGTAGTCCCCAGGAAGCTGTCTCTTCCAGTCTTCCAGGGACTTTTATAGAGTAAAACCACACGGTGAGGCAGGTCTAAGGTGGTGGAGAACAAGGGAACTCGCTTAGGTGGGCATGAGGTGGGACAAAACTATGGTCAGCCAGGGAGATTACAAGCACCATTGCTCAGGCTAAATTGATTAAGTTCAGGTGCAAATGGGGAAGTGGGTCACATAGCAAGTGGGCATGAATGTAGAATAAGACTTTATCAGGTAGCCATCGGTAGTAGTCGGATTAATGATTCTTCCTGATTTTCTCAGGGTGATGATCAATCCTGGATGCTAATCTTTCGGGAGGTCAGCATTTGTTTGCTCTTTAGGTCTGGCTCACAGCAGGAGCATCCGTCCCTCCCACAGTTGTAAGGTATCTTGTCTTCTGTGTTATCTCCTTTGAGGGCCTGGCCCGGTCTGACTGCCTATAATATTTCTATCTAATTTGGCTGCCTGCACACTTTTTGCCCAAGGCGACCTTCACCAGGCAGCAATTTCCATGTGGTTTCCAAAGATGCCCCGTGCAGGACAGGTCCTTTCAAGATTAGGTTACAATGTGACTCCTGATCTAAGGCTCTCTGAGCCTCTCTCCACATCATTGTCTGTGTCACACATACGCCCCACCAGCTACCATGTCACGAGGACACCCTGCACCTGATGGGAAGACCTCCCCCCCAAAGGAACCAAGGTCTGCCTGAAGCTGCTCAAGTGATCCTGGGGGTGGCTCTCTCTGATGACCGCCACCCCAGCCCCCAGTGTGACTGCAGCCTCCCAAGAGGTCCTGAGCCAGCGGCACCCAGCTGGCCCACACCCAGTGCCCGACAACCTGCACCCACCTGAAGTAATCTGCATTTGTTGTTTACGCTACTGGCAATTGGCTCACTTGTGCAGCCTGAGACACCTGGTGGGCAAAGTGTCCCACACAGGCCACCTATGGGCTCTACCTAAGACGTCACCCGAGCTGCAGGAGGACCCTACGGAATGGAGACTGTTTTCCTGTCTTATAAGGAGAGGAGTGGAAGCCCAGATCAGGTGGGCGATTTGCCTGAGGTCTCCCTGGGATGAAGTGGAGTGCAGAACTCTTTGCACCTTGTCTGCGCTGCGTGTCTTTCTGCAGGAGCCGGTGGGCTCCATGGCTCTCTGAGATGGATTGTGTCAGACACCACCCACTCCCTGCACCTTCAGTCGTCCTGTCTAGTCCTGTCTAGTCCTGCTGAGAACTCTGCCAGGGAAGGTCTTCAGCCCCATTAGACGGGCCCCAGGAGGCCAAGCTGGGCCCACGCTCAGGGCCAGCTCACTCTGAAACCTGTATGCCCCCCACTGGCTGGCCGTTTTGCCCCAGAGTCTACCACTGGCCCCAACCCTGAGACTGGAGCCTTTTGCTACCCAGCAGAGCAGCATGTAAAACCACAACCCTGTTTACACGGTTCCCACCCAGAGTCAACAGGGAGGGGAGGTGACCAACAGGACCCAAGAGGTTCCTTCCCAAGCCAGCCCAGATTCACCTCACTCCCACCTTTATTTGCTATATACTGGTTTGCAAGGGTTTTTCTCAGTGCCTTATTATCCTAATGAAAGGGTCCCATTATCAGGGAAAGAAAGACAGCCCTTCTCAGGGCCTGTAGTGCTGAGGGGTGGGCCTGCGCTCTCAGCCCTCCCCCTGTGGCTGCAAAGAGCCTGCAGGTTCACAGCCTCCTCTGTCTGGCAGTTCACTTCAACCAAAAACCTGTGCAGTTCTTTGGAATCTACTGACTTGACCCTATTCACTTCTGCTTACTAACAATGAGACCTTTCCTTGCTCTGATAGAATAAATCTCCTCTAATCAATAATGCTTATCTTCTAGTCAATATTTCTACCTTCTAATCAATATCACCTCCACTGATTGTCTTTTCTTCTATAAGTGCTATGGCTGTGGGTGCAGCTGGCACCCACCGTGACTTCATAAAGCACACCCGGCCAGTGCCTAGATCTTGTTCCCTAATCCTGCAGGGACGTGGAGAACAGGTATGCATGCTGACTGCACTTCATAATTTCAGCCTGCAAAGCTGGAAGAAGCATCATTAGTGGGCCTAGGTGGCACAGGCCTTCTCTTGGGTTAAGTAAGTGGCTGGAAGCTGGCGTTTGGCCATCTTTGCCCAATCCCAGTGCTTGGCTCCTTCCTCTAGAACTTTCTCTGCTGTGGTTGAATTTTAGGACCAAAGGTCACAGGTCAGGCAAAAAGCAGACACGAAGCTCAGATTTTAGGTGAGCAGTGGCTCCAAAAGTTGGTGGACTTCTGAGGCATGGTCCTAGGTACTGGCTCAGCAGCTGACCATTGCCAGGTGCTCAGCTCTCCAGGGACAGCTGGCCAGAGCTCAATGGGAGATCCAGGGACAAGGGCACAGGATTCTGTGACTCATGGGTGTGGGCCTAGCTCTAACCTCTGTGTTCTCTAGTGAGAGAGGTAGGGTGGACCACCTCCAGGAAAGGAGAGCTACTTTGAAGGGACCCCATGGGGGGACTCCAGCGGCCTGACCAGGGTCAGTGGGACCCAGGACAGGGTGCATTTAAATAAGAAAGTTTTCTACCATATTACATCTTTTTAAAAAATATATATTTAGTGCAGGGTCTCACTACACAGAGTGGACTCGTAATAATTCTCCTATTTTCCGCCTCCCAAGCGCTGGGATTACAAGCATATACCACCATGTCTAATCTCAATCACCCTCTCAGTTCTCCCCAGGGGTGGGGCTGGCATCGAATCCCCAGCCTCTGTGTCTGCCTAAACCCGTGCTTTAATCAGCTATCTGGCCAGCCCCATATTGCATCTTGACTCTGAGGTAATAAGCTTCCTGTGGTGTGCAACAGTATCAAGCCAAGATTCCACAGAAAGAATGTTTGTCCAGGATAGATGCTGGGCCCAGGAGACCGGTGAGGTTCCTTCCAGTTCTAGGGCCCTGGGGCTCAGTCCTCCTATGAAGCTGAGGCTACCTGGAGTAGCAGAGGGTTTGGAGTATGGCCTTGAACTATAAAGTCAAAATCCCTTACTGTCATATGCGAGCAGAATTCAACACAGAGCAATAGAGGCCAGCAAAGAACATTTGGTGTGGTGGTGTTGGTTTCAAAATATTCCATTTTGAGGGCTGGCCAAATAGGTGGATTAAAGCACCTGCAAGCAGCTGAAGGGCCGAGGGTTCGATCCCCAGGCATGCAGTGCCGGCCCTGCCCCCGGGGCATGCTGAGAGGGCAATTGAGACTGGGTGTGGTGGTACACACCTGTAATCCCAGCTCTTGGGAGGCTGTAAACAGAATTATGAATCTGACTGTATTGGTCAGGGTTTTACTTAAGAAGAACAGATATAAGGAATAAATATTAACACAAGATATATAATCTATAAGGAATTACAAGATCAACTTACGACAGAGGGCGTCTGCACACCCCATACTGAGGAGTTCAGTCCCAAGGTCTGAAGCTCACCGCTGTGCTCCCTGCAAGTCTCTGTTCGTCAGCTAAAGGGTCTGCGATGGAAGACTGAAGAGTCTGCGACGGACGCTGATGAGTCTGCGACGGGAGGTGAAGGATCCAAGCCGGAGGCCGAAGAGTCTGCGCTGCAAGCCAGGCGATGGAGTCCAAGCCGAACGCGAAGACTGAAGCTCCTCCGACGAAGTGGAACATCAACTACTTCAGCGCCTTTATATGGTCTCTTTGTGCTGAGTCACTCTCAGGACAGAACCAACTGTGCCCCACGGCAGGACCCCCACCAGCCGGAAGCCTGCCGGGAATCATCCGGCCAAGTTGACACAATGTATCAACCACTACACTGATCTAGTAGTGAGACCCTGAACACCCCATAGACCCTTCCCTAAAAATACAGGAATAAAAAATTCTATTTAGAAGGAACTGGCAGGAAAGGGAAGGGAACATGTGGAGCTATATGGGGGTGTAACTTTTTTAAACATCTGCATTTTGAAGTCACCATGCACACCACTGGTGCAGAGAAACCCGTGTTCCTGGATTTCTCTCTGCCCTCTCTCTGACGCTTTTGGGCAGGCTGACCTCAGCAATGCCAAGAATGTCCCTACGTGGCTTTGAGGTTTCAAAACAAAATATAATGCAATGAAACAGAAAACCCTTAGGATACAGCCTGTCTCTTGAGCAACAAAGTGTGGTTGCTCAATGTGGCTTCCCACCCAGCCTTTACCTTTGAGGGTGCTCAAGGGCGAAGGCAGAAGGGAGCAGAGAGAAAGGCAATGAGCTGGACCGGTGGGACAGGGGCAGGCTGATGAAGAGAAATCTTAGCCTGCCCTAAAGCTGAGCTCAGCAGAGCTCTGGGAAGAAGAGGAGAGCAGAAAACTTTTCCCAGTGGGTTTGGAAATGTCACATGGAATGTCTCAGCCGTGCTGTGACACAGGAAGCCAGGAACAGACTTCCTTGGGGCCCAGGAGAGCAGAGTGACCCGCAACAGAGGAAATGACAGCAGAGACTGTGTGACCGGGCGGAAGCAGACGGAGACCAGGACCTTGGTAGACGCTGGCAGCTGCCCGTGCCCCTGCCTTCTTGGCATCCTTGTACCCCAGGATCTGAGAGGCAATTTTGGAAGGAAGATGGACAGAAGGTCCTCATCCAGCTCACTGAGCTTGAAGAGGAAATCCAGCTTGGCTCTACATCCAAGAATTCACATCCACTACACGGCTAAAAGAGCTTTCACCAAGCAGGGAAAATACATATGATAGAGACATGGCTTGAGCACAAGTGGTGCACAAAATTCATTAAGCAAAATGTTAACACTGCATAGAAAACACACAGAGGGACCAAACCGGAAGTTCACCAAGTGCGAAGTAGAAGTGGCCGATAATCCTGAGAAAAGGACTCATCGAAGTCGTGGTGATGCCCAGGGGAGAACTGGGGTATCGCTCAGCACCACCACTCGGTGCCGTGAGACACTGTGTGCTTGTTTGTGGATCTTCGCCGTGGCCTGAGGTCTGTCTTTGTGAGAGAGACTGCTGCGTAGATCGTGGCCTGCAGGAAGCTACGCAGGCTGCTGCGTGCTGGAGTTGATGCCCCTGAACTAATTCCCAGCCATGGACACAAGGCACGTGATCCCTGTCATGACCACTATGGGCTACAGGGCTCCCCAAAGAGCTGTCCAAACCCAATAAGGGACTCAGGGCTGGGGAGGTGGCTCAGTGGTCATGTTCTTGCCTTACATGCCCAAGACCTTGCTTGGGTTTGGTCACCAACACCACCCAAACCCAAACAGGCTTGGGCTGTAATCTTAAGACGCAGTCCCAAATGTTAAAATCCCCAAACTCCAGAAAGATCAAACTCCAAAAACTATAGCTCTGAAATTAGAATTCTAAACACTTTTTGTTTTTTGAAACAGGGTCTTGCCCTGTAATTCAGATTGGCCTTGAACTCACTGGATAGCCCTGGCTGTCCTTGAATACGTGCCAGTCCACCTGTCTCAGCCTGCCAAGTGCTGGTGTTACAGGGGGGCAGCACCACAGCTGGCCTAAAAACTCAACAGAAACAAAAAAAATCTCAGGACACAGCCTGTGGAAATGAAGACATTCATTTACATTTTGAATGCAAATTCATTTGACGAGATGACAGAACAATTTCTAGGCCACATTATATAATAATCCAAGCAATAATGATACACATATTTCTGCAAATGTGAACACTCAAGTACAGTAACAATAGTCAAGGGATACAGCAGTTATTCCAAGAAATTGTATATATAGTTTACATGTAATATGTATACATATATGTGTAATCTGAGTCCCCAAACAAAAGCAACTATTGTGTACCACAAACATACAGTAACAAAAACAGAACACTTAAAAGAGTATACATTAAAGGAGTATACAGGGAGCCAGGGAGATGGCTCAGTGGACTAAGCATTTCCCTGGCAAGCGCAAGGGTATGAGTTCAATCCCCGGTTCCGCAATAAAATTAAAAAAAAAAAAAAAAAAGTACTAAGGTAAACTCGAAATGGATTAAAGATCTAAACATTAAAACAGAAACATTAAAATCTAGAAGAGAAAGTAGGAGGAATTCTTGAATATGTAAGGGTAGGCAAAGTGTTCATGAACAAAAATCAAATCATAAGCATAATACTTGAAAGAATTAACAACTAGGAGTATACAGTTAGGGAACAAATCATATCATAAAAAGAAATAGACCAGGAAGTGAAATGTGTCAACTCCTATCACTCCGTTTGGTGACTGCGCACACCCAGCTTGATAGCGTTTCTGCGGTTATCTGAAGTGGCTGACGGACAACTTCAGCCTCTGGATGAGATTGATCAGCAAACCTGAATGGTTCACCGCCAGATAAGCAACCGCTGAAAGACTGAGATCCCGAGGAATTTTCTGCCTCAAATGCAACACCTCCGCCTACCGAGGTAGTTTTAACAGTTTTGCAGGCTAGCACGACACCCGGCAGACGGAGTCAGCTTTGTGATTGGCGTTTAGCGCAGTGGACTTGCAGAAAGGCCTTAGGCGTTCGTAAAAGTCTTGCTGCAGTCTACGCCTCTGGTGTTGGAAGTGTCCGAAGATGAAATGCGTAACATAGTGAATTTTAAAACCTGTTGCGGACTGCTGGTGGAGTTGTAGGCCTAGAATCCCAGCGCTCGGAAGCTGAGGCAGGAGGGTTGCAGCAAGTTTGAGGCCAGCTTGGGCTACATAGTCAGCCCAGGCCAACCTAACCTACCTGTCAAGGCTTGTCTCCAAAATTAATTAATTTAAGAAACCCTAGTGCTGCCAGTTTAACATAGTAGAGAAACCTAACAGTAGAAAAACTAAAAAGAAAATAAAACATATGACAAAGCCGTATTATAGGAGGAGAACACTGCAATTGCTTGGAGCTTGTTGCTAAGCGCCAACTGACTTTCATGATCATTCCATTCTGTTCCACTCCCTTCTGTTCTGCTCCGTTCCGTTCTATTCTTTTGCACTCACTTCTGTTCTTGATAGAAGGTCTTCATTCCTGTGTATCCCAGGCTGGCCTGGAACTCTCAGAGATCCTCCTGTTTCAGCCTCCTAAATTCTGCGATTATAGGCGAGCACCACCACACCCAGCAATGATATATTTTATTTTCTGTGTTTTGTTCTTTTCCTTTTAGATCGCGGCTTTTCTCAGGGAAGTGGCTACAGCTGTTGTCTATGTGGGGCAGCCCACTTTGAACTCCTTCTGTAATACAGCTCACACGGACTGAGTGCCCAAGTCCATTTCTCTGCCTTCTGGGCCCTGCTTCTGTGCTGGTTTGGGTGTGGAAATCTGCTCCCCACCATGCAGCAACTACAAGTTTGGCAGTCTAGGCCTGGGATGGAGAAGCCACACGGTATGAGCACCTCCTTGTCCAACTGTGCCCGTAATTACTCTCCCACCGGCAGGGGACTCGGCTGGCTGTGCAGGCATCGCAGCTTTAATTCATCAGCAGCTCCCGGATGCTCTCAGCTGGGAAGCGTGCCCACGGACGGTTGGCACTTTTTAAACTCAAGTTTTCCTAGCTGCCTTATTTGGATGGGCATTTTCCCCCCAGAACTGAGCTTTCTCTACCTCTTACATAGCTTCCTCCACTTACGGGAGCTGTGGATTTTAGGATTTCAACATTTTAATTTTTTTTTTTTTGAGACAGGGTCTCATCATGTACCCCAAGGTGGCCTCGAACTCGTATTGTTCTTCCTACCTCAGTCTCCCAAGTGCTTGGATGACAGGCGTGCGCCACCAGGCCTGGATGCGGTCCCTGGCTCAGAGCGCCTGGGGGCGGGGCAGGCGCAGCATGTGGTACCAGGGATCGAACCCCAGTCCCTGCTCTTCCCTAAGCAGGCGCTTAGTCCACTGAGCTGTCTTGCCAGCCCTCTTTTGCTATCTTCTGCTACCAGGAGCTGTTGCCCTCTGTCGTGTGCCACCCTGCCTTGGAGCCAGCGGATTACAGACTGAAACCTCCACAAACTATGAGCTAAATAAACTCTTTCCGTCTCTAACTTTGGGTGTGGGGAATTTTGTCTCAGCAATGAGAAAATTAACTAAGACAATGCCTAAGCAGAGCCTTAACATGTTAGTAAAGTTTTAGTGAAATAGAGCCTTTTTACTAAGCTACATCCCCAGCCCTTTTTTGCTTTGTATTTTGAGACAACGTCTTGCCAAATCGGTATTTTCCTGGGCTGGACTACAACTTGATCCTCCTGCTTCCGCTGCAGGAAGCAGGCACTGCCACAGCCAACTGTGTCTTCCCTTTTGTGCTTGCAGCCCCCGAGCCCACGAAGGGGCTTACCCATGAGCCCAGCTGAGGCAGGACTGGGGGACCCAGACCTCTGTAGAACAGTCCTTTCCTCTGGTGACAGGCCAGTCACTGAACCAAGCTGGCCTCAGAGCCTCACCCTGGAGGCACCTCTTGGATCTCTGCAGGGACACCCGTGTTCAATCAGCTCTCCTGGTTCTTCAGAAAGCCCCACATCTGGTCACATGGCCTTGACAGTCCAGCCGGAGACCTGACCAGTAGGTCTCGATTTACACATGTGTAACATGTATATTGATGTCTGCTTTCAACTTCACGACCTTCTCCCACCACCCACCACCATTTTTTTTTTTTTTTTTTTTTTTTTTTTGTCATTCCCACTTTTATTTTATTTGGAGGCAGTGTTTTGTTGAGTGGCTAAATTGCCTGGGCTGGATTTGAATTCAAACTCCTCCTGCTTCAGCCTCTTGGAGTGCTGGGATTAGCAGTGTGCATGTGCCGCCACACTTGGCTGTAGGGACCCGTTGTTCTCTTGGTGGGATCCATTGTATCTGGGGAGAAATGTTGGCGGGAATGAGGAAAAGATGGATAAGAAGGCAAGAGCTGGGTTAGGTCGTGGCCTGTCTGTCTGGTTGGTGAGACAACCCCCACATCACAGTAGGCATTTATTTATACCTTTGCAAAGCTAGTATGTGACACAAGGCTGCCTAGTGACTAATAGCTGACAGTAACCAACCAGTCAGGATGCTTATCTCGGGACTGAGGTAGCTTGACTGCTTTAGGCACTGAGGCCTAGTCCTACTTTCACACCCTTGACCAATTTCCAGCTTGTGTGGCTCCCAATAGGTGGCTTTCAGACCTCTATGCCAAGTGCTCAGTGGCCAGTAGCCACTTCGGTCCTTCCCACTACTGCAGATGCTTGGTGACTTCCTCCGTGGTGACACAGGTCTCTACCCACTCATGCCCAGCAGTGGCAGGGCTGGGGCAGGCCTGGGACTTCTCAGGGAATCCTTGGCCCCATCAAATGCTGAGGGCTGTGGGATGGGGGCCCTAGGACCTACATGCCGTGCATGCTTCCCAACTGGAGGCTGAGGTAGCAGAGGGCGGGAGGGGGTTGCGGCGAGAGGAGCTTTATGCTAGGGGGGTGAGGAGCTATTCCTTGGGGCTCTGCTCAGCCCCGCTCAGCTCTTCTTTCTGATGGTTGTTCCATGTCCTCGGGGGCTGCTGCCACCATCCTGGAGGCTGCTGGTCTTGGCCTGGGTTTCCCGGATGCCCTGGCCTCGGCTCTCCTGCTGTTCTCTCTTTTCCTTCTTTGTCCTTCCTCTCTACCCAACCCTTCTGGGTAGCCTTCACTAGGACTTCCTCTGTTGCCCTGTCTCTCCCCCATCCATACTCTCCAGGGGCAGCACTGGCTCAGGACTCTGGGATTTTCTGGCTCAGAAAGGGTTCCCAGGAAAGGCCTTGGAATGAGGTGTTGATGGAAGTGACCCAGTGAGGCGGAGTGGGTGGAATGGGCCAGTGCTGGGGGATCCTGCAGGCAGAGGTCCCCACCTGCTGGGGGACAGTCTAGGGGAGGCTGTGACTGGGGTGGAGGAGCCTTGTTTATAGCAACCCACCCTCAAGGGACATCACTCCTGGGAGACCCGGCCCAGCCCGTTGTAAAGGGTGGAGCCCTGTGACCTAATCACCTCTCACCGTGAAAAGGTGCCCCAGCCTCCCAGTGCTGCCACCCCACGGGCCAAGCTTCCAGCTCATGGGGGTTAGGGGGACCGCCTCTCACCTCAGCCACACTATGGGAGTCAGCTGGCTGTCATCAACACCCCAAATAAATCAGTTTAGTAGGACTGGAGATATAGCTCAGCAGCATAAGCACCTGCCTGGAAAGCAAAAGTTCCTGAATTTGATCCCTGATACCACAAAAAAAAAAAAAAAGGAAAAGTCTATTTGTGATGTCAGCCAGTGCCCAACAGGCACATTCTTTTTTCTTTTCTTTTCATTTTTATGTGTTTGGTACAGGGTCTCACTATGCAGCTTGACTCATAGTGATCCTCCTGTTTTCAGCCTCCCCAGCGTTGGGATTATAGGTATGTGCCACCATGCCTGGACTAGGTGGTCACCTCATCATGCCCTGGGGGCGGGACTGGCATGGTATGTGGGACCAGGGATTGAACCCTGGTCCCTGTGCTTGCCAAAGCAAGCACTTAGCCTGCTGAGCTATCTTGCTCGCCCTTCAACTGGCCCACTCTTTTGGCCTGGGTGCCCCACATCATGCTGGGAGCTGTGGCAGAGCAAAGAGGGCCCTACACTTCAAGGACCGAGCTCCACTGCCCTACAATTTTCCACTGGGCCCAAGCTCTTCAAGATCCTACTGGGTCCACCAAGCGCCCAAGTGCTAAACACTGGGCCACTTGAGGACACATCCGACCCTGTCTGCAGCACAGCCCACAGTAGGCAGCGATCAGTGGTTGCTATGGTTTTATATCACTTGGGGTGCTTGGTTAGGCAGCTAGAGCTAACCAGAGCCCCTGTGTGGCAGAGGGTTACACATTGGGCAGGAGCTAACTGGAGCCCAGCAGGCAGCACTCCCATCTAACAAAAGCTACAGAACCTGTGGGAAGCTCTCTCCCTGTCTCCACGCACCCCTCCCTGGCCCCGGTACCCATGAATAGCACCCACCCACCTGTGCATCCATTCCAGCCCCAAGTGCATGTAGCCCTTGGTTCCTCCCTCTGCCACCCAGCCCCTCTGGTTCACAGCCCCTACACTGAGTCCACACACCTCCCTGGAGCGCCGCTTGCTAGCTCCCTGCAAGGTTCGCACGTGTGCTGGAGAAGAAGCTGGATGCAGCCCTCACCATCCAAGACCTTCCTACTGAGTTATACCTGCATAATCTTTTCTATTTTATTTTTAAATTTTGAGTTAGGGTCTTACTAAAAGGCTAAAGGGCTAAACACGCCTGCAATCCCAGCAGTGGGGAGGCTGAGACAGGAGGATCGCTAGAGTCCGAACTGTGTAGTGAGATCCTATACCAGGGCTCTATCCCCTGATCCTCCCGCCTCAGCCCCCTAGAGGGCAGGGATGGCGGGTGTTCACCTCCATAGCTGGCTGCATCCACTCTTCATAATGGCATGAAGTCAGCACCCACTTAGGCTCTTCCCATTCACCGAATCACTGAGTCCCACTGTGCTCATGGAGGGGGGCGATTATGAGCTGCGGAGAGTCAGATGAGGGAACAAAGGCCTGGAGAGGTGAGACGTGGTAAGCCTAGTGCGCAGGGCAGCTTCCTCCTCCCCCTACATCCCGCCACTGCTGGCCTCTTGGCTCCATGCCAGGGTTCTCTGAGCAGGTTGAGGCTGAGTTGGGAGTCCAGGGTGGGGTGGCTGTCCCTGGGGGCAGCAGGACCGAGGGACAACTCAGATGGACATGAGCTCACTCCACCAGGGCCCCCCAGGCTTCCAGCCACAGGATGTTTTAGGGGGGACCACTAGGCCTATGTGGCAGCCCCTGGCTCTGTTGTTTTGCAGCCCTGAACAGAGCGGCCTTCCAGCTGAGGAGGCCCTGCAGATACTGCAGCTCTCTGTATTCCTTGCAGCCAGGCACTGAATGCTTTTTAGAAGGGAGAGTCACGGGTGGCTGCCACAAGCCAGAGAGGCCTCTCTCTGGTCCCTCTGCCCCCAGCCCAGCTCCCTAACTGCAGCAGTAGCTCAGCAAGGGGCGGGCAAAGTATACAGTGTGTGTTCAAATAGAAAGAATTCTTCACAGGGCTGGGGAGATAGCTCGGCAGTCTAAGTGCCTGCCTGGCAAGTGCAAGGACCCGAGTTTGATCCCCGGTATCGCATGCCATGCCGGCCCTGAAACCCTGGGTGCGCTGTACTGGCCCTAAAACACGCCTGCAATCCCAGCAGTGGGGAGGCTGAGACAGGAGGATCGCTAGAGTCCGAACTGTGTAGTGAGATCCTATACCAAATAAATAAATAAATAAATAAATAAATGATTAAAAAGAAGCCGCACAGTTGACTCTTGGAGCAGGCTATATGTCATCAACAGAGGAGTGGAAAAAAACATGTGCTGATACACCACAGTGTGCTGCCCTGCCATAAAGTAGGATCAACTTAAGTCCTTTGTAGAAAAATGGACACAGCTCTGAGCCCATAATTTGGAGTGAAATAAATCAGACATGCAAGCTAAAATGTCACATGGTCTCTCTTGCAAGATGAACCAAGCTCAAAATATAGACAAAGAGCAAAATAAGAGATAGATAATGGGAGTTGGGAGGCAGGTCTTTTTCAAAGGGTGAGGGAATCAAGAGATGAAAGAAGGGGGAGGGGATGAGAAAAGAAATTGAGACATATTTTGGATATGCACCAAGTCCACATGTGGAATGTAAGTGTCACGTATGCAACACATGTGCAAATCCAAAAAGGGGGGAGGCAGGAGGGTTGCCATGAGTTCAAGGCCAGCCTGGGCTCTGAAGTGAGTTCAAGGCCAATTCAGAATGTATGACAAGATCCTGTCCTAAAATACCAAAATGCAAAAAAGAAAAAAGAAAAAGGGAAGGGCATCAGAGGATGGGGTGGAAGAGAAAAAAGAGGGAAGGGAGAAGGGGTGAAAACAGGAATGAAGATATAGTACGCATGTGTACCAATTCCTCCCAAGAAATGTAAGATTATGTATTACAAACTCGTACAAAGAAAAAATGGAAAAAAATGAGAAGAATTTTTAAGAGAAATACAATTGGTATTATATGCTCAAAATGTGTTACAGTGTTTGTCATCGCCATTCATTCTCCCTGAAAATACTCCCCCTAGCCTCCCCCACGATCCTCCCGTCCTCCTTGCCCCTCTCTGAAGCGCTGCTGAAAGTCGTCCTTTATGAGTGTCTTTATGAGGCGGGACCAACGCTACAGTGCAGGCTCTGCCGAGTGCCACCGCACGGAAAGACCAGCTCAGGAAAGAGTTCCGCTGTGTCCTCACCTGCTTTATTCACCTGATCTGGCTCTCGTGACTTCGGGCTCTTCCCCAAGGTCAAAATCACCAAGAAGCATACATATCTTGAATCCACTCTGGACACTGAGACAGCCACACGGTATAACTAAAGACAGAAAACAGGACTCCCAGAACTGCTCAGGCAAGTGTCAGGAAGGCTAGGACATGCGTGTCTAAAGTGGGGGCTGTAGAATACTGAGGATTCCTGACAATGGGTCTTTCACTGTAAGATGTTTTTAAAAAATTTGAACAAACACTGTATTTTTCAGTCATACCTTGCTCAATATACACTTTTCCCTGTGAAACCTGAGATGGCGCTACACCACCTAGAGGTGGGGCAGGTGCTGCTCCCCCATGGCCCTCCCCTCCCTACCACAGCACAGATTTCCCCGAGTGTCCCCTGGATCTCTGGGTGACCTTGGGGAAACCACTTGACCTTGCTTTATTGGAACATCTTCTGAAGGCAGCTGTGGGGTCCAAAGAGGGGGCAAGGGAAAGCTCAACGTGGGGCGGCACAGATGAAGGGCAGGAGGGACAGTGCTTTGGCCTGGAACTGCTCACCTGCTGGGGCAGTGTGGACCTCCTTCCAACCCTAAAGCTGGAAGAGTGAGTGGAGGGGCTCTTCGAAGACTCTCTGGCTGCTGGCTCAGAGCAGCAGGGCTGTTGTGAGAAAGGCTAGGCCCAGGGCAGGAAGGTGGGAAGGGCGGAGCATCTTTTAGCATCTGGCTCACCCACCCAGCCCAGGCTCTGGTCCTGACCCCAGCTCCAGCCCTGTCCGGCACGGCTGGACTGTTGCTCGGAGCCCCAGCTGACCTGCCCGCTAGTTGTTCTGAGGGAGCCTTGTTTGCTGAGGTTCTAGGCCTGCCTGGCGCCAGCCAGGCCTAATCTGTCAGCCCCTCCTCAGGGCTGTCCCCATGAGCCATTGCTCCAACAAAGGGCCAGTGTCCCTGCAAGGGCTGGTGCTGCCCAGCAGGACAGCAGCCAGGCCTGCCAGGGGGTTCTGAGACCTCAGCACAGCGGCTGGGCCCTGGCCAGGCCAAGGACACCGCTGGCCACTCTCTGTCAGGTTGGAGCCACTGTCCCTAGAAAGGGGTCAGAGTGAGCGGTGAGGGCCCAGGGCACATTTGCCAAGATGTTGGCTGGCAGGGCCAGCCAAATAGCTCAGCGGATTAAAGTGCCTTCAAGCAGGTGCAGGGGCCCGGTGTTCGATCCCCAGGCCTGCCATGCTGGCCCTGCCCCTGGGGCGCACTGAGATGGCAATTGAGAATGGGCGTGGTGGCGCACGCCTGTAATCCCAGCACTTGGGAGGCTGTAAACAGGCGGATCACTATGAGTCTGATCTACTAGTGAGACCCTGATCACTCTGTAGACCCTTCCCTAAAATACAAAAAAGAAAAAAAAAAAAAAGATGCTGGCTGGTGGCCAGATGGGGACTGCCCAGGAGGGATGAAGGGTCTCTGCTCTCCCCGCTCCTGGCTGAGCCCTGCTGAAAGATCCAACATGACCTGAGATGCAGCAGTGAGGAGCCGGGTCCACTTCATTTTCAAGGCAGGAAGGAGCACTGCTGAGCACTTCAGGACAGTCATAAAGCACGGGTATCTAAAAGCAGGGAGATGAGAGTTGTCCTTTCTACTTGCTGCTCAGATCTATGAGGATGAGATTCTCTACAGATAAAGGAAAGAATGTCATGGAACAGAGACAAATAAACAAGTTTCTGAGAGTAACAAGAGCTGTAGACTTCTGCACAACATGGTGATGGAGATTTGTGGAGGATTTTGTGCACATTGCATTTTCATTTTCGTATCATAATCTCTATGAGGGTCTAACTCCTTTATATGAGACTGAGTTCCTGTTGTCACTCAGCAGTGGTGGTGGTGGCCATGAGAAGCAGGTAGAAGGATGGATGGATGGATGGATGGGTGGATGGGTGGATGGATGGATGGATGGATGGATGGATGGATGGATGGATGGGTGGATGGATGGGTGGGTGGGTGGATGGATGGATGGATGGAAGGATGGATGGATGGATGGTAGAAGGATGGATGGGTGATGTAAAGATGGTGGGAGAGGATACAGGGGTGAGTGTTTGACTGGCTGGTTAAATAGAGATATTGATGTTGCCTGGATCAGGCTAGGTGAATAAACAACTCCAACACCAGACAGAGAAAACTGAACCTGGAATGACCCTGACCAACACAGAACCTTGGTTTCTCAAAGATTCCTTACTGAGGAGGCACAAAACATTAAAGTTAAAGGAATAATGGGGTAACTTCCACTAATAACACTAGTAACTTCTGTTTGTCTAAAGACATCATTTGCCCCAGGCACAGTGGCACGCTCTTCTAATACTATAACTAGAGGCTGAAGCAGGAAAACCACCTTGAGTTTGATGTCAGCCTGAGCTGACGACATAGTGAGTTCAAGGCCAGCCTAACCACATTGTGAGATGGTATCTCAAACAAACAAACAAACAAACAAACATCATTTAAAAATGGAATTGGCAAGTAAAGTCATGGAATGGGAGAAAATATTTTCATCGCATACAACTAACCAAAGCTCATTATCTAGGGCACTTAAAAGAACTCCCAGGGGCTGGTGAGATGGCTCAGTGGTCTAAAGCACCTACTTAGAACAAGCTTAGCAAAGCACAGGGACCGCGGTTCAATCCCCCAGCACCA
>NW_004524581.1:18252338-18285010 GCF_000260255.1 Octodon degus | reverse complement strand
ACACACACACACACACACACACACACACACACGTGCCAGTATCCACATGATTCACAAGCATGTGAGAAGGCAGATAGTGTATCTTGGCATTAGAGAAAGCAAATCAAAGCCCCACCAAGCTACCACTACGAACCTACTAGCAGAGCCAAGTTAAAAAGTGTGTCTCATACCTGGAACTTTTCTACACTGCAGTGGGAATACACATAGGCGCCATCACTTAGGAAAACTGTATAGCCGCTATCCAGTAAAGAGAAACATATGCCTACTAATGGCCCAGAATTTCCAGCCCTAGGCATCCATCCAAGAGAAATGAACATTGTGTCCACACAAATACTTTAGTGAACGTTCATCAGAGTTCCAAATAGGAAACAACCCAAATGCCCATCAACAGTAGAATACGTCGTGCTACTTGATGCAGCAGAATACTATGCAGCCAAGAAGTGAGGCAAGCTGCTGGTACTGTACAGAATACTCACAGCGTGAGACTGGCCAGAAGGAGAACAGCCTGGGAGTATAACTGTATGACTTTGGGTGTAGGAGGTACCAGGGTAGGGACGGCTAATCTGCCACGAGAGAGGTCAGAACAGGGGCTCCTTTGGGGAAGGGGTATCTGGAAGAGAGAACAGGGAATCTTCTAGAGTCCTGGGAATGTCCCCCACCTTGATCTGGGTGAAATGTATCAGATTTGGCACTGATGACCTGTACACTGCTATGTTCAGGTTAAACCTCAAGAAAACTTTTTTTTGGTTGTTTTTTGAGACAGTCTCATTGTAGCTCATGTTGAGTTTGAACTCACTGTGCAGCCCAGACTTCCCTGAGCTCACAGGGTTCCTACTGCTTCAGTGTCGCAAATGCTGGGACTATAGGTGTGCGTCATTGTGCCCAGCTAGAAGCAGACACCGGGGCTTCATTCTGTAAGGTTTTGGTGAGCTGTATGGAAGCTGGGGGAGGCCCAAGCCTGAGAGAGGTCACCTCAGCCCTTCAGAGTCACGTGGTGCTTAAACTTGGCATCAGACATCTCAGAGGAGCTGTTGAGAAAGGCTGGGGTGTTGTTGAGGCAGAGGGGGGTGTGGATCCCAAGGAAAGGCAGTCAGGAGAGTCCATGGGATGGATGGATCACAGCAGGGACACATCCAGGACTTTCCTGCCTGCGGTGCCCCAGGCTACACACTCACCCCTGAAGCACTCCAGTCAGAGTGGGCTGGCTAGGCATCTGTGCCTATTCAGGGGGCCTGGTCCTAATGTCACCAGGCCTCTTGCTTTCCCCCACTGCTATCCTAGCTGCTGTCCAGGCTTCCCAATGGGAAAGAGAAGCGAGAAGCAACTCCCCTATCTGCACTGCCCCCCGCCTCTTCTCTGTAAGATAGAGGGCAGAGCTGCCAGCCAAGTGGGTCTTCTGTAGGCCTGGAGGTTCCTTGGGCACCCATGAAGGGTCTAGGGGCTCCCCGCCCCTGCCTTCTCAGCAGCAAGCACACCAGGAAACCCAGAGGGCCCAGGGTGCTGAAGTCACAGGGTTGTTCCCCCATGAGTCAGGAAGTGTCACAAGATGCTGGCACAGGTGACAGGCTATGAGGCCACCTGGTCAGAAGTGGGCAGCCAGGATCTGACCCAGCTCAGGCAGGAAGCTCCCAGATGCAGCAGAACTGGGCTTAGGGTTATCCCAGGTGCCAGGGAGCGACCTGTAAACCACTGTCACCCACCCCCTCCTGCCAGTCACACAGCTCCTGCTACCCTCTGCAACCCTGGGAACTCCTCTATCCCTTCGTCCCCGCTCTGGGTCCTGGCTGCAGGCCTAGAGACAACAGGAGGAGCTTTTCCACTTTATCCAAGTACAACTGACATCTGGTTCATGACCAGATCATAAGGGTAGAGTTTAAAGGGTTTTGACAAATGCCCGTCTGCTGAAGCCAGCACCTTCATTGAGGCATAGATATTGCCACCTAGGGAGCTTCCCTGAGCCCCTTTCTGATGGCCCAGGTCACATCACTTCTGTGCTGGCTTCCACTTCCACCCAACCCACACTGATGAGTGTCCCAGGTCCTGAGTCTCACGTACACAGACATGTCAGGCTAATTGTACAGCACACACCCCTTTAGGTCTTGCTTCTATCACTCGCCATAACATTTCCCACCTGTCCATCTTCTATGACTTTTATTGTGTGTCTCCCCATTTTATGAATTTCTATTTTGATTATCCATTCTACTGGTTGATACCAGCTGATTGAGATGCTGCTCTTATAACTTCGATTGATTGATTGATTGATTGATTGATAGAAAGTCTTGGTATGTAGTCCAGGATGGCCTTCAACTCATGGCAATCCTCCCGTTTCAGTCCTCCAAGTGCTTGGACTACAGGCACACACACCATGCCCAGCTCTCTGACTTCTTGTAGACAAGAGTTGGTGTGGACAGAATGGATTTCTCTTGGATAAATAGCTACAAGTTGAATATCTGGGATGTATGAGATGGATGTTTATCTTTATAAGAAGCAGTCAACCTTTTCCCAATTGCTTGCCCCACTGTAAATTTCCACAAGTAGCATAGGAGTTTCTACTCACCCTACGTTATGATTTAAATCTAAACTGTCGCCCCCAAAGTCTCACATTTAGAGACGTGGCGTATGGAAGGTGATTGGGTCACTTGGATGCCTTGCGCGTTGGTGAATCAACCCCTTGGTGAGTTCATGGCTGAATGTTTTCTTAGGAGGTGGGGCTGGGCTGCCAGAGGTGAGTCCCTGTGGTGAGGCCTGAAAGCATGCTCTTGTCCCCGGCTTCTCCACTCTCTCTGCTCCCTGTCTGACAGGAGTTGAACAGCTTTCTTCTACCGGGCCTTTCCATCAGGCCATTTCTGCCTGAGAGCCCACCTACCGTAGACTCTAACACTGTGAGCTAAAAGAACTCTCTCCTTTTAGTTCCCGATGCTATTTCTGTTCCAGTGGCGGACAATTGGCACTATACTCCACATCTGTGCCTTCATTTAGTTGGGTCATCTTTGTTATTGTAGCTATGAGAGAATCCTTTCTTTCCTCCATTCTTTCTTTTCTTTTTTTCTCTCTTTCTTTCTCTCTCTCTTTCTTTCTTTCTTTCTTTCTTTCTTTCTTTCTTTCTTTCTTTCTTTCTTTCTTCTTCCTTTCTTCCTTCCTTCCTTCCTTCCCCCTTTTTTCCTTCTTCTTTGTTTCTTTCCCTTATTTTAGTGATGTGAGGCCTCAAGAATGCTGGGTTAGTTGCTTACCGCTGAGTATGCTGCCAAGTCTTAAAGGGTATTTTTAAAAACCATACCTAAACAACCCAAATGTCCACCAACAGGCAAAGGGACAAGGGTCAAATAAAACATGATGCATTCACACGGAGGAATATGATGAAGCAACAGGAATGAAGCTCTGACACACACTAGGGCACAGAAGGACCTTGACAATATGACCTTCGGTGAATGAGGCCCACCGTAAAGATCACAGGCTACATGACTCCGCTTATATGAAATGTTCAGAATTAGCCAGCCTGTAGGGTTTGCCTAAGGCTGGGGGAACTCCGGGCTGGAGTATAAAATCCTATGGATGTGGATTTCTTTTCAGGACAATGAGAATATTCTAAAATTGTGAATATGCTAAAAGCCACTGGGCCAGACACTTGCATGGTCCCTGAATTGTGTCTGAATAGAGCTATCAAACAGACCAAACCCACCACACCTAATCGGTAGCTACCCTTGTCTCTCCACGCAGCATTCCAGCCTCAGGTTCCCAACATCATGTCCCTTGTCTCCACACACGGGGTCACTCTGCTGTCTCCAGATGTGCTGTGTCTGTGCCACCATGCCTCTGGGCACTGGCATATCTGCTCCTCCTCCCTGGACACAGTCCCATCTTATGCCTGTGGTCCAGCTCACCTGCCAACCTTCCCTTCTCCTCTTTTGTTCGTGCACCCACTCATTCCATGTGCAATTACTAGATGCCGGTTGCATACCAGGTTCTATGTTAGGTAAGGGAGAAGCAGCAACCACCTAGGAGGCTAAGTCCCTGCAGCAGCTGATGTGTCCTTGTGAGGGTGGTCTTGGGCTCCAGGTCCTGCCCTACAGCCTCCTCTATACCCTCAAGGAACTTCTGAGGCTCTGCTGGCTCAACTCCAATTCCTCTGGATTTGCACGAGCCAGCAGTGGGTTGGGACTCCACAGGGAAAGGAGCCCCACCCCCACCCCCGGTCTCCCAGACCGCGGGACTTGGCTCCCCCCGCACTGCCCTTTTGCAGTTTCGGTCTCATCTGCTTGCTTGCCTCCTCTGTTCAGCAAGGGGGAACTGGGGAGAGATCAGAGGGCATGGTGTCCACTGCCCAGAGGAGACAATGAGGCCCTGGGAAGAGAACACTGGATTGCATGTGGCCACAGAGCTGCAGGATCTGGGCCCCGTGAGAGGGTGGCTTCTCCCGTTTCCTGCTCCTTGCAGCTCCTTGTGGGCTGACCATCTCTGAATGATGAGGATTGGTGTTCCCACACCAGGAAGCTATCCCGGGCTTAGCTGGGATCCTGGCCACAGGCTGGCCCTGTGGGTTGTGGTGCTACCTAGGTATCTGTCACTCAGGCTGACATGGCAGGTGTCAGGACTTACGAGGAGCCGCAGAAAGTCCCCTGGGCCTCCTCCCCGCCTTCGGCCCACTCAGTAAGTCACTGACACCTGAGCATGATGTCATCTTCTGGCTCTGTCTGCTAGCAGGTATGCAGGTGACGAGGGAGCCATGAAGCCACGAGACAGGCACCTGCATGGACACCTCCTTAGGGGTGTGATGAATGCTAATGTCATGATACTCTGCCACACCCTGTCACATACCTAGCTCCTCCTCCTCCTCCTCCTCATCTTCCTCCTCCTCCTTAGTTTCCACTACAGTAGAGTTGGTGCTGAGCTTCAGTTGAGCGCTGCAGGGTCTGGGGCCCTAGGACCTGAAACCCAGGTCTTTTTGGCTCATTTGTCTTTGACTCTTTGGTATCGGATCCAGGGCTGGTGGCATCGTGTCACTGGCCCAGTTTTCCTCTATGGGGGAGGGGAGAGGAGGGAGACTCGATGACACTGACCGTTTCTGGTACTTCTCCCTCCTCCTGGGGAGGCACCAGGATCTGAGCCCCACCCTGAACCATGGGACAGGTGCCTCTTTCAACCCCTTGTCCTCTCAGACAAGAGGCATGAGGATGTCTTACTCTGTTTTCATCTGCTTGACACAGCGGGCCGAGGCCACCCAGCTCGGAGGCCACAGAAAGAAGAAGCAGCCGCCTGTCTGGATCCTGAAGGAAATCCAAATAATCTCTGGAGACCGCCCAGCTTCCCTGAATGGTTACTTGTGTTTAATTGATGAGGCTATACTTACGGTTTCCCCCACTTCTCAGTCCACAGATCCCTCAAATCCTTTTCTCAAGGGGGTGCATTTGGGGCCTGTCCTCTTGTCTCTGTGCCCTTGGCTGTGTTGTGAAGAAATTTCCCTCTGCCAGAACTCCTCATTCCTGTGACTGGTGCCCTTCATGGCAGGAGATATCGGCCCGGCACAGGGAGCGGCTCTTCTTGGCCTCTAGCTCCAGTCCCTGCCCCATCCAGGTGCCTTGCTGTGTGTATGGCCCTGTCATAGGCCTGGAGGTTCAGGGGGCAATGTCTCAGAAACCCTGGGGTTGGGCATTGTGTCCATGGATAGCCCTAGACTGCTGTCCTAGCAGGCAGGAAGGGATGGCTTTCTGGGCTCTTGAGCCCCCCTTGAGCTTGGGTGTCTGCTCAGACAGGTCCTTCCTGGGAAACAGGGTAGGACGAGACCACATACACTCTGCCTGTCCCCTCAGAAGCCCACAGGGACACTTTGGCTGCCAGGGCTGCATATGAACTTTGAGCATTCCCGTGGCTGGTAGCCGCTGGGATGCAGCTGCGCAGTTCTCCTGCAAGGGATCCAGCAGCCCCAGCCAAGGGCAGCCTCACTCACAGGTGACTTCACCTGTGCATCTGGTGACAAGATCCAGCCGGGACAGAGCAGCGGGGGCTCCGTGCGTATCTCCTTCTTCCTACAGGGTCTGTCCGTGGGGTCTCGCCGTGGCGTCTGTCCACAGGGCAGCTTGTCAGAGCTGCATGCACACGATGTGGCTAAGTGACCAGATCCATAGGAAACTTGCTTCTTCCTCCATTTGACATGACTTTGCGCCCTTTCCCGACTGTGACATTGACTCACTGAGCTGCCAAAGCTCCCGCTCCTTCAAGCTCGGGAATGCACGGCAATTCTCATCCATGAACCTGACAAGGACAAAGCGAGGGAAGGACACTCAGCACCCTGGCCACACGGCTGCACTTAATCCTGCACTGCTCCTTGACAGCACACACACACACACACACACACACACACACACACTCACGTGCACGCACACTCCTCTGTCAGCATTCTTCTCTTCTTCACAGCACTACGACTCCCTGCACAAGCTATCTTTCTCTTTCCCCATCTCCTGCTTTACACATCAGTGCATCCAGGTATCTGAGCCCTTACCGTAAGCTGAAGGTCTGAAAATATTTTCTTCAGGGATCAGATAGCCAACATCTAATGCTTCAAAGGCCAAGAGGTAGAATTGAAAGTAGGATATTGGCATTTATATAATAGGTTTTAAAAAATGTAATCACAACTTTAAAAATATTAGTGCAGTTGGGCATGGTGGTGCACACAAGCAATCCCAGCACTTCGGGGTCTGAGGCAGGAGATTGCCTCAGTTTTTTTTTTAAATGTATTTAGTACAGGCTCTATAGGGTCTCACTACACAGATCGGACTCATAGTGACCCCCCATTTTCAGACTCCCAAACACTGGGATTACTGGCATGCACCACCACACCCAGTCTCAATTGCCTTCTCAGCATGCCCCAGGGGCCAGGTCAGCAAGGCAGGCCTGGAATCAAACCTCAGTCCCTGTGTCTGCCTAAGCAGGTGTTTTAATCCACTGAGCTGTCTGGCTGGCCCTTGATAGCCCCAGTTTGAGGCCAGTGTGGGTTACAGAGTGAGTTCAAGGCCAGCCTGAACTATATAGCAAGACCCAGAAGCAGGTGTCTATGGGGATGGGGAGCAGTTTTGGTTGTGACTTCAACTTGACCAATTAGATGCCCCCTCTGTCCCGCATCCTTGGGATCTTCTGAGCAATGACCTGGGTGCAGGAACCCAGCTCCACCTGGCCAAGACGCTGGATTCCCACGGCCCTCAGCCCTGGCATAGTTGCTATGGCCCCAAGACCTAAGACCCTTCTTACTTTGGTCCTAAAGTCTTCAAATCCTCCTCTGGATCCCAAGGATCTCACTACTCCTCCCTACTTGGTGTGGATGACCCCCTCCTCTGGGAGGTGGTGGCCAGCAATGTCACTGCCCAAGTCCAAATCTCTCTCATGGCTTTTTTATGGATCAGCCATCTCCATCACTGCAACAATGACCCCTTGGGCTTAGGCCCCCTGAACAGTAAGAAGCCACAGTGGTCAGACTGTCCCTTCACAGGATTGAGTGGTGCCAACAGAAAGCCAAGTCAAATTTATGTCAAAGAAAGGGGCCTCTCTGGCTCATGTGGCTGGGAAATCCTAGGACCGGGGTCTCCGGGATACCTGACTCAGTTATCGTTCTCTATTATTCTGGGCATGATCCCCTCATGGCTTCCTACTGTGGTTCCCTCTCCACATGGCCTGAGACAAGACAGCTGCCTACCACCAAGCTTACACTCACCCAGTCCTGGAGTAGAGAATCCCATGGAAAGATTCTGATTGGTCCACCTGGATAAATGAATCACAGCTTGGGCCAATCACAAAGTTCTGAAAGGCAGGCTGTATTGACTTTTGTGGGAAGATGTGTCAGGAGGCGACTGTGGGAGATTGTGACTGCCTACCTCAACATTTCATTCTTCCCTCTCTATTCGTGAATGCTTCTTTGTAGGGTGGCACTGAGCTTCTTCTTCCCCATCAAGGGGTCGAATGTACTCACCGTGCTTGTGAGCCTGAGCTGGCCTTGCGGAGCGAAAGCTAAGCAGTGCCACACCAGCGTGAGACTGAAGAAGCTTTGTACACTTCTTCCTCCCCTCTCAGAACCTGCCCCCGCATCTGAACAAGTGCAGGCTGGCCTCTTGGGTGATGAGAAACATATGACCCCATCATGCCAGCCAACTGGAGCCAACTGCTGGACACGCGGGCGAAGCTGTCCTGAGCCAATTTGCTGACTTCAGAGAGATAAGATTAGATGAAGCTAGATCAGGTCAGCAGGCTTGTAGTCACATGAAATAAATGGTGATTTGGGACCTTTACTAATAAGATGCAGCTATTTGTTTCACAGCTAAACCTGACTGATACGTTGGCTCCGGGTTCATCCAGTCTGTGGGAGCTAACACCACTCTGCCTTCTAGTCCACAAGGAGTGCCCCAAGGGGAAGGCACAGACACACTGGGTTAACCAGAGCCCTTCTCTAGAATCCTCTCATTTCTAAGCAGGTAGCCAGATTATGAGGTTTGGCCACAAAACACGGTGGATGTTTATATTTTATTTATTTGTTTGTTTGTTTATATTTCTTTTTTGGGAAAGGGCCTCACTCTGTGGTCCAGGCTAGCCTTGGACTCACTATATAGTCTCGACGGGTCTCAAACTTGAGGCAATTCTTTTGCCTCAGTTTCCCGAGTGCTGGGATTACAGGTGTGCACCACCATGCCTGGCAATGTCCAAAGGTCTATTATAGTAGGAGACATCCTGGGTAAATCTCCCTTAAACCCTCTCCCTTGCTTTGAACACTCTTCTCCCATCATTCTTACACCCCTTTGAAGCAGCTCCGGAAGTTCTCTTTTGTGTGAACATCCTTACTTGTGCTGTCATGGCTACCTCCATGGCTCCGATCCATTGAGAACATTCTCTGTTGCGGTCATTTGGACTTGGGGAAAGAGCCAGAAGCCGCGTGGTGCCAGGCTGGATGAGCAGGGTGGGCGCGGAGGCACTGTGATGTCTTTACAAGCCTGCCTTGTGGTTGGCTGGCCTTCAGCAGCAGCTTTGGCTCTATTTTCAACAAACACCATAAAGACAAAAAGAAAGAGCACTTACAGAGGGATTAATAGCAATGTGTCTTTTACTGTAATACAGTAAAATTATTAAAATTTAAAATTATTAAATCATTAAATTATTAAAATGTATTAAATTTTTAAAAAATTTAATCATAATCATGTGCTTTATATTTTGACCTGCCCTTGTCCATTTTGGGGGGGGCTTTGCCCTCTTTATGAGCCCTTTTTTGCTACCTCGGTAGGAAGTAATAGTACTTTAAGGAATACAATGTAGACCTACCTATAAGCCTACTCCTGATGGGATAGGATGTTCCTCTGTGCCCATCAGGCAGCCAAGTACGGGGGAGTTCCTGCAATGTGTCTGCTACTGCAGGCAGGCCCAGCCCCTGGAGCAGGGAGAGCCAGAAAGAGGAGCAGAGTGAGTCCCCAAGGGAAGCTGGTCTTGTTCCTAGAAAGAGACAGGCGCTGGGAGGCAGGACCCTGCATGTGTCCTGGGAAGTCGGGTGCTACCTTGAACGTCAGGCTTCAAAACCAGCCCGAAGAGAAAGCCTGAGGAGCTGCCAAGGGCAGAGCCTGCGGGTCTCTGTCACTTCCTGCTGTGCCCTGATAGAGTTGGTCTCTTGTGCTCGGAGGGGAGATACGAGGTCCTGTGTGGCAGGCAGTGGTCCTAGGAGACAGGCCTCCTGAGCCCACTAAAGCAAGACCCTATCTTTGACTGGCGTAGAGTCCCATTGTGACAGATGTCCTCTTAGCTAAAAGCTAGAAATCTCCTTTTGTTCTAAGAGCAGGGAGCAGAAGACTGAACTTTTGATATCAGAAAATTCATTTTAAGGAAAAGAGAAATTATGTAGTCTGGAGGGGAGAGAATAAATCAAAGACAAAATAGAGCTGCTATCTGGCCCCTCAAGAGCAGAGGAGGCAGCCAGGCTTCAAACCCAATGTCCCATAGTTCCGGGGCCACAGGGAAAATGCTTGGCAGAGAGGTAAGGAGATGCTCACTGGCCAGCTGGTCCCCTCTCATGTGACCACCCCAGTCCAACGGGCTGAGGTCAAGTCTAGGGGACTTGCTCCTGGTGAGAGTATGGCTGCCCTTGAGCAGAGGCAGGTGGGGGTGCTTGGGTGCTCACCAAAGCCCCATGGGGCATCCCCAGAGGGCGAGCAGCCCTGTCTGTAGCCATGTGAACAGGGGAGTGTGTGAGGGAGGCTGGAAAGAAGGGGCTGCTCAGGAAGAGGAAATGCACAAGAGGGGACCAGTCTTGGCTCTGGGCAGGGACAGTCTCTCCAGGGCAGAAATGGTGGTTAGGCTTTGTCTTCTGTAGTCTCACAGGGCCAAGTTTGCATCTCGGTTCTGCCACCTATGCCATCTGGGGATCCTGAGTCAGAAATCAGGGGCTGGAGGCAAACAAGGGGCGTTTGTGCATATTTTTATTTCTTTGCTTATAGTCTTTCTAAAATCTTTCTTTCTTTCTTTCATATTTGGTACAGGGTCTCGCTACGCAGCTCAGACTCATAGTGATTCTACTCTTTTCAGCCTCCACAGCACTGAGATTATAGATGTGCGCCACCACACCCAGTGGCTCAGCGTGCCCAGGGGTGGGGCCAGGGCTGGGGCTGGCACAGCATGTGGTGTGGGGGATCTAACCCCCATCCTATGGTGGCCTAAGCAGGCACTTAGTCCACTGAGCTAACTCGTCGGCTTCTTTCTTCCTGCCTTTCTTTGTTTCTTTCTTTCATTTGTTCTTTCTTTCAACAGGATCTCACTATAGAGTTCAGGCTTGCCTTGACACACAGCAATCCTCCTACATCAGTTACTGCAGTTCTGGGATTACAAGTGTGCACCAATACACCTGGCTTAAATCTGCATTTCTAAGCCCTCTTAGAAAATTGGAGGACTGAGCAGCAGCTGGGGCTTCAGCCTCCCCTGTTAACAAATGCCTACAGATGCAGATGGGTCACCAGCATCAGGGTTCTGTGTCACCACCAGTGCCCGAGTTGTCTACCATCTCTACCTTCCCAAGTACCAACCAGATCCTGGTATCCTTCAGTATCAGCTTTCACTTCTACTTTATCATAGTAGAAATAATTTTTTGTATCTGTGTGTAGTGAACTGAATAATTTCTCACAATAATGTTTGTATCCTCATCCTTGGAGTTTGCTAATTTGCCATAACACAACACTACTTAACAGGCCTTAAAGTGGAAAGATTATCCTGGGGCCTAATGTAATCACAGGGTCCTTCAGGTGGCAGAGGGAGAAAGAAAAATCCATGTCAGTAATGGGATAGGAGAAAGACTCCACAAGCCACAACCAACTCTGAAGACGAAAGGAGTCATGAGCCAGGGAAGAGAAGCCAAGACCAGAGAACAATAGTCTCCGAGAGCTCCAGAAAGGAACAACACGGCACTTCTGACCTGTCTTATTTACTTTCTCATTGCTGGGACAGAATAGCCAACACTACAAGTTAAAAGGAGCAAGGGCCTATTTTAGCCCACAATTTGTAGAGGTTTCAGTCCATAGTTGGCTGGCTCTAAGGCAGGACAGCATGGCAGGGAAGAAACAGTCCATAGCAGAGCAGGCAGGAAGCAGGAAGGCTTTCTCCTTCATTCCCTTTTTATTCTATCCAGGTTGAAAGCCTATTGGCTGGTACCCTCCACCACTTGAGTGGGTCTGTTCTCTTGAGGGAATCTGTCACCCACATCCAGAACTATGTGACACTAAGAAGTGGCTAATCCAGTCTTACACATCTGTGATCCCGTACCACACCCCAATGAGCCAGCCACCCCTAAAAGCCCACTTCTGATCCCACTGGGGTTTTGGGAGGGACATCTAGATATAAACCATAATATTACCTCTTGAATTCAAGCCCAGTCAGATTTGTTTTGAACTTCTGGACTTAAAAAGTGTAAGATAGTAAGTAGGTCTTAGTTTTTGCTTGAGACAGGGTCTTGCTATGTACCATACTCCAGGCTGATCTTGAAATCACTACACTACCACCTCAGCCTTCCAGAGCCTGATATTTTAGCCACGTGCTACCTCCCCCTTCCCTTTGTCTTGTTTTAAACCATGGGTTTTGTAGCCATTGTTTATGATAGTGCTCAAAAACTAGTACATCTTGTCTCTTACCAAAATGAAAAGTCAATCAAAAAGGTGAGGTTTTGTGGGACATATGTAAAATCCTATACTTTAAGGAACAGGAAGAACACTCCTATTCTTGTGTACTTAATTTATCCGCACAGATATGTGACACCTGGCCTATTCACCAGCTGCCTTTTCCTATCTGGTACTCTAGGGATTTGGGTTTGGATATCCTTTTTCAGTAACGCATTGTCAGCTCTCTTGCATCCTTGCGTCCTGTACCTGTGGATCCAACCAATTGTGGATTGACAACATTTGAAAAAAATTGTGTCAATCATAAACATATAGCCGGTCAAATAGCTCAGTATATTAAAGCAACTGCAAGCAGGCACAGGGGCCGGGGGTTCGATCCCCAGGCCTGTCATGCTGGCCTTGGCCCTGGGGCAAGCTGGAAACTGGGCATGGTGGCATGTACCTATAATCCCAGCTCTTGGGAGGCTGTAAACAGGTGGATCACTATGAGTCCAATCTAGTAGTGAGACCCTGAACACTGTGTAGACCCTTCTCTAAAATGAAAAAAAAAAAAAAAAGAAAACCCACAGAATCATAAACATGTAGAGATTGTTGTCATTATTCCTTAGACAATATAACACCTATTTGTGTCTTATTTGCATGGCATTTGGCATTATAATTAATCTAGAGGTGACGTGAGGTGCATGGGAGGATGTGTGTGGGTTATATGCAAACATAGCATCCTACCTGAGGGACGTGAACATCCCTCAGAGAGGGCTCTGTGCTCACCTGTGATGGGAGCCCTGGAAAAACTCCCTGAGTGACCCATGGTGACCATGTCTCACATTTCTGTTCCTCCCTTTTGTCCTCCCTAAGGCCTTGTAGCCTTGTTTTGATAAAGAAAAAATCAGCTAGTAAAGCAAGTAATACAACACCTCGCATGCTCATGAAGTGGCATTAGGGTTAGCAATGAGGTTGGATGGGTCAGAATAGGCTTGGTAGGAAAGAATCACCTCTTGTTTCTTTGACATACCTTTAATAAGATTCCTTTTTACTGGATCTACATTTCCATTTTAGACCAGAGGAAGGCTCGGGACCACAGGTCACTCAGGGATCCAGGCTGACAAAGTTCCACTATTCTTTGACTGTCCTTTTCTTGGCCACTGTGGCAAGGGAAGAGCACTTGGGAAAGCCTCAAAATGGTGATGAAAGAGTTGGCTTAGAAGTGACATGCTTTCTTTAGGCTCACAGCCCCATTTTCTGGAACAATTTACATGGGATCACCTGGGAAAGATGGAGAGGGGGCATAATATTCCCAAAGTTCATGGAAGGTGAGGAGATCCGTATATGAAGGAGTGGCAGAAGTTGCTTGCCTTGGTCTGTTTTGTATTTCTATGACAAATTATTGGAGACTAGGTATTTTATAAAGAAAAAATGTTATTGAGCTCACTCAGTTTTCGAGGACACAAGTCCATGATCAGGCTGCCCTATCTGGTTGGCCTTAGTGAAGTTGTAACTGCATCATAAGAAGGAGAGGGAAGGGGGAAGGGAAAGAAAAAGAGGGGAGGAGGGGCAGGAGGGAGGGAGAGAGGATGGTAAGAGAAACAGAAGGCTTTTTCTCACTCTAATAATTCACCTCACACTCGGGGGTGAGACCAGCAGTTATTCCTTCATGAAGGCAATCATTCCCCAGCCACCTCCCACTGGGCCCCACCTCTTGAAGGTCCTACCACTCTTTGATATTGTTCCACTGCAGACCAAGAACCCAGCTCGTGGTCCTTTGGAACACAAACCCTATCCTAACCATAGCGTCTTGTTATAGCTTGTACCCACCCCAGGGCCTCATGTGCCCCAGGTGGGCTTCTGGGGGTGACTGGATTATGGGGGCATGATACTCATCAGTGGATTAGTCCACAGATGACTTAAAAGATAAATGTGATTTTGAGAGGTGGAGCCTGGTGGGAGGAGGTGGTCATTGGGGGCGTGGCCTGAGGGATCTAGTGCCCTCCTCCTCCCTTGATCCATCTTTGCTCCCTGCCGCCATGCCACGAGCTGTTCTCCTCTGCTGTTCTCTCTGCAACGGCCAGCTGGACTATGGCCTGAGCTAGCTTACTGGCTGAGTCAGCCAACTATGGACCAAAATCTCTGCAAACTGTGAGACAGAATAAACCTTTCCTCCTTTAGCTTGTGAGTGTTGGGTATTTTGTCCCAGCAATGAGAAAGTAATTCATCTCTGCTACAATGGATCTGAAGAGAGTAAGAACGTGGCCGAGAGACAAGAAGCTGTGAAGTGGTGCCAATGAGAACTGCAGGTGGACCTGGGTTATAGTAGTTGTTTTAGAAATGGAGTGAAGATAGCTGGTGAAAGAGATATTAGGGAATTATCAAAACTTCCCATTGAAGTTATAGGAGAGGTTGAGATGTTCAGGAAGAGACCATGAACAGAGGAAAGGCTTGAGGGCTGACATTCAGAGACTGCAAGAAAGAGGCTGCTGGTCTTGAGCAGAGCACTCTAGAGGAAGACAGAGCCTGCTGTGAGGACCTTGGGAAACTGATCTATTGAGGGACAGCTAGTCAGAAGCAGCCTGTAAGAGTGAGCAGAGCTGGGGAAGGAGGGGAAAGAAGAGAAGAATGTTAGGATCTCAGGGTGAGACTCCTTTTGGCTGGGTAACAGAACAAGGGCTTGGGGGCATGGGTTAGACCATGGTATAGCCTTCCCAAGGTGAGGGAGCTGGCCCTTTATACTCTGGACTAGCCAGCCATTACTTATGGGCCACTTGAAGGGTACAATTCCACAGAGGGCTTGTGTTACCTCAGGGCAGTTCTCTAGAGCAGGGGGCATTCTGAGTTCTCAACAGTCAACACAACAGCTGGGGACAGATGTGGCAGCCCAGTCAGAAGTGTTGTGACAGACACACAGAGTTGCTGCTCCTTTTAGCTAAGTTAGGTTGACTCACCTGCCTGTCCAAGGGCACTGACTTAGGGAGTCCAGGGTACCTCGAAGGACAGCAGCTGTCTCTTTTCTCTTCACATGTGTCTCCTCCATGTGGCATCTCTAGGAGGCCATTCTACCCTTCCAAGGTTGGCATCCTCTAGGTGGGGTGATATATAGTAGGACCAGTGAATCTGACAGTCAGGTACCCACTGCCACTGCACCCCTGCTGTGACTCATCTCTTGGTCCGTAGTAGTGCTGTGTGAGAGAGCACAGCAGTGAATTCCTCACTCAGAGAACCTCAGCACAAGGCTCCCCTGGAAGCGCAGGGCTGGCTGTCCCACACCCAGAATATGCATGCATTCTGGCCAGGGGGACTCCGTCTTCTCATGATAGAGAAGACCTGTACAATAAACATGTTGCCAAATAGCTAGTTTGTCTCTGTCTGGGGTACTATTTTATCAGAGGCTCTGTTTTGGTGTCTGTTGGTGACAGTTCCCCATTCAACAACAGCAGTAGCTAGATCAGCCTTGATGGCTTTTGAGGTCATGTTTAGGTTTGTCACTGTTGCTGTGATACTGTGCTCATGAGCCTATATTGTACAAGCCCTTGATGGAGGAGAGGGCAAGGTCAGAGACTGGCTGACATTGATGGCCAGCGCCTCTGGCCTCTTTCCTAACAGATGGCTCTCCTCCCCTGAGGAGGGGTAGACTCCTCCTCGAGGTGGGTGTTAAGATGGGATGGGTGGATCTTCCCAAGTTCTCCCTGCTCCTGTAGGACCATACAACTCCTTCCCAGGTCTCCTCATCTCACAGTCCAGACTTGCTCTCTGCAGGCCTCTGACCGCTCATCAAGCCATTCATGACCACCCACAAGTCCATCCTCATCGTAGGCACTGCTCTTGCCGTGTGAATGACCAGGTGCACTGCGCAAAACCTGACCCGCTGCAGGGACTTCTCCGTGGCAGGCTAGGATGCAGGTATGGCCCACTTTGGGCTGGCACCCATCCACCACGTCAACCCATCTGGGAACCAAGCTCAGGAATTTCTCTTCTGTGTCACCAGGCCGTGGTAAACCCTCCTCCATGTGGCCACAGTTGCATGCCAAGGACGAGGTATTATTGGGATAGTCCCAGGTCCAACACTAGGCACCTCCTTCTCCCCACCGCTAGGGGCGTGATTTGGTAGAGCAGACCAGACTTGACAGAGAATTCAGCTTTTTCTGAGTTCTGGCACTTTGGCAATAAAGCCTGTCTGCTAGTCTGCACTCTGCCTGCCCTCACTGCTTCTTGCCAAGTGATTTCTTCTCATTCTCACACTTCATTGTAAACTGTCAGCTAAGAAACGTGCAACTACAGTTCCCTTTCTTCGGTGCATCACTGACCCTGACCAATAGCCACCCACTTCCACAGTGTTCATACCTAGTTATTTTCTCCCCATCCTCTGAAATGCCAAAGACTTGACCCAGTCCAGGTCTCCACAGTTGGTACAATGCCATCCCGTGCTAGGCACTGGCAATCTCTACTGGCTGTGTCTCCACTTCCACCTGGGCAGGAGTCTAGCTAAGATCCTTTCCTTGGGGCCTGCACCCACCTCACCCTTGCCCACTCTTGGCACCTCTGTCATGGGTCTCCTCCCTAGGATCAGAGACTGACACTGGGACTATAATTTAGGATCAGTAAGATTGAGAACATCCCTTTGATGATTGAGAGAGATACAGGCAGAAATGAAGATTGCATTACTTACACATCCTGGGGGTCAGGCCTGGAGGCCACTCCCACCCCCCACTCCCTACCCCTGCAGAGGACAGGAACAGCATGAGGAGCCTGTGCAAAGGCCTGGCTGGTGACACTTTTGTTGGGTCCACAGTGTTATCCAAATAGGTTTCCATGAAAAGTTCTGGTTATCAGGCTAAAACAGTTACACATGGCTCCAGAAGGTCACCCCGTGATTGAAAGGTGGCAGGTCTGCACAGTCCCCCTGGGCCGTGGGCTCATCAGGCCAGGCAGGAGTCTGTACATAGCTGTCCCTTGGTGTGGTCACCAGGAGGTTGCTGTATGCAGCAGAGACCAGGATTGGACCCCAAGGAACAGAGAGGAGGTGCAGATCTGGAAACCCTTAGGCAGGATGTTAGGGCTTACACCCAGGTATCTCCCCAAAGCCCTGTGGGCTGTGGAAATGATGGGGTGTTAGAACTGGCTTATACTTGGGAGGTGGTGCCTGCTGGAGGCGGGTCACTGTCACGGGCAGGCTTTCTCTCCTTCCCTGTGTCCTCCTTTTGCTCTCTTCTTGCTGGCTGCCATGGTGTGAGCAGTGTTTTCTCCACCATTCCCCTTCTGCTGTGATACTCTGCCTTGGAGCTGATCATGGAACCAGAGTAAACCTCTCCTCTTAATTTGGCGGTGTCAGGTATTAATTCCCAAAGGCCAGAACATGGCCAAGACAGGTGATGAGTGACAAGAAAGTGACCAAGGCAATGAGCCGCTTTGGGGGTGAGATAGTTAAACTTAACATAGATGCTGCAATATGGAGTGGCGATTGTTTACTGCACTGGCACACAGAGGGCCATGAGGCACGGAAGGGGTGGGACTCGGGAGGGACAGAAGGAGGGCAGGGAAGGGGACAGCCAAGCAGGGATAGGCTTAGGGCCAGGGTCACCAGTAGTACCCAGGGAGGAGTGGGGCCATCATCCTGTTATTCTTAGTGTAGCACAGAGAGCTGTCACCTCCCAGGCAAGAGGTCCCAGTCCGCTGTTGGCAGTCCATGCTATAGCAGTAGAGATAAAGGGCCTTCTTGGGACTTCCCAGGGCTTCACAGATGCCTGGTCACTTTGGAACCTGAGAAGACAGAAGGTGCCCAAGATAATTCAAGAATGGGGAGAGGATGGTGTTGTGGAATCCCACGAAGCAAGGCCAACAGCCATGTGAGCCCTCGAGGTCCGGGCTCCAGAAACTGCACGAATGATAGCAGCCCAGAGGCCACGGGTGGGATGAGGGGCGGGGCGCAGGGCGTGCGCTGCAGACAGAGCAGGGATGGAGGGAGTGACAGGAGCCTCGGCTTGACTCGCCAGAGGAGGCTGTGCAGAGCAGAGGACCCAGGCAGCTGGGGTGGAGAGAGCCTGGGTGAGCCTTGCAAGGCTAGGGCCAAGGCCCCAGACTGGGGAGGGAGGAAAGGTACAGGGGGGGGGGAGAGCTGCTGCTCAAGTCTCTCTAGGGAGACAAGGAGGTGGCCTCGGTGAGGCAAGATGGAGGAGGAGTTGATGTGGTGGGGGTGTGGGAGGCGTGTGGTCAGTGGGCCTTGTGTAGGCTGGGGATTGTGTTGAGAGAAAGGTGGGTGTGGACGGATTTGAGGCTGGCCCAGAGCCTGAGGAAATGGGCCACAGGGAGGGAGGACACTGAGTTGTTGGGGTCTTGAGGGCTTGGAGATCCTGTGTGTTTTGGTGCCCCCTATGGGGCTGAATGACTTCCCCTGTAGGACCCTGCAGCCCAGAGGTGGGCTGGGTGGAGTGACTCTTGCATGTGACCCTGTGTGTGTGGGGGGGGGGACAAGCTCCAACATCCCTCTGCAGGCCAGACTCCTCTGGACTTCTCAGTGGACATTTGTCATCCAGCCACTGTAGGAGGATCTGTAGGAGGGACCCTTTCAGAGTCAGATGAGCCACTCTGGGTGGTCTCTGTGAAGCCGTGGGGTCACCACAATCCTGGATCAGGTTGTGTCTGTCCCTGGTTTCAGGGCGTCAGGTTCATACCCCAGGAAGGTTTATTTGGATCCACGGTTGGGGAAGGTCCTCCTTCCCTGGCCCTACCATGTGCACTTCCTACCTCGAAGGCAATTTCGTCAAACTGTTTTTAGCCACAACCCACAAGTAAGAACTTGTATCATGACTGTCTTGTAGTGCACCCTTGGAGTTACTCCACGAGTCCTTGTTTTTTCTCTGTACAAGCCTGAGATTTTCTTTTCTATTTCCATGTGTCATCGAGCACGGCACCCCCACCCCCATCCCCACCGGTTTCACAGCTCCTTGTAGTCACTGCTCTAAGGCAATGGAAAGTGGGGCTTGCCTATCCGGGACTCTAGACTCCATGCTAACCACCCCTTCTCTGTGTGACTCTGGCAGAGGGTGGTACCCTAGGCTGTAGTGACCAGGATTCCTTTTGTAGCATAAATCCTTTTCTCACCTTCCATCTCGAACCCCAAAGAGACATGCTGGCCCCCTGAGCATAGGGGATGTCCTGGTGTCCCTACAGGTCATCCCACTGCTTCTGCCCAGAGCCCTCCAGAGTCCTGGGATGCAGGAGGTAGAACACAGACATGTAAACAAGCAGCTGTGGGACCCCCATGTCACAACACCAAGAGGCCAATACAGGACCCCCAGGCATACACAAACCCCAAAACACATGACCTTGCCCAGCCTTACTTGCATTGTAGTTTTCCCACTTGCATGGGCCTTAGACATCATGAGAGTTCCTCTAAAACTTTGATCACCCTTTCCTCTCCCCAGACATGTGGGCCAAGCGTCAGGTATCCTGTTGGACCATGAGTTCTGTCAACCCCTAACTGTGGATTCTCCCATAATCCCAGGACCTTAAGAAACCCAGGGTGGCTTGTCCGGGAGTCCTGAGCTCTTCTCCCTAGCTCTCTTGCACTCCTGTAGAGGGGGCTGTCACCTCTTGGCTTGACTAAATCTCACTTTAGTTGGTGCTTTGGAGTATCCTGCTCAGGCCTATGTTCAGGATACCAAGAAGTTGGGAACAACTCTTCCCTCTCCTATCACATAGCAACACTGGTGGGTGTATTTGGGGTGCCTGCCCAGCACCTGCCAAGAGGGATCGCCCCAGGGAGGGCAGCTGTGTACTCTTCACTTGTGGCCGAGGTGCCCGAATGGGCCTGCAGTCTTCCCTCCTGGATGCTTCCGACAGCTCCCAGTTGTCAGTAGCCCCAGTTGTCTGTCCGCTCTTTAATCCATGAAGGAGTAGAGAGACAGGCCACCATCCACTACCCTTAACCACCCCAGCACCACAGGAAGACCTGGCTCTGTGTGGGCTCCAAATCCAGCCTGCTCTTTTTGTCCCCCTGGAGATAGCGTCCCTCTAGGAGGCGAGAACATGGGACCCTGGACACCACCTATCCCAGGGCCCAGGGCCTCCTGCAGGACAAGCACCTTCCACCTCCATTCCTCCATGCGTGCACCATGACGGGACCGGGGTGGCGGTTTAAAAACAAAAGCAGAAAACACCCAGACCTTCACAGCCACAAAAATCGCTAATTCACCAAAACCTTCATTTTTGTCCATTTATTTAGAAAAAAAAAAATTAACATGGGCAAATGAGATACCTCAGTGTTACAACAGAGAATAGAAATGTCTAGCAGTAGTCAAATAATTTGATCTTTAAATACAAAATAACCACATGAACACCTAATATACAGGTTTCATCTGAATACATATTTATTAGATAAATATTAGAGGTTGTCACATCTAACTACATACAGCTTTGCAAGACTAGAAATCACAATTAGTTTTTCTGAGCGGCTGAAAGTATGAAATGACCTCTCTGCATTGTACACGTGATGTACAGAGACGGTGACGGTTCTGCGGGAGTCACTCCAGGCTCCACTGGTGGGCGTGTAGATGTGGGTACGAGTGAATCACCTGTGATCATGATATAAAAAATTATACAAAGGATGAATTTGGTTACAATCGCCTTCTGAAATCCCCATTTCTTTTCATTATATCCATAGCACCCTAAAAATACACAGGTGGCAGGACTAGATACGCTGAAGCTAAATAGTACATGGAGGTAAAATAAAAACAGAACAGAACTGCCTTTCCACACAGGTCAGAGTATATTACACGAGTGAGACGGAGGTGGAGAGCTCACAAACTAACAAACAGGATCTAGTTTTTTCACGTTAAGATGGAGTTCCAAGCCATTTTTTTTTGTTTTGTTTTGCTTTGTAAAATAAAAACAATACACATTCCAAAAGAAATGAATGCATCAGTTGACAGGCCTATTTTTCATTTACATATGTACACACGTCCCTTGAGTTGCTGCTGCTCACCTGCCCTGTCTGGACGGGTCAGGCCCGAGGCCCACCGGCAGCAGACCTGTAGCTCTCTGGGGGTTAGGGCATCCGTCAGAGAGAAAGGATTAGAAGTTTCTTAAAAAATAAAATGGCTACAGGGAACATGATAAAGCTTCAAACCAAGGAGATGGGGGTGATTGCCTGTTCCGGGCCCTTTCTGCCTGCCCGCTGGCTCCCGTCCATCTTGTGGAGTGGCGGCAGAATCGTGCCACGGGTGGGTGGATGCTTGTCATGGGAAGGTGTCTTGCTGAGGCCCCATTTTTGCTGAGGTTACTTATGGCTGCAAGTTGTCATCTGAGAACATCAGGGAGGGATCTTTCTAGAGCTTGGGCCTGCTTCTGCCCACGCGGCTGCCTTGACCTGCACCCGAGCCCGAGGTGGCTGCCTGTCCCTTACACCCTGGCTGAGCACCTGTCACTCCGGTTCCCAGAGCCAGGGCTGCAGGCACTACGGGTCAGAGCTGGTCGGGAGGGAAGCTCTGTAATGAGCTTGCTGGTGGAGGCTTGCTTGCGGAGGGACCCCGGAAAACCAGGCAGAGGCACCCACCCAGAGACCGCAGCAAGGTGCCTGGAGCCGGGGCTGCTGGGAGCAGCTAGAACCTCTGCACTAGAAAGCTGAGGCCAGGCCTGGACACAGGATCTGGGGGCACTGTGACAAGCCCCAGCAGGAACCCCAAGTCTTTCTGGGGTGAAGTCTCATGGCGGGAAGCAGGAGTTGCTCAAAAAGGCATCTGTCATTTTGTCTACAGCTGAACATTCCAGATGGTCAGAAACAGAATATGGCCACCTGCTGGGCCACAGGCACAGGACAGGGACAGCCACAAGCTACCTGGAGATGTCCCCACAGCTGACCTGGGGATGGCTCTCAGCAGGGGGTTGCCTAGTTTTCCAACTTCCCACAAAGCCACTCATTCTGTTTGTCCCTCATCTGTACAAATAGCCCTGGTTGCTTTTTTGTTTTTTTAAAAAAGGACTCGGTTTTTGTTGTTGAGTCAAGGTATTTTAAAAACACCAGCAAATGCTATAACCAGGTCATGAAAATGTTGAATATTATCAAAGACAATACTAAAATATTCACAAAGATATTTACAAAAGCGATTCTTAAAATAAGTGATTTGCATACTGAACAACACACTGTCTGAAAAAACCTTGAGGACAATAACGACAGCGGGAGACAAAGGAAGAGAAGGGGTGGGGGGGGGATGACAGCTTTCCTTCCGAAAACCTTGTGCCGTTTGATACAGTGACTTCGTGTCCACAGCTGAGGCCACCTTTCTGGTTCGAGCCACAGAAGAGTGCTGGGGACCACCCACCACAGAGGGACCCGGGAGGGTGATGGTGATAGCGGATAGCAGGGCAGAACGCCCTGGGCGGCAGCAGCAGGAAAGGGCGCAAAGAATTTACAGATGGGACCTGAGTGACCGGATAACCCAGCATCACCACAGGCTGTGAGGCTTAGGGGACATAGACCAGCACCCTGGGGACCCCAAAGCGGGGGGAGTTAAGCAGTGAAGGAAGACCAGAGAGAGGTGCTCTTGTGGAGCGAGCTCAGCGGGGGAGGCTGGTGCCATGGGGACACCACAAGTGGCCACAGAGACACTCTGGAGTATACAGCAATGAGTGGATGGCGGACACGGAGGCTGGACTGATGCGGGTGCCGAGATCCTCCTGCCCCGAGGCTGCATGTCCTGCGCTGGGCCTGCCTCTGCTGCACTGCAGCTGCCCGGCGGACAGAGGACAGAGGGGAGTGGGTGTCCCGTGGAACAGTCTTGCAGAGGCGGGTGGGTGGCGGCGGGGAACAACACACGGAGGGAAACGTTTGTTTGCTTGCCATCCAAGGGTTACTTTCCTGTCCTTCCGAGCTGTCAACCGAAGTCTGAACTGAACAGCGAGTGGCTTGGGGCAAAGTTGTGAGTGGCAGGCTCTGAGGTGACACTGGCTGGTGACATCCCCCACGGTCTCCAGGCCAGGGCACAATTATTCTGGCTGGATGCCCACACACACTCACTCTGCCCCCCAAGGTGGGGTCCTCCTCTGATTCCCCCAAGGCAGATCCCCCTGTTGCACTGTCTTGGCTCCAGGGGCCCCGTCTCCTCTTTCCCACCAGTCCCCAAGCAGGAATAGCAGCCCCTCCCTCAGATACAGAACCTTGTCCTCTCCTCTCTGCCTTGAGGGAGCATTCACAGGGCATCTCTTGGTTAGAGGTTGGAGGTCAGAGCCCCGGCCCTTGGCCCCAGAGATTTCTTCCTTCCTGGGGGTTTGTGCTTTTCTGTGGAGGGCAGCCGTTTATCACTGTAGCAACTATCACTGCTCCTTGGAGGCTGGGGTCCTGTGGTCTCGGGGAGCTCTCTCTCAGCTCCAGTCACTTGAAGAGGGCTCCAGGCCAGGAAGCAGGGAGTGAATGGGCTATAGTTTAGAAAATGGAAGAACCTTGGGGGCACCAAAAGGTCGACTGCCTGTCGCCAGGCTGCGCCCCTCTGTGGGTCGTCTTCAGGACCTGCTCTGGCCATAGCCTTGGCCCAGGGCGTTCAGGGGGGCACTGGCTGTGGCCCCACACAGCCTTCCCCAGCCACCCCAGCCTATGGTCCCAGCGAGGGGTGGCCTGTGGCGCGGGCTCCTGGGGTGCAAGAGTGAGGGGAAGACAGGGCAGGAGGCAGAGTAGGGGGATGTCCCCGCTGGGGGCCTTCAGTTGTTCTCAAAGAGAGATAGGAGGTCGTCATTGCTATTGCTTGGAAGGTCAGGGGGGTCCAGGTAGGAGAGGAGCTCATCAGGATTGGTGAGTTCTGGCAGGAGCTGCAAAAGAGGAAGTTGGGGTCCTCATGAGGGGTTGCTGGACACAAGGGTCCCACAGCCTCTGCCCTTCTCTGACAACTGTCGCATGGGGCCCTGGCCCACCCTGCCTTTTGGGGGCAAGACGCACGCTCACTTCAAGCCCTGAACAGAGGAGACTTTAGCCCACTAGTGCAGAAACAAAGCAGAGGGGTGTCTATTTATTTCATTCTAGAGACTGGACTCAGGGCCTTTGCACTGAGCTATATACCCCAGCTGTCTAAAATTCTGAGACAGCCTTGGGCTAAACTACTCAGGCTAGGCCCCAACTTGCAGTCTTCCTGCCTCAGTCTCCCAGAGGGCTGGGATTTCAGGTGTACCACCACACTTGACTCAGAGTGTCCCTCTGGCCCCTCAGACCTGCCATGAGCAGCTGTGGGTCACCCAGTAGAGGCCAGAGGGCGTCCTGTGGGTGCATGAGGACTGGGTTGTGGGGGGGCCGGCGGGACCCCTCAGAGGTCACCCAGAGCTCACTGGTGAGCCTGTGGTTGGCCCACTGTCCTCTACCCTTTTCTGTGACTTGGAGTCTATGTTCACAGAGGGAGGGGCCTCATGAAACTAAAGAGCCTCGCGCTGGCCTGGCGGGGGCCAAGTGGACACACAGATGCCCACCAAAATGGCTGTCACTTTCCATCAAGCATTTTGACAGAGGAAGGCCAGGAGGGGAGGGACAGGAGTGGCAGAGCCCAGCCCGTAGGGGTGTCCTGTCCCCTCCCAGCCAGCCCTGTCCAGCTGCCCCCCGGCCCCAACCATTCATTCCATGTCCCCCACCTTCCAGACCAGGTTAGTCTGGAGGAAGGAGACTCCCAAGGCTCGGCTGCTCCAACCCAGGCGGTGAACTGAAGGCAATCCCACCGCCTCCCCCTCCTGTCTCCCACGCAGGGGCTGCTTTGGGGGAGCGATGGAGCAAGCGGAAGCAGGGAATGGACAACACGTGGACAAAACACTGCAGACAGACACGACTGGCAAGACAGTGGGCCCCGTCTTGCCCAATGCTGCTCTGGTTGAGGGCCGGAGAGGGGCAGACACAGAGGCAGCAAGCTCAACATGGGGCGGGGTGAGGACAGGGCTGGGAAAGAGGAGAGGAACCCTCCGGGCTACCTTTAGAGCACCAGAGGACCCTGCGGGGCTGGGTGGATGGGTCAGGGCTAGGGCCAGGACTGTGGCCTGGGGGCAGGGCCCTCAGGGACTCCCCACATGGGGCTTCCTGGTGCTGGAGCCAGGGGAGGCTGGCTGGGGCCCACCCTCACCCACCCGGCTTTCCCACCGGGGCGTCCTGCCCTCAGCACCCCCCCTTCTCTCGGGCAGGTCCTGGTGTCAGGCCTGGCCCCAGGCCAAGGCACACGGTGTGACCCCAACTTACATCCAGCGAAGGCTCCGGCATGTCGGATGCTCCCTGCGCTCCGGCCTGACCCTCTAAGGCTGAGGAGGGGTTAAAGGTCAGGTCGCTGTGTGGATGGTTGCTGGGAGCGGCCTGTGGCGGCTGCCGGGGAGGCTGGGAAGGAGGAGGAGGAGGAGGAGCCCCACTGTGATGTAATGGAGGCCCTGACTGGCTGCTGGGGTGTGGTACGTGCAAACCTTGTTGTATGGAGGGATGGGGCTGGTCAGAACTGCCAGCGTGGGGCATCTGGAGGAGGAGAGAGCAGGAGAGAAGAGAGGTGAGGTGACAAGGCACAGCGACGGGTGCCTGGAGAAAATGAAACCCAACAAACCAAGGGGATCTCGAACCCCAAAACAAAGCCGCCCCTGTAGCCGAGCGGTAGCTCTCGCTTGTTTTCAAGACATGATCTCACGATGAGTTTAGGCTGGTCTGGAATTGACTGCAGGCCAGGCTCCAGGCTGGGATGATAGGCCTGCGCCACCACACCTGGGTGATTTTTTTTTTCCAGAAAGTCTGTCTTCCCCCAAACTGCTGCCGATCAGGGAAGACCAAGAGGGAGGTGGAAAACAGGCCACTCAGAGCTAGAAGGGCTCAGGAGTGGGCGCTTCTGAGGCCCTTTGCTCTCCACCTCAACACCATCACAACAAACAACAGCGAGGCAGCATGGAGAAGCCGGATGGGCGTGTTCAGAGCTTGGTGAGGCGGCGGGCGCTGCTAGCAGGGCAGTGCGGGCCCCCGAGGGCCAGGGCGGCATAGAGCAGACGCAGACACACAGCACAGGGCAGGCATGCAGCTCGAGACTGGCACTGTGCCCCAAGTGGTCCTGGGCTGGGCACCAAGACCACACACCCTGGCCGGTTGCTCAGGAGGGCACTTGACTAATGTCCAGAAGGGGCAGGCAGGACCTGGGTGACCAGGCAACCTCAGCACACAGTGGTCCTTCCTCCTGGCACACACAGGGGGTGCCCTGGTGGGGCTGGTGGTGTCCTGTTCCTGTAGTAAACCAACTAGAGTCTGCAGCCGCGGGCAGGCCTTTAAGTGGGGGCATACAGCTACCCTCTCACATTTGGCTGCTGCTGTCCCCAGCGGGCTCTCCCTGGGGTGCAGGTGATATTCTCACACCCTCAATCACTCAGCAGCCAGACAGGGCTCCAGTCCCAAGTGCCTGCGGCCAGGCTTCTGGTCCCCTCATCCCTGCCCCACAGTCTGGCTGCACAGAACACATTTCTGAGCTCCTCCTTTGTGCATTCTCCAGGCCCCAACAGCCATGTCACCCCAGCTCCTCTTTTCTGCTACAAGCAGCACCCCAGGCTACCTCTGTAGGCTGGCCTCTGCCCACAGCCCTGTTGGCTCCTTCTTGGGTGCAGGGCTGCACTCTAATGGGACAGCAGGCAGGCAGTGCAGTGTGCTTCCAGCCCAGACCTCAATAACTGGGGGTGGGGGCGCATACAACTACAAGGCTAGGAACAGGGAGGGAGGTGGGGAAGAGGCCTGGGAAAGAGGCAAGGCTACCCAGCTGCCAGCTCTCGCTAACACCTGTTGGCATTCTTCCCTGCCCTGCAGAGGACTGTGCCTAGCTCGGGCCAGAGGTTACCTGGCCTTAGGACACAACCCTGGTATGGCTTGGAGGGGGCCAGTCCAGGTGTGCTGGCGACCCCTCCCAGCTGCATGCCTGACTGACCGTCGCGCCCCACCTGGCATGGCCGTACTTCTTGGTCTGGCTACCTTCTAGTGGGAGTAAGGCGGGGAGCACCAACCCACAGGCCCAGCCCCCTGCACACAGCTTGGGCAGTGGTGCCAAAAGAAGGCGGGAACAAGCCTGTCTAGGAAGTAGAAGCGGAGGACCCTGCCACTGCCACCTTCTTCCAAGGTTAGGGCCCCTGAGGGCTTGGGACATGGATTTATGCACATGTGTGTTTCCTGGGTGTGCTATGCCGAGGTCCCACGGAGCAGGGCTGCTGAAGGAGAAGCCTAGTCCCAGCAGGTGAGAGCCCTCACAGGGCACAGTTAGTGTCTGCTGCCTGAAAGGTCAAGGCCCCGTCCTTTCCTGCCGCATGACAGGTGTGAAGGCTGGTGTGATTCTTCCCACCCAGGCCCCTGGACCCACTGCCAGGCCCTGGGGAGAACCTGGCCCCTCTCTCTAGCTGGCATGGTCTTCAACAACTGCTCTTGCCCCAGAGGTGAGACCAGTGACTGTGCTCTAACAAGGAATTTCAGCTCTTGGGCCTCAGTTTCCCCAAAACTCAAATTGTTCTCTCCCTACCCAGACCCCTCCAGAAGTGTTGTCTGTGAGCACAAGGCCTCTGTCCTACCCTGCTCATACCTGGCATAAATGAACCAGGGCACAGCTCAGAAAACACTGGATAAACAGGAAGCATTCAACCTGTGCTAATAGGGACTTGGGAAGTCAGCCAGCTCCAGTCACAGGTGTGAGGGCCACCCTGGGGTGAGATAAAGTCCTATGTGGCATGGCTGGGATCCTGTGCATCAGTGCGAGTGTGAGTGAGGGAGAGAGATGGCAGTGTCATAGAGTGCTGGTGTGCCTGTGTGCATGTCATGCGCATGTGTGGAGGAGCCCGTGCTCCCTCCAACACTGGAGAACCCGAAACACTAAATAAAACAGCGAAGTTCATAGATGCTCATGGGCCACACTGGACCTCTGCTGCCCTTCTGAGCCCCAGACCCCGTTCTTAGGTTTTCCCCTTTACCAGGGAGGGAGCAGGGCTTCCACATCAGCAGGGTCCTGAGGGGAGAGGCCCTCTGCCCCCACAAGCCCCAGATGGGATCTGGGGGGCAGAGAGGAAAAGTCAGGAAAGGGGAGGAGGTGGTACTCACAGTTTCCTGCATGGGGTGGCTGAGGGGCTTCTCGAGGGCGGCCATGGTGCTAGGCATGTCTGGGGGGTGGGAGAGCTGGGGGGGCCCGTGCATGAAGTCATTCATGGACGTCCCACCGGGGTTCCCATGGGGGAAGTCGAAGTTGCCATGGCCCTGGTAGTTGTTGCCTGGGGAGGAACAGATGGGGACAAGGGTTACCCGGGGGGAGGTGGCCACCCTCAGGAAACAGGGCACAAGGTCACAGCCAGGTCCTTTCTCATGTATAGGATCAGCACATGGTGGCCTCTGCCTGGGTGCCAGGGGATCCAGGCCAGCTCCCTCAAGGCACTGGACAGCGGCTGCCGGGCTCGCTGCCTAAGGACATGTGTCCTAACGGGGACTCAGGCCCACAGTTTTTGGCTAAGTTCACAGAGAAAGCGGCACCAGGACAGAAGGACCCGCACAGAGGATAGCCGTCCAGCCTCTCTAGTTCCTACCTACATCACATGGCAATGACAAGACATGGGGTCAGTGTGCTGGGATGCTGAGGCCCAGGCATGCAGTGGGACCCCAGCAAGGTGCGCCATGTCACTGGGCTGCTCATTAAATAGAAGCCCCGGGGGTGGGAGATATAAGAATGGCGACGTAAGAACGGGGTCCCGGTGGGAGGTGCTGCCCTTGGTGTCAGGTGGGTGACTTTCTGGGAAGCAAGCGGAATGAGAAGTGAAGCTTGCTTTGACCAGCAGGGGGTTCTGGAAAGAGTCAAGATGGTGTGACCTGGGTGGCCAAGGCTGGGACCCCTGGTGTCAGACTCAGGTTCTGGCAGGGTGGGAGAGGTGGAGGGACGGGGTGACAACAGATGTCACAGCAAGACACAGGTGGTCTGGAGGGGTGGGGGCTATCTCAGCTAGCAGAGCAGCTTGAAGCTCGCGGAATGGGCTGCTGTTGTCACCCCAAGGCTAGAGGCTCAAGGACCGCTTTGGTGGGGAGTTGTCACCTTCATCTCTCCATCCCTCTCACCTTTTTTCACGCCAGCACTGGGGAGTGAATACAGGGCCCTTGCAATCTGACCTACACAGGCCCTCGCCCTTTTCAAAAATTAAAAAATAATGCGGAGGGGTCTTTCATTGGTGACTTTGCTGATGGGAACCTTAAGGAATACTATGCAAAGGTAGGAGGCCACCATCTCAGAATCACTCAGCAAGGAAGCCCTGTGCGCGGCCTCTGTCTCCCTCCAGGACCCACCTTGGCTGCCGTAGTCATTGGAGTTGGTGCCCCCAGGGGGAGGTGGGAGTGGGTAGGGCGATGGGCCTGGGCCCAGGGCGGCGATCATCTCCATGACGTTGGGCATGGTCATCTGGCTAGGGCTCATGGTCTTGAAGCGCTTGGAGGGGATGCCATCAGGGTCATCCTTGATGTGCAGGTCTGACTTGATAGGCACCGGCCGCCAGCTGCACGTGGGGTCGATGGTGACCTCTTCAAACTCAGAGCTGAGGAAGAACAAGGGCAGGGCTGAGGTTCCTGGGTGCTGGCCTTGCAGAGAGGTTCATGCCAGGCCCCTGGCCTGTGCCACACCATGCCCAGTGTAGAGCCCTGCAGTTGGGAAGGCCCAGGAGCCTCTCTGGGCACTGTTGGTGTCCTGCCTGCTGGGTCCTGGTCCTTCTGGAAAGCCCACTGCTCTCAGACCCAGAAGCCCCGAGGTATAGCATTAGGCAGTGGGGTGTGGGCAGAGTGTGCAGCCCGGCCAGGAAGTAGTCAGGGCTTCTGCGTTCTTCCTGCTCCCCTCCAACGTAGCAGGGGCCTTACTTACTGTTGGATGGCGTTCAGGATCCCCCACATGTACTGATCCACCTCTAGGCCCTCGAGCAGAGCAGTTTTACTGGAAGAGAGGGGGTTGGGGCTTAGCTCCTGGACATGAAGAGGTGGGGGTCCAGCCCACCCTCCTGCCTGTGCCCAGGACAGCCTGCCCTGCTGCTGCTGGCAGCCACATGATGGGGCTCCCGGAACCTCAGTCCCCTTGGCAAGGTACTCAGCTTTGTTTTCATTTCAGGGGAGGCAGAGGCCAAAGTGGAGGCCCAGAGGAAGGCCAGGTGGCGACACTCACTTGCACACAGGACACCTCCAGGTCCCTCTCTCGCAGTTCAGCTGCAAGTATGACTCCAGGTCAAAGCACTACAGAGGCCAGAGACAGACAGACAGACAGACAGACAGACAGACAGACAGACAGACGGGTGAGATCAGGACTGTCAGAAATTGCCTCGCCACACCTGTGGCGAGGGGGTTGAGATCTAAAGTTGCTCCCAAGCTCCACAAAATCCTGGGCAGGACTTCTGGGAGGAGACTGCATCTCAGGGGCTGACAGCTGACTTGTGTTGGGGGAGAGGGTCTGGTCAGAAAAGCCAGGTCCCAGGCTGGGAGTGGAGGTGGCCCTGAAGCGTCTACGGTGTTTCTCTCTCTCTCCAGCTCCCTCCTCTCTTCTCTGTCAGTTACCCAGCAGCCATGGTGTGAGCTTTTCCTGCACTATGCGCCCTGTTGTGCTACTTCTGTGTGTAAGCCTGCTCAGCGCGGACCCAAACTTCTGAGACCTGAGTTCACGTAAACCTCTCCTCCTTGGTAGATGTCAGGTACCGCATTCCAGAGATGAGAACATAACCCAGACAAAGGGCTATCCCACCCCTCCGCTGCTCATGCGGGAGCCAGAGTCCCAGCGTCCCTCAAGCCACTGTCTGTGTCTACCCCCCCCCCCGCACCTGACCCTGTGCCCAACTGCCTCTTGCTGTTTTGCCCCATAATGGCCTCTCTCACTGAGCCCAGTGGCAGCATGGACTCTAGCCACCCTCTTGCCCAGCCCAGACACCAAGGACAATCTGGTCAAGCTCATCCACCTGTGCCAGATACAGGGACCTCACTGCCCATCATCTATAGAGCATTCTTTCCCAGCAGGAGAGGCCCTGGAGCTACCAAGGTGGGACTGGCAATGACATTGAGGGCCACCCTGTGTGCTCACTATAGCGTCTGCAGGAATGGCTTCTTGTATCCCCTTTCTGGAAGACCTTCCCGAGCAGCCCCCCACAATGAATCTCTCCCACTTGGGTTATGCCCATCTTTCTGAGGTCTGTCATAGACTTTGGGGACTGTGACAGCCACTTACTTCAGGGCCCATCCTGGACACCTGATCAGGGCAAAACCCCAGACATAGCAGCAAACCAGACAGAGGTAGCCTTGCTCTGGTCCTGAACCCCACTGGAAGAGCTGGGCAGGATTTCTAGCCGGTGCCTACCACCTGCCAGAGTGAAGACCCAGGCCTGAGATACAGAGGTAAATGACAGTGGAAGTGACATCAGCTGCTGAACACACCCTGGAAGGCAGGAGATAGGTCCCACTCCTGACAACCCTGACAGACCCCAGGCGGCTGGTCCTGTGCCCCTCACCTGGACGTGCTTGCAATCATGGCCTCGAGCAGGCAGCTGGATGCGCCGGAATGTGATGGGACACTTCAGGGACACCTTGATGGCCGTCTGCTCCACACCGTCCTCCCCGTTCAGGGTTGTGCTGCCTGATGAAGCTGCTACACTGCTGAAGTTCCGCTTGACTGTGGGGGCAGGGCGCGGGCAGGTGAGGGTGGGGCCAGCTCCCAGAGGTTGGTTTGCACTGGGCATGCTCCTAGGCAAGCCCTGGCTCCCCTCCCCTAAGGATAGAGTTGGCAAGCTGAGCAGGGGCATGAGCAGGGGTGTCACAGCTCTGCAGAACAGACGCCCCCCTTCTGCTAGGAACAGGGGATTCTGCAAAGCTGGCAGAAACACAGCCTGGCACTTCTCTGATTTACTGGGTCAGCGAAAAGCCCCTTCTGTGGCTTCTGCTCTCCATGCGCTGTGTGGGAACGCGAACAGACAACTGCCTGGTGGGATATGGGGTGCAAGGAGCGACGGGCTCGGCTGATTGCGGGGGCGGGAGCGTGGGTAGGGGGGAAGGGGGCAGGCACAGAGCTCGGGCGCCACCTCCGGCTCCCGACACTCACTTTTCGTGATGCAGTGCTCGGCCGGCAGGAGGCGCTTCTTCAGGAGGCCCTGCAGCACCGAGCGCACGGAGGGCCGGTGCACCAGCTGCAGCACGAACAGGTGCGACTGCGGGAGACAGCGACGGTGTCATCCCTGCCCGCTCTGCCGCCTGGCCCACCCACTGCCCCAAGGCCTACGCTGCTCCCCGACCCGAGAGTCCCCCAAATCTCAAGGATGCCTCTTTGGGAGGGGGTCCTCCAGGCTCTGGGAAAAGGTGTCCCTGAAGGCAGAAATCCTGGTCTGAGGCCACCACCACTCTGGTATGTGATGACAAGTGAACTTTGACACTGAAACAGCTAGATGTGGTCATGGAGCACTCAGCACCCGGGCTGAAACCCAGCATACTTTTTTTTTTTTTTTGAAAATTTTTATTTTTTAAAAAAATTTTTCCCCATAATTTTATTGAGAAACAAATAGCAATGAGACAGTTTCAAACCAAATTGGTAGGACAGTTTCAATAACTAACATATTGCA
>NW_004524581.1:18207669-18250553 GCF_000260255.1 Octodon degus | reverse complement strand
CTCCATTGTGTAAAAATACCACATCTTTTTCAACCATTCCTCAGGTGATGGGCATCTTGGTTGTTCCCAAGATTTGGCTATCACAAATGGTGCTGCTATAAACATAGGCACACATATATCACTATGATATGATGTTTTCAGATCCTGCAGGAAAATTCCCAGTAGAGGAATAGCTGGTTTAAATGGGATTTCCAGTCCAACTTCTCTAAGGAGTCTCCACACTGATTTCCATAATGGTTGCACCAGTCTACATTCCCACCAGCAGTAGAGAAGGGTAGAACCTAGCATACTTCTAATCCTCCCCTATCTCTGTGCAGGAGTCTTCAGCCCTTCCCCATGAATGGCGCATCCCTGCAACCCCTCCTCCAGGAAGCCTTCCGGGATTGCACCCCAGCAACCCTGGCTGCACAGTCTTGAACGACACTCCTGCTCTGGTGACGTCAGTCACCGCAGCCTCAGCAGAGAACACTTCCTTATCCTGGGTCCTCTGGGGAATGGCCAAGCAAATCATTCCCATGCAAGTTTCCCCAGGAACCCCTGTGTGCCAGCGCCTGATCTCAAGGGACAGGCTCAACTGTGAGTGGCAGAGGACTATGCACACACAAATGTGTGTGCACACACCTTGAAGCCAATAGGGCTGGGTGACAAAGCCCTTGGTGTAGCAGAGGTGGGTGTGGAGGAAACTGGAGGCAAAACAAAAATTGCAGGCACTTTGACGGACATAGTGCTCTACCAATGAAAGACATGGGTGGCTACTGGGAGTGGGGCTTGAGTAAAGTCCCTTGTGAGGATGGGTGGGGCTAAAGCTTTGATCACCTAGGGGCCTGGAGCATAAGGGATAGCAACCTAGGACATGGCTGGGGCTGGACAGGCATGGACCCTGAGGCCCCAAGGCCTTGCAGGCATCCCTGCCCCAGTGCGGCCATACTCACGCAGCAGCAGGCGGTGACCGTGATCTGGATGGTGTTGCGGCCCGGCTGGCACACATGCTTGAGGTGCAGTGGCTTGTGCGAGGTCTTGTTGTCCCCTCGCTCGATGGTGAGCGGCGTGGCATTGACGCTGACCTGCACCGAGGCCGGCCAGTTGGTGTTCATCTGCCGGTCCTCATGGTGGTAGCACTTGAACTGCAGCTCCAGGTCGGACCTGGGGGTGGCATGGGGGAGGGGGTGGGTCGGGGCTCAGCTTCACTGGAGGCCCCCACACTTGTGCCCCATGGCCCTTCCCTGCTTCATCTTCCAACACTCCTACTGAAGTCCTGGTTCTAGTTGCAGCCTCCCTGATGCCCCTGCTACCAGGGTGACAGCCCCCCAGGGACAGAGATAGATGCTGTGTGCCAACTGGAGCCCTGGTGAGGCAGCAGCCTCTCCTGGTAAGGTGCAGGAGCTAGCAGCACCCCAGCCTAGCTCTGTGCCCTGCCAGAAGTCCCCCAGCCTAAGCATCCTGTGTTCTGAAACCTTCCCAGATTTGAGTCCCTGGCTCCCTCAGTGGCTGGCTCAGGAATGTGAATCTGTGCCAGAGTGTGCCTAAGTGTGCCTGTGCCAGAGCCCTCAGGGTGCTCCCGGAGCCACTGGGGGGACTCTAGTCCCAGGCAAGGGGTGACAGTGTCAGGCAGCCTGTCCAGGCACAAAGCACTCAGCAGGGAGACACCACAAGTTGGTGCTGGCCAGAAAGACACAGGCTGCACCTTGCCTGTACGCACCGAAGAGAATCACACGTGTGATTCATCCTCTAGCCTCAGCTTCCTGTTTGTTTTTGTGGCCAGTTTAGCCCACCCTGGAGGCGGGGCTACTGCGGCCTGTGGTGCCTGGGATTGAACTGCGGTCCCTGTACTTTGCCTAAACTTGCCTAGGTAGGCGCTCTAGACCACTGAGCTATCTCACTGGCCCTGGCTTCCTGGTTTGTCACGGGGAGAAAGCATTGCCTGGCACCAAGGTCCAGCCAGGTCTAGCCCAGGAGGGAGCTCTAGGTCCAGTGCGTGCCTGCCCAGGAGGGAGCTCTAGGTCCAGTGCGTGCTGCTGGCCCAGCTCCACCGTCCTCTGCCAGCCTCCTGTCTATGCCATGTGCATATTGTTCATCGCTTTCTCCCTTGCCAGTGCAGGATCTCTCCCAGGACGCCCTCCTTCTCAGCCTTGCAGGCAAGCTGGCACCTTATCCTCCCGGGAGTCCCCAGTGACTCAGGACTGGGCCGAGTGCGGGCAGCCCCAGCCCTTGGTCCCTCCCTGTGCCTGTGGGTCCATCCCCAGGGCAGGTGACAGAAGGCTGCTGCTACCACCTGTGCAAGGCCACACCTGGCCCAGGGTGGGTGGCACCTCCGAGGACCCCCTCCATGCTCACCTCCACATCAGGGTCTGGTGCACTGTGGGCCGCAAGTGGAACACGTGGTTGCTGACGGCCAGGTTGTGCTCCAGGCGGAAGGGCTCCAGCACCACGCCGTCCCGCACCGGGAACGTGAGTCGCAGCTCGTCATTGTGGTTGGCTGGGAATGGGACATGGGTGAGCCTCGTGCTGCCGGCCACACTGCCCTGGGCGTCGTGCTCAGGGGACACAGAGGTGGGAGCCAGAGCCACAGAAGCTGGGCTGTACCCAGGGGTACCCAGAGCCCTTCAGGGCCACCAGGCCACGCCCTGACCACGTACCACTCCTCTGCCTCTGGCTCCCTGCTACCAACCCCCTGTCCCCCAGAGCCCAGCTCCTACTGAACTGGTGACAGGGCAGAGCTTACCTGGGGGCGGGGGCAGAGCACTCATATTTGGCTTGATGTCAGGCGGAAAGGGTGGTTTGACATCTTGGCTGGGGGACAGGTAGGGGGGGATGTTGCTCCCAGGGGTCATGGGAGGCGTGGGGTTCCCTGGAACAGGCGAGTGGGGGTAATTGGCCACAGGAACCGGCCTGGGAGGCTGGAGGAAAGAGAAACCACAGATAGGTTAGGACGTGGCAGGGGTGAGCGAGGCTCTGGTTGCGAATGTGCACCCCACCTTCGCCAGGGGAAACCCACTGGCTCCTGCAAGCCTCCACTCCCCCTTGGGAGGCCAGCTGGCCCAGGGATCCTATCCCTGTCTGGGTGCACACTGCAGGACTGGATGGACGCAGATTTCGAGGCCCACTTGACAGATGGGGCACTGAAACTCAGGGTGGCAGGGAAGGACAGGACAGTAGGGACCAACCAGACAGGCTCCCTGCACCACAGCCAAAGGCTGTGTCCCCTGGATCCCTCCCTGGGTCCCTGTTCTCAGGAGCCCTTCTCCTTTCCCTCAGGCCTCCACTCACCCTTGTCCTCAGCTTACTAACCCTCTAAGCTTTGGTCCCTCTGTGCCCCAGAGTGGACAGGCAGGAAGAGGACCCCATCTGTGGACCCCCCTCCCACCAAAGAGGCTGGGACAGGCAGGAAGAGAGGCCCAAGGGCAAGGCTGCTGGTGACAGACCCGGGGAGGGACATACCCTGTTGACACTGCCCTGGCTGTAGTTGCTGTAACTGCTTCCCGAGAAGGTGCTGCTCTGGCCATTAAACTGCTCTGGCTGTCAAGACAAGATGGCAGAGCTGGGAGGGGCGTAGGAGGCCCCAAAGCCTAGTTCCTGGATGCTGGGGTTTGCTTAATACAGGGCTGGGGGGCAGGGGGAACATGTAGGGCTGAGCTGTTCACTCTTCAGGGACAGCTTTACACCTCTCTGTCCATAGCTATGACTTGAGCAAGAGAAACTGGCAATGCCCAGCACGCTGACACCAGAGCAAAACCGGTAAAGCCACACGGCAGATGGTCATGAGGCTGGTATGGTTCTCTGACAAGCAAATGTAAAAATAATAAAATTTCTTCACTATAGAGTCTTGAGACAGAGTCTTGTAGTCTTTTTTTTTTTTTTTTTTTGCAGAACCGGGGATTGAACTCAGACCCTTGCATTTGCCAGGCAAGTGCTTATCCTACTGAGCCATCTCCCCAGCCCCGAGAGTCTTGTAATATAGTTCAGGCTGGCCTTGAACTACGTAGCCCAGGCCTGAGATGTACAGGGTGCCTTCTGCCTCAGCCTCCTAAGTACTGGGGTTACAAGTGTGTGCCACCACACCCACTCTCCTCTTGAGAGTGTCTTTTTAAATAAACCTGTAGGAAAAGGCAAGGTGTCTGAAGATGTTTATCAAAGTATCTCAAAAGTGAAAACTCAAGAACAGTTCAAATCCTCCGCAGGACTGGACAGCCCTGGAAGTGAAAAGACACACGCAGCAAGTGCCGTGTGCGAATTCAGGGAATGTGAGAGACAAAACGGAGTCCGGTCTGCAGCTGTATGAGAGCTTTCTATTGGCGCCCGCCTGCGTGCTGAGGCAGCGTCCAGACTCAAAAGCCAGCCGCTTTTTCTCTAACAAAGTGTTTCTTTTATTGTTATCTCGGGTAAGGAGAAGAGAAACCACTCTCTGAGCCCCACAAGAATAGGAACCGAGAATGGCCAGGCTGACTTCCTGGCTACTTCGCTCTGAGCACAAAGGGGAAAACCAGACATATTCCCCTGGGCCTGGGTGTCACCAGGGACCACCAGCAGGGTCGAATGACAAGGTGAGGCTGAGCACACGTGTAGCAGGGAGGCGGGGCCCGGCGGCCCCAGGGGGAACTCACCTTGTAATACTGCCCCATGTTGACCGTGGGGGGCGGGTACTGCCCAGTGCTGGGTTGGCTCGGCATTCTTTGTCCCGGGTAGCTTGGAGAGGTGAGTGGCCTCGGAGGGTTCGGGGTGGGGTACTGGCCTGGCTGGGTGGGGAACTGACTGCTTGGTCCATATTGCTGGTTTCCATAGTTGGGCTATGGTGGCAGAAAGGACACAGGAAAGGTTGTCATGCCACAGAGGTGAATACCCTCCCCACCTGCACACGGAGGTGCAGGTCCCTTCCTCCTGTGACACCCAAGGACAGGACATCTTGGGAACTTGGTGACACCTTCAGAGCTTCTCAATGGGCCGCTTGGAGGAGGCTCAGCTTTGAAATCTCCTTTGTGGCCCTCCTAGTGCTTCAGGGCTGTGTTACAGAGACGTTTCCAGAAAGAGGACACCTCTGTACCCTGAGGCTGGCTCTGGGTGGTGCTGTCCCTGAACCCCACACTGAACAGAAAGCAGGCCCAGTGCTCAGCTCTCGGCTACTGGCAACCTGCCACTCTCTAAGTGTCTCTTGTCCTCCAGGCGCCTGGGGCCAGCAGGTGACGGAGGCAGCAACTGGCTCCTTGCCTGGAAGAGGCATTACGTAGCTGGAGGGAAGCCATGCTGTGACCAGGATAAGACCTTCAGTGAAAACAGCCTTTGGTGTGCTCTTTGGGGCAGACGGGAGGGGTGGGGTGGAGGTGGCAGAGCGACAGCCTGAGGACTCTGCTTGGCCCCCACTGAGATCACCTCCCTTGGGGCTGGCAGATCCAAGGCGGAGCTCACAGATGTGTCCCCAGCACAGGCAGTGGGCCCCTGGAGGTCTGGGAAGAGGGCCCAGGAGCTGTGTGGGGCTGTGCACTGGGAGAGGCAGCTGCTCGAGGTGCCCCCAGGGACCCTGACCCTGCAGCTGACCCTGGCTGTTCTCTGGCCCCTCTGGTGCCATCTAGGGCCAGGGCCAGGGGCTGACCCAGCCTCCTGGGTGTTTGAATTCCAGGCAAGTCTCTCCCCTCCCGGATTCAGCCAAGCTCCACCAGCTGATGCCCACGTGGCATGCACCAGGGGTGCCGGATAGGGTCTAAATGGACATTCAAGGCTCTTCCTTCTTTAGCATAGAAACTTGTTGCAAGCCCAGGCAGGGGCCCAGTCTGGGAGAAGACAGAGGGAGCGACCTTAGGGTGGGCGTGCAGGCAGAAGGCTGGGTGAGCAGTCTAGGGGGAATTCACAAGGGGGACCTACTGGGTCAGGGTTTTGGGACTTCCTCGTGGGCATCTAGATGGGCTCTTCACAGCTGTTTTCTGATAGCGCCTGGAAGCCAGGTGACAGGCATTTGCTCTGACCTCAGGCCGAGTTCTCCACAGCTTGCTAGGCCACACTCCCCTGGGTCCTGCTTGGAACTATTCCCTCTGCTGCTTTAGTCCCAGTTTCCAAAGGCAGGGAAGTGTGCCCTGCTGCCCACCCTCCCTCAGCTGGCTGGGCAGCCCGAGAGGTGATGCTGCTCCCTACGTAATGGCCAGATGTGCATGGGCCCCAGAGGCAGCCGGCACCACCCCTCCTGCACTGCACTGACAAGCCAGTCTCAGCTCTGATTCTTTTTTATTTATGTACGAACTTACTTTTGCAGTACTGTGATTGAACGCAGGACTTCCACACTGAGCTACATCCCTAGTCCTTTTAAAATTCAGAGGCAGGGTCTCACTAGGTTGCTGAGCTTGGGCTTGAACCTCCTCATTCAAGCTTGCCAGGGCACTGGGGCTACAGGCGTTTGCCACTGAACCTGGCTTAGCTGCTCTCGCAGGGCAGCTGGGGAAGACTCAGTGTGAGACGGTCCTCACTCAATGGCACCGAGTTAGCAATGGTTTCCATACCCGGCGCGGGTGAGGGCAGAGCTAGGCCTGGCCTTCTGATCCGGGTTTTCCAGGGGTCACTCCAGGCCGCCCTGCCCCCACACCTGCCTCTCCCACTCACCTCTCCTGGGTATGGCCTCTTTATGCTCTGGATAGGAAGGGACTGGGGCCGGGGGCCCGGGTACGTCTGCTGGGGCATCCGCTGCCCGTGGGTGCCAAAGGGGCTGATGCCAGGCGGCCGGGGCTGGTTCATGCCCATGGGAGGGCCGCTCATCCCCGAGGGCGTCATGCCAGCCGCCATGTTGGCAGGGTTCATGCTGCCCCCCATGGAGGCAGGCCCCCTCGGCCCGGGCTGGTTGATGAATTGGCTGTTATACGCCTGGGTGGGACCCATCTGGAAAGAGGAACAGACCTTCAACGGGAGAAGAAGAAGAAAAAAAAAGAATAAAATGCCACATGCATTGAAAGTGCAGGGAGGGAAGGGTGGGGGCGGAAGGGAGGGGGCACTTTCTCGTGTGGCTGCAGGGGGGCCCAGGCCGACCTCCTCTTGGGCTCGCTGCTGCCCTCTGCCGGCCACACGGGAAAGGTGCAGCCAGGGGGGTGTTAACACGGGCGGGCGGGGTGCAGTCACTCCAATGCACAGGCAGCATTTCCAGGGTGGCAGGCAGGGGACAGGAAGGGGTGAGGCACACTGGAGGTGGAGGGGGATGAGGATGGAGGCTGAAGCCGCTTTCTCTAGAGCCCTGGCCCTGCCCTCGTGGTCAACCAGCAGAGACACCCTGTGCCCAGCCCTTTCCCTTGTGCCTACCTGCGATAGGGCCCCACGCCCCTGTCTTGCATGGCTGTGGGGGCCCCTTCTCCTCATACCCCACCCAACCCTTCTGTGGGGAGCTGCACGGGGGTCTGGGAAGAACCCACAGATGGGATAATGTCTTCTACTTCATCTTTTTTTTTTTTCCAGGGGGAGGCAGGGATTTGAAATCCCTAGTCCAGGCAGGATTTGAAATCACTACATAGCTCAGACCGGCCTCGAACTTGGTGTTCCTCCTGCCTTAGGCTCCCATATGCTGGGATTACAGGTGTGTGCCCTAAGCCAGGCAACAGGGCTATCTTTAGACCTGGGGCCCACTCTCAGGTGAGTAGGAGGGCCACGGAGCCATACCTGCCTTTATCCCTATATGTAGACACACGAACCACTGGACCATGTGGAGCATAGCACCGACCACGCCCACTGTCTCCACGTCTCCCACAGATGCCTGTGGCCCCAACTTGACCTGCTCCTCCCCTAGGCTGGTGCCTGTTGAGGCTGGACTGGGACACAGGGACCCTTACCGGTCCATACTGGTTTATGTCCTTGTTCTGCGTCTCCTGTAGGGCTGCCACGGTGGCCGTGGCTGTGGCAGTTGCTGTGGCTGCTGCTGCTGCCACTGCAGCTGCTGCAGCAGCAGCCGCAGGCTGAGTGAAGTCGGCGGGTGGCCGGGTGTGTGGAGGGATGCCCATGCCCGCGGGCGCATTCGGGCCCCCAGGATAGCTGCGGGAGAGGAGGAAGGGACTTCAGACTCTGATGCGCAACCTGGGAGCAGCCTCCTCCAGATGAAGGAGCAAAAAGGCCAGCAGCGACCCCCACCTGCATCTGCCCTGTCTCATGTCCCCTGAGCTCCTCCCTGGGCTTCCCTGTCTCTTCTTCCAGAGCTGGGGGCATCTAGCCTCTGCCTCATTCTCCCCACAGGCACCAGCAGGGCACAGGGCTTTGCCTAGGCTGCTGCCTCCAGCGATCTCTTCCCAGCCCCCAGGTCTTCTAGTTGATAGGCAGAGGTCACTGGGAGCAGTGAGACCCTCGTGGCCCTGCTCCCGCTGCAGGCCCTACACTCTCACAACAACCTGAGTGCTGACAGGACAACCCAGGTGACAGTGGCAGCACTGGCCCTCACTTCTCAGGCAGGAGGCAGGGAGCTGCGGCTTAAGCTGGAGCCCACCTGCACCGAGGCCGCTCACCTGGCCCCGAAGCCCCCGCTGCCGGGGTAGTTGGGCCGACCATACATGCCCTGCTGGATGTAGGGCTGCGCTGGGCCAGCCTTGGCCGAGAACTGCTGCTGCTGCCCAGCGAACTGCGGGGAGTTGAGGCCGGGGTTGCTGGTGGTCATGCCCGACGCCATGGGGTTGCCGCCTGGATTCATAGGGTTGTTGGCATTGGCCATAGGGTTCCCGAGGACCTGTGAGCAGAGAGAGCGGCTGTCAGCCTAGCGGGGACCCAGGGTGGAGTGGAGATATGGGGAAGGGTGGAGATACGGGGAAGGGTGGAGAAGGGAAGGGCTACAGAGGGGCAAGGAGGGGATGTGAACTGTTCCTGGTGTGCGGGGTTCCCAGGGGCAGGCTGGGACATGGGCTACATGGAGCCTGAGAGCTTCCGCCAGAGTGGGATGAGGGGAGGACAGGAGCAAGGGCCATGGGCCAGCCCCTGTGCTCCCCAGGGCCGGGCAGCTTCTGAGAGGGAAGAGGGTTGTCCTGGTAGCAGGGCTGAGCCACTCCCCTGTGGTAGAGCATGGCCACACAGAAGCCCTGGGCTGCTGCTCTCGGGGCAGAAGATCTTGATCCCAGGAACCCGGTAGCCTGATTCTAGAGGGACACACAATGGCCTTTCCAAGGTAGCAGTCGGCCCTGGGCCTTCCATGTGGCCATCCAGCAGGCGGGAGACCTCCTGTCAGGGGCCCGTGTGGATGAGAGGAAAGGAGCAACAGGATGGAGGAGGCCGGGGGTGTCAGGGCTGTCACCAAGGTAAGTCACAGCATTAGGCTGAAATCTAACCCAGGCTAGAGACTGAGCCCTGAGGCCAAAACTCACACAGGAAGTTCTGCTTCTGTAGCCAGAATAAACATCGCTTAGGACGAAACCTGCCAACTGTCAGGTCACAGCCTTGGTGAAGGTTCTAGGAGGGGCACAGTCCACAGGGGCCCAGCTGCGGCCCTCCCAAGGTTGGTGTGGCCCTTTCTGGGGTGCACATGTCTCTGTAGCTGGGGTGCCCTGAAAGCGGGTCTCCCAGCTGGACAGTAACCCTCAGGCCTGAGGGGGCAAGGGATCTCCTCTCCAGAAGGGCTGTGGCTGGGTGGAGCTGGCTCTTACCTGGCTCTGGGATGTGTTGGTCACTCCCCACACTGTGGTGACCACGGACAGGGAGCCGGGAGGCTGGTTGGTGTTCTGCTGCCAGGGGACAGAGTCATAGGGGAATGACCCATCACTGTAGAGGAGACAGAGGTAGAGGGTCAGGGGCCGCTGGCAGGGCTCGGATGGCTGACAGCCTGGGCCTCACCACACCGCCGCTGTTTCCAGCCAGCCCTGGTGTCCCCAACCCCAGGCAGTTCTGGGCCCCAGGGTGGTCGGGCTGCCTGCAGTGGAACAGGTGTGTCCTGCATGGTGACAGGTGTGCAGAAGTCACTGGCTCCCCCATCCCTGCAGGGCCACCAGTGGCTGCCTGCCCCATCCTGACCCACAGGCCAGGCAAGGGGGCGCTGGCAGGACCAGGGCTTCAATTTGAGCCCCTTCCTCAAACATCCTCAGACTCCAAGAGGCACTCCTCTCCCTGGGGACTGTTCCACCCTCACTCAGTGAAATAGGAAGGGCCAGGGTCTGAGTCTCAGCTGTTCCTGTCCTTCCACCTGCTCACAGCTGGCTGGCCCTGGAGCCCCACTGCCCAGCCTTGGAATACAGACAGGCTCTTTCTGTCCACCTTCTTTCTGACCCTGACAACACAGGGGCAGGCATACATGCCCCCACCTATCTCCTGAGCACATCTCTGCCAGGTGAGTCCCTCTCAAACACCTGAGCCCTCTGCATAGTCCAGGTCCTCCAGTCGCTTCCGGTGCTTAGCAGGCAGAGCCCGAGCACACACTATAGAGTAACAGCGCGCTCCACCCTGCCCCAGCCGAGTGCTGCTTCTGCTCCATCATCTTGTAGCTGCCCCTGGACACCTGCCCCCTCTCCACCAATTACAGCTTGGGCTCTCCACTCCTGCCCCCAGCCCACCAGTGCCCCCCAGGCTTGGTGACATCCCATCAGGAGCAGGGATGGCACCTCTGCAAGCCCCGCCTTTAGGCCTACAGCGAGTGTTCAGTGGGCCTTCTGAGTAGCCTCAAGGTTTGGGTGGGTACCAGCCCCCAAGCGCTGAGCTCAGGCTGCCCCAATTCCTGTGCCACCCTTGGGTGAGCTTACTGAATGGAAGACATGGGCCCAGGGGGAGCCATGCTGTGGGCGCCCTGATGTGTGTGAGGCCCCACAAGGTGCACAGGAGGCTGACTGGGAGTGAGGGGCCTCTGTCCTCATCAGAGAGGCTGCAAGTCCTGAGGCCAGGGTGCCTGGGCCACACACACTGAGGACCTGAGTGGGGATTTTGGGAGGGAGGCGGGGTCTTGCGTGATGGGTGGGGAGATGGAACTAAGCCAGTGAGTCACTGCCTGGGACACTGCTGGCCCCCCCAGAAGGGCGGCCATGGCCCCATCATGGGTATCTGCCCCTTCCTCACCCAGATGCCTCTGTCCCTAGACCGCTTCTACGAGCCCTGCCTACCTACTTCCTTTCTGCCTTAGCTCAGAGGTCAGCAGCTGCCTGGCCCACAGTGTACAGGAGCAGCTTTACTCCGCCCACACCCCCTGTGCTCGCTCAGCTGGCTCTGAGATTTGCCTGGCAGCGCTCGCCACCACTGGAACTGCTTGATTGGTATCTGATCATCCCGAAGTCCCAGAAGCAGGGACTTTGTGCAGCGTAGCCCCTGCGTTGGTCCAGGGTATCCACAAGTGCAGGGGATCCCAGAGCTGCCAGGTCCTGGCCCCAAGACCTGCATTCCGGGAGGCACACTGCCAACTCAGGCCACAGAGCTACGCGCTGGGGCTTCTGCTATCTGCCTCCTCAGGGCTCCCACAGCAACCCTGCCACATTCCGCTCTGGCCCTGCCAAGCAGCTGCCACGGAGCACAGATCCTGGACGTGCCCTCATTAGCTCAGGGCCCTGGAGCAGGCCTGCACTTGGCTTCTCCACCTGTAAAGTGGACATAAGGGTGGCACCACCACTCCCCAGGCTGCGGCCGGGCTCTGTCGAGGCGCCGGGCCAGCACAAGGGGAAAGGAGGAACTCCAGCACCAAGTGGTCAGCGTGGGGTGGTCCCTCCATGTCGGCGTTGGTACAGAGCAACTGGTCACTACCCAGGGTGGCAGATTGGGGACCAGGAGCCTGGGAAGAGTAGAGTGAGCTGCAAGTGAAGGTGCATCAGAGACTGGGCCATGACCACCTCTGTCCCCCTGGTAGGTGGCTGAGCCGGGATGGCCCTGGGCCTGCAGGCTGGCTCTGCGCCGGTCCTCCCCACGAGTCCTGCCCTGCAGCTCCCACAGCCTTTTAGGCTGACATCCAGTATAAACAGATGCTCCTGTTCTTTGAGATGGAGCCTGGCCAGGCTCCGGAAGTTGCCCTCCTGGGAGCCAGAGCCACTGATGTCCTACCACCTTGTGCGGATACTGTCTGGACACCCTCCTACCCCTCCCCTCCATGTGTGGGCCTTAAGGGCAGAAACTGGCCCCTTCCTGTTTCACTCACTCCATACCCAACTTGATGAGAAGCAGAGGGCCGTGGCATTTCCAAAGCGGGAACCACTGCTTGCCGGAAGCCTTGCTCCCCAAAGCTGAGGTGTATGGTGGCAGCAGCGCGTGCAGCGCTTAGGCCCGGAGGGGACAGTGTGTGCGGCAAGGTGGCTTCAGGCCCCCTCGAGCACCTGCTGAAGAAGCAGAAGTGGCAGCTGGCCTGCCGGGGCCGTGCGTGACTCATCTGCTGTGGCCTTGAAGGCTCCTCGCGCTGCAGACCTCCCCTGTCAGCCTTGGCAACGCCCCACCTCCCCCTGGCCACCCGTTTACTTTGAAGTTCTGTAAATATGCCACCAGTGGAAGGCCGGGTAGCCTTCCTGCCTGCCAACAGAACCAACAGAGAAGAACCTAAGCCGCAGAGAGTTTCTCGGGTGCTCTTCCACCTACCCTTCTCTAGCCAGCGAACCCCCAGCTGAAGCTCAAAGCCAGGCCTGCATGTTCCCTTTCGTGACTTTTCTTTAAGCCAAGCCACAGGGGCATTTCCACACTTCCTTCGGCACTCTTTGCACTCATTTTTCCTATAGGATGAGAACAGGAAGCGCCCTGGCTTTGTCTCTTGGCAGCCATGTGACCTGTGTCTCTCCATTCTCCTTTCTGTGCTTTAAAGATTTTTTTCTAGGGGGTCTGAAGGGCCTACAATAGAATGAGCTTTGCTTTAGCTGTGCAAATGAGAGCTGGAGTCCCTGAGAACTGGGAAGATGATGTGACAAAGCCAGAGAGCGGGAGACAGGGCTCTGAAGGACACCTCTGGGGTGGCTGGCCAGGGAGCATGCCAGGTTGGGTGCCACCAGCAGGCTCAGGGCACAAGGGCTAGTCCGTGTGCCAGGCGTGGTGCCAGGCACATAAACTCTGCCACTTCTGACAGTCCCCTTCTATAGACAGGGACAGTGAGGAACATCCAGCTAGAAGAGGCCAGGGCTGCAATTTCAGGGCTATGCCCCCACTGCTGCACCCTGGGGATCGTTCCCTCTGGGCACCTATACCCTACACCTGGAGGAGGAAGGTGGCACCCCTTATCCCAAGCCTTTCCAAGCTCCAGCAGGCTTTGATTGTAATCAAATTAATAGCATAAATGAGATTTATTAGGCTCCTAATTACCTTTGTGATGCTGATTTGCATATGGACAATGCGCTAATCACACAGGACTTTTTAACTGGGAGTGGGAGGCAGCAAGAGTTGTTGACACCCAGTTCAGGTCACTGCAGGGACAGTTGATGGCCAGTGGCCAGGACCTCACAGCGCTCTCTGGTCTCAACTGCATAGTAGAAATCTCTGCTATGGCAGAGGACATCGCAGGAGGACCCTGACGATGTATGATCCCTACAGCACAGTCACTTGTACAGTCCTCCCTGTGGTCCTCCATCACCTTCCCTACACCGGGAACTGCAATGCTCAGAGAGATCAAGGGCCTGGCTTGGCGGCGTGGCTCTGGGTGGAAGAATACACCTCACTCAGCCTCCTGCTGTGCTTGCAGTTGTGACAGTGACTGTAGCACTATGGGACGCTATAGTCACTGAAGACCCTCCAGGTCTAGGGTTGGGGTGGGCCTTTGATTTTCAGGGCTCCCTGGCTCCCTCTCCTCTTAGGTCTTTACACAGCCAGTCTGCTCCCTGGCCCCACCTTAATATGAAGCCGAAAGACCATAGTGACAGTCTCCTAAGTGTGACAGTGCCCAGCTTTCCCTTCCATGTCTTTCCTTCACATTGTGGAAATTATACCGGGGTCTTAAAGGTGATGGCCCTGCTGGGGTCCTTGGGAGGGAGTAAGGTTTCTACCCCAGGGACATTCATTAGGTTCTGGGACCAGCTGACTCCTAACCACGGGCCACCATGCGTCCTCGGAGGAGCCCTGGACATGGAGAATGGGCAGGGTGCTAATGACAGATCGCCCCTAAATGTCCCTATCAGTAGGCAACAGTACACTGCAGACTCAGGGTGAAATTCTCCAACAAGCCACTTCAAACCAGGTTCATGGTACGACAAGGACCCCTTGACTGAGGTCTGACCGGCAGAGCAGGGTGCTCGCGCCATGCTACGCCCGGCCTTCTGCTGGCTCTGTGTTCTCGGGCCAGTCACTCTCTCACTGCACCCAGCCACCACGAGAGGGGCTGCCATCCAGAAGGCCCTTGTCTCTCGGTGCTCAGTGGAGTCCGGGGTCACCGAGAAAGTCTCCCAGCCCACCCAGCTCCCTTCCTCAGAGACCACCGCCAAGTACACTGCACCACTGAGCACTGAACGCAGCCTCTCACCTCAGTCCAATACTGCCTTGCTCTCCTGCTACTACCTGACTCTGCCCCTTGAGCCTGATTTCTCTGATGGCGAGATTCACTTCCTACAGAGACTTCTTCCTGCTTTACTCCAGGACCCAGAAATCTCCCACCACTGGATCTCGGCAAAGGCCCAGGAAAGAGCTGCCCATGGTCCAGATGTGTGCACTCCGCAGCTGAGCCACCACAGTCAAGCCACGTGCCAGTTGGGAGCGGTGGGGCTCTGGCCCATCACCAGCTCAGCTGAACTGACTGGGAGGAGGAAGCCGGGGAGGACGGAGCCCGCAGTGGATGACAGCCAGGATGACTCTGGCGGCGGCAGGTCAGAACCACTAAGCTTGGTGTCAGAAGCACAATACCCAGTCCATGCTTAAAACACCATTCAGCTGCGGCCTGTGCTCCGCAGCCAGCTCTGACGGGGCGACCTGCAGCCTTTGGCTGACCGGGGAGGGACTACAGGCCAGAGGCGGAGGCCCTGTCTGTCTTGAGCAACGGTTCCCAACCAAGGGGGATGGTCCCACTCCCCAAAATTCTGAGGTGGGGAGGGCTGGATACTAGAAAAAAATCAAGAAGGCAAGGACTTACATGCCCTGTAAAATCTTGTACCACGAAAGCAGTCCAGCTGGCCAAATGCCAGGGCTTGAGCCAAACTGGCACACAGAGCGACAGCTTTGCTGTCAACCACTAGACCTAGGGTCCATCAGGACAGCAACCCTCTGTGCGTGTGTGTGTGTGTGTGTGTGTGTGTGTGTGTGTGAAGGCAATCCTGTCCTGGCAGGAAGCAGCCTGGAGGGCCGAGGTCCTTCCCAGTCCCAGGAGTCAACCAGCTTCTATTTATAAAGCATGGCTGGCTCCTCAGTACCACAGTGGCTCGTTGGTACAGCCTCGGCTGACTGCAGTGAGCGTGGGGATGTGGGTCCCTCCACGAGCTAAGCCCCAACTGCAAATGCTCCTCCTGGTCCTTAGTGGGGAGCAGGACTGGGAGGGCAGGCAACAGACAGGCCCTGGCATTCCTGGGTAAGCCTGTGTCGCACTTTGACAGAGAGCTGAATGCTGCGACCAGGGGATAATTAACCAGGGGAATTGCCAGCTCTGGCCATGTGCTTCCTGGGGGCAGGCACAGGGACACCAAACAATTTCTCAGGGCCCAGTGGCCTCTGGCAGACCAGGCCCAGCCTCACTTGGCTCCGAGCGATGGGCCTGGGTGGGAGCTGTAACCACTTGGGGGAGCTACCGGCCCTGTGGCTTTCCTGAGCTCTACTTGGCCCTGCTCCTGTGAGCATGCCTGAGACCCTGCTCAGCAAAGAGGGAACTCCGTCAGGACTTCTGCTCCCCCAGAAGCCTAGAACCAGAGACCCAAGAGCCCGCCAGGGAAGACAGCAGTTGGGCAGACATGCAGGCTCTCAACTTGCTTTGGCGGCAGAAGACTGGCTTACACCTCGAGGACTTCTAGCACATCTACCATGACTCGGGACACTCGGGGCCGCAGCTCTGGCATGCAGAGCTATCTCCTCCCAGGCGCCTGGCCCTGCCCACCCACGGTGACACACGCCCACTCACCTGTGCGACAGAGTGGGTTTCATGGAGCTCATGGAGTTGAGGGGGGGCTGCATGGGGAGCTTCCCAGGGGGGTCGCTCTGGCGGCTCTTCTGATGTCGGAGCAGCAGCAGGCGGCCGAGTTCCTCACACCAGGAGGACAGCAGCGCTGTAAGGAAGGACACGACATCAGTGGCACTGTGGAGAATGTGTCCTGCCACGCTCAGCCCCTGACACCCTCCCCTTGTGAGGTACCCTTGCTGCCAGCTTAGACCCCAGATTCAGGGGACCCCAGGAGACTCACTAGGCCTTCTTGGGGAACCTTAGTGTTCAGACTGCAGGATGGGACTACAGCCGGGAAGGAAGAGGAACTCTGATCATGGGCCAAGGCCTGTTTGGATGGTCACCACGCTGAGAAGTATGAGTAGGGGCTGCAGAAGGACAGCAGAGTGCAGACAATGTCGAAGAGGGAAGCCGAGGGAGCCAGGAGGGCACACTGCCCTGTGACAGGCACAGAGAGGCACTGCTGCCACCCCAGATGGAACAGAGCCTGCCCTCTGGCTCTTAAAAGTTTGCTCAACCGGGCTTTTCCTCAAGGGTTTGGTCAAAAACCTTATGGTCTAGCCAGGCATAGTGAGCATGCTCATAATCCCAGCACTCTGGGAGGCTGAGGCAGGAGTCTGGCCTGGGCAATTTAATGAAAGACTTTTTCTCAAAATAAACTCAGTGCAAAGGCCATGAGTTTAATCTCCAGCAGCAGAAGAAAAAAGATAAACTAAATTAAAGTCTGGACAAAATCTATGGCCGTCCTGGAGCTGGAGGCAATCCAGGGTGTGTAGGCCTCTCCTTGTGACAGCTGCCCAGCCATCACCCCATAAGCATGGGCCCCTAGGCAGGCACCTTCTGGCCCCACCCATTACTGGGCTCTGCAGGGTGAGGCCCAGATGCTGGGGAGGAGAGCAGAGCAGAGGACCCAGAGGACCGAGGGACCAAGGCCCCGCTTTGCAAGGGCAGGGGGTGAGCCCGGAGTGAACTGATGCTGGGGAAATGTCAGTTGACACTGCCACCCTTCACTGTCCCAGTGTGGCCCAGCCTTCCCGAGTGTACGACGGTGCTGAGGCTGGGGAGGGAACTGGGACGGCAAGGTGTGTTGGAGCCCCACCATGGGATTGTAAGGACCTTGCACACCCTCTTTGGGCCTCCGTTGAAAGGTCCTGCTTTGTTCCCCACTCTTGCTGTGAATACTTCGGCTACATGGACCCAGGGGCTTGGGCAGTAGTTGGCCTGCCAGCGGACCTCTACATAACCTTCTGCTGGGTGCAAAGCTGAGCCCTCATTTTCAGCTCTCCTTACCCTTACCCCGCCTGGCACAATCCCAGGCATTCACTGTTATAGCTCCATTCTATAGACAGGCAGACTGAGGCTCGGGCAAGGGAGACATGCACTCATACAACCACAGCCTCAGAGTGGCAGAGACAGGGATGCTGCCCTGGCCTGGGGGAAACCTTCAGCAGGCAACCCCCCAAGTGGTCATGATCTCCCACCTCCTTGGATTTAGCAAGGATCCCCCATTCACACCTTCACTGCACTCAGCCAGCCCTGGAGTCAGATGCCAAAGCTCACGGCGACCACTCAGATCCTAGATGCCATCCCTCATCAGTCTAGAGCCCCAAGAAGTCTCTTCAGGGCCTCTGTGTGCACTGGCTCAGCTCTGGGTGGTGCACAAAGATGCCCAACCACAGTCGGGCCTGGTGATGCATGTCTAATCCCAGCACTAGGGAAAGCTGAGGCAGGAGGACTGCTACAAGTTGGAGGCCAGCCTGAACCGCCCTCAACCCCTCCCCTAGAGATGCCCAACAAAAGAGGTGAGAGGGGGCTGCAGGCCAGGAGAGGGCAGTGTTTCTCACTGTGTGCAGGCAGCGGGTGGGTGGCCCTAAAGGCTGCATCCTGCCCTTCTCTGTAGGGTCACCTAGCTGCCACTCCAGAGGAAGGTGGGCATAAGAGAAAACAGGTGCCCCTGCTCCTCATGTGTCTGCCCAGGAACTGGTGAAGGCTCCTACAGCAGGTGCCCAGCATACATCTACCGTGGCTGGTGGGGCACAGCCTGCTCAGAGGCTGGTGCTGCACGTAACGCACCTCCAGACCGCTCCCGTCTTCTCCAGGCCCCTCGTTAGGCTTCTCGTGAGGGGGCACCGGGCATCTGTGAACTCATTTGCACGCCAGACACGAGGCCCGCCCGATTGTACAGGGACGCCTGGTTGCCAGCACAAAGAAGGCCGCAGATGGTGCTGCCTGCCGCCTGCCCTGCCCCTCCCAGCCCTCACTCAGCCTGGGTGCTGGCCACGTCATACACCACAGGAGATCTGGGGCTGGTCTCTGAGGTCCCTGGCTGTGCTAGTCTAGCCTGGCCCTGTCTTCCTCACTCTAGTGAGTAGATTTCTCTAGAGGGAAGAAAGGCCGACCTAGTGGCAGGGCTGGCTTGCGGGGGAGCAGGCGTGATGTGTTACAGAGTGGTCTTTACCCACCTGCACGGCCAGGCTGCATTCCTACAACCAGAGCCCACCCGTCCGTGGCTGAGCAGCTGGGAGCACAGGCCCAAGGGCTCAGGCAGCCCCGCAGCGAAAAGCTGTCCGAGGCGGGCTTTCCTATCAGCACCCAGCAACAGGAGCTAGTCAGGGCAAACATTGTTCAAAGGCATCTGCAGCCAAAGAGGGAGTCCAGGGGCCTTCAGAGAACTGGGAAGACACACAGGCCATACACATGCAGGTGGGGATTATGACCAGGACAGACTCAGCCACCAGTCCAAGCAGGGCCCGCTATGCCCAGATCTGAGGTGGCTGTCCGTGGCTTGTGTGCTGGCTGGGTGGGGCTCAAGCAGTCTAAGATGGAGTGGCCGGGTGGGGAAGGCTGCTGTGGTGATGGGAGTGAGCCTGGCAGCAAGAAGACAGTTTTGGTCCTATCCCAGACGCCCCTCCTACCACCCAGGCAGCCAGCGTGCCAGCTCCTGCTTGACCTGAGTTCCACTCATAGGCTGCCCCCAAAGGGTGCTATATCAGCAGCAACCACCCCACTTGCCTGCTACTTCACTCAGTGCACCGTGCTGGGTCTCAGGGGCCTGGGAAGCACCTGCAACTCCCTCTCAGGTCGACCGAGGCAGGTGGCTCCACCTGGCACTCCAGGGGCCTGAGGTCTGCAGAGCTGGCACGGAGGCCAGCCCCACCGGGCTGGGCTCCAAGAAGCCAAGCATGACTAAAGCGAAGTGCGCCAAGGCTGGCAAGGGGGGAGGAGGGGCCTGGCTGGGTTCCTTCCCTCATTCTCAGCAGCCTGCCCAGGGGCTCCTCCCCTGCCCCCCACCTCAGATGCCCACAGCTGGGCAGGGCAGCAGGCAGGAACTGCCTTGGTCCTGCCTACCACCTCTGAGCCTCAACCCAGACTTCTAAGCACTCATCCATCCAACTTCTGGGCATAGACAGTATAAGTACAGAAGAATGGGTTGGACTCTCTCCTGCCCCTCCTAACCAGCACCGTTGTCACCAGGCTTCTAACATTAATTCACTGTGCCTTAGGCACTATCTGATCATTCATCCACTAGTCACCTGACAAGCAGCTGCTGAGCACCTACTAGGTGCTGGTGCTCCTGTGCTGGGGCAGACCAGGTCTACACCTTTCTTGAAACCCTTCATGGTTTTGATGCCAAGTCCAAGCCAAACAGGCAATTTGCAAAGCCCAGTAAGCTGAACTGGGAGGTGGCCTCAACTCTCGTGTCTCCTGACCCTGCAGGACAACAGCTGGGTTGGGGTTCAGGGTGAGGAATGCTGGCATTCTGGGATCCAGAGGCCAGTTCCATCCTTCCTGGTGACTGTGTGGAGCAGCAGCGCATCTTTTCAGTAATGCTCCTTGCAGCCGGGTGCCACCACAATCTTCGGAGAAGAAAAAGCCAAGCAGATGTCAGGGTGAGGGAGTCTGGAGTGGAGAGGCCTCGATGCTCCTGGTGTGCCCGGTGGGAGGCAGAGAGCAAGGACAGGTCCATGTTTGTTCTACCCACAACTCCCAGAACAGCAGGAAGTCCTGACCAGCTGACCTCAGAGAGGTGGCAGACAGCAGGAGCTGCAGAGCCCTAGTCTGGGAAGCCGGGGAGGGAGGGGGAACTGCAGACAATGATGGTTGGGGTGACGGGAAGCAGAGGCCAGGTCCCAGCATCCAAGGAGCAGGCAAGCGGGCCAAGCTGGCTCAGAAGGCACATGGAATCAGCGGGAAAGAGGCGCTGCCCACAGAAGGCTGGGATGGCGAGGCCTGCGAATCAGGATGGGTGGGAACAGGAAGGAGGCTGGGCAGAGCATGAAGGGCAGCCTGCAGGATGCGGGGACCTGGACACACTCCAGCAGGAGCATTGTCCCATGTGCTGCAGCCTGGGTACTGTGCTCAGAGCGAAACAAAGGCGCCTCGAGGATCACAGAGATCTCCTCGCTGGAAGACTGGGGACAGAGAGCTCTGCAAGGGACCCCTCCCTCCTTTCTCTGTGAGCTGTCCCCACATGCTGGAGGGAGTGCCTGGGGGTCTCCACTCCAGTCTACCTCACTCTGACCTCTGATTGGCCTTTTCTTTTCCCTAAGGGACACTGTGGTGGCACCTGGGTGCAAGGGGCATTGCCGGAAATGCTGTAAGAAAAGGGAGGAGCTTCCAAGACCCAGGAGATCTCTAGTGGGATGGAACTCAGCTCCGTGTCCTCAGATCTGGGAGCAGGGAGAACTAGGCAGGAGGAGGCAGGAAGGTGCTAGGGAGCTCACTATTACAATACAAATTCTGGGGGCACTTCCAGGTGCTTCTGCACCAACAGCTTCCTAAGGCCACACGAGACTGACAAAGCAGCAGGTGGGGAGCCTGCTCCCACCAGGGAAGTCAGCAAATGAGCTGGGAGGCCCCACCTGGGAGCGAGGGGCAGCAGAGCTGGGCCCCATGTCGTCCCTTTCCTCCCTCCTCTTCCATGTGTAACCAGATCCACTTGGGTCCTAGGAGCCCTTCCATCCCCCCCAGGAAGACAACCCTGCCTGTGTTACCCCCTGTCACTGTAAGTGGACTGCCTTGGCAGCCTGTTCCTTCTGCTCCTTGGCTGCCCGGACCCAAGTCCCCTCTGCAGCCTGACAGTTTTCCCGTGTTTGCACAGGAGCCTCCCATCCTCTGGCTCAGTCTGCAGAGTGCCTCCTGTTGGCCCGCCCTCCACGGAGCACGCAGGAGGCTGTCCACACACACAGGCGGGTCACCTCGGGTCACCCCTGGTGCTCAATAGAGGCAGGCACCAGTCACAAGCCTGGCTAGCCAGGAGAAAGGCATGTCCCCAAGGGTCACAACGGGGGAGGAGGGGCTTGCTCCTACAGCCCCAGCTCCCAGCACTGTGCTTAGCATACACTACCCAGCTAACACATGACAAACAGGTTTCCATGAGTCACAGAAAGAAGCCAGTTCGCAGAAAGGATGGGAGAGACAGTCACACACTGAGCACCATACCCAAGACCCAAAGGACTGGGTGTCCTGTAGTTTGAGAACCTGCAGCAGTGCACCATTCCTGAATAGAGCTCTGTCACATGCAGACACCAGCATGCGTCACCACAGAAAGCCTAAAAGGCAGTCAAGGGACACCTGTTTCACAGTATGTACAGCCACAGGGGAAACAGGGAGACGGTGAGTAGTCTGGCCCTGGGCCGGTGCTGTGCTCCTGGGTTGAGGGTCTCTGGGTCTGTCACATCTCTGCTGAGACCTTGAAAGACTGCTTTGCTTTTCCTGTTTCTTAGGCCTGAGCCAGGCCCTCCCAGTCTCTGACCTTCCTTTTTCATTTCTCTCACACAGGGTTCTGGGACAACAGTGGCTGGCAGAGTGTCACATGCAGTGCAGCCTCCAGCCCTGGGTTCCAGTTCCCAACTCATGCGCAGAAAAGAGGCGAAGAAGTCCAGGAAAGAGGTTGGGGGTGCGGGATTTAAGGTGGTGGCACAGGCCCAGGTTTTCTGCACTCTATCTATAAAACAGGAGACCACAGAGGGACTGTTTCTGCTCACAGGCCTGGCCTAAGGAGCCCTGAGATAAAAGATGGCCTGTGCTTTGTGAGCACATGGGACACAGCGAGTCTTAAGGCAAAGGTCCTGGCTGGAACCTGGGCAGCAAGAAAATGCCATCTACCTCTTGTCCCTAAAAGACAGAAGGGCTGGACACAGGCTCTGGGCCAGGCCGCCTGGGTTCATGTCTCTGCTCCCCATGCAGCAACTGTGTGACCCTGAGAAGGTTCCTTAGGCTCTCAAAGCTTTGGTTTGTCCTCCCACAAAATGGGACTAATAAAAAATATTACTTGTCTCATTAAGTTATAAGGATCAAAGAAGCTCACGCACATAAAATGCTGGTCCAACAGCCGGCACGAACAAAGCATTCTGTAAGAAGCAACTGTTCCTGTCATTTCCTGCCATCCTCCTCTCAGGCCACCAATGCCGGACATCCCCCAAGATGGAAACTGGGCCCAGCCCTGTCCCTGCTGGTTTGGTCTTCTGGCTGACTCTAAGAAGACCACACCAATGCTCCTCCTAGATGCTCAGAAGTCCAGCCTGCCACCGCCTCCTTCACATGGGGCATTCCTTGAGGCGGGCTGTGTCGTCCTAGGCACTGAACTGCACACCCCCACCTGGACTCCAGGCCGAAAGCAGATCACCACGCAGGTTGAGGTGGGCAGTCTTTCCCCAGAAATGCTGGACACAGGCTGGGAGGACTGCAGGTGCCTTTCCCACCCACTGGCAAGGGTCTGGAGCCTCACCCTCTCCTCAGTCCCTAGCCCACCATGCCTGCAGGAGGGGGCAGTGTAAGGAGGTGGGGTGCGATGGAGTTGGGGCTTGGCTCCTCTTCCTGCTCCAATCTCTGTAGGAACCAACAGTCCGACCCATGACCTCCAAGAACAGAACGATCCACAGAACTGTCACCCAGCCTGATGGTTTCCTGCTGTCCTATCCCACAGGCCCACTGCTGCTGGGCACCCAGAAAGGAAAACAACAGCCCTCTCCCCATGGCCAGTCCCCTGGTGTCCTCTCCTCTCAGGAGGAAACAGCACAGGAAGCACATGGTCATGGAGGCCTAGAGGGCTGGTGACCTGAGGCCTCTGGGATGCATGGGGTTCTCAGGAGGCCACTGGGTGCACTCTTGGGCCACCTGTGCAGGTCTGGGAAGCAGAACAACCTAGAGACCAGGAGACACACGGATACTCTTTCTCTACAGAGGGGCTGCCCAGAGTGGGAATGGGGAGACAAGGGCCCTAAGGGTCCCACTGCTGCCGTCCGAGGGTTTCAGGTTCCCAGCCTGGGATATTGCGGCTGAGAAGAAGTGTGTCCTCAAGAGATGGCTCGACACAGCCCCAGCTTCTTACTGCATGTGCAGTCAGCTTCCTGTGCGGCTATGGCGCAACTTCCTCCCCTCACTGGGTGTACTGCACTCTGATCTTGCAGCGAGTCACACGTGTCCCTTTCCTTTTATCCCTGCCTCTCCTGAGCATGCCCCTTCTCATCCCTACAGGCCCAGGGAGGGGAGGGGACACCCTCTGGTGCAAGAGTCTGGCAGGGCAGGTGGGTGAGCACGGAGCCCTGTGTGGCCTCCGGAGGGGCGGGGCTTCTACTTGGTTATGGAAAACAACACTCCAGGGAGCTGGAGGCTGGAGACTTCTAGCCCTGACAGAGGATCCTTGGATCCTAAGACCAGAGTGTCTTCCTTGGGGAAAGCCTGCACTCTCCTGCAGAAAGGCCACGCTACTGCCCTGTCACCATCAGCACCACCAGGCCTGGGGTCGGCTGCCCCAGTCTTTCTAGATCCTTTTTCCCTGCTGCCATCTCTGTCATGTGTGGCTGAGAAGGGCAACACTAGGACAGCCTGTATGCAGCCCTTCAGCTGCAAGTGGCTCTGGCACCTCTTCTTGCCTCCTGGTCCTTGCATGTGTTCAGACCCCACATGCAAGGAAAACAGGCCACGGCTAGGGTGCAGCTGGGCTGTTCCTGGCCTGTCCTTGCCTGCTCCCCAAGGCTGGGTAGGTCCTGCCTTCCAGACCCAGCCAAGAGAGGACCTCAGGCATCCCTCCCTCCCTCCTTTCCTTCCCCCGCTCCCAGAACCCTCTTGCTCCTACCACCCCTTCTCCCCAAGGGCTCCCGCGCTGGCTGAGGCTGTGTCTCCAGGCAGGCGTGTGAACACACCCTGGGAATTGAACTCTTGGGGACCTCAGAGCCTTCAGGCCTGATTCCCAAACCGGTTCTGCTGTCCTCCCAGCAGAGGCTGGGCCGGCTGAGCAGGATGCAAGGACCTAAGGAGAGCTGCCAGGAGGCCTCTCCATGGCTTCAGGAAAATCCCAGCCTTTAACCTTTGTGCCCACCTCACACGGCACCAGGGCTGCCTGGGTGACTCAGGATTGACTGCGAAGATTCCTCCGTGCAAAGTCAAGGTTGTGCTTTCAGGAGAAAGAGAACGTCCTTCCCTACTCAGGGGCACTGCCTCTGCAGGGTGCCATCTCCGCCCCTCCAGGCGCTGCCAGCCTGAGGGTGGGCCTCCGTAGCTTCTGTCATCTCACCCCAGGGATGGCCATTTGCTGGCTGTCACCTCAATGGGAAATGAGGGAGCATTAGATGACAATGTAAGAGTACTGGGCAGACAAGAGGACTCTTGCCCATTCTGGGCTCCAGCCTCTGCTCCACAGCAGACAGAACCCAGGGTAGCTCTGTGTACCTGTCTTCCATATTCTAGGAAGACACGAGATCCCACACAACAGTCCACGGTCCACGGTCTCCCCACCTCCGCCCTACCTCAAGGAGCACCCCGTGGGTACAGAGCAGCCCAGAGACTCAGGGCAGCTGGGGTGAGGTCAGCCCGCCCAGGAAAGTGAGCATGCGCCTCCATCTGGCAATGGGTCAACCCTGGCAAGGTGAGAATGGGCCACGCCTACTGTGCCCCGAGTTGCCGTCTCCAGGACTCTCGGCACTGCATGCCAGCCTCATGACAGCAGAAGCCAGCCCAAGAGCCTGCTTTGCATTCTGCACATACAGTTTTCTCCTCTGGCTAAACACTGCTGCCCATCGCTCACTCTCAGGGAGCCGGAGGGCTAAGAAGGGGTTAGGGAATCAATTTCTTCCCTGGGTAATTTACTTTTCTGAGGCTTCCCAGCTGGATGCATGTAGTCCGGCTGCGTCCTCCCCTCCAGTTTAAGGACAGGTTGGAGCAAGGTCTAGCATTCCCTAGAACCTCACAGTCCCAGTTTGTGCTCTTGTGACCTTTGTGGATGGCAGCAAGCCACAAGTCTGGGTGCCACAAGGCCCCAGTGTGTACTCTCTCGACCAGATCCAGACCCCACATCCAATCCCAGGCCCTGTGTCCTCCCGGGGGAGTTAACAACCAGCGACAACACTTAGTGTTGTGGTTTCACAATGAAGAAGAGGGCTTAAAGGGAGGTTAGGGGACCTGGGGAGAAAAGAAATTCTATCTCGTACAATTAGAGTCTCTGCGATGAGTGTGATTATTATGCAGACCTAAAGTGTCCCAGTAAAAATCATTTTCTTTGAAAGAAGAAAAACAAATGGTGGTTTTATCCCACTCATTTGAGTTCATGAAACTCAGACCTAAGGAGTGACCGAGGGGTGTGTACGTGCTGGGGAGAAGGGACAGCGCAAGCACAGAGTGGCCTGGAAGATCCACAGCCCTGGCCACTCAGTAGAGGTTCAGGTCACTGGCAAAGGGCAAGCTCAGGGGAGACTTGCTGAGCAGATCCCCAGTGCCCCAGCCTCTCGGAAGCCCAGCTTCACCCCACCCTTCCCTGCTGGGCCCAGTGCCGGGCCCAGTTCATTTCTAAGAATCTCAGGTTCCTGGTGCAAGAAACCCACAGGGCAACTCCTCCCTTCGGCGCTGGGGTAATGATCCCTGGCTCCAAATCGGGCCAAGGTCTGAGCTGCCAGGCAGGGGGCCCCGCACCAGCAATGTTCACTTTGGATTCACACGGGGGTGCTCAGCCCGGGAGGAGGCTGGCACTGTCGGGGCCTCTCTGAGCGCAGCTTGCAGCGGTGCAACCCCGCGCAACGGGCGACAACAAGCTCAAGCTCACTCCTCAAGCAAGAGCACAGACTGACTCATACATTCTGACCTCCTCATGTGGACCCAAAAAGCTACCCATGCCAGGCTGTTACCACCTGTCCATGTGCCTGGCAGGTGGTGACCCCGCTGCCCTTTGGTGGTCCGCTGGGCCAACTTTCTAAACCACAGGGGTCTCACACGCATTCTGGAGCACATCTGTCAGCATCTCAGCACACTACCTGCTTCTTGTAGTCATAGCTGTCATGTGCTTCATTCAAAGAAAACCTGACACAGACACTAAATTTATAGAATGCCGGAGGTAGGGAAGGAAATGAAAGATTTTTCTCTTCCCAGAAGATCCTTTACTTGGTGAAAGGATTCGCCAGGTGGCTTCTTTAACTCTCCAGTTGCCTGGTGTAACACCCCCGGCTCATGTAAGCTCTCTTTCCATCCAGAGCCTTCTGGGACCACCTGGTTCTCAAGAATACAACACATACCCCTGGGTGACATTATGCAAACCCACCTCCTACATGCTAGAGTCCCAGGATGGGACTCAACCACCAGGCCAGGTCATCTCCATCTTACCCAATCACAAATCATCAGGAAGAGTTGTTAAAACCCACAGGCCCCGGTCCCTTCCCACAAGGGCTTCTGAGTCAGCAGGTCTGGGGTGCAGCCCAAGAGTCTGCATTTCTAACGAGTTCTTGAGTGAGGTTGACGCTGGACCCCACTTGAGAATCGCTGCTCCAGCCAAGGGCTGGGGTGAGCTCAGACCTCCTCTGGTCTCTGAATGCATACGAGCTTCACCTCCCTACCCTCTGCATTCGAGGCTCGGAAGAAAGAAGAGGGGATAGGAGATCAGAAGCGGGAGGAGTCCTGGCTTTCTCTATCAGCACTAAGAGTGTGATCTTGGACAAGGCCCCAAGTGTGTGCATCTGCCTTTACAAGTGTGTGCAGACGGTTCTCACCCTGTTGCGCCAAAGGGGCACAAGTGTAACCCCACCAACAGCTAAGATGGAGACTGACTGCAGCCAGGCCCTGCTCTCAGGACCCTGCCCTGGGGTCTAAAGAAAGTTTCTCCTGATCCCTTGACACTGTTCCCCCCGATGGCAGCCCTCAGCTCCACCACTTGCTGGTGTGCCAGCCTCGTGGCCCTGAGCCTTCTTCTCTGTTGTGGCATATGCCTGGTGGAGTGGCCAAGAGGGCTGATTAGGTTTCGCAGGCTGCATGTGGGCTCTTGGGAGGCAGCCTCAGGTATGGTGAGGGACAGACAGCAGCCCAGGCCATGCCAGCCTGGGCCACGCGCAGCTCAGGCCCAGCTGATCCTCTCACAGAGCTGCTGGGGGAGGGCGTATCATTTGTTTAGGCCTCTGCAGTGCTTAATCACCACACGGGCTCCCTCCTCCTCCCTCTCCCCTCCAGCACTGGCTCTTTCCCTGCAGGAAACAGCTCTCTGCCTTCTGCCTCTGATGGAAGCCATTAAAAATTTACAAAGCAAGCAGAGAGGAGGAAACACCGGGATGGGAGGGGTGTCAGCTGGGTGACCAGCTGGACAAGCTGGGAGCCCAAGAGCTGGCCCAGCTACACATCTGACCACACAGAGCTTCCACAGTGGTCTGGATGGTGGTCAGCCAGGGCTAGGGCACAAACTCCAGCACTCCCCTTGGACCTGACACAGTCTGGACCTTCCTGAGGTACTGAAACCCTGCAGAATCTGAGGACAGGGAGCTACTCCACTGTACGTGGCGGAGAGTCAGGTCATACAGGGACACATCCCCAGGAAGGTCAACACCAGGACAGGGAACTCAGCACAGCCCTTTTCTCCATGAATCTGGCTGACAATTCCATGAAGTGGAGCTGCTACCCTTACTCTCCAGGAAGAAACCGACACTCCAAGAGGTTAAGGAGCCCATCCAAGGACAAGTGCAGAAGACAGTCTATAGTGTGGGCATATTGGCTTCTAACTAATACAATTACTTTTATTTATATAAGCAACATAGAGATTCTTCTCTTTCAAGGCTGATGTTTCACAGAGAAGCCAGGAAAGGATGCGGGGGCCCACGTGAGCCAGCCCCAAGTCCCTTCTTCTCCTGCTGCATGTGATCACCATTCTACTTCTTTGCTCTGGGATCTGATTTCCAAGAGGTTCTGTGCTTGTGGGATCAGAAATAAAGAAGCAGGAAAACAGCATCTTAAAGCAAAACAAAAACACAGCCTCCCTCCATGACTGCTCTCACCAGGGGCCAATGGGGCTGTTCCTCACCCCCAGTTCTCTTCAGCCAGGAATTTCCTGACTAGCCAGCTTATAAATGGTGGCACCATCCCTGCCACTACCCCGTAACCCTTCCCTGCGTCATCATTTTCCAGGACACGGTAACAGTCTTTTTTTTTTTTTGCAGTCTTTTTTTTAAATGTATTTGGTACAGGGTCTCACTATACATCTTGGACCCACAGCGCTCCTCCTGTTTTCTGGCTCCCATGAATGAGGTGCTGGGATTACAGGTTTTTTCCTCCACGCCCAATCTCAGTGGCCGGTTCAGCATGCCCAGGGGCAGGACTGGGGTGGCATGTGGTACTGGGGATCGAACCCCAGTCCCTGAGCTTGCCTAAGCACTCCACTGAACTGTCTCGCTGGCCCTGTAACAGTCTTTGAAAAAAATATTTTCTTTGCTTTTTTCAACACTGGGGATCAAACCCAGAGATGTTCTATCGCTAAGCTACATCTCTGCTGCTTCTCACTGTTAAAATTTTGAGACAGGGCCTCACTAAACTTTGCTATCTGGTCTTGAATTTGCAATCCTGAGACGCTGGGATCACAGGTGTGCGACACGGTGTCTGGCTCTTTTCTGTGTTCCCTCTCCCGAGAACTCAGGCTGGTCGGGGCCTAGCGGCATGGGCTCAGAGCACAGGATGACCAGACTGAAAATTTGATTCCCTACCTCACACCACAGACCAGAACTGCTAGGGTGGACGGCAATCTGTGATCTAAAACAGGAGAACAGGGCTGGGGAGATGGCTCAGTGGTCTAAAGCACCTACTTGAAACAGGCTTGGCAAAGCACAGGGACCACGGTTCGATCCCCCAGCACCACATGCCGGCCAGCCCCGCCCCCTGGTGGGCTGAGCTGGCCACACACACACACAATAAATAAATGTAATAAATAAAAATAAATAAATAATTTAAAAAAAACTATTAAAAAAATAAAAAATAAAAATAAAAAAAATAAAATAAAACAGGAGAACAGCTTCCTGATCTTGGGGTCTGGGAAGACTCCTGAGGAAGAGAAACCATGGCTTGGGAACATTAGCTTATTGATAAAGTACCTGTCTAGCATGTGTCATAACAGAAAGTTGATACAGTTTCCTACAGTACTGTAAAGAACTTCTGTACCAGAAGTACTGAATACTAATAACTTCATGAAGAAAGGAAGAAGGCTAAAGCAGTCAGGTAGTCAGGTGTGTCATGTGGAACACAAGCCATACACAGCGCTCGGGGGAGCTGGGCTCCCCAAGACTGCAGTAACTCAAGACGGCTTCTTCCCAGAGGAGGGGAAGGGACTCCTCTACAACCCAGCCTCCCCCTCCACTTCCATGAAATCCAGACACTTTTAAGACAGAAGCACTCCAGCTCCCTGCCCCTGCCCCATGCAGAGATAACCAAGCAAGAAGAAACAAATTGAAGAGTCCAGGAGGCTGGCAAGGCCCTGGGACGTTTGGCTCGACAGGGCAACAGCATTTAACAAAGCGTGCATCATCCATCACTTGGATCCAGTCATTTAGATCCTGGGCATTTGATTAAACTAATATGGGTGGCTGGGGCAAGGCATGGCTGGGCGCGTCTTACCTTCACCTACAAATTAGACCGTCACACACAATCTGATTACCTTGACTGCCACATTTATCTCGAGAGAGGGGCCATCCATCACTCTCTAGCAGCTGGCTCTGCCTGCCCCACATTAACTCCACTGGGAGGGGAGCCAAGCTTGCCCCAAAGTTTCAGCAAGCAGTGTTTACTCATGCAGTTCATCTGTCACTTAACAGGTACTTGCCCCAAGTACCAGCGAGAAAGCAGCCTTACCCGGCCTCTGGGAGTGGGGCAAAGCCCGGGAAAGAGAGTGGTGCAGTTTGCGCCAATACCCATATCGGTCACAGCCGTATCCCAACTGCCCCCCTCCAGTTCTGAGCTAGCCCACCACGCTGCACCAACCTTGGCCCCGTGTCACACCTGTGAAGTGGGGTGACGACGGAGCACAGCACTACAATGGAATTTCCGCATGGGTGGAAATGTTGCCGATTTATGCCACCCAAACCACAGCCGGGAGTCACGTATGGCCACCCTTGACCCCCAGCAGGTGTCACGGAGGAGCTGAGTTTCAATTTCAATGAACTTCAGTTCATTAAATGTAAGTGTCAATGCCTCATGGGGCTTCTGTGCTGGATGGAGCAGACCCAGAGCACAGCTTGACTCTGGCCAACGCCCCACCAAGGCCAAATCCCTGTTCTCTGCATTCTGAGACTGAGGGGGACAGTGGCCAATAGCTGAGGGGCCCAGATGTAAGAATATAGTCACCTGTTTGGTCTCACAGTCCTGCAAAGCAGGCAGCTTTCAAGAAAGCGAAAGGGCAGTTCTGAGCACAGAAGATGGCAGAGGTGAAGCCTAAGTTCGGGTCTCTGTGGCTCTGACCTCATCTCTGCACTGGGCACCTGGCTCCCCTGCAGGAAAGGGCAGGGACGGGGCAGGTGAGCACGGGGTGCTGGGAGGGACCAGCAGCTTTCTCCCTGGCCATGGTCATGGTCTACAGGGTCAAGGCTGCCAGTGCCTCCTCTGGATACCAGCACTGAGGCAGTGGTGCCAGGTGCAGCTTTTCCTCAGAACATGGCCTGGCCCTGCAGGCCCAGCTGAGACGTCACTGAGGCCCCCAGAGCTCAGGGCAGAGTTGGGGCAGCTGTTCTAAACACATCTGTAGCTCTAGGATGGGCTCCTACCCTCAGACTTCTGCATCCTGAAAGGGTACCCATGACACCAGGACCAGAGACAGAGTTCAGAGACACCAGTCTTCCTCCTGCTTCCCAGGGTGCCACTTGGCAATGCTCGGAAGTCGAGCGGAGGGACCTCAGTTCAACTTCTGTGTCCCAAAGTTCCTCCCCACTGAGGGCAGTGGGAACCAGAGCCAGTCGTCCCATCCTGCAGGTCTTCTTTAAAATAACTGAGAATAAACCACAAGCACATGCAAACCTTCCTGCAAGTACCAGCTGCACCCTGTAAATACACCAGCAGCTCGGACTTGGCCACACCTGACAGCAAAAGCAACCAGTCGCCAGCAGGGCTCCCTGACCCCTCAAGCCCCAGAGGAGCCAAGAGGTTTCTCATAAAACTGCCAGCTGCAAAGAACAGACCTGGGTTACCCTGGCTGTGCACATGTACCCCTCCAGTGGCTACTCTGTCCTACAGGAATAGTGCTGGGAAGGGTCCCAGGGACACGCTGAACCACAGGAGGGAGGGTGCTGCCCTGGGTGGAATGCTGCAGTACTGGCCAGAGACCACCATTGGGCTGGGCTGGTTGGATGAGGTGACCCAGAAGAGCCAGGTAAGAAGGGAGCGGGATTACTGAAGAGCTGAGGGGCTCTCCAGAGCACCCCATCTCTGTGATTCACCCCTCTCCACTGTCCCCAGTTGAAGGCACTTAGCCACTCACACATTAGTATAAACGAGCTTGTAACAAACTAGGCCCGCATTGGGCAAGAAGTATTCAAAAGGAAAAAGGACAGGGTGCAGGAAGGTGGTAGGCAGCTCTCCCCCTTGAGCCTTGTCCCCAGTGCCAAGGAAGGTACCCACAAGCTTCACAAAAGGGGCCCTCTGTCACCAGGCCCACTAGCTTTTCCCTACCCTCCCCAAATGCCAAAATGCCAACACTCTTTTGTTGCCACTTAAACCAATTTGGGGGTAATTCCGCAGGCAATTGTCTTCCGATTTACAATGCAGCTCTGTGATTGCATCCAGGCTGATGGTTCAGGCTGTAATTGTATGGTAATCACTTCTGTTTATGATCGATGCGGAAATCACTGTTGTTTTCCAGCAGGCTTGTTAAATCAAAGAAGTGCAGGGGTGGGGAGGGAGGGTTTATTTCTGTGTGTTGGAGCCCCGGGAAAATGAAATTAGGCTGAGCAACCCGATGTGGGGGACATGGCTCTGAGGCACCCTCAAGAGCTTGAAGGCAGAGGCAGAGAAGGACACGGACAGGCAGGAGGACCACCGGGGAGAGGCACAGGCATTTCAGGGGCCGAACGGCTTGGGCAGATGGTCAGAGACACTGATGCACAGAAGGCCCTTGTGGACCCCATGCCTCCTACACATGCAGAAGTTGAAGGCACACACGGGGGACCCCTCTTTAGCAACCCCACCTGCCAGCTCTGCCCTCACCCATTCCTTCAGAGTGCTGGGGGCAGCCTAGTGCCAGGTGGTAGACCAGGCACAAGTTGCCCCTCAGGCAGGGCTATAGCCCCCATACCTTCCCCACCTGGGACCTGCCTGCCTCCTTGCCCTGTCCCAATGCTGCCTACCTGCCACCTGCAAACAGGGTGGCAGATGGCACCTGGGGGCCCGGCTGGCAGAAGCCCTGCAGGCTTGCGAGTCGAGCTGCTGTGTCGGGGCATGAGGGGGAGCTGTCCACCTGGCAGGCAGAAACCTAAACCTCCCAGAGGCCGCGGGGAACAGGCCCAGGGCCAGGTGGAGGGCAGTGCCTTCTGGGGCAGCAGGGGCACCGTGCAGAGGGCTGGGCCGTGCAGGCTGGAGGCCAGCCGCCTGGAGGCTGCAGCACCACCAGCTGTCGAAGGCGGCTCCAGCACACAGGAGGTTGCAGGCTGAGCTTGGCTCCAAGGCATCTGTTTGAAGGAGACCCTCGGGCAGGGCGCTGGAAAGCAGGATCCTGAGAGCAGTATCAGGTGTTGGGTTTCTGAAGCCAAGAAGACTTGCTGCGCTGCCCTGGCCTCAGAGCTTCTGCCTGCCTCCCCTGGGGGCTGCCCACCTGCTGACTGTGATGCCAAGCCTGGTCACTTCAGTCTGGCTGTAGCCCATCCATGGTGACTGTGCTCTGCAATGACTGGCACAATCAAGCTGAACCCCATTATGGCTAGCTTCCCACTGACAGCAAAGACAGTATGCAATAGCCTACCAGAGCTAGCCTGGGCACAAGGGCCTCGGGACTGAGTGTGTGCTCCTGACATGGATGTTCACAAAGGCAGCCAGCCTTGGGACAGTGATCTCAGCCTGCTCCTTGCTTGTTATTTTTTAAAGAGGCCTTGCTATGTACTCAGGGTGGCCTCGAACCCACAGTCTTCTTGCTCAATCTCCTAAGAGCAGGGATCACAGGCCTATGACACCGCAGCCAGCAGCCCAGCCCTTGATGTCCAGGATGGGACTGTCCCCTGGGCCCTTCAGACACTTGCGGGTTTCAGGCCTTGAACACACCCCAGCCTGGCCCTCAAACAGGGCACCCCCTGCCATGTTGGCCCAGAGCTTGGACGCCCCTGGCTGCCTAATTAGGGACTCAGCAGGGCACGCCAGAAAGCACTAGAAAACCTTGAAGTGGAACAACTGCTCTTAATTGGACTTCTAGGATTCATCCTAACAGACTACTTCCCCCACCTCCAGGGACTTGGTTTCTGAAGTAAATACAAACAAGTGTTAGTTATTCCACATTAAAAACAAAGTTGGTGAAAAATGAGAATTTAAGTCATAATTAAGTTTCCTAAATGGAGAAGGAAAATCCAAGGCGGGGTGTGTGTGAGTGGTATACGTTGAGGCCGAGTCCACGGGTGCCTCTTGGGGTCACAGTGCCATCTGCCTGCTCAAGGGCTCCTAACTGAGCCGCAGGCACAAGGGAGGATGATCCTACTGTCTGTACCCCAAGCTCCCTCAGATCCTGTTGGGCAGTGATGAGGGGCTGGGGGGAACCCGGGGTGCTGAAGGCTCAGTCTCTAACACCAGTGCCAGAGCCAGGCCTTAGCTCTACCCAGGACCCATGGTACCCGGCTCCTCCCTGCCGGAGGTCACAAAACACCTCCCTTTCCAAAGTATCACAGGCCTGAAAGAGATGCTGGACACCGAACATCAGCACATTTCCTCCCTGCACGTTCTAGAGGTGGTCCGCAATCCCTGACTTTGGTCCTGAATTTGAGCAAGGCAGCCTGCCTGGCTTCCCTCCCTGCGTACCTAAAGGAGACATCAGCTGAGGTGAGTCTGCAGAGCAGACAGTGGCTGCAGGGGGAAGCAGCCAGGCCACCAAAGGAGCAGGGAGGGCTCACAGGCTCACAGACCCAAGCTTCCCTGGGCCCTTCTACCCCAGTGCTACACAAGGCAAGAACTGACAAAGCCATTTTTCTGATGGGTAAAACAGAGGCCCAGGGAGACAAGGGAATTTTTGCTCGGGCAGACAACAAGTGCTATATAAAAACAATCCCAATGTCTCTCCTTGTAGGTAGCTTTGAGCAAATCCACAGCATTCTTCAGCCATATCAAGAGAGACAAAAGGCGGCTGTGGATGCCAAAGTGATTTCCCCAAGGAGCCACCAGCACCTTTTCCTGAAGGCCTGTGCGGTCCTGGGTCCTCCCCAGGACAGGAGGGGCCCCCAGGCGCCCCCACACCTCGGGTCAGCTCTGGCTTCCGAGTTCTTTCCTCAGTGCTCTCTGGCAGAGCCACAGGCCTACACTCTGGACAGCAGCACAGGCTCTCCACTCACCTGCCCTAACACAACGGTGACTGATACTCAAGCACTGCGTCCCTCGGGCGGTGCTGCTGGACTTGGGGTGCTGGTGAATCTCCCACCGATCCTAGGGTTGCTGTTATTATCAGCTGAGGCCACACAGCTGACTCACGCAGGGGGCCACCAGCATAACCCAAAGGGATCTGGGTGTCTGCACCCCCACACACCTGTGTTACCTGGCTCCTCACACATCCCTCATATGTCCTGAATGTGCCACCAACAGCCTGTGGGGCTTAAGCCTGCGCAAACTCACAAGAACCCACTCACACGCTCATCCAACAATGATTCAGTGTGGAAACATCCTTTGCACATCAATGTGGGCACACGTGTGTCCCAGCGTAGGCGTGCAAGGTGCAAGCCCCGTGGAACATTTGCAAGTGTTCTACCTCACTCCTCTTCACCAGCACATGTGCCCTGCAACAGGCTCCTGGACCCATTCCTGCAAGCCAGAGGTATGGCCCCACATACCTGCCTTCTCCTTGTCATTTTCATGGTGGGTCTTTAAGCTCTCAGGAGGCAGACCTTCCTCCTACTGCCTGCTCTCTGTTCTTTTGTTCATTCACTCATTCAAAACATACTGACAGGCATGGTTTGCTCCCCCAGATGCTGAGCATACAAACCTGAATGAACCACAGCTATGAACTTGAAATGCAACATCCTAGCACAAACCCACAGAGGTACTGGGCGCTTCTGTGTCGGTGCAGGATACCAGGGGGAGGGGAGTCGGGGGGTCATACGTGTGTCTATTAGTGCAAGCATGAGCAGGGAGCATGTGTATCCAAGCTTCTCAGGAGTAGGACCGCGTATGCTCACCCCCAGGGGAGGTCACACCGTGGCTGTTACAGTGACAACCGGTCTATTCCACCTTGCAGAGAAGGTTGCTAAGCGTACTGCTGGGTTGCAAAGGCACATCTAATGCTCAGCTAGGTGTGCTGACTGCAGCGCTTTAGGTGGCAGGGGTCTAAGTCCAGGGAGGAGGAGTCCATGGAAACCAGTGTGGCCCGGCCTTGCCAGAGGCTGGGCTCCATTTAGGTAAGAGAGCATGGGGTATCGCTGGAGGTGGAGAAGGAAGCCTCAGGGTAAGAATCGCCACTGCAGAGGCTGCCACCTGAGAAAGCTTCTATCCAGGTCACTGAAGGTATTTCTGGAGAAAGCCCGCCCACTACCATGCAAAGCTCTGAGAGGATTAGGGCCCTTGCTTGGCTCCAAGCAGCAGAGGCCTAATTCCAGGCTGGGTGGGTGGGCTGTGGGGTCCTTGCCTGGCAGGAGGAGGCTGCCTACATCCCAGGGGGCCAAAGGGGGCCAACACACGGAAAGGAAGATGTCTTGGGTCCTCACTGTTTCCCTGGTCATGATGTGATGTGACTCTGGGAGGCCCCTCCCACTGCTCCCCTAAGAAGTCACTAGAGACCCGGTGGTCATGCTACGCTGGGTCCACAGTAGGGTAGGGAGTTTCTCTGCCCAGCATCCCTGGGGCTGCCACCAAGTACAAAGCAGACACATGTGAGTGTTACACAGGTTGTCCCCAACACCCTACAGAGAAGCCACAGCCTCTTCACTGCACTAAGGGCCCTGAGCTCTGGGGGCTCAGGACTATGAGCACACGGCTCCCCAAAGGAGGGCATCTGGCATCTTCCACCAGCACTGGGGTGAGGTACCACTCAGACAGGTGGGGAGTGGTTTAGAGCCCCTTCTATCCTGGAGGGCCAGGGGAACAAGAGGATGGAGGGGTACAGCCTGGTGCACATACAGGGCCTTGATAAATGACAGCAGGCTCCTGGGCCAACACTAGGTGACTTCAGGAGTCCTGGGGGTAGATCCCCAGCTTGGTCCCTGGGGAAATGGAAGTGGCTTTGTGGGCGCTGGCCCTCACACAAGCTGGGCTGGGAACTTCCGGGTGGCTACCGGCAGCTTCTCACCAGGGCAAATGACAAGAATTCTCAGGCTCCTTCCTCTCTCTCAGGCTGTTCAGGCTGTCCTATGACAGCAGTCACTCGGGGGGCGGGGGGCGGGGAGGAACAACCCTTCCACAGGACACAGAAAAAGCTCTGGTCACAAGGTACATTGTGAAGAGAGACAGGACCATCTGACAAGAGGACACAGGCCCAGGTTCAGGGCAGTCAGGTTGAGAGAGAACCCGTCTCTCAGACTTTTGGACTGAAAAGAACCAAGACCCCTGCTGGTTTGGGACTACATGAGGGACTGAAGTCAACCTGCTGGGAATGAAGGCTGCCGCTCCCCGAGCAATTCCAGGTGCCAGCAGAACTGAACCTGGCAGCTGCCACACGCACGCCCCCACAGCAGCCCTACCAGGCAGGGTCTGGCAGCTCTGTTTTATTGATTAAGAAACAAAGGTTTGGAGAAGTGAAGTAACTTACCCAAAGTCACCCAGGAAATGACAGATGTGGGTTTCAGAATTACTTGCTAATACTGTCTGGGGAGGACTCTGGGTGGCCCCATTTTAAGAGCTCTGAAGGGAGGGAGGGTGGTTGGGGCAGGGAGGTCCTGGCAGGCCCAAGGTGGGATCAGCCAGCAGAGCTGCCCACAGGGAAGCAGGCAGCCCTCTGTGTCTCAGCCCCCTGCAGATCCCGTCTGCCCTAGCACTGTGGGGACAGAGTGACAGGTTCCCTGAGAGACTCAGCCCATGACCATCCGAACAGCCTCATGGCCCCTCCAGCAGGGGAGCCACCAGCCCCAGGGAGTCACTAAGACCTTGAACGGTGGACACCACAACTGAGGAACTGAAAACTTCATTGAATTTTACCTAACATGCCTGGAAATAGCTGCATGTAGCTAGTGGCTGCTGCACGGGGTCCAACTCTTATCTTTAAAGAGAGAGACACCAAGAAAGGCAGGGATTCCCCCAGCCACTGCACAGCCAATCTGAGGTGACCCAGGGCTCCTCAGTTTCTTCTCAGGTGACTGCCTTTGCTGCTGCCCACCTATTTGAGTGGAAGGGATCCTGTGCCGGACATTTACAGAACGCCTAACATTGATGTACACTGAGCATGTCCTGGACATGTCTGGCCTTCAACATCTAGTCTAGCAGGGCTGACACCCAGGAGGGCCAGTGACCACTGGAAACACACAGGTATGTAGCTGTGGGACATAGGCTTAAGGATAGTAAGGGACAATGTCTGGGGGGGAGCATGGGGTTGGGATCAGGGATGGCTTTTGGGCAGCGGACAATGGAATGAAGAGGGTAGAAGGGTCACGGCCTGAGCTGATCACACATGGTGTACTGGAACGGTACATCATATCCCACGGACACATACACTTTAAAGAGAAACAGGGGCCGCTTCTTCCTTCCTTTTTGAAACACCCCACCCCATTTTCCACAGGCCTCCCCCACACACAGGGGCCGCACCAGACCTTGCTACACTTTCTGTGCACATGACATCCACCAATCAGATTAGAAATACAGAGGCAGAGGCTGACTGAGGCTCTGCCCAGGGGGGGCAGGGGTTAAACACTGGGGCGCAGAGAGCTCAGGGGCTGTTCCCTCTCTACTCCCCTCCAGCCCCAGCCCCTGGGAAATACAGTGCTTTAAAATCTCTTGGGCCAGCTCTAACCCCTGAGGGCCTGTTAGTCCCTGAACAGGACTGGATCTCTTTTTCTCCAGGAGAGCACCAGGGCCTCTTCAGGGAGGTCTGGACAAGTTCCATCAAGTTCCTGGAGCTCCTCAGAAGGCAGAGCTGGCTGCCCTCGCCCCCTACCCTGGGCAACAGCAAAATAGGAACCCTGCAACCAGAAGACTTTCCACTGCGTCAGCAGAGGGATGTTCCCAAAGCAGGATGCCAACCTCCTCCTGCCTCGCAGACTCCGGCCCTGCTCCTGGAAGCCACGGCTGTCCCAGGGGCCTCTGTGGCTCCAAAGCCTTTGATGGGTCCCTACCGCCTTGGGGTAGAATCTGTGTTTCGGGCCACAGCTTCAGTGGTGGCCCTACTTCACCTCAGTTGGAGGTTCTGCTCACCTGTCCCCATGGTCACTCCATGCCCCTCTGGTTCTAGAAGTCACTGTCTTCCAATCTGACCCTCATCGCCCTTTGTATCAGGGACCCAACTCCCACTGACTTCGGGGAGGAGCTGTGGGCTGCTCCGGCCCTACAGTCACCCTTTCCCCCTACTGAGACCTCTACTGCACCTTCGGATTCCCCACAGCACCTCTAGATGCTGGTGGGGATACCCACCTTGCTAAGGGCTGGTGGCTGAAGTCCTGCGTGTGATTCTGTCTCTCAGAGATGATGGGAAGAAATGAGACAGCAACACACTCAGTACAGAGATGAATACCCCGGGGACCCCCAGGGGAAGTGACTTACTAAAGGTCACACATGATGTGACCTGGATATGATCACCTGAGGGCTGGGCATGTGGAACAGCTTTCTGACAGCATTTGAGGTTGATGGGGAGTTTCACAAAGCCCCACCTGGGCTTCAGGGAAGGGCTGCTCTGGTCTATCTCTCCTCTCACTCACTAAACACCCAGGTAGCACCCACTCTGCCCTAGGTAGGTGCCAGGGCTGACCTCACCCCATGGGCTGGTGGGAGAACCCAGGATGACAGGGGAGGCTCAGGAAATGCCCTGGGGAACCCCCCAGAGCTGGCTTGAGGTACAAGTCAGGACCACAGCTGGGTTAGTGGTGGAGGAGACTCATACTCCTGAGGGGGCAGAGGCCATGGGCCAGCCTTCGAGTCCTTAATGCTTGGGAGGTTTGGGGGCCTGGGTCTGTTTTAGAAGGGCCCATGGGACTGAGGAACTAGGGTATTGTGGGCACCCCAGGAGGCCTTCCCTTGCTACCAGGAAAGGGGTAGGGGTCCCAGCAGCCCCTCCTATTCCTCAAGTTCCCCTGAACAGAATGTGAAGACCCCCTTTCAGGGGTCTTTTGTTTCTGGGGGAGATGGCACCTCATGATAAGAGGACACGGTCCCTGGCAAACCACACTCACCTGGCTAGAGCAGCACACATGAAGCAGAGCCGAACTAAATCCCAAGCCTCAGCTCCAGCAGCGTAAGGGCATCAGTGCCATCCGGGCCTGCCCTGTTGTGTGACCTTGCGACGCCTGTCCCTTCACCCCTTCACCCTCTGCATAGTGGGCTGGCTGGCTATCCTTCCCTGCCTGTGGCACTGCCTGGAGCCCCCTGAGAAGCTGTGTGTGTGTGTGTGTGTGTGTGATGGGGGGTTGTTTTTCCCTGAGCCGGCTCCCTAGAGAGTGGCTGCTGTTTGGCAGGCCCCAGGAGAGTTTCCCACAGCAGCTGAGGCTTCTGGGGAGTGTGAGGGCAAGCACAGCTCAGATGACGTCCAGTGGCACGAGGGGCAGTGAACAGAGGCATGGCGAGAGCCAGGGGCACTTTCTATCATGTGTCCAGTGTCCAGAAACCCTTGTCTCTCCTGGCCTCGGGCCTGCAGCCCCCTCTTCAGGGTGGCGTTGGGCACCTGGGCTGTGGGCCCACTGCTGAGTGCCTTCTTCCACTTGGAGGAACCAACCTGCCCACAGGGACCAGGGCCACATCCATCAAGGTAAACACCTCCTTTGCCCAGAATGCCTCTCGCCTGCTCTATCCAGCTCTGCCAGCTCAGAACTGTCTGTTCCTGAGGACTGGGGCTGGGCTGGCTCTCCAGCCAGATCGATGGATGACTTCACAGAGACTGACGCCTACTAGCACCAAGGCTGTCCTCAAAGAGGTCTGATGCTGTGCCGGGGCCTGCTCCCTGCCCGTGCCCCCTAGCTGACCTCTGGAGGTCGGACCCAGGGCCCATGCTTACCCCTCACTAGGTGGCAAAACTGAGCCTCAGCTTTTCCCTATGTGAAATGGTAACATGTGGCTGGTACATGCCTCCTCGCACATGCTAAGGACATAGAGGGTCTTTCTTACCCCATGGCCATATGTACAGTCACACTGTGGGCTGGGGTCTTTTCCTCACTTCTGTTCTAAGTTTCTACTCTTTTAGGCTAGAGCTGCCCTGTGGGACTTTCTCCCATAGAGAAAATGTCTTCTAAATCTGGCCTGCACCAAAGTGGCCATGAGCCTCCCGTGGCTACTGGACACCTTCAGTGTAGCTGACTCCAACAAGCGTCTGAACTTTTACTCTGAGTTAATTTAAACGTACAGTCAGCTATGCATGGTGAGCGGCTACCATACCAGATAGTGGCCTTAGATCTGGCTCTGCCATCCTTTACTCCTGGCCCTGAGTCACAGGGTTGTTAGGAAAGCCTGGGGGCAAAAGAACCACAGGATCATCTCTCTTCCCTCTCAGTTGTTCAGTCCAACTGGTTGACTGCAGACAAGGGACTCATCTTAAGAGTCTCTGGGGCCTGAGCACTAGCCGGTCGCTGAGCAGAGATTCAATCAAGGCTGATGCAGAGCCAGCAGTGCCCTTTTTCAATCCCACTGTCAGCTCCCACGAGAACAGGGAAACAGTTCAGGGCAGCTTCTGCTCATGCAGTTACTAAGAGTAACTGAGCACCCAGCACCTGCCTGGTTCTGTGGCTGGCGCTGGGGTGCACAGTGACAAGTAGCATGCAGTCCCTGTCCCAGAGATCTCTGCCATTCCCTGAGTGGTATCCAGCACATAGGTTTTCCAGTGCTGAAACCAGGGCTCGCAGGTTCTTGGGGGTACAAGGATGTGATGGGAGAATGGGCAAAGGCAGGTCCAGGAAAGGGTACAGGGACCTTAGAGGAAGCAAGTCTCAAACTCTGCAGGCTGCTGTTTCCGGTAAAGACCCAGATTCTCACCAAAGCATCGCTGTTTGGTGGTTTCTCATGAAGGAAGTTCAGGGTAAAAATAGCTCAGAAGGGACTCAAATCCAGCTAGTTGCAGGGTAGTCGCTGCCTGGCCAATTCATGAAAAAGGGGAACAAGCTTACCAGTAGCTGTATGGCTCCCAAGACTCATCCCCCCTGTGCTGTAGGGGCATTCCACTCTGCAGTGGATGGGAAACCAGCTTCAGGACCAGAGCCCCAGAACTGGAGAAGCCTGGATCCTCACACACCATCTGGGGTCACCCTGATTTCTGGATGATACAGCTCTGCTCACTTCAATCCTTGGCCCAGTTTCTAGCCACTCTGTGGCCCTCTCTCAAGGATGGGCCATTGAGAAGCACTCTGGCACCAGGTCCTTGCCAGCTGCCTCACAAAACCTTCCTGTTGGAACAGCCGTCAGCGGTGCTCAGAGCCCATCTGGCAGTCCAGCCTGGTGGTCAAGGGCAGGGCACCTGTGCCCCCACTCTAAGAATGATGATCTCCCCAAGCCAACTGGAGATGCCCTAGTGTCCCAGAGCGAGCTCCCATTTAAACTCAGGAACCAGGACCCATCTGGGGCCTACTCATCAACATAACACCAAAACCACATGGAGGGGACCTCTGGCATCTGCCCTTTAAGTCCCAGCAGTGTCCCGGGAAATACTCCTTCAAGGTCTTACACAGGGTGCTCAGAGCCTCAGGTCGGAAGGGACTGTCCAGCCCTGGAGTGCAGACCCATCCCTCCCTAGTCCTCCTCCTGTTTCCCAATACACACTTATCAGGAGCCTGGGGAAGGGTGCCCTGCCACAGGAGTGGGGGTCACCGGGTGCTCCTAGCACCCTGGCTGCATTCTGACAAAGGAGCAGTCTTGAGTTAAGACCCTCAGCCTCTGCCTCCCAGAGGCTTCCCTGGTTGATTTTTGTTTCTGCAAAGGACGGAGCCTTGTAAAATGTCTGCGGGAGAGCCACCACTTCACCTTTGGGAGAGGGACATCGGGAGCACCTGCCCTTGGGCTCCAGGAGAAATGATCCCCGCCCTCCTGTGTGGGCGCACAAAATGGGCCCGGTACACGCTGGTGCCACTCTCACGGCCAAGCCTCAGGCTGACACCATGCAGCACACGGCGCTACCCACAATGCACTGGCCCTCCTCTGTCACACACAGGCACGCACACTCGCCCCCGCGCCTGGAGAGAGCCCGGGCCAGGCCCGCGGGCGTCCCGGCGCCGACCCCGCTGGCCCCACACTCACCTACAAGTTGCTCGGGTCGCAGTCCCGCCCTAGCGCCCGCCGGCCTGGGGTCTGGCCCGCAACGTCCGCAGCGAGCGACTCAGGGCAGGGTTCAGCCAGCGCGGAACAAAGGCTGCGCGCAGGCAGCGGGCGCCGCCTGCATCCCCACTTCGCGCCCGGGCGGCGGCGGCGGCGGCGG
>NW_004524581.1:18188474-18207569 GCF_000260255.1 Octodon degus | reverse complement strand
GCGCTGCCCGCTCCGAGGGCGCCCCGGCTCCCGCGCTCCCGCTCGCTGCCGCCCGCCACCGCCGCCGCCGTCCGGCTACCGCACCGCACACATCAATTATTCATCGCCCGTCTCCAGCTTCCCGGGCGAAGCCAATCACAGGCTGAGGCTCCGCTAATGGGGCCGCCGCCGCCGAGGAGGCAGCCAGCCGCGCTCCCGGGCGCAAGCGACAGCCCTCCAGGGACGGGGATGGGCTGGGGACACAAGGGGGGCGGGGGTGCATGGGGCGAGCTGGTGAAACTTCCCAAGGCCCGGGCCCCCGTGGGCGTCACCACCCACCCTGTGTGTACCCGCTGGGGGCTGGGGGCTCGGGGGAAGTCGGACGCGTCGCGGCGGGGGGGAGGGGAGGCAAGAGGAGGAGGAAGAGGAGGAGCGCGGGAGGAAGATGAAAGGCGAGCAGCAGACCTGCCTTGGCGTCTCCTGGGAGCCCCGGCTCGCGCGCGCCCTCTCCGCCCCGCAGCCTCGCCGTCCGCACCCCCGCCCCCAGCCAGCCGCCGCACTCACTCGCGCGCACCGACCGCCAGCCAGCCCAGCCACTTGGCTGCGAGGGAGCACGGCGAGCAGGGATCACAGGCAGCTCACATTTCAAACTTGCAGGCAGGGGTGGTGCCGGTGCACGCCGCCGCCGAACCAACGCACGACCCGACGAGCGGTGCCCCAACCTCCGGGCGGGGGCGGCGACCAGGTCCCTTCCCTCCCCCGCCAAGGCAATTAATTGCCAGCACCACTTGTACGAGTGGGGCTCCCGGAGCGCTGTCGCCCAAGGGGGCCTCCGGGAAGGCGCTGGCAGCGCTGGAAGACTTCGGGTGTCTCCCACCCCCAAGCGGGCAAGTCTTCCCAAGGGGTCATGCTAATAAGGGTCTCGGGCGGGGTAAGGGTGGAGAGAGCAGACCAGAGGCGGCTTGGGCCAAGGGAGGGGCGGGGCAGGTTAGGAACATCTGATTAAACCTCGGTCTGTCCGTTTAAAGGATTTTTGGAGCTGGTTAGGGGACAGGAGAGGTCAGCAGCCTCGCATTTTAATTCCCTGGCACCTCTGGGATTCCCCGAACGTGGGGCCCTGGACAAGGTGAACGCGCGTGTACGCCCAGGCTCTCCGACTTCGGGGAGTTTCTAGCCGCTGCAGCGGGAGGTGAGAGGGAAGCCGGGGGCGGCTGCGGCGCACGGCCCCGCCCCGTTCTGAGAGCTGCCGCCTTCCTGACATTGCCTCCTGCGGTAGCTGTGGCCTCTTCCTTCCAGCCTGTCTGTCAGCAAGGGTTCCAAGCGCTGAGCTGAGCTTGCCAGCTCTGCACCATGCCACGCTGCTCCCGCAGACACCCGGGAAGCTCACTGGCTTCCCGGCCCAAAGGGCCTACACCCCTCCCTCTTTGGAGAACACCTAACCACTTAACAGCCCCTGGGGAGAAACTGTTAATTTTTATGGCCCCCTCCCTGGCCCCGCCCACCCGCCGGTAAAAGTTGCTTGAATGGGGACCTAACTGGTCCCGACAGTTTGGAAGATGAGACCCCTCATTCTTAAAGCCCAAAGAAAGGTTGCCAGGAGCGTCCTCCAAACCTCAACCCCGGGGGGTGTGCACTGTGCTTTCCTCAGCCAGCGCCAGGAGGGGGCAGGTCCACCTGCCTTTGAGGTCTCTGTTCCTGATTTCGTTCTCTTTCCAGTGTGAGCCGCTGGTTTTTCCCTAAACCTTCCTGTCTGTCCAGCTGCCCACCCTGGTAGTGGCTGAGACAAATCACTTATCTAAAAATTATGTTCTTGCTCCTTGTTTGACATAAATCGTTAGCAGGCTCTAATCCCACCCACTACCACTTGAAATATCACTTTTGGGATGGCATTTGGAAATACAGTTGTCACAGGCTTTCCCTCTGAGGAGCTGGTTAAGTGGATTAATTCATACTTCATAACTTGCTGCCTTTTGGACAAGAACTAGCTTCCTGTGTGCGAAATTAATTGGCATCTCCTTCCTACGGGGCCAACCCCAGGGCAGGCAATGCAAGGAAGTCCCTCCTGCTCTGGTGGCCCTGCCCAGTCTAACCACTTCTTGGGTTACAGTGGCTTCTCTGGGGACATGCTTTCACTCACCAAGACATTTGTGACTCCAAGCAGCCCCTCAGGGACCTGGGACCCCTTGAGGCCTGGGGAAGAGTCTCCAATCTTTTCCACTATGGGTCCCTCGGAAGGTAGGGCCTGCACTCTGGCCCACAAAAACACTCAGACTGACGTCCCTAAAACCTGATTTCTACTGTTTATCTGGTTTTAACACAGTGCCAGGGCTTGGGTCTCAATATTCCAGAATCCTAACAACTAAACCCTCAAATAACCAAAGCACCCCACTGCTCCTTCTCTGCTCCCAAAGCTGTGTGCAATGACAATTCACAATTTTAATTTGACCCTTAGCATTTTCTCAACATCAAAAGGGATTCTTGGGCTCATTCTTCACTTCCTCGTGTATGTTGCTACCTCCAAGCCACAAACTGCACTCAGAAAGTCTGCCCTTGCAAGGTGAGTCAGAATTTGGAGTGAAACTGAGAAGAATTTACAATTCAGGGATATAGACCTGTTGACAATGCCCAGGACACTTTTAATAAAACACCTGGGCTCACCCATCTCCATCCCCACCCTCACCTCCTAGTTATCCCGGGAACTCACAAGGGGAGAGGCCCTACAGTGGAACCTGAGAAGAGAATATGCAACAGTTTTTAAGAATTTCTGCAGGTAGCTGTTACACTTGCAATCCCAGCACTTAAGAGACTGAGCAGGAGGATTGCTGGCTGTTCAAAGCAACCTGGGCTGCTTAGTAAGTTCAAGGCCAGCCCAGAACACATAGCCAGACCCTGCCCCAAAAGAAAAAAAAAAAAATCCTAAAAAAATTCTCCACCCCAAAGTAAATATTCCATCAGATTTACATAATTAGGAAAACAAACTGTTTGCAGCACCCAATCAGCACCCCAAATGGGAGGTCTCCCAGCCCAAACTAGGCCCTTTCACATGCTGATTTCGGAGCGAGCTCCCGGACCCGTGAAGGTCTCGGTCCACTGGATCATTAGCAAGCTCTTTTTAGTACTGAGCTCCTGCAGTGCACGAAACCGGGGCACTCCAACCAGCGCCAGCTTCAGAAGGCCGTCTCCTTACTTGGTCCAAGTTCCAACTCCACTTCTCTAACTTCCAAAGCTGTGCTCAAAAGCCTGGGGCCTGGCACAGCCGCACCTCCCCAGGGCTCGCCTTGATAACGATCTACAGCAAAGAGGCCGCAGACAAAGGCGCTCTGCGCCTTGGCGCGCAGACGCTCCGCGAGCTCTCCAAGTGACCTCCGCGAGGGGGGCGGCCCCGGGGGAATGACTTGGGAGGGAGAAGAAAGGAAGAAGAAAGGGCGAGCTGCAGCCCTACGCTGCGGCTCCTTGATGAATGCCCGCCAGCGCTCAGGAGGCCCGACGCGGGATCAATAGCGGTGGCTTTTCTCTGGGTATTTGAACTCCTCCTGCCGTGGTGAGAAGGAGCCGCCAATAAATCACGGAACTGCAGCCAGGAAGGCCCGGCGGCGCGCTCGGGGAGAGGATGCTTGCTTCCTCCGCTAGCGAGCCTGTCATCCGGAACCCACCTCAGCCGGACGCACCGGCCATGGGGGGGGGTGGGGGAGGGGAACGCTGCAGTCAAGCTTGGAGGCCCAGGGGAGGGGCATCCTCTAGGGCTCCCCGATGTACAGGTGGGTCTCCTGGATCTTACCCAGTCCAGGGTGGAAGGGTAAAGGAGTCAAGTCACCTACCTGGGATGTAGGTCACCCAGGGGTCAAAAGTGGCTTCAGGCTGGGTGGCCTTCTGTAGAAGGCTTTGTGTTCTGGGAGGCCCAGGGGCTAAGGGGTCACTCAGAAGAAAGGGGGACAGACCCAGGCACAAAAGCCAAGCTCTCTATGACCCCGGGAGGCACCGAGTTAGTTCTGAGCCAAAGAGCTCCTTCCTCCTCAGGCGGGGCTGCTGATTCAGCAGGCCTGAACAAGGACCCTGAGGACTGGAGATGTCAACCATGTGGGCTTGAGTACTCAGAGGGAGGGTGAGGTGGATAGGGAAGCCCCAGATGCGTGTTCCTGGGTATGACAGGCATGAGCTTAAGCCCTGGGACCTGCCCAGGCCACCCGTGCATCTTGCCATTCCTGGCCCCTCTCAGGACATGCAGAGCACAGAGCACAGTATGAACAACCTTGGAGCCTCCCTACCCATGGAAGACTCCCCAACAGCACTCGGTGCTGGGGTCAGGGTGCCAAGCCGGTGCCTCTGCCGGACACTGTGCCCTCTGCCAGCTGCCCCTCCTCCTTTGCCCTGGCCTTAAAGGAATCTTATCTTTAAGCCTCTTGGAATCTTATCTTGGCCTTAAAGATGGGAGACACAGGTGAGGTCCAGCTTGCCTTCTGGCCAACACAGGTGTTCCCAGCTTTGCCCCCATCTGGGGACACAGAGTGGAGGCCCTAGGCTGGCCCCCGGCTTCTCCTCTGCTGATCATGCAAGCTCATGACTACTGACTGCTTGCTGTTGCCAAGCAGGGTTCAGGCACTTTCCAAGTCTAAACACACTCACCAGCAGCCCTCTCTGCTGAGGGCGATAATTACTTGCACCACACAGAGAGAGGCTGGGCACAGAGAGATATAGGCAATTCCAGAATGAGGGGGCAGGGCTTGAGACAGGGGCTTGCTGTGTAGTCCAGGCTGGCTTCCAACTTGCCACAGTCCTCCTGCCTCAGCCTCCCATAGTGCTGGGATTACAAAATGTACCACCATGCCTTCTAAAAGAAGTTCTGCAGAAGGATATAAAGCACAGGGCAATCTAGCTCCAAAGCCTGCACTGAAAATCCCAAGGCGGGATTCTAAGACCCAAAGGAAGATAGAGCCCAGGGAGGTCACAGGGACACGACAGTTGTGCCGAGAACTGCTACCCCAGTTTTATATTCTTTCCCACACATTGCATTAGAGACTGAAACAATTTCTTTGTTTCTTTTTAAAATTAAGCATTTGAAGAGGACACTTGGCCTCCTGCGGGGCGGGTGCAGGGGAGGGCTAGGACACACTGTGGAGGAGACCCCAGCACCTCCCAACCTCTTGCCAAAGCCCTCCATCCCAACCCCTTCCTGGATTTATCCCCAGCAGGACCACTCATCCCAGATCCAGGCTCCGTTCTCAGAACTCTGCACTTGGCTTCTGCCCAAATCCTATAATCATTTCATTTTGAAAACTACACAGGTCTGACCCCACACCCCGCCCCCCTTGGCATGTCCGAGAAGCCCTCGATTTCCAGGTGACTGGAGATCCAGGAAAGCCTCCTGTTGGACTCAATGGCCAGGAGGGGACCCAGGAGCCCTCAAATGGCCATTCAGGTGGCCCAGATGAGGCCATGTGCTTTGGGAGACCTCTGAAGGTGTCCTGTGGGCTGAGGCTGGCCTGCAGAGGCTAGAGGTGCCCTTAAAGCTGGAGTGGAAATGGCCATCCATGCTCCTGGGGTAACGGAAGGGCTGCAGAGAGAGGGGCTGGATTTGGAGGCTGAGGCTGGTGGCACTGGGGGAGGAGAAGCCAACTGGGCCTGTAGTATGCCCCTACTCCTTTGCCTAAGTAATACCAGCTCTACAGGAGACCAAGGGAGACAAGGTTGAGGACCTGCAATAAGTTGATCCGGGGTAAACTGTGTCACCAAAAGATGCTCAAGTCTTAGCCCCAGGGCCTGTGAAGGTGACTTTAACAGGTACACAAAGTCACTGTACATAATTCAAGTTAAAGATGGAGTCATCAGGGTGGGCCCTAATCTGGTAGGACTGGTGCTTTAGTGAAAGAGGAATGTTGGGTACACCAGAAGCATGCCTATCATGTAAGGGTTGGAGTTAGCCACAAACCGGGGACCTACTACCTGCCAGGTCAGGGACTTAGAACAGGTCCTTCTGATGTCGTTGGAGGGGGCCAGGCCCAGCCAACACTTTGATCTCCATCTGCCACCTGCCCCTTCTCCTTTACCCTGGCCAGCCTCTTGGAATCTTATCTTGGCCTTAAAGATGAGAGACACAGATGAGGTTCAGCTTACCCTCTGGCCAATGAAGATATCCCCAAACCTCACTGGGGACAATCACTGTCCACTGCTCAGGTGCCTGGCTTAGGGGGCTTGGCTATGGAAGCCCTAGCAAATGAATACACACACCTATATCCACCACTCCTCTAGGTACTCTGGCTTGGTCAGTCAAAACCTGAGTCCTTACTCTGACCCAGATCCTTTGTAAGTGACCTGGGCTGTCCTCTCTTTCACCTCATTTCCTTCTAGCCCCTGTGCCTCGTGATTTGCCTGGCATGTGTCTTTCCAGGTGACCAGGCAGCTGACTAGGCAGCCCTGGCTGCCTCCCCGCTTCCGGTGGGCTGACCCTTGGGGACACCTTCATGGGGAACCTTCCTTAGCCCAGCTGTCACAGGCTGCAGCCCCTCCTGCTGCATCTCAGGATGTTTTCTCTTTAGCTTGATGACTGGTGTATTTCAATTATTTATCTTGTTTAACACTGTCTCCCTCGCTAAAAGGCAAGCTCCACGTCAACTGGGACTTTTGTCTATTTGGTACGCGTTCTGTTGACAGTATCTAAAATATGCCCGGCAGATGCTTGATAATATTCTCCTACATGAATGAAACAAGGACCAGATGCCTGAAAGAGTGAGTGAGGTAAGGAACGACTGAATGCACAGCAAAAAATCACAAGCTCCTGGGGGCTGCGATGGCCTCACAGCCCTGTCCACCTACCCAGGCACTAGGTTCCGGCCTGTTGCCTGGGAAGACAGGGTTGTCTCTTAGTGGAGGGGCCTGCTCAGACCGGAAGCTGGGGCGGGCTAACAAGGGGCTGCCCAACGTGCTGGGCGCACACCACCGAGGCCTCTGATGAATCTCTTCCCATTGATTTTTAGAGTCGCCTTGGAAGGGAGGGGACATAACCATAGCTCAAATATCCGTGCTTCAGCAGTCCTGGGGTTTTATTGCTTCTTCCAGGACGCAGCTCTGACCGGGGCTTCCGGACTGCACCAGGGTCCCTGATGAAGATCTCCACTGTTGGAAAGGTGATTTGCCCGCCCGCGGCTGACGCTGCCCGTCTGCCTCGCCGTCTGACTTCATCCTGAGGCTCGCCAGGCAAAGGCCCACCCTGCCCCTAAGTCTGCTGCTCCATCATGTCCGGCCCTGCTCCCAAGTCCCTCCTTATCCATCTGGGACTACAACTCACTGAAAACTAGAGTGAAGAGGCCCTCTTTCCGCCTTTTAACTAGAGAAACTGAGGCTCAAAAAGGGCACGAGACCGCCCCCAGCCACCGGTGGCAGTGCCGGGACAAGAACGCTGAGCTCCTGGTTTGTCACAGGCCCCAGTGATCCCTCCAAGCTGTGCTGTGCTGTCGCCTCCTGCAGTGTCAGGAGCATGGTCTCCAAACTGACACAGGGCCTCACCCGTCTAAAAGCCACTTATCCATAAACTGCTTCGTCATCAGGCTCAGTGTGTGTGTGTGTGTGTGTGTGTGTGTGTGTGTGTGTGCATGTTAAAATGGGGAGCGGGCACCTCATTCTTCTTCCTATGCATGGAGAGATTAGGGACTGGACCCCAGGCCCTCAGCTCCTTTTCTTGTCTGCTGGGTAGGTCCCATTCATCAAGAGGGGTGGGAAATACCAATCTGGGCTTCGGAGGGGGAGCTGGCAATCAGGGCTGCTCGGGGCTGGCAGTGAACACCTCGTCAGCCACGGCACATACCCTAAGGGTGCAGAGGGAGCCCACCCCGGAGGTTCACAGCTGCTGAGGCCCATGCTGTTGAGCGTGTACGGAGAGGAAAAAGGACACCAGGTAGGGGAAGCACGTTCCGGCCTCTCACTGTGTTCTGGGCAACACAGAGCCGTTTCATGCACCTCCAAGCCTCTTTGCCAGGACTCCTTCATCACCGGCGCTGTCTTCCTGCCTCCTGTCCCAGCTGTCCCCATGCGAGGGGCTCTCCCAGATATCGGCCCCTTCCATCCCTTTCTTCCCGGCCCCATGGCAGCCTGGGGGGACCAACAGCTTCCTTCATGCCCCAGTGTGGTCCCAGGTGTCCCCCACCTCCGGGGGCTCCAGACATGAGCAGACAGGCCACGGAGGAATGTCTGACTGGGGAGAAGCCAAAGGTGGCCGCCCGGGCAGGGCGAAGAATGGGAAGCCTGATGTCGAAATCAGGACCTGCAGAGCTGAGCTCAGCAGAGCAGCATGAACCTGGTCCGGAAGGCCAAGTCCCCACCTGAGAGAGATGCTGCCGCAACAAGGTTCGGGGGCTTGCTGTGCGACCAGGTACAGGGTCACTATTCCTCTCTGGGCCCTGGTTTCTCCAACAGAGCAGAGTGGTGACATCTTGGACAGCTGCTGTCCCTCTCCTTGGTGCTAGGGGCATCAGGCTCCCTAAGCCATTATGGAGCTGTTCTCCCCGCTGGGCCCAGTAGGAGAGCAGGTGGCCTCAACATCCACCGTCCTACTAAGAAGGTGCTTCCCAAGTGTGAACCACTTGGTTCTGTGCTTGCCTATGTTTTTGTCCCGACCACCAAGAGTACGAATTGGGGCGGGACCAGGCGCTCCCTCAAGGCAGGCATTCTATCTGTTTTGTTCACTGCCACAGCCCTGGTGGTTCTGTACTTGGCTCACAGTAGGAACTCAGCAAATATCTGTGGAATGACTGAGGGACCTTCACCGAGTTATTATCCCCTGGTGGTAGGATTTCAGCTTTTGTCACTTTCTATATTAGTGATTATCTTACAGGTCAGGTGCATTATTTTTGGAACTAGAGGAAACCCCCTCCCCATAAATCACTTTCATTTGAAATTAAAGTTTAATTAAGAGGTGAGGCCTTTACCCTCTGAAAGCTGCTATGTGCCATGTTCAGGATCAACAAGCTCATGCCTCCAATTACGCTTCCAAAGCCCGGCCATGGGTGGCCAGGAAAAAGCGGGCCCTTCCCATCGCTCTACCAGGCCCAGCAACTGCGCCAACCTCTCAACGGCTTTTCTTGCCTCTGGCCCCCTCCCTGCTGAGGAGTTCAGAAAGGCAAGCCTGACCATATCTCTTTCCTGCCCCAACCTCCCTGGCTCCTGAGGTCTTCTGAGATCAACTCCAAGTCCAAGCTTCATGGACAGAGATGGCCCCAGGAGAGGTTTCACTGTCCTTGGCCTGGGTTACTCTTTTCTGTGCCTCTGGCCAGTTTCTCCCAAGGCCCACAGCAACCCTGGCCTACCCAGCTTCATGGGGTATGCCACTCTCTCCAAAGACCTGCATGCCGAAGTCCTGGGCAGCTGCTGCTTACCAGGTGAATACAGGATCAGAAGAGACGCTGTACTCGGATCCCACCAACTCTCCCATCTCTGACTTTTCCAGGGGAGTGGGGAGCCAGGCTCCCCAGTGAAAGGGAGGACAAGCCCCAACTAGCAGGTTCAAAGGTCACTGGGGACCTCAGCCTTGGGGATGCCAAGGTTTGGATGCTCTGGCCTGAATCGTTGTGTTTCTCTAAATCTGTGCAGAATTCTGGTGCCCAAGGGGATGGTACTAAGTAAGAGCTGGAGTCTTAGGGAAGAAATCAGGCCATGAAGGTTCCACCCTCATAGATCCCTGGGATGACTTCTCATAAAAAAGCGATGGCGCATGGGTGCTGCTCACGAATCACCATGCTCAGCCCTAACAGACTAAGACTCAACTGTGTTGCCTTTCCCTGCCTCAGTTTCCCCAGCTGCAATGCAGGCAGTGTTCTGGAGTGTGCTGTGGGAGGTCACAGTCCAGGGAGCTCAGCCAGTGCTCATGACAACTCCTTTGCAACAGGAATCCACGCCCCCTCGGGCCCCAGACAGACCTGGGAGCATGGTGTGTAATTGAATTTGGCCTAATTACCTAACAGCGCCCGGGAACAACCTGTACCTACAGAGCCTGGGTGTTGGGGTGCTTGGAGGGCGGGAGCCGAGAGGCAGCCTCCAGATCCCCCAGGTGTTCGTGAAATCAGTGCTAGGAACCAAAACCTTTGTGGCCTGTAACCTTGGGTGCACAGGTGAGAAGGTGTCCCGGGACCCACACATCCTGCACACAGCCTGGCCTCCTCGCTGGGTGGCTCTGTCCTTAGCAGCCCCCCGGTCAGGGTTCTGTCCTCCCCAAAGCCTTCCCTAAGGGCCCAACCTCGTGGCCCTGCCACCATCCTTCCTAGAACACTGTGGTGATGACAACAGTGTTGTCAGAAAGGTTGCTCCCTCCTCATCAGTCCTGCCTACCACTTGGAGCTCCAGAGGGCAAGGGTGAGGGTCACCTCAGTCCCACCCTGTCCAGTACCTGCACAGGACCGGGGATGCATCGCTGAGGTGAGGCAGATTCATGTGATCACCTACCGGGAAGGACAAGGACCCCTTTTTGTGAGGCCTCAAGCAGAAGCTTCAGATACAGGGTCTTGCCTTCGGGAGGGGAGGAGACAGGCCCAGTGTCACAGCCAGGACTTTCTGGACCTGGACTTATCACCTCTCCCTGTGCTGTGGCCAAGTCACAGAACAAACAAAGACTCACCTGCTTACAGGTATTTGGGTCCAAGGACAACTGTGGGGCAGGAATTTCAGGTCTGGTGAGGTGAGTCAGGACAAAGACCATCAGGCCCCTCCATGGAGACTGAGACAGGATGGCAATGAAGACGGCTGCCCCCTACGCTGAGTCACAAGCCTGCCCCACTCTGGAAAGCCTCTAAGGCCTCCGTTCCTGCAGTGCCTGGTCTTGCCTCCTTCCTATTCCTGGGAAGCAGCCTGGCCTGAGACCTGGGAGACCAGGGCGTGCTAGGCCTGGGACAGGGCTGCTCACATCTGAACTCTAACCCCGTCCTATACTAGGTGGGGACCTCCAGCAAGTCACTGACCTCCTCCTTAAGTTTCCTCTTAAGCTTTTCAGAACAGCAAAAGGAGTGGATGTGCACGTGCCACATTTGCCTATCAGGTGGAATGTGGCAAAGACAGATGAAAATGAGCCCCATTCCCTGTCAGCAGCAGCACCAGCTGAGTATCATTTATTCAAAATGCCCAGGACCGGGGGTGGGGGTGGGGGTGATTTCTGGTGTTTTCTCCATTTGGGAACATCTGACTGTGCCAAGTGAGGTACCTTGGGTACGGTGCCCAAATCTAAATGCTGAATTCATTTATGTTTCTCATACACCACGGATACATAGCCTAAAGGTAATTTTATACAATTTTTTTTGTTCAGACAGGGTCCCCTTGGGTAGTTTGGGCTGGCCTCACGCTCACTACATAGCCCAGATGGGCCTCAAACTCCAAGGGATCCTCCTGCCTCAGTCTCCCGAGTACCGTATTCCTGGTGTGCATCCTCATCCAGAGCGGAGGAGTTGACGTGTTCAGACAGGGGATACAGACTAAGGGAGTGTGGCACCATCACTGGGTGGCAGCAACTGGGGCAGGGGCAGTGTTAAAAACAGTGGCCGTGGCAGGGGTAAATGAACTACTGCCAGTGGCACTAGAGGGAAGAGGATTAGTGATGATATTGTGTGGTACCAGCCCAGCCTAGCCCAGGGACAGTTGGGACAGCTGTTGTGGAGACTGCGCTCTCTGTACCAGCGTCTTCTTACATACATTGGGACGGGGCCAAGGGACCCTGCAAGGCCTTGTGCCCTCTGCCATTCATTCCTGAGTCTAGAAGCAGGACGAGAGCGTTGAGACCACCAGTGCCACCTCCCCTGCCCTGCCCCCACACGGCATCCTCCCCAGCTCAGCCTTCTCCCACCCAGTCATTCTTTTTCCAGGGGAGAGGCTGGCACCCATCCACCTGTTCTGTCCCTATCACTGCTGTGTGGTTAAGGACACAGCCACCCCCCACTGGCCCGGACCTGCTACGTAGGGTTCTGCAGCGGCACCAGGGGTGCGTGTTACATCCGAGGCCCTGGGGCATCAATATAGAAATAAACACAGAATCACAAGGCTCCAAAGCAGGAGGGCAGCCCTCTGCCCAGGCGGCCCCTCCACCAGGAGGGCTGCAGGTTGACCTCTTATGTCAGCATCCAGCCCATCTAGCCCACCTGACTCCTCAAATGCTTTAAGGTTGAAGCCCCCCAGGGCTACCAAGATGCCCTTAGCTACAATGGGCTGCCCACACAGCCTCCTGGGTAAGAGGCCGCCAACAACAAGGAAAACAGCACATCCTCGCAGCATCCACCACCCTGGCCGTCTGCCCACATGCTGTATGTGGCCTCTGGTGGCCCTTGTGTCATGGCTGCCTCACCATGGGGCTGGCTGTCCCCTCCCCCGACCCACTTCTGTGCCTCTGGCTGAGATGCCGTTTGTGTGTCACCTGCCTGGCCCTGTGTGTGACCCTGAACTAAGGTAGATCTTCCCACCCAAGGCGCGGCCCAGAACTGGAACCTGGAGGCCACCCTTGTCCCAGCCTGGGCACCATGTCCTCAGGAAGACCTGGATCCAGACCCCTGGGGCTGCTGCAGCACCGGGAGCTCCTTCCTTAGAGGAGCAGCATCTCTCTCTCTCTCTCTCTCTCTCTCTCTCTCTCTCTCTCTCTCTCTCTCTCCAGGGTCTCACAATGTAGCTCACTCAGGCTGGCCTTGAATGTATTACGCAACCTCGGCTGGTCTTGACCTCCTGACAATCTTGCCTCAGCCTCCAGAGTGCTGGGATTACAGGCTTGCGCCACCATGCCTGACCATCACCATTGTTTTCCTCAACTCACAGTTCTGTGTGGAAGAGCAGAATGATGCATAGAAGCCCCAGGCCCGGGGGAGGGTGTGCGACTCGGTCCCAGGGGACCACCTAGGCATCCTTGTTGCCATAGTGGCCCACAAGGAAGCACAAGGGTGTCCCCATCATAGGGCTCCACAAGGCACCCATTTCCCGCTGCCTGGCCTCACACTCTCTCCAAGCCAGGTCTGCACAGCTATGAGGAGTCCCTCACCCCAAGGCCTCAGGGAGATGCCCAATCTGGAGGAAGTGATTCTACACATGTGAGGCACACATCTGAGAGGGCTCTAGACCCCATGGAGCCAGGAGATGGAGTACAGAAATTATATCACTTCCTCAGCCGGCCGAGGGTACTGCAGAGGGGCAGAGCTGAACACTGGCAGAGGAGTGTGTAGGCTGGACCGGGCTGCAGGCTTTGTGGACAGTGGTCTTGGGGCTCAAGCAAGTGGCTGCTGGGGACCAGCAGTAGGGTCAAGGAGCAGGTTTCCAGATAGCACAGGCAGTGCAGACAGCTGCAGTCCCCAGGGAAAGGGGGAGAGACAAAGGAAGTAAAGAGAGTGGAGGGGCAGAAAGGAGAGAGAGGGAGGAAAGACAGAGAATATGGACAGGTGGAGGACTGTTCCCGCTTGCCTCAGAAAAAGGCCTCAGGCTTCCAGGAAATAGAGCCCCTGGCAGCTTCCCTTCCCCCAGGGCACTGACCCACATCTGATCTCGGTCCAATGGTCCCCCACTGTGTGACTTAACCTCTCTCCACCCTGAACTGCTTCAACCCTGAGCAGGCTGCCCTGGGGACTTCCCCACCCAGCCACAGAGTCTGGCGACACGGCCTCCTTCCGAAGCATGTCCCTGCCTGGCCTGGGCCCACAGCTCTCTGGCTACAGATGATCTGCAGGGCTCCTTGAGGGTCAGCCACAAGGGCTGCACAGAATAGGGGGCAGGAACTGATGTTGCAGGGGAGAATTCAGCTCATCCTTTTCTCGGAGCTTCTGCTGTCCTTATAATTATGTGCCTGTCTGAGAGGTAGACTCCTAATTTTTCTCCTCAGTAATTCCTATTTCCTGCTAGAGACAATAGCGTCTCCTCCTCCTAAACAGGTGAGACTGAGTCCTTTCGAATTCTGAGCAGGAATCCAGCCCTGAGCAGGGTTTCTCCTCTGGCTGGCCTCAACAAGCCAGGAAATGTTCCTAGGAATATAAGGACCCTAGATAAGGACTCCGTTTCGAGGAAAGCTATTGGCCAGTGTGGCTTCTGAGCCAGTAACTTGGGGTGCTGTTTCTTTCTGGGCCCAGGGAGAGCAAATGCAGCTGGTACTGCTTCCTTGCAGCCACCTGCCGGGCCACCACCCTGTCCCCAGTGAGGGGAATTACCACCTTCTACTGCAAAACACAAACACCTGGTTGCCTGGGCAGCACCTTGCCAGGGTGATGTGATCCAGATGGTCCCTGGAGGAGCAGCTGGGTTGCCACGGAAACAGGATTGCTGCCACTCCAGTCAAGAGACCTTGATTTTACAGCCACTGGACCCCCGGCTTAAAGAAGGGAAGTGATTTGCATAAAGGCACACAGCAAGGCTTCTAAGCCTCGCCTGCCTGCGAAGCAGGGCTTGAGAAATACTCCGATGCGTCACGGATGTGCAGAGCCCCAAAGAGATGACAGCCTGTGCGATATCCTTTGTACTCAGCACTTCCCGAGGCTGGGAGACGTGGCCAGGGTCACACCGGCAAGGAAGTGGCAGAGCTGTGCTGGACCCAGGCTGAGTTTAATCCCAAAGCTGGAGCTGACCTAGCCCTAGGCTGCCCCGGTTCTGGCTTCTGGTGCTAGGCTCTCTGTCTTGGGCCAGCCCCGGTTCAGAAGAGAGCTGAACTTGATTCAAGGGCCCCTGCAGAGTTGGAGAGGAAGCTGAGGCCGGCACAGCAGGTTGAGGCCCAAGGCCCCAGGGCCCACCCCCAGCCCAAACACTCTGCACACTGACCCGGGCAGCTCATGCTGGGCCACAGTGCACAGTCTCTTGGCCTGGGCCTGCCTCCCCGCCTTGTGGGCTACATGGGCCCTGGCACATGCAAGGGGCGCCCTATATTAAGTCTGATCCCAGGGAGGTGGGAGAGAAGGCCTGGCTTGGGGAGGAGGGGCGCTGCCCTCGGAGCCCCACACTCATCCTTGGGTCTTCCTGCCCAAGGTCTACCCACCTGCAGCCAGTGGTTCTCCTTCACCTTCTTAGAGGAAGGACTGTGTGCCTTGGGGGGGCTGTCACTCTGTACCTCAGTTTCCCAGTCTGTACAGTGGGTTGGGTTGTGAGGGTCAGTAATGCCATTCCTAAAACACCCAGTCCTCACCTTCCTTTCAATCTTGAATGTTGGGAAAGGCTGCTTGGAAGACAGAGGGGAGTCCTCAAAGGATCTCACTCAGGAAACACCTGGGTGCTGCCCTCTGCAGTTCACTCCTCAGGTCACCGTGTCCCCCTTGGGGCCCAGCCTCCTTGAGGGACTGCAATGCACTCTCAGCTACAAAGAAGACTATCTATCTACCTACCTACTTATCCATCCATCCATCCATCCATCCATCCATCCATCCATCCATCCTACCTGCCTACCTCGTCCTGGGATGGCAGGTACATGCCACCACGCCTGGCCCAGCTGACTCTATCGTAGATACAGCTGAGGGCTGCTGGTCCTGGAGCCCCAGGAGCGGCTGTGTCCTAGACTAGAAAATGGGCTCTCCTTACCTCCTGCCCTGCTGGAGGAGGGTGCTGCTGGCATTCACTCTGGCCCTACTTATAATCAGGGTACCCTCTGCAGACCCAAGGATTTGCTCCACCCCCACATGTGGGTGGCAGCCCAAGAGTAAACGCCAACACGTCTGGGATGAAACTGCTAACACACATAAGGCAATTAGCCAACACCAGGCCCTGCTCTAAGCACTGCGAGCTCGCTTGATGCCTGTGACATGGACTCTAAGCTCCCCTCTCATGGGCCTGGTGCAGCACATCTGTGATCCCGGGACTTGGCAGGCTGAGGCAGGAGGCTCACCACAAATTCAAGGCCAGCCTGAATACAAGCAAGCTCCTGTCTCAAAATAAATGAACATATAGAACTCCCATTATCAAATGGGGACCCCCGAAGCACATGGAAGGCGGGTGACGTTTCTAGGACCAGGCAGTTGGCAAGCCAGGGGTCAGGGGGGATTTGGAGTCAGGGAGCCTGCTCCTGTGGGCTCATGTGTAACTACTGGTCTTTGCTGAGAAACGGCTACATGGCTTCTGCAAAGAGCACTTGAAATTGGGGCAGCCAGGCTCTCTGCTCCTCACTGTCCACAGGGCCTAAGGGGTCAAATGAGTTCAAAGATGGGAAGATGTGTCACCTAACTGACTGGGACAAGTCACTGGCACACACTAAATATCACCACTTGCAAGCAGGTTGGACTTCGCCATGTCTTTCCCAGGACTTCCTGGTTTTTTTTTCCCCCAGGACTTCCTGTTAACCCATGCCTGGACCACAGGGGTCAGACGATGGCTTTGGGGGTCACATGATTCTTGCTTCCATCACAGTTTTAGTTCTTTTAACCAGGCTGCGTTGGCCAATGACTTGATCTGCCTAAACCTTGGTTTTCATGCCTGTAAAATGGGGTACACACAAATAGGAGGGATCGTGACGTGCAAACTGCGGGTGGATACTTGCGGACTGAATGTATGCCATGTCAGGACCAAAAGGGACAGAAATCAGATCCTTTCCTAATCCTGAGGCCGCTCTTCCTTGTCCTGCCTGCACCCTGTAAGTCTGAACGGGCAAGATCGATAATAACCGCACTGTCGTTCGTGCCAGTCTGCCTAACCCAGAAGCTGTCCCAAGGCTGAGGTTTGCAGCCTTTGCTAAGGAGACTCCATCGCCAATTCACCCACTTCCTGTCAGTCCCCTGCTCGATTTCACTTTCGCATCCTCGAATCCCCTGAAATCCCTGCTCTGGGGGCAAGAACGTTAAGCTGCATCTTAAAACCAAAGCTCTGGTTTCTTTAATCCTCTTACCTGGCTCTTTCCTCTGCAGAATTAATTGCTGCTGATGGCTTTATTAACGTGCAGTATCCTCGGGGTACCCTGGGGCGCTGGAAGGGGTGCTGTTCTGGCAGCACCTCTGTCCCGAATGTTCTTTTGGGTTGGGCAGCTGGGGGCAGGTCTAGAAAGTCTGAGGAAGGTGGCACGCTGCCCACAGCACGGCAGTACTGTGACCCTGCTCTTCCAGAGGGGCTGTTCCACATACTCGGCTACACTTGGATTCCTGGTCACCTCTGGGGAGCAGGGATGGCCTGGACAGATATCTTGTCCGACTTCTGATCCTACTGGGCACCTGCCCACTCCCCGAGCCTCAGCTTCTTTCTCCAAGTGGGCAAGGACCTGCTGAGGTCATTGAGAGCTGGGACACTGAGTGTTGTTGGGGGAGCAATTCTGCGTGTCCCCCTTACCAGGAAACATTCATTTATTTCAATCCAGAAGGACGGTGCACGCGCTCTTCACATTTGTGTTTGTGGTCCTGTGCTCAGAGTTCTGACACTAGAAGCCAACCGTTCTTGCCCCTAAAACTCCTGGGTCCTCAGCCAGGTGTGGTTCCACTCACATTTGGAATCTCAGCACCTAGGAGGCTGAGGCAGGAGGGCTGCTGTGAATTTAAGGCCAGCCTGTATGACACAATGAGACTCTCTCTCCAAAAAACCAAACCTAGTTTTCACTTTGGGAAGCTTTTAACACCCAGGACTTCAGCACTTGCCCATAGCCTTCAAGTGGTCTGAGTGCCACAGGAGGGAGAAAGTCTTGCTGGGCAGGGCCCAGCCTCCCCCTGCACACCCTTTTGGGACTGTCCTCTTTGCCCATAGGACGGCTTAGGGGGTCCAGAGTCCCAGTGAAGAGCCCACTACTCCATCAGCTGGCTTCCCACCATCGGGATGCTGCGACCCACAGCAAGATGAGCCCCTTTGGTGTTCATTTTAAGTCTTTTCAAAGCTCACAGCCACCATCCATGACTGGCAGAGAAAAGCCTGAGGTCAGGTACCTGTTGCTGCGTTCAGACCTGGCCAAAGCCGCACAAATCTTTACTGTTCCTCAGTCATGCAGGGTTGTGTAGTTTCCTTTCACAGTTCCCGCATGGAAGTCCAGGGGAGGGGGCGCAATCGTTAGGAATGCAATCACAACCTGAGTGGGCTATCATCTGGCTGAGATGCTGCAGTGACTGAACCCCTGAAGCTGGAGCTACCCCATCCACACCCCGTCTTCCTGCTGGGCCCCCTCCCGCTGCATTCTGCCTTCACATGGAGTTGGCTGGAGGCTGGAAGGATGGTCCACCCCTGTGGCAGGGATGAGAAGAAACACTTCCTTCTCCCTGGCTCCCCAGTGCTGCGCAGGCATGGGTCCTGGCAGGAAGAGCCCAGGTGTCCACAGCAGGGATTGTGGGTACAGCTGTCCAGTGGCTTCCTTCTTCCCTGTGGGGTTTTCTGGCAGCCTCCTAGAGGAGTGAAGGGCCTGGAGGATTCCCTGCAGGATTTTCATCCGGGGCACCTGTTTCAGACACAGAGCCTGGCCTCTCCACCATTCCCAGGCTCTACTCTGCAGACCCTGCACCAGGCAGGAGGTGCAGATGTGGACTTGCAGCTGGGCTCTGGACTGGGGGTGCTGAGGGTCGGAAGAGGAGCAGGCCCATTTCAAGGGGGTTCTGCACATCTTGTGTGCATCTGGCCCCCAAACCTCTCTCCTCCTCTCCTTGTGCACCCGCCACCGCTTGTCCTTTAGGACGGGGCTGGAAAGTGGATGCCCTGCAGCTGGGCCCCAGTGGTCGTGTACCCTACATATAGGCTCTGTGGAACACACTGAAAAGGTGGCAGTGATGGGGGTTGTGTCAGAGATGAGCTAGCCAAGCAGATGAGAGGGAGAAAGGAAGAGTGGCTTCCAACACGCAGAGGCCTGTCCTCGGGGCTCTCGGCTCTCGGGGAACCGGAGAAACTGCTGAGCCAGCCAGGAGACAGGGCTCTCCTCCTCCCACCCAGCCTGCAAACCCCAACTGGGCTGGGAAGAAATCCGCTCTGAGCATTGCAGGTCCTGCTCACCAACAACCCACGTCCCCTGCAGAAAGTGTGGCAATAAAGTGCGGCACCCCCTCCCACCTCTTCACTACTTCTAAGCTGACGTTTCGGGATCCTGCTTCTGTAGGGGTGTGTGTGTGTGTGTGTGTAGGTACATCCCTGGGATCCTGCTTCTGTAGGGTGTGTGTGTGTGTGTGTGTGTGTGTGTGTGTAGGTACATCCCTGGGATCCTGCTTCTGTAGGGTGTGTGTGTGTGTGTGTGTGTGTGTGTGTGTGTGT
>NW_004524581.1:18174452-18188312 GCF_000260255.1 Octodon degus | reverse complement strand
GTGTGTGTGTGTGTGTGTGTGTGTGTGTGTGTGTGTAGGTACAACCCTGTTTGGTTTCTGAGTCTGGCTGAGGTACCAGTATTTTGTTAACAGTACTGGAACAGAGCATTTCCCCCTAGGGCTTGTTAAGGCTCAGCCCCTTTTCCTGGGCCTGAGGGCTGTTTCCAAGCAGCGTCCTCATTCCGGGTTCCACTCCCCACCACCCCATAGCGCACCCTTCCCTCCAGGGACCATGCGAATGACCTGCCCTCTCCCCAGCTCCTCAGCTCTGGAACACTATGTCCACAAAGCCCCTCCCACTGTCCCTCTTCTCCAAGAGCAGAGTCAGGCCACCGGATCCCAGGCCTCATCCCTAGGGGAGCTGGAAGCCAGGGCCACTGCCTCAGGACAACCTGCCCCGCTGAGTCATTCAAGGTCACTGAGGAGAAAGAGCAGCTCCCAGAGCTTCCAACCCAGCCTCCCAGAAGCAAGTCCTGGTCCAGGAGCCATGTGACCTACTTCTGACTCTTTCTGAGCCTCAGTTTCCCCTCACCCCCCTCCCCCGAAAATGGGCTCCCTGACAGGAGCTCCCAGCAGCAGGAGGCAGGCAAGTGCAGCACAGGTTCCATCCACCAGGCAGAGCTGGCTGGCTGTCAGCTCCCAGGGGCCTAGTGATGAAATCCAGAGCCTTTCCTGGGGCCCCCAGAGCAGGAAGGAAGCCCTGTCCCTCCCCCACATCCCAGTCCCGCTGCTGTGCTCAGGGATGGGGGTGGGGCAGCGTCCGGGAGGAAGTCGGCTCCAGCCTTGAAAAGGTGCCCCGGCCTGCAGAGTTGCGCATGGCTTTGTCTTAGAGAGACAGTTCTGGCAGGGTGTCCCTGAATGAGGCCATTTGTCCTCCCTGGTGACGGGAAGGCGGCTGCATGCTCCAGGGCAGGCGGAGGCAGAGAAGGCTGGAGAGCGGCTATGGGAGAGCCTGGCCACCAGCAGCAGCCAAGGATGTCCACGCCACCATGGGGGTGTGGGAACTCCCCATCAGCTAGGTGTGGGCAAGATTTGTTTCCAAAGACCTGAGAAGAGGAAGGGTTGATGTCTTCCTGCTCTACCCTGGCTTATGGAGTCCAGGGTAGGCAAGGTAGAGAGGACCTGGGTGGCTGTCTTTGTCCCTACCTAGGGCTCCGACAAAGGCCCCTGGGATCTGTCAGGGCTGCCACACAAGCTATGGCAGAATCCTGCATGACTGAGGGACCAACAGGCTATAGATTGGGGAGGCAAGGGCACCCACACTCTCGGTTTGCTCCCCCCCTGTGTGGCCAGGCCCTGGGCTTGTTTCAGTCCTCTCTGATGATCTGCTGACACCCGACCCCCCAGGCACATCAGGGAACCAATCTGAGCAGACATTAAGGGACAGAATCAGAAAGCCACTTTGTGTGGGCTTTCACACCGGCCATGTGCTTAGAACAGAGGGTGACCAGACTGGCTCCCAAGTGTGGTGTGGAAGAGGACAGGGAGGGTGGGGGCAGGGCACGGTGGTCCTTGTCCCAGGAGGGAGTCACTGGTGAGGAACTGGAGCCCAAGGCTGCCACCCAAAGACAGTGCCATCTCCCAGAGTGTCTAAGCCACCTGGCGGTCTGACCGGAGCTGCCTGTAGGCTACATTCAGCCCAGGGTAGCTACTCTGAGCTCTGACTGACACATCTCAGCCTGCCCCTAAGGATGCAGCCACTTGGTGTGGGGGGCAGGGTCCTCAGGCAGCCTCTTCCTGCCAGGACCATTCTCCCAAGCTCTGTGGTCCCTTCCGGAGGACCAAATCTGGCTGCCTCCTCTCTGGACAGCCTTGGGAAGCCCCATCCCTCCCAAACCTGTCCACATTTCCACCTTGCCATCAGTAGTGGGACATGGCAGCTGTCACTGCCTCAGGGAGACAGGCAGGACACTAGAAACCCAGGAGGCACTCGGGGTCCTACCTGACCTGGATGGGTGTTCCCTGCCTGGCTCCCTGCTACTTCTGGATGTTGGCACCCCTTATTCTACTTCTATTTGCACTGGCTGCTGCCAGGGGCCAGGTGAATGGGTGCAGATTTATTCAAGTGTGGGACATGGCTGAGGCTCACACAGGCTCCCAGGGACCGCAGAGACAGCCACCGCCTGGTGCTCTGCGCCCACCTAGCCAGTAGGCGTGGACAGCTGGGTGCTGAAGAGCCGACATTTCAGCAGTGCCTGCCAAGTCGCTGAGCTGGCATGTGGTGGTGGGACGGGCATGCTATGCAGAAGTGGGGAGGCATCACTGTGCTAGGGGCTGGGCAGGTGACCTTCGGGGATGAGGGGGTGGAGGCTGCCGGCTCCGTGCGCGTGCTCTCGGGCTCCCGTGCGCGCGCAAAGGCTAAAGGCTGCACCAGAACAAAGAGCTGGGGGCTGGGCACCAAGGGCCCCACGTGGAGCCGCCTGCTCGCGCGGCGTCTGGCTGGGCTTAGCTCCGCACCGCCCAGCTCCAGCTCGTGTGCACACACGCGGCACACACGGCACCGCCCTGCGCCGCCCAGCACAGCTCTGTGAGCGCATGGCCACCGCACAGCCAGCTCGCCTGACAAAGCTCCTCTCCGCCCCGTGATCTCATCCCCCCCCCCCGCCCTAGCCCACAGCAACAGATGAGGAGGGGGCGGGTAGGAAGGGAGGGAGGGGCGAGGGACACCCATGGGCACACAGGCACAGGGCAGGCAGCACCACACTGGCCTGGCCAGCATGCACACACCTGCCCACACTGCCTGGGAACAGCCGCACATGCCTCAAGCCCACACTCCACAGCCTCATAGCCCAGAGCCCACATCACACACAGAACCACCGCATACAAAGCCCTCATCCCACACAACCACACACCACATAGTCACACACACACACACACACACACACACAAGCCACTACTGCACACAGCCACACTTGCCACACACAGTCACACATATCCAAGCCACAGACCCCAGTTATGCACCCAGTCATGCACGTGTAGGGCATGTACATAAGAACTGCGACTCCACACAGCCATACACACCAACTCTACACACATCCAGACATGCTCATGTACACACACCACACACGCAGCCGGATACACCAGACAACCCACACACATATGGCCACACACTCCATGGCCACATCCCCCACTACCAGCAAGCATACACCACACACACACACAGCCATGCATGCATGTGTGCACAACTACATGCATTCTGCACAGGGAGAAACCCAGAAAGGCAGAGAGACAAGCAGGAAGCTGAACAAGGACAAGGGCAATAAGGGAGGGACACACAAGGGAGAAGATGCCAGAGACCCATAGGGGAGAGGGAGAGGGAAGACCGGACAGGTGAGTCTGGCAGAACAGGTGCTGGGACAGAGAGGGAGATGGGAGGGAGGACAGGGTGGCTGACTCAGGAGGGCGAGGGCTGCCAGGGAGGCTGGGGGCAACGTCCTGCAGCGCCAGTGCAGGTTACTGAGATGAAGGGATATGGGGTAAGTGGCATAGGGAGGCCCGTAGAGGGGCATGGGGCCCTGGCTGGAGAGAGCTTCCAGACCCTGGGCCAGGAAAGAGGCTGCAGTCTAGGACCCAGCCAGCCCTGGAGGAACTGTCACACAGTGGGCTGATCCAGCCTCTCTCTGCCCGGCTCAGGAGGCTGCCCAAGTCCAACCCAACTGTGTACGACTGTGACCTCAGGCAAGTCCCATGTGCTGCTGGATAAGGGGCCCCAGCCTCCCTCCTCTGCAGGGGAGCAGGTGGTGCTTCTTCTTGGCCTTCTATCTTCCTTGGCTGTGCATGGACAGAACTCTAGGGCGCAAGCATGCTAAAAGAAGCCCGCTACCACGGCGGCCTCCAGCCCAGGTTGGCCTCTTAGATTCCCTGTCCCCCTCACCCCCACTCCACTTCTGCTTTCCTGGTCTGGCTCTTGTCATACACCCTCATCTTCCCAGGCATCTGCCAGCTGCCCCCACCTACCCAGGCCGCCATGCAGGCCTCTCTTTGGTAGCAGGAGAGGTCTGTAAACCAAGAAGCTAAGCATGCTTCCATTAGACTCAAGACAAAGACTGTAGTGCAATCTTCAAGGCAGGCCCTGCGTGTTCAGTCACTGCTGGGCTCACCTGCCTCATCTTGGCTATGTATCGCCCCTGGGCTGCAAAGTTTAGTTCTGACACAAAACCATGCTCCATTCCCATCCTGGGACCTTTGCACACGCTGCTCCTTCAACCTGAGAAGGAAGCTTATCTTCCTCTTCACCTACTCAAATCTTTCCTGACCTTTGGATACCTACCTGGGTGGTTCTGTGTCCCCCCAACACCCGATGACATCCCTGACCTTTCCTTCATGGGCTAAGCGCAGCCTCAGCTTATACACATGTCCCCTATCAAATATACACCTGAAATCATTGGATGAACTTTTTTTCTTCTTCTAGCCTGGGGTCACACTGCTATAGGCCAACATTTGTTTTCATAAATAAAGCCAAGTGGGGACTAGCCATGCTCATTCCTTTGACACGTGGCCCATGGCTGCTATGGTAGGGACCGAAGGCCTAGAACAGATTCCATCTGCTCCCTTAGGAGAAGACTGTGCGTGCCGAGCCCTCCCCAGACCCTCGGTTTCTGGAGCCAGGACCCTGCCTGGGTGGTTCCTCTGACCTGCAGCTCTGGCTGGCTTCTGCACAGAATGGATGCACACGAGAGATGCGTTTCTTTGATAAATTGAGATTTTTTTTTTTTTAACAGGTGTGCACACGGTCCCTGTGAGATCCCAAGGCTGGTTTCTAGCAGACAGTCCCACACAACGGCACTGTCCCAGCACAGGTGAGGGGGGCAAGGGTGCCAGCTTCGGGCTCATGAGGCCCTCGCACACCTTTTCTGAAGTACAGCACGATGCAGGAGTGCGGGCCGGAAGCCCACGTGGCAGAGGGCACAGACCACATTCAGAATGGACTTACGGATGTGCACTGTGGGATGTCCCGTAGGCCATTCCAGAAGCCCACCCCAGACACGCTACAAAGAACCGGTGAGTTTGGCGACAACGTCTCGTTTCTTGTTACACAGGGGACATACTGTTTTTGCATGTGTTTCCTTTTTCAACTATTTTGTTTTTAATCAATAAAAAATGCTAACGCCACCCAGACACACGGTGTCAGCACTTTATCTACTTCTAGAGTCATGATGACCACTGCAAGACAGGTCCCATGAGCCTGCCTGCCTTGCCGAGGAGAAACACTGAGGCCACACACTGAGCAGCGGAGCAGCGGTCAGGCTAGATGGGTCACAGGTCTGTCTGGTTTCAAGCTGATGGGGCTGGTGGCCAATGTCAGATCGTATCGTTAATGTACTTAAAGCTCATGAGACAGAAAGCTGCCTGGCTCTCTGGGTGACCCCCACACTCTATGCGATGACAGAAACACACTGGAGAACAAGCTGTATTATTAGGAACCCAGAATGCACGGTCATGCATTTTTGTTTTAATTTTGTGTGTGTGTGTGGTTTTCGTTGTTTGAGATGGTCTGGCTATGCTGTCCAGGCTGGCCTTGAACTCATTATGTAGTCCAAGTTGGCCTCAAATTTGAAGCCATCCTCCTATCTCAGCTTCCTAAGTGCTGGGATTACTGGCATGCACTACTGTGCCTGGCTCTTGTGTTTTGTTTTAAATATTTTTTTTTAATGAATGAATGAATGAATACAGTGAGAAATGAGGGTCCAGAATCCTGACCCTGGAGTCCAGCCCTGTGACCCTAGGATATAGCTTTTTTGCTTCTTAGAGCCTCAGGTTTTTCATCCGGCCAAGGAAGACCATCCCAGAGCAATGATGCACCCCTGCCACAGCACAGGGCCCCTTGGTGGCCCTGCAGTGCCCCCAGAGGCTGGGCGACTCCCTCAAGGAGGCTCACACACACCACATGCACAGATCAACCAAGGCACGACCGACCGCGGCAGTTTTGCATCCAATTCCACTCCCCACCTCCCGACGGCACCTGCAGAGCATGCCACAGACACTCACCGGCAGACTTGGGAGTGAACTTGTCTCGGTTTGCAGCACACACAGCCAGCAGTCTGTAGCCGAGGTCCAGGTCGAAGCCTTGCTGGGCTGCCACTCGACTGACCACCTGCCACAGGGGAAGCACAGGTGAGCTGCTGCACATGATAGCTTTGGCGTCATAGACCAGCAAGCCCGGGTCCCAGGTGAAGTGGGTGCACAGGGTGGGCAAGAGCAGGTCCTCAAGGCCAGGCAGTGCTGGGATCCTACTCAGCTGGCTCCCAAGCCCCTTGTAGTGGTCCACTAGGGACACCCTGGCTCCACTTTTAGGACAGGATGATCCAGGGAGTCAGGTACGTCCCAGGTCCTGGGCTCCAGGAACTCTTCCTGCCCTCCTGAGTTCCACAGTACCACTGTGGGGGTGCTTGCATTTAAGAAACGTAAGCCAGGCGTGGCAGCTCATGCCTGTAAGCCCAGCATGCGGGATGCCAAGGCAGGAGGATCGCCACAAGTTCAAGGCCAACATGGGCTACAGAGTGAGTTTAAAAGCAAAACCAGCCTGAACTACATAGTAAGACCCTTTTCCCAAAACACAGACACACAATAATAATAATAACAACAACAACAACAATAACAATAATAATACTAATGATAATAAAAATGCAGGCTCTTGTGGGGCATGGTGGCATACTTGTGCTACTAACAGAGGCTGGGCCGGCGAATCATGAGTTGGGGGCCAGCAAATCATGAGTTGGAGGCCAGCCTAAGCAGAAGGCAGAATAAACTATATAGTGTGACCTTGTCTCAAAAAAAAAAAAAAGGCACAAATAAATAAATAAATATTAAAAAAAAAAAAAAGGCAGGCTCTGGCCTCCACGTACTGTCCCTGTCATCTGTAGCCCCTGCGTCACACAGGAACTATGGGACGGAGCCTCCCGAGATTGCTACAAGGGAACTGGCTGGGCAAGGCCCCTCATGTTACTCTGTACTCGGCTCTATGCCCTAGAAATGCAGGACTCCAGTGCTCAGCTGGTATCTGTTCCCAGCCTGAGTCTGGGAGTGGCACAAGCGGGACTCCTGTGCCCTTGTCCCTGGAGACTGTGCCCATTTCCAGCGGGAGGGCTGTCAGGTCCCATCCCGAGTGGAGTGCACTGTGGAACTGGGGTGCGCCTGGGGCCCACCGGGCTCTGGAGGCTCTGGCGCACCTGGCTTCGCTCCGACCTTGCCCATTCCCAGGTGTCCTGTGACTGCCAGGTCTGCTCCCTTCTGCCTGCCTTCCTCACTAACAGCAGCCCGATTAGGTTTCCTTATTAAGAAGGAAGGGCCCAGGGAAGAGGAGGTGCTGGGCAGAGCAGAGCAGCGGGACTGGCCATGGCTGAGTGAGAAAGGCCTCCCATGTGTGGCGCAGCTGCGGCCTCTGAGGAGCTCAGGCCACCGGAAGCTCTGGCCTGGGCCTGGGCCTTTCAGAATGGCTCTCCACTCTGTTCCCAGCTTCAGGGGTCTGCAATTAGGGCACGAAGGCTGAACAGGGTTGGGAAGACCCAGCCTGCAGTGTTTCCAGGAGGGAGGCTGGGGACCCCTCTCCTGGGGACCTCTGTGTGGGGCAGTGTCTGAGCCAGGCTGGGTGAGAGGGTCACTGTCACTCTTCAATGCCTGCCCAGCTTCCCTGCTGCAAATGGAAGCCTGGTCTAGAATATATCCCTGTTTCTTTCCAATAAGTTCTTTCGGGCCTGGTGTGTACCCGAGTCCCTGGGCCACCCCAAGTAGAGGTGTTTAAGCAGAAAGACCAAGGTTCCTAACTTGCTGGCCTGTGCAGGATTTCAAGGCCACAGGCAGCTACTGCCCGCAGGGCCAAGGAAGACCCGGGGCAGGAGGTCACAGGGTGCAACAGTGCCTCTGGAGCCCTGGGGTGGGGGTGGCCTCGGGACAGTCTCAAGGGAGAGAGCTGTGCAGCCTTGTTGGGACGCGTGCAGCATGAAGGCTGCCTTTGGGCAGAATGCGGAGAATGCGCGCTGCCCGGCAGGAGGGCTCAGTTAGCTTCTGCCATGAGTGGATGCCAGGTCCCACAGCTGGGCTCCCTTCCAGAGAAGGGTGCTGAGGAGGGGCTCCGCCCACAGTCTGGCAGCCGCAAACCAGAGGGTCCCAGGCAGCCTGGCTGCAAAGCCTCGGCTCTCTCTGGAGCGGGACCTCTTGACTGACCCTTAAAGGGTTAAGGCCACAGCAGCCAACCTCCAGGAAGGACCCTGGGGGCCTGGGTCAGGGCAGGAAGGCAAAGGTTTGGCCAGTTCTGGCTCATCCAGTTGCTCTGGTTCTAAGAACAATACTGGCTGCATTGAGCAAGAGGGGTTGGGGCTGTGCACAGGCTGCAGAGTGGGGACAGAACACACACCTGCCGTGGCCACGCCCCTGGGCCCCTGCACGCAGAGGGCAGGCAGCCTCAAAGTGACCCTGGAGCATTTATGTGCTGTGGCTTCCGTCGCCCAGGCCAAGGACCCCAGGAAAGCCCTGTGAGTAGGTTGTATCTGGCAGCCAGGCTCAGAGACAGTGTTCCCAAGACGACACCCGGAGGGACTCCTGGGGGAATGATGACCCCTCCCTCAATACCCTGGTCCTGGGCACTGACAGGTCGGGGGTGCAGTGCTCATGTCCCAGGATAATCATGCCATACAGATATGAGAGGGGAGACCTGCTTGGGTTCCTGTGGTAGGCCAGTCACATGCACCCCCTGGAAGGGGCACTGCCCTGAAAAGGGGTGAGCCACTGGGCAGGGGGCTGCAGTGAGGAAAATCAGGACACACTTGTGCTCCCATCTTGCTCCACCCCATGCTGTGCAACCCTTGGGAAGTTACTTAACCTCTCTGAGCCTTGGATTTCTCTTCCATAAAGGGGTCAGGATGTCCTCCATCTCTGCAGAGAGGCACAGTGGGCTGAATCTCCTTAGGCCCCAGTTCTGTCCACACAGCTACACTCCGGTCCCTCAGGGCAGAACCCTTATTTCCTACCCTGCTACCTCTCTTCAGCATGTGGGTGCAGAGAGAGTGGATGTGAGGACAGGCACTGGTGACTGCTCTGAAGTCAGGTATGAGGCTGGGGTCTATTGCTCTCACTTGCCAGTTATTCCACCTCACCTCACCTCTCTAGGCCTCATTCTCTTCTTCTGTGAAATGGGTACAAAACACTCCTTGCCAGGATGACCAGCCAGGACCCAGTAGGTTGGCTGGGCTCTGGGCCTCCTTCCTTTCTGTTGCCTGGACATGTCACCAAGGACATCCCCCCAGGGGACACCAGCAGCAGATCATGACGGTCACCATAAGCAGGGAACCCGGAGCAGTGGCTCAGCCCTGCTGCTGGAGGAGGGAGGGATGGGAGGGCTCCCAGTGCCATCCAGCGTGTGAGGGAGGGTGGCTGGTGTTACCCCATGCCTGAGCTGCTTTGGACTCTGTGGCAAAAATGTGCTCATGAGCTGCCCACAGCTCAGGGCTTTCTAACCTCTCTCCTCAGAGCCAGGCAGATCCAGCAGGATCTGGAGCATGCTCCTCAGGGTCACTGGGGGCTGGGGCAACGTGGGTCCAGGCTGCTGGGGAGGGGAGGGGCCCACCCTGGGCCACAGGGACCTGGGACTCCTGCAGGGCAGAGCAGGGCTGCTGGAGGGACTGGGGTGGGGGACAGCAGAGCCCAGAGCCCAGGCTGGGGCTACTGCTCCTGCTCCTAGCTAGGAAGTGGGGTGGTGACACATTCCCAGCCTGCCACCAACCTCGGGTGCCGGAGGGCAACCTCCTCACAAGTGCCAGCAGCAGCCACACGGGGACCCTGGGAGGGGAGGCAGGGAGTGCACCCTATGCCTCTGTCCCTGGCACCCTCCAGGGAGCTGCCATCATCCCCACCCAAAGGCAAGCCCCTCACAGCTCCTGCCCTACAGGAACCCATCCCACACCCGCTGCTTACCCCACTGCTCACACCCAGGCGCTCCTGCAGGGGCCCAAAGGCCACTGAGCTCTTCCTACTTCCTTCTTCCCCTTCCCGCTGGCCCCACCCCTGCTCGAGCTCTGGCCTCAGGGCCTTTGCACATGCTGTTCCTTCTGTCTGAAGCACCCTCCCTACTCCTCCTAAGGAGGTCAGCGTGGGACAATTTTCCCAACCTGGTGTGGCCTATTTACTTCTCCTGACTATAAGGGAGGCTTTTTCAGAGAATGCAGAGCAGGCCCAAGGCAGGGACTCAGGGAACGTTTGTTGAATGAATGGCTTAGCCACAGGGCGAGGCAGGGCCTGTTACTGTTTCCAGGCTGGCCTGAGTGTCTGTGCCCTTCAGACTCAAGTCCTGTGTTCTAAGCAGCGCCAGGCTTGGGGCGCACAGAGGTAGCCTGTGGGGCCACATGTCGTGCATGGTCCCTACCTCCTCCTGCCCTGCAGCTGCTGGCAGCTAGGGTGAGAGCAAGGAGCCTTGGGTAACATCTGTCCCTGTCCACAGGGCTTAGGATGAACCCAGATCCCACAAAGAGGATTAAGGCAGTTGGGGGAGGGGAGGGGCTCCCGAGAGCTGGGGGATGGGGAAGTCAGGGCCCTGCAGGTGGCCACCTGATTTCACCCGATGACGGATGACCCGAGGGCGCCAGATGGTGTCAGCTTCCATTCACAGGGACCCCCAGCAGGGCCTGGGCGGCAGCATCCCAGAGACCAAGAGCATCTGCTCGGAGACAGATGAGCCTCGACTGGAACCCTGGCCCCTCCGAAGGCTGTGGGCCTGGGGGTCAGTCCAGCCCCTGCATTCTCTACAGAGTGTGGAAGGGTGCAGGCCGACCTTATGTGGGGCCCAGTTCAGTTCAGCAAGATGCACATCCAGGGCCAGGTTACTCTCACCTTCGACGGAGGCTTTGGGGCAATTGCCCGAGGTACTCTCACCACTGCTTCCTGTCAGGAGCTTTGCAAGAAACACAGTGCCCTTGGACACGGCTCCTGCCCACCCAGGCTTCCCCCGGAGCTCCTGTTCCTGAGCTCCAGGATGGGCAGGCTCCCAGCAAGAGGGTCCTCTCATTTAGGAGTGTAGCCCACAAGGAAGGGGTCACACTCAAGCTGTGAGCAACTTCCACGTGGCTCCCTGAAGCCTGGTAAATTGTGCCGCTGGCTCTGGTCCCAGTCCAGGGCACATCCCAGAGCCTCACCTGCTGCCCTGGGCTCTTGGACATCAGGAGTTTGCATGCCCTGCACAAAGCAGCTTGGCAAAATCTCCAGATGTCTACGTTGCTCCGTGCCCAACTGGGCCCAGGCAGCTGAGGGATGCCTCTCTCCTCACTCCCTTTGTATTCTTTAAAATTTTTAAAAAATCATTTATTTATTTATTCATTTGATACAGGGTCTCGCTACGCAGCTTGGATTTGTAGTGATCCTCCTGTCTAAGCCTCCTCAGCGCTGGGATTACAGGCGCGCACCACCATACCCAGTTTCAGTGGCCTGTACAACATACCTGGGGTTCTGGGGCCCAAGTGGCATGAGGTATTGGGAATCAAAATTGGGTCATTGCAATTGCCAGGCAGACACTTAGACTGCTGAGCTATCTCCCCAGCCCATGCCCTCCTGTATTTCATATGTGAATTTCTTGGTCATCTCTTTATGCATCCGACGCCCAGGCTACGAGGACATCAGGCCTGGACAAGTCTTTCTCATCTTTGGTTCCCTGGGTTTCATTTTGCAGAGGAGATCTCACATGATAAACACAGATCGGTCAGTGTTTATTTGGTTAGATGGGCGAGTGTAACAGGGGCTCAATAAACGCTTCCACGAGTGGATGGATGACAGTAAGAGAGCTCAATAAATGTTTAGTAAGTGGATGAATTAATGCCAAAACGTGGCCGAAAACCCTTCTTGAGGTTTGCTGCTTTGCTTAGCATCGAGCCCTGGCTCCCAGTGTGGGGGCGACACCTGCCTCCCACAGCATGGGGGACCCTCTCTCATGGGGGTGCTTGGGGTGACCACTCACCGTGAGGCAGCCCATCAGGCTCTGCTCAAAGGGCCTCTGGAACGCACGCGGGTCCCCACACCAGTCCAGCAGCTCCGTGGCAGCATTGTGGAAGTTGGCAGGGTTCTGTAAGTGCTGTGGGAGGGAGAAGAGGCAGTGTGAGGCTCTGAGCAGGGCCTGCAGGGCAGCACCCAGGAGTCTGGGGCAGGAGATTCACGCAGGGGCCTCCAGGATCCAGCAGCCTCTCTGGTCCCCCTTTCCCCAGTGGTGGAGATTGACAGTCCTACCACAAAGGCCAGTGGTAGAAGACACCCCAGGGTTCTGGAGGCCAAGAGGGCCCTGCAGGCTTCTGGAAGGGAGGAGCATCTGCCCAACAGGTGGGGGCTGGTGCCCCTGGCCCAGGACAGGCTGGCCTGGAGATGAACCGCTCTGCTGCATCCGGTCTGCCTCCCAGCCCAGGGCCTGTCTTCCATGGCTCCAAATTCAAAACCAGCTCAGGGTGGACAGTGGGGCAGGCCACGCCTTGTTGGGAACAGACCAGACACACAGAGCTCTGGGTTCCTGTTGCGCTGTGCTTGGTGTGTAGCCTTGTGCCCCCAAGTTCCTGGACCTGGATCTCTCAGGCCCTGCCTGTTTCTGATTGAGGGCTGCAGGCACTGCAGGGAGGAGTCCCTTTCTGGTTGAGGAGTCTGAATTCTAACGCAAGGGCCTTCCAGTTTTATTTGAGGTCCAGGAAAGGGAGGTGGCTCTGTGTACCCTTTTCATGGGCAACACTTGGGGTCCTCAGATCTGGATAGTGAGGCCAGCAGGTAGAATGGCTGCCCAGGGCTGCAGGGCATGGTACAGCTACCCCTGGGATTCTGGGCTGGGACGTCAGCCCAGGAGTGCATCTGGCTGACTGTACCCCTGGGGGCCCTGCAGGATGTCCATAAGGACAGAATGTGGGATAGTGGCCCAGCTACAGGATGGTGATCGGTCCTGGGTCCCTGTGACCCACGTCCCTGCAGCATGAGCCTGGAACCAAGGAAGGTCCCCAAAGTAGAGGAGGGCTCGGGTGCTGTAGGAGCTCCTGGAGGGCAGAGCTGGGGTCATGAGTGCCACTCCCGGCAGCTCCTGCTGACCTAGGCCAGCCCCTCACCTCTACCAGCTCTGGTGCCCCTTCTGTTAAATGAGGTCAGTGGCCCACAGCGTGGTGGTGGGGATTTCTGTCTTCCGCACCTAGGATCCACAACCGTTGCTACAGTGCAGCCGACCCAAGGCAAGGTTTCAAACCAGAGAGAAGAAAGTGCCATGCATGAGTGTGAGGCTCCGCCCTCAATGGGAAAAAAGGACAGAAAAAGGAAGGGGAGGAGGAGGAGGAGGAGGAGGGTGGGCAAGCAGCAGCAGCAGCAGCAGAGCCCTTCCCAGGCTGGTGGGTGAGGCTGCCCCTGCCAGGAGGGGCTCTGTCTTCCCACCTCCTGGCTCCCCCAGCGCACAGCATGCAGCGATGCTGTCTGCAGAGGTGGTGCTCTAGCCCTGCCCATAAGTCCAGCAAGACAGAGAGAGGCCTTCCGGCCTCTGCACCCCGAGTCCCCTGCTAGAACACAGCCCTCGCTGGCACCTTGCTAGCTGCTGCCCACCAGCTCCCCCACTAACCAAGTTGTTCCGTTTATTTATGTGATGTCACAGCTGATTAGCAGGGTCAGCAGCCGCTGCACATGGCTCTCTCAGCGCTATCTGCTCCCCAGCAGCCATAGCCCCCTCTTGGCAGCCAGTCTTAGAACCACCGTTGTTTTGCTTGATTTTTTTTTTTTTTTTTTTTTTTTTTTTTTTTTTGAGACATTCTCATTCTAGTCCAGGCTTACCTCAGGCTAGCGATGTAGCCCTGGGTGGTTTGAACTCACGTCTGCTGCCTCAGCCTCCCAAGTGCTGAGATTCCAGGTGTGTGCACCACACCTGGCCTC
>NW_004524581.1:18071136-18174352 GCF_000260255.1 Octodon degus | reverse complement strand
GTCTTGCTATGTAGCCCTGGGTGGTTTGAACTCACGTCTGCTGCCTCAGCCTCCCAAGTGCTGAGATTCCAGGTGTGTGCACCACACCTGGCCTCCATGTCTTGCCAGCCCGAGATCCTCGTCCCTGCCCTGCCAGCCTGCTCAGGGGGCGAGTCCCATAGATGCAGCGTATGCCCGGCACACCCTGAGCAGGCAGTGGGACAGCAGCTCTGTGGCTTCGCTGAGCGCCCTCCTCTCTATGTGCCATCATCACTCCTTTCCACTATGAGGTGGCTTCGGCGCCCAGAGAGCCCAAGTGGTTCGCAATATGTGCAGGACACACCTGGGCCCAACCCGCTCAGCCTCTGCAGCAAGCAGCCCTGGGAGCACCACGGAGCTTTAGAACCTGTCTGCAAAGTGGGGTGGTGACAGCTTGTGGGGCTGGGGCCAAGGCTAGAAATGGTGTGTGTGAGGAGCTGTGACAGAGTGGTGCCTGGGGATAGCTGTTCCTTCTGCGTGAGCCTCTAATCTTGGTTTCTCTGGAGTGCTCAGAGGGTAGAAATGGCCTCCTGCTCTCCTCTGGAACCCTGAAAGCTGGCATGGGGTGGCTCTGCAGGAAAGGTGGGTGGCAGCTGCCTGTCTCAGGGATGCCTCTCTGTCTACCAGGTTAGCCACCTGGTCACTGCCCAAGGGACCCTGGGGACAGGGAGGGCCCAACCTGTTTTGGGATGGGAATGCAGGCTGGACCAGAGGTACAGGATCCAGCTGGGGTGGGCAGTGGTGGATGCTCTGCCTCACCAGAAAGCCTGCCCACCTCCACGACCCCTGAGAGGACGCAGCCACAACCCACGGCTACTGACCCTTCTGGCAGATGAGAGCAGGGCCACACTGCCTAGGTCAGGGCTGGCTATTCAAGAAGCAATGCGTTCATCACACCCCGCTGCCCATGTAGGCATCCATCCGTGAATTAAATGGTCTGTCCATCCATGCATCTGTCTGTGTCCATCTATCCATCAAAAATGGATCAATCCACTCATCCATCTACATACTCGTCCACCCAATCATTCATCCATTTGCTACTCCATCTATCTCTCAACCACCCATTCATTCACCTACCTGTCTACCCATTCATCCAGAAGTCATCTAGCTGCCCACTCCTCCACCCATCCACCCATTCTCCCATCCATCATTTCTGTCCAGCACCCACCTAACTACCACCCAGATGTCCATCCATCTACTCACCCATCCACTCCCTTCTATCTCTATTTGTGAGACCACCCTACTCCATACTCTTCCAAATACCTGAAGCTACTCCCTGCACTGGGTGGCAGGCCAGACTCAGCGCCCTCAGCGTGTATGTGTATGACCAGAAGGAAGAGCTGGAAGGGAGGTGCAGGGTTCAGGGAGCGCTTGAGCACTCGGCGGGCACCCAATAACTTGCTTGTGTTCACACATGAACACAGGGCTCATGTGTGAGTGCATGCAAGGCAGGCAGCTGGGGTTCCAACACTACTGCCCAGCACCCATTCCCTTTCAATGTGCTTTCCACAGGTCAAGCAAAGGGACGCTGCAACTTTGCGCTTTTTGATCCTGGGCCATTGTGCTGAACTACACCTCCATCCCTTTTCATGTTTAACTCTGAGACAAGGTCCTTGTCACTCTTTAAATTGCTCAAACACACAATTTTCCTGCCTCAGCCTCCCAGAGTGCTGGAATTACAGGTGAGAGTTGAGATGTGGCAGTTTAATCATGGATGAGTGGTTCCTAGGTATGGGGAGGACGCAGCCCTGCGGGCCTATAAATCTGAGCTGTGTGCCCAGTGCTGAGGTTGCTGCAGGGCAAGAGCCAGGTAAGAAGGGCCCCTGTCTCCAGGTGGCAGAGCAGGCGGGAAAGCTGAGAGACAGGTCTCAGGAGGAGCTGTGCGCAGGACTGCTGCTGGGGCTGGGGTAATGGCCAGTGCCGCTGAGGAGCAGATGCAGGTGTGGGTCTGGATTGTATCCCATGACTAGGCATGGAGGCATGAACGGGTGCCTGGGGCTGGGGTCCCAGTTCCATCTGTCACAAGTCTTCCCCAGTCTCCTCTGCTCAGAGCTGTGTTGGTGTCTGAGGTGGCTCTGCCTAGGGACTTAAGGACCCATGGGGCTCCTCCCCCCACAGGGAGCCTCAGTGCCTCAGGGGATGTCCAGGGGCTCTGTTGTCCCAGCTCTGAGCTGAAGGCAGGGTCCCTGAGCTGTACCACCACATACGCTGTGATACTGGGGACAGATCACCACTGCCATCAAATTGCCCGGGGCCAGGGCTGGATGATGTGTGTCACCCACAGTATCTCCCAGCAACCTATCAGGGAGGCCTGTAGGCCCCATGTAACGCATGGGAAACGGAGGCTCAGAGAAACAAAGTGTCCAGCCTGAGATCTCCGGGGACACAGGGCCTTGAGGACTCATCCTGGGGCCTCTGCACCTGACTCTATGGTCTCTGGGTGTGCTTTTCACGGCTACCACTGGGGGCGCCCTTGGACAGGCCCACCTCCCACCAATCCAGAGTAGGGAGCCCAGTGAACAGCATGTGTGCTGGGGTTGCAGCAGGAGGACATCCCCCCACCCCGCCCAGCACCAGTGCCACAGTGTGGGGTTGTGTGACTTTAGGCTACTCCTTTCCCTCTCTGTCACTCCCTTTGCTATAAAATAATTTACTTGCCAGGCATGGTGGTGCATACATATAATCCTAATACTCAGGAGGCCGAAGCAAGAGGACCACTGTGAATTCAAGACCATGGTGGGCTACACAGGGCGTTCAAGGCCAGCCTAAACTATGGAGCCAGACCTGGTACCCAAGACCCAATAATAACAGTAACAATGATGATAAAATTTTTTTTAAAATTAACTCTCCAGGACTTTCTCCTCTTCTCTTGTAATGTTTATTGACCAATAGCTGGGGCGGAGGCAGGGCGTTGCGGTCAGGGCAGGGAGGTGGTAAGGTTAGGGTTTCACTGCACTCCCATCCCAGCCCAGAACACATCAGCAGAGCCCAGGGAGGGCATCACACTGACCCACAGTCACACAGCAGGGAAGGGACTGGATTCAAAAGCCAAGCATGTGTAATTTTAGCATTTGGCTGGTCCCTGTTCTCAGCAGGCAGGTTCCTCGGGGAGTCTGGGCACTGGCTCGAGTCCACATTCCCTGCCATGGCCCGCCCAGCCCATCCTGCCAGTGCAAGCACGCCCCCACCTGCTTGATACACTGCAGTCGGTCGTTGGTCTGCTGGATGTGCCTGTCCATAGAATTCATCCTGGCCGTGTCGCTGGGCTCTACCCGAGAGCCATGAACGTCGTCCAGCCTGTGTGGAAAAAGGAGAGGTCACTGGCTAGGCCTGTTCCCCATTCAGCCTTCCCTAAACCCCAGCTCCCACACTGGAAGGGCCAGGGCCCTCTTTATACTCTAAGGCCTCTTGCCCCTGGCCACCTCCACGGGGAATACAGCTGGGGGACAACCCAGGCTGAGGGCAGCAGAGGGGGTGGTGCTGCAAATGCACATAGTTTGCAACTCTGTGGGGGCACCTCATGCTGAGGCTCGTGGACATAGCTGAGTGTGCGTGCGTGCGTGTGTGTGCACGTGTGTGTATACACAAGACAGGACCTCCCTATGTGTCAGCCTTTGCCACACATGCACTGCTGTGTGTGTCCCCAATCACAAACACCCCATGCCTTCCTTGAGCCCCTCTGGCTTCACAACCAGTGACAGGTGAGGGGTTCTATTTCCTGCCTGTCACCAAGACTACCAGGAGGAGGCTCCCTCCGTTCTAGAAAGCCCACACACACCCCCAGGTCACCCAAGGGAGCTACAGCAGCAGTGCCAGGTGGCGCATGCCCACCCACCACTGCTCAGGGGCCGCGTTCCTGCCTCAGACTCATGGGTCCCATGCAGGGCTGCACAGCAGCCCCTGGTCTCTCTCCTACCCTCATCCCCTGCGTGTCAACAGACGTCCCCTTTACGGACACTCCTAGGTATGGATGAGCGTCCATATACGTTCTCCCTTTCACTCTTCACTCCCACTCCGGGAGGCTGAGGACATGAGGCCCGAGAGCTGCCCAGTCCCCGTGGCCGCGGAAGAGCACAGGCTGGGAGGGCCTTCTCCATTTCTAACAGCTGTACAGTACTCCAAGGTACAAGAAATTATCCCACTAATGTCCAATGCCAGTGCCCTGCCAAGGGCTGTCCCAGGCCAGGCCTGCTCAGGTGACACAGGCTCCTGGAGCCAGGTCCCATCCACAGGCGGGCTCCCCACCAGCCTGATATGACAGAACCAGAAGTTGTTTCCGGGTTACCAGAAGGACCTTCAATATTCGCACACCATACACGTGTGCCTTCACACTTAACAACATACCGGAAAGGCTAGGCTGTTTTATACATTTGTCCTTCTGAGAATGCTTTATCCAGGGCTTTCTGGCAAGAGGGGAAAGGCAGAGGTTGGGCCCTAAATCCATACCCCACCCCTGCTGACCCTTCCTATGCTCACCACACATTTCTCTCCCTGATGCCTGGCTGCTTCCTTGTGTGTTGCCAACCTACCCCAGTGCCAGTCTGTCCATACTCATCCACACCTCCACACCCATCCCAATGTCCCAATGTCCCACTGCAGCCAGGGGCCAAATCCAGAGTGCAGTTTCCACAGCGGACAAGGACACTGCACCAGACTACGTGCAGTGGTAATCCGCACTTTGAGAGACTCAGGCAGGGGGATTACAAATTGGGGCCCGGCCTGGGAAATGCAACAATTTGGTGAGACCCTCCCTCAAAACTGTTAAAAGAAGGGGCCAGGGTGCAAGACAGAGCAAAAGCCCTTGGCTCAATCTCTGGGGTGGCTAAGGAGAAAATAGAACAACAAAAGACCCCCTATGTCAGGTCAGCTCAGTGACTGGCCAGGGAGCCTGAAGGGAAACCCCAAGAAGAGCAGTCCTCAGCGAGTCTCCAGGCCACAGGCAGAAAGGCCTGCAGGGCCCAGGCAGCCAGCAGGGGGCACTGCTGGCAAAGCTAACTGCCCAGAGGGCCCAGGTTTCCCCTTCTTAGGACTGGACAGCCTGAAGGCAGGACTGGAGCATGTCTACAAGCTCCAGTCCCCAGACCTACCTGGCCAGTGAGGGCTCAGGGTTGCCGTTGCGCCTGAACAGGTGGCTCAGCCTCACTTTATCCCAGTACTGGGGGCGGGTTATGGGCAGGAGGGGTCCAAGTTCAAAGCCAGCCTGGGCTACATAGTGAGTTCAAGGCCAGCATGGAATGCAGTGAGCCCTTGGAGGGAGGGAGGGAAGGAAGGGAGGGAAGGAGGGAGAGAGAGAGCATGCAAAGCAAGGACAGAACCATCCAAGTCCCTGTCTGTATCTGCTCCTGGGCAAGCCTCTCTGCAGGCCAAAGCTGAACTGAACTGGCTTCTGGGTTCAACGACGCCTGGGCTGCCCCTGGCCTAAGGCGACACTGGCGTCCCTCCTGCTCTCTGAACCTGCAGCTGCATGCTGCAGGAATCACAACAGGCCTGGGCCATCTGTGATCAGGAGGCCGGAGGAGACAACATGGCCCGTGGGTGTTCTGTGCACACGAACATGCCGCTGAATAAGGAGGCCATGGGGGGTGATGTTGCTGAACTGAGAGGGGTGGCCAGAAATGGAGTGGTCAGTGCCAGGAATGCGTGGGCTGGGACGTGGTCCCCCCAGCACATGGGACAAGGCCTTAAAGGCTGGGGTGTCAGGCATGAAGACAGGAGAGCGGAGCTTGCGAGGGGTGCGCTGACACCGCCTTTGTTTCCACCTGGGGTCTGGCAGCAGGCAAGGTCCTGGACACAGGTCCAGGTCAGTGACACGACTGGTCCAAGCACACACAGCTGAGAAATTGCTGGGCTACAGCTGTGACCAGACCCTAAGAGATGTCCTTGTTTCCCCCACTCTGACCAAAGCCAGGTGGGTTTCCAAGGCCTTCTCTGCCCAAGCTGCAAGCGCTGGCTGGGGCTGGAGGTGGCAGCGCTTGGCGGCCAGCAGAGGTCGCCCTCGGCTGTGGGAGCTCTGGGTGGCGCAGCCTGGCCTTCAAGCCTCTCAAGAGTCTCCTCATTGCTCCAGCACACAGGGAGGCCTGGGATACCTCCTAGCAGCTCACTGTCCTGCACCCACAGCCTCAGCTCCCTGGGTGCTGCTTATCTGACCCTAGGTGGGTGTCATCGTGTGACTCAGCCTGGCTCAGGACCTTGAAGCCTCTTCTGTCAGAGCGCAGCCCTGGGCCTCAGTCTCCCCACCTGTACAGGGACACAGAGGTTGGCCTCTGGCAGCCCCTCAGACTCCACATCTGAGGCTTCCTGTGTCGAGTGTGAGCTGCTTGGAAAACTCCACCTTGACAGGAAAAGATACTTGGCTTCAAAACTATCCCTGCTAAGCAGATCCGGCGCCCACAGACACGCCCCTTGGGCGCACTGCACTTTGCTGTGTGCCTTAAGCTCCACTGGGATTGACTGCACATACAGAAGCTTTTGGACGGTGATGGGGGCTTGGCTCACAGGGGTGGGGGTGGAGCCGCACTTCCCACCCCTAGCAAGGCCCAGGGAGTTAGTGCTACTGGGCACGTAGGCTGCAGGGCCTGGGGACCAAGCTCTCCTGCATGCTCCTTGGCAGAGAGAGAACAGAGAAAGTGGTTGTTCTAAGTAGGGCACTCAGCTCCCAAGACTGAGGGAGGCAAAGGACCTGGGACAGCCCCTCCCTGGAAGTCAGGGTGCTCTGACTGCCCCAAGGGTGAAAAGCCCACCACAGGGAGCTTCCCGGGAGGTGGCAGTGTGACCTGCCGCTGTGTGAGTGCACACACATTTTGGGCCTCACTAGCTCACTGGTATGCAGAACACCCAGGAGAGGCATTTGCACACCATGCTCTGTGTGTGTGTGTGTGTGTGTGTGTGTGTGTGTGTGTGTGTGTAGCAGCTGCCTACGCATCCCTCTGCGTACTTCAAGCAGGTACATGCACACACGGGCCGCTGGCCCAGATGCACGCAGGCACACACATCTCGAGACAGCTTGCACAGGCAAGTGGCGGGCCCCCCGGGAGCTGTGTGAGCAGCGGTGTGCAGAAATGATTCAATCGCCGTGCACACCTGCAGCTCCGGTCCCCTGGGGCGAGTGGTGCCAGCGGCGGCAGAACTCTGCCTACAGCCTTGGGGGAGCAAAGGCTGCACTCCCAGACGTGGTCAAGGCTGGCGATCCAGGCAGGACCTGAAGCTTGGCTGGGGGAGATCCTGGGCCCCCTGGACCCACCCTGCTCTGTATCCCATCAGCTTCAGACACGGAGAGGGACAGACATCTTAGGCTCCAGGGTCTGTTGCTCTGCCTGAGCCAGCACCCTCACGGTCCTCCTTGGCCTGCCCCACCTCCCACCACTCCTGGGGGTACTCACGTGCTTACTGCCCACTTGGGCTGCTGGCTGCCGCACAGACCGAGCTCTAGCTCTGACGCCCATGGTCACGTTTGCATATCAGCTCAGAGAATGCAGCCCTTGCCATGCATCAGGGCTGGTTCCGCTGCCAACTTCGGCGGAGCCATGCACTCCCATCCCTGCCCCTTGCGCCCCACCCCAGCGGTGCTAGATCACAGCTATCTTTGCCTCCATCTCCCCAGCATCTGGGGAGTGCCGCAGGTGAGCCTGCCCTGGGCTCAGCGAGCAGCCCGGCACCCAGCAGGTGCTCATTCCACGCATAGACAGCTGGACGGATGCTTGAGCGTCACTATGCGTGCACATGATGCAGTGTGGCTGAAGGCGGAGGCCCAGCGACCCGGCCGTAACCAGAGGATCCTGGGACTGCAGCGAGGCCAGCCACCCGAAGTTCCCAAGAACAACGTGTGAGCCACTGGTGGGACATGGATGGCATCAGCTGGTCACCAAGCAAGCCTTTTACATTTCCCTAGTGAGGTTTCTGGACGAAGACAATGAGCACAGGTGAATGACACTTACAGTGAAGTTAAATTAGAGGTGCAGGACCTGTCCCAGGCCCCCGGCAGGCAGATGTCCACTCCTAACCCTCAGCAGGCTGCTCGGCATGCACCCAGGAAGCGGAGGCAGGGGTAGGGGCCGAGTAGACACTAGGACGAGAGTGACTCCGACTTTGGGGCTCTGCCCAGGGAAGGCAGGAGGAGGCAGCCGGACAGGAGCTGGGGGTGGGGGACAGCAGCTGCCGGACCAGTTGTTTCCCACTGGGGCCAGGCAGTGGTCAGGTGCCGGTTGTGCACAGGGTGGCCTGGTAGGTGGGGGCTGGGAGCCAGGCCCTCTGGCCAGGGGCTGTAGAAGCCTGTCTCCTCAATGACATCCTCAATGGCTACACAGGAAGAGCTAGCCCTTCCCTTCCAGCTGCCCCATGGGGCTTGGCTAGTACAGTCACTCAGGACGGTGCCCCCCAAGGCAAGAGTGTGGATTTACACCATGGAATTTATAAAGCCAGGCCTCCCCTGGCAACACAGAGCAGCTGGTGAGTTCTGGGGAAGGTCACGCCAACAGAGTGACCCTGGCCATGTGGGCAGGACATCGGGCTGCGCTGAGTGTGCCCTGTCTCTTGAGGCTGCAGGATGCCCCGCAGACCCAGGCTGCTGCCCGGAGGCCAAACCTTCCTGCCATATTCCGGGCACACATCAGTCCCTGACTTCAGCTCCTTTGACAGCCTTGTGCCCTGGAGGGCTGACCTCAGCCCAGGACGGTCATCTTGGGCATCCTTTCATCCTACTGCACTTGGGTTTACTTCTTCAGAGTGGAAAGACAAATGAAGAAAGTAGGAAACTGAAGTAAGCCAGATGCAAGACTCTCCAGGTCAGCTCACTTGAGACATGTAACTCCACAGTGATGTGGCCACGCTATCCCTGTCACTGACCAAGAAGTGAGGCGCACAGAGATCTGAAGGCCTTGCTCAGGGTCACACAGGCATGGAGTGGCAGCACCAGGCCTCACTGCAGAGCCCAGGCCTTGTGCCTTGTGGTCTCCACAGGAACAGGGCAGGTCTGCTCCCTGGGCCCAGCTTCCCTGAGGGTGGGGAAGGCAGCCGTTTCTGTGGCAGAGGTGGCGAGCCAGGCCTGACACACAGGTCCAAGGTGGGCTCAGGCCACCAGCACTAACAGAGAGCTCTGCTGGCTGTGCTCAGGCTCTTGTCTGCTATTCCAGAGGCTCAGACACATGGGGCAGGGTGAGGCTGGAGGTGGGGCAAGGTCTCGGCCCTGTTGGGAGGCTCTCAGGAGCCTTGGGTGTTGGTGCAGTTCTAGCTCTAGGAACAAGAAGTGAATTTGTTTCCCTGACCCCTGGGACTGGGGTTTGAACCTAGGGAGCATTCAGCTACCTCCATGGGCCTCTCTATTTTATATTACTTTTTGAGTCAGGGTTTCAATCAGTTACTCAGGCTGGCCTCTAACTTTGGATTTTCCTGTCTTAGCCTCTGGAGCAGCTAGGATTATAGGTGTGGGCCGCTATCTCCAGCAAAGAATGATTTTTGACTAGTTCTTCTCTACTCAACCTCCAACTCCAGCCACTTGGCATTCCTGGAGCTCCAGGCAGGACAGGGCCAACAGCATTCCCCCAGGAATGACAGAGCTGGACAAACTCAGAAGGACCACGGGGCACAGAGATGGTAGCCACCACGGCCACCATCTGCACTCAGGGCAGGCATGGCTAATCGCTTACTGCACTCTCCCACGGAGGCTAGACATGCCCAGCCAATCCTTTGCTCACACTTTTGTCTAGCCATCTGTAATCACCTGGTACTGGTCCCTGGTTGAAGACTCTGGTGATCTATCTGAGAAGGGAGACAGATTGCTTAGCCTGAACAGCAGGCAGACCCATATGAAGACTTTCAACTCCTGATTTTGAGCTCTTTCCCTGCACAGAGTCAGGCCAGGATCCTTTGAATCTGAGAGCCCCAGGGATGGACCACACATGGGGTCATCCCCAGACAGCACCAGCAGAGGCGTGGCTGGAGCTCCCAGTCCTTGGCTTCTGCATCAGAAGACAGAAACAGGCAGAGACTGGTGTTTCGGGGTTGACCACCCCCCATGCTAAGGATTTTCAAACAAAGCAAAAAACTAGTTTTTAAACCTATTTCTTTTAAACCTTACAGTTTCTGGGATGATGACAGGAGCTCACAGGACAATGCACCAGGGGGCACGTGCTGGCTCTTGCTGTCCCTCCCCCAGGGGCCTCTGAGGATACGAGTGGTCAGGACTGATGACGCGACGGGGACCTGTGTGTGCCCACCAGCCAGGCTTCTGGCAAAGCTGCTCAGTGGGCAAAAGGGCCAGGCCAAGAGCTTTGGACATATGAGGCCCTCTGTGATGGCCTAGATGCCCAGGTGAACTGTGCCCTGCAGGCCAGAGAGGTGACACTGCGGCCCGAGGTGTCAGGGTTCCCTCCGTGAAGAAAGGCTCCTAAGCAGGGAGACCAGTGCCATCTGCCCAGTCCTGTCCTGCTGGGGAGGCTACTGATGCTCCTGGCAGGGATGGGTCTCGAAATGTTGGCCTCTTCCTAAAGTCAAGGGGGCATGGGACAACTTTCATAGAACACGTCTTAAGATTTATTTCTCAAGCTGGTAAGATAGCTCAGTGGGCTAAGCACCCGCTTAGGCAAGTGCAGGGACCGGGGTTCAATCCCTGGCACCACATGCTGTGCTGGTCCCACCCCAGGCACACTGAGCCAGACACTGAGACTGGGCACGGTGGTGCATGCCAGTACTCCCAGCACTGGGGAGGCTGAGACAGGAGTATCACTATGAGTCCGAGCTGTGTAGTGAGAATCTATACCAAATTAAAAAAATAAAAAAGATTCATGCCTTCTGTAAGTCACTTGGAGAAATGCCAACCTCAATGGAGGCTCCATGGGGTACAGAGGCAAGGGGTGTTGCTAGGCCACCCAGGAGGGGTGCCAGGGGGGCTGAAGTAGGAAACTCCCAGCTCCCACCGAGGCTCTGGCTGAACCGGATCCCCCGACAGTCCTTGGTAAGAGAAACCAGGAGAAGAGGGGAGTCCTGGATCTTGGACCCAGGACATGTCCTCCTTCACTGCCCTCTTAGGGAGGTCTGGCACCCCCACATTCCCCAGCCCAGCTGAGATTGGAAGGGGGGCCCAGGCTACCTCCCAATAGGGCAAAGATGAGCGTGAGGATAACAGGAGGTGCTGGTGGAGGCTGAGGATACTGTCTCCTCCCCTCCCCACCCAAGCACAGCGTTCTGTGGCCAGGGCACAGGGCACAGGGCACCGTGGCCCAAGGGACCCAGGTGGTCCCGGCTGCGAGCGTTGTCTCCCCAGAGCTGCAGAGCTGGACAGTCCTCCACAGCCCAGTGACACCTCCCCTGGCAGCTGTGAATAATAATGAGCCCAGGTGTGGCCTTCCTTATCTGCTGTCCGCCAGGCCCCAGGTGAGCCTTACAACAATACAGTGATACAGTGATCAGCACCATCTCCTGACAGGAAAAGGAAGGCTGAACATACCTACGGACCTTCAAGCTTGCGGAGATCAGACAGACAAGGGTGGCCTGGTGCGGTGGCCCACAAGCCTGTAATCCTGACATTCCAGAGGCTGAGGCAGGAGGATTGCTGCAAGTTAAGTCAAGGTCGCCTGAACTATGGAGCGAGACGCTGCCCAAAGGCCAAGGCTGGAGTTCAAATCCTGGTCAGTGCGACTTCAGTGCCCAGTAGCCCATCCCCTGGGAACTCAGTGACAGTATGCACAGTGCTGCATACGTCGCTTCACCGCATTCTCACGTGGGGGTGGGCCTCCATGCCCAGCCCTAGGGCCACAGAGGCTCAGAGTGGGTCTGTGACTAGCACAAGGCCACACAGCTGGGCAGTGAGCTGCTGGGACGGAACCTGGATTTGATGCAGTTTGAAGGCCTTCGCCTCACGCACAGCTCTACAGGCTGCAAGCTCACCAAGGTTTGCATCCAGCCTGGCCCCATGGTACCCCGCGACTGAGCACTCAGCTCCTCTACTCTGGCTTTGGGGCAGTAGGGTCCAGGTGAAGATGACAGGGGACAAAAAGGAATATGGCATCTCTGATTCCCAAAGCCTATGTTCCAGGGGCAGACACACAAGCTGTTCCCTCCCACCTGCTGGTAGGGGCTGGGCAAGGGAGACTTGTCTTATTTTGGAAATGAAACCACATGTCCAAGATCCTTTTGGCCAGATCTGGCTAGGGGCCTGTCTTCTTGCCTGCCTTCCTTCCTTGGAATCGAACCTATACTGTACTGTACTGTACTGTACTCTTACCCTTTTATTTTGAGACAGGGTCTCGCTAAATCACCAAGTTGCCCAGATTGGGCTTAAACTTGCACTCTTCCTGCCTCGGCCTCCCAGAGTGCTGGGATTACAGACATGCACCACCACACACAGCTATGGGGGTCTTTCTTAAAGGAGAAGGTATTGAAAGAGAATAGAACCTTACAACTCATCTGCTTTTTAATTAACTTGCCCTGCTGCCTTTAAGTGATTCTGTGCTTACGTTCATTCTTTTGAAAATTCCAAAGTGCTATTTCTGACCTGTGATTTACTATTGCCGTACGTCTGTATAAGCAGTGTTTTAGCTTAAGTGGCAGTTGCATATTAATTACAAAGTTAATTATGTGCTGTGTAATCATGCTGTAATTCATTAGTTTACTCTACACTATGAGAGCCTCATGCTAATAGCAAGATCTGACAGGGTTTCAGGAATCAACAGGAACGATCCATTGGAAATGCACAACAGGGGCAGAAAGGGCTTGAGAGCCCGGGAGGGGCTTCCTCGGACTTTGGCCCAGTCTTGTGCCTCCATCCGTGTTGGCCCAGGTGGCGTGCTAGACCCACAGTAGCCCGTGCACAGCCACCTCAGCACGTACTGCCTGCGGCCCAGTCTGCCGACGATGGAAGAAAACCCAGCTGGCTCATGTTTTTCACCCCTGGAAGTGCAGGGACGGGGAACAGAATTTGTTTAAAATTATTTACGGAACAGGGAGTCACTTTTAGGTGAAAAATTAACTGCTCAGATTACCAAAACAAAGTGGCCCTAGGGTAGAAGGAAGCGTAGGCCACACAGGGGAGGGCAAGGAGGGAGGGAGGGCTCTGGTGTCAGGCAGCCAGCGAGAGAGTCCTCTCCAAAGGGTGAGGGGCCTAGTCGGGTTTGAACCTAGATCCCTTCATCTTCTTTCCCTTCCTCGACCGGATCCTCCGGCCTGGCTTCAGGTTTGCCTGGGTCTCCTTCTTAGCCAATCAGGAGGCCTAGAGTCCTGTCTGCAAAGGGTGAAAGGGACCCTAGCATGGACCCTGGCTGGTCCCGGTCACTCCAAGCTATTTATTTAAATATTTTTTTCCTAAAACTCTCTCTCCCAAGGCCCAGAGCCATCAGCCTGTGTGGGATCACCCATGATCCTCTGGTGGCATTTAAGAGTCCCTACAAGTACAGCCAGGTCTGCTCCAAGCACCCCACCCCTCTGCAAATCTGCAGATCCTATTTCAAGCCCTTGTGCAGGTGGGGACATCAAGGGCGTGACCTACACCGGACATAGCGATCTGGTGGCTGAGACCCTCTGCTTTCCAAATATAAACCTGCTTGTTTATTTTTTCTGACAGCTGAATGGGGGGGGGGGGAGAAAAAAAGACATGGAAGTCCTTTCCCTTCTGGCTTCAGTCAACAAGACGAGAGAAAGACATGGAGCCCCAGCTGGCACAGGAGGAAGATAAATATGAAAAAACAAAACATGTCCTTGTACTGCAGTGGAATGTTTTAAAAAGAGGTGAGAGACACAAGGTCAGGGGCAGACTTCATTTTCTATCATTTTAGCAGGCTCAGGGAGGAGGCAGGGTGCTGCTGACTGGACGCTTTCACAGGGAATCGTTTTGGGGGTCTTGGGGGGCATCTTAGCAGCCGAAGCACTGTGGTATCTTTCCCGGGAAACACTGGTTGCCCTGGCAACCAGGAAGTCCAGCCTCCAAAGTTCGGATGGGACACCAGACTTGGCCTGAGATACTCCCCCATGATTATCCGCTTGAGGCCAAGCACCCCCACCCCCATCCCGGAAAGCGTGAAAAGATGTCAGCTCTGCACAAACACAGATGCCAGTCCCCGCCTCTGCCTCGTGCAAGCAGCTACTCATCCCCAGATTCATGGCTTTCCAGGGCTTCATGGCTGAGCAGGTAAAAATGCCAGAAACAGCTTGGAAGCCATCCTGCTTCTGCCAGTACTTGAGGGCCCCCTGGAAGCCATAAAGACCCAGACTGGCAGGAGGCAAAGGCCCAGCCCGGGACCAGGCACGGTGCACAATGCACTTCCTGGTGGGGTGGTGGGCAAAGGGGGGGCCGACTCAGCACAGAGCAGGTCGGCTTTTTTACAAGTCATCTTCTGCCATCCATGCTTATTTGCGGTGGCTCTGGAGATGTTCCTGGATTGAAAGCCCATTTTCCCAGAGAGAAATATTGAAATGTTTGGCCTGAGAGATGCATTTGACGGTGCGTCAGGTTGGAGAAGGGAGGGGTGGAGGGGAGAGAGTGAGGAGGCAGGAGGGGCAGCGATCACGCTGTCGGAGCACTTAGCCAGCCACCACGGCGAGCCGGGCTAAGTGCCCTATGTGCATCACCTCATTTAACTCTCACCAGCTGCCCACCAAGGTGGGCACAATTATCCCTCCCTCGGGGGAGTGGAGAGGCTCAGCGACCTAACAAGGCCACCCAGTAAGTGCGGGCAGAGCCTTGAGTCGCAGCTACAGCCCCCACAGCCCCTTCTTGGGCTTGCGGCACAAGCGTCAGGGGAGGGTACACGGAGAGTCAGCAGGCAGGAGGGACTTCGTGGACCATGGTCCCTTCCCTCCAGTTCCTGGAATTCACCCTCAGCCGCCTCTTTGGTACATTCTGTGATCTGTCACCAAGAGGTCCAGCCCACAGCCCCTTTCCCGAAGCCCCCCTCCTGGGCCCAGAACAGTCCTCTGATGTCCTGGGTAGTAACAGCCTGCTCCACAGCTCCAGGGTTGGAGCTTCAGGCGGAGTCAGTAGTTGTTCTAAGCTCGCACAGCTAGCTTCCAACCCCCACTGGACACAAAACCCGAGGACACAATGGGCCAGTGATGACCACCGGGTGATGAAGAGGGTGACGGCCAAGCCTCCCCAGTTTCTCGCTGTTTGCTTTGAACTGTTGCAAGCATCCTACATGCATTACTTCAGTCTATCAACTCTCGAGTGAAGTCCGTTGCTATAAATAGCCCCACTTCACAGATGGGGACACGGAAGCTGAGGTGTGAACTCCGTTAGCAGACTCCAGAGCTCATATGGAAATCCACAGGGCACACTGCTTCACCAACCACAGTGACCCTGCCTCGCCCCCCACCTATGCCTGAAAACTGCAGGGCTCTGGGACCCTGTAGGGCAGGCAATACTGGGGTCTCGGTTTCCTCTTCTTACAGAGTAACACTCTAAAGAACCCTTCTCTTGTCTAGGAGGAACAGAGCCTGCACTGGGTCTGTGTGCCGGTGGGGTGTGCACCTGTGTGCACACGTGTACTTGAGTGTGTAAGGCCCCAGCCCGCATTGCTCAGAGTATGTGCATACGACTGATTTATAACCTCGAAGAAAGCAGAATTGCAAATCTCACCCACAAATCTTCCTTATCGAGGCACTTACAGCAGGCAGACACACTGAATTCCCAAGAACAGGCAGGCCTTGCCCCAGCTCCCTCTGCTCCCTGGGGCCTGCAGGAGACCACGGGTCAGCTCCCAGAGGTCTCTCTGGTTGCCAGCAGTCGGGCCAGCTCACCCAGGACTGGTGGCCACCTCGGCAGAGCTGACCAGATAGCCCAGTTCCCGAGTGACTGGCCTGCAACAGCCCTATGGTCCTCCTGGCCTCTCCTGGCACAGGGACCACCAGCTCTGCTCCCGCCCCTGCTCAGGTGGTGGGGCACGCCCTGTAACTGCCAGGCCCTTACCTATCTCCCCGAGGTGATAGCTTCCCTTTCTGGCACTCAGCCACTGTAGCTTGCATAGAAATGGACCCTGGGAGGCCAGGGCTGCCACACTCTGGGTGTTCTGTTCACTGCCTCCTCCAAGCCATCCCATCACTGTGACTATAAAGCAACACATAAGAAGCACATTGTCCCCAAGCTCCACCTGCAATGCTCTGTCCAGCCACCGGCTTCCTCGAGATCTACGGTGACACATTCAGTGCTACCCTGTCCTGAGCACCAGAGAGCAAGGGCAGCACAGCGTAGGTCACAGGGTAAGCTCGGTTCAGGTCTGCCCTGGCATGCTGGATGACCCGGGCCAGCGTGCCTATCCTCTCGGAGGTCTGTCTTTTTGGTCTCCAAACGGGGGGCTAGACTTGTCCCCAGCAACACTGGGAGGAGTAGGTAAGCGTAACGAAGTGCTTGGCTTTCAAGAAAGGTACATGCACACCAGCACGCATACATGCGCACGTGCATGTGCGCACATAACACACACACACACACACACACACACACACACACACACGTCCCCAAGGGTCGGGTGATAGGAATCCCTAGGCCGCCCCACAGTACCCTGCCTGGCCCGCCCTTCTGAGGTGTCTCTTGCTGGCCGGGCACAGCAAGTGTCTCAGCTCCTCCTCCTCCTCCAGCTCAGACTCCCAAAGCCCCAAACCTATAATTCTGGGTAAGGAAAATGACAGCCTTGTCCAATCGCCACCCTTGCCAGTGGGTGGGAAGCCGGGCGGCAACCGTGGTGGTGGCTGGGAGGCGGGCCTGGGATAGGCAGCTGCCGTGGCAAGGGAGGTCAATGGCGGGGCCAACTGCCATGGGGACTGTGGGTTATGGGCAGAGGACAGGGGAGGCAGAGGCGTGGGGCTGGCACAAGATTCCAGGCTGGCCTGAGCTGGCCTCCTGGGGGATAACAGCCAGAGGGTTAGCGAAGGAAGGATGTCACCCACAGGTCAAGAAGGGAGTAGGGCAGCCCACTGTCAGGACACTGAGCTCTTGCCCTTCCCTGCCTCCCTGGAGGCCTAGGAAGCTGCATTTGAGAGTAGGCTTTGAACCTGCTGGCAGCTAGCTAGAAGGTGGCTGGCCAGGATCCTAGGTTGCCTTCCCCAGGCAGGTGCTGGGGTTTCTGCTACCTCCGCTGCACCCCTGGGCACTCATCCCACTGGCAGGAGACCACCACACTGCTACAGCCATCCTGACTGCATCTGCTGCCCCCTTTCTGCTGGTCTGCTCAGAAGCACCGCCCACTGGTGGGTGGGGTCAGGAGATGCTGCCCACCTCCCAAGACCTGGATGAGCTGCTGAGTGCTCCTCCTGGGGCTCTTGGCACCACTGAGCGGTGCTAGCAGGATGTGATACCAGGGAGCTCTCTATACTCACACCTCCTGCTCAGGAACCAGCTCTGGAACAGCTTGGCTCTGGGTCTAGGCTGTACGGACTCTTGGTCCATCTTGGTAGACTTGAAGGCCTGGCCTCCTGGGAAGGTGGCATCCTGCTCACTCTACAATGCCATGTTGCCCTGACTCCCTTGCCCAGTGCTATGACTTGGGCATGTCCTTCCCTTCTCCAGCCTCAGTTTTCTCATAAAAGCAGCATAGGAAGAGGCTGGGTAAGGGATTGGGTCGGAGGTCAAGGTGGAAACCATTGGATCAGCACTGGGTGACCTATCAGCCCTGTCTCAAGAAGGGGCTTTTAGTGGCTCTGTGTGGACCTCACAGAGTGACCATCTGAGGTTCCCTGCACAGAAGATGGGGGTCATTCTTGTTGGGGGGCTGTCTGGTTAGGGGGTTCCCATGTCACCACAAGCTGGAAGAAGGGTACAGCTGACCCCACTTAGGCAGCACGGCCTGCAGCACCCAGGCCTTGGTCCCAGGAAGTGTCTCAGGGATAGCCTAGCTCAGGCTCAGGACCCAGGATGCCTTGCAGCCACTCCCCAGCCGCCACCACTCCTACTGTCCTAGTGGACACTTGGAGGCCAGCTTGTGTTAGGTGGGTTACACTGGGGGCCAGGGACACTTGGCTGACCTGGAGCCTGGTGTGTAGCAGAGTGTGCAGCCTGACATCTCAGGGCTGGTCTCACAGACCCTGTCCCGGTACCCACATGTCCCCTCCCTCCCTCTGTCCTCTGTGGCCTCCAGGATGGCCTGAGGCACGAGTCTGTCCCCACCCTCAACACCCCTTCAGGAAGGGGGTGGAGGACAGGGCAGGTGGACAAGGGCTAGGTCGGCTGATCCCTGCTGCCTTTCCCTGTCTGATGATATGAACGGAAGCCAAGGCCCCCAAGGGTGGGCAGGTGGCACAAATGGCGTTTGTTCCCGCAGCTCGCCCGCCTGGCACGCCTGCTCACCCACTGCCTGGTCCCCACTTGCCTCGGCCCTGCCAGCCCCTTCCCTGCCCCCTTGCCGGCCTGAGATGGCTGTCACCATGGCAACCCTGCTCATTCAATCCGGGGATAATGAAGCCAATGTGTTTTTCATTTCCATGAGCCAGAGTGCCGAGCAGCAGCATGGAGAGGGGGCTTTCCTCTCTGGCCCCTCCCTCCCGCGCTGACCAGCAGAGGGACAGACGGCTGGCAGGAAGGAGACCTGGAGCCACCAAGCTGTCGCCCCACCATGGAAGGGCTGTGGCTGGGCAATGGCGGCTAGAAAGCCAGGCCTCTCTGCCAGCACTCAGACTAGGAGAGGCGGGTAGGCGTTATGGGAACAAGTTGGGCTGTGTGGAGCCCGGGTTAAGAAGGGCTCTGTTTGGAGTTGTGTGTCCTTGGGCTACTTTCTCCACCACTCTGGTCTCCCTCCTAGAGAATCAAGTTCACCAAAGTCTAACTGGATCCTACCCAGGGCTCCTGTCTTCTTGTGGGAAAGATTCCGATTTTCTGGGCATGAAAATGAGGCCAGGGACTGCCACCTGTTGGTACCAGTTAACAGTGTATCTTTGAATGCCAGAGAGCTAGTACACACAGTAGGTGTTTTTTAAGTGTGAGCCTCTCTCCACCTCCCCATCTTCCCTGGCCCCACACAGCACAGAGGCAACAGATGTTTGGGAATCTTCCCGTGTGAGTCAGCGGTCAGCTGGCCCTGACACCTCGCCTTCCTCCAGGCCCTGGCCTGGGACCTGCCCATCCTGCTGGGGGTGAAACCGAGGCCAGGCAGGGCGGGCTTGGGCAGAGGGCAGGGTGCTCCTGCGGCCCAGACGCAGAGCTCCATGCCCATGGCTGCTGCCACTGCCACCCAGCCTGGCCTCTCTCAGAAGGCAGGAAGCCAAGCTCACGGCAAGGAACCCTGGTCGCTCCCCCAATAATTCAATCACCCTGAGGCCAGTGGCCCTCTCCCGGCTGGGCTGACAGATGAGACCGGAGGAAGGGAAACAGCAGAGGGAGGAGGGCAGGGGGCAGGGCGGCTGCCACGGAAAAATCAGAGCTGGACTTGAAAAATGAAGAAACAAACCTGCCAGTTGGGAGACAGCCTCAATCCGTCCTCCATAAAGCTGTCTTCGGGCCACCAAGGACGCCGGCGATGGCTCTTCCTGGGACCCCTGCTACTCCCACACCCAGCTGGGCTGTAGCCCCTGCCTGGGGAGGGCTGTGAGGAGGCCAGGGGCATTGGAGTGGACTCCCTAACCCCTGCACATAGTAGGAGCTTAGCTGTCTGTGGGTGACGCTGAAGGAGCCGGGCCAGCAGGGCTCGTCTTTGGCTGCCCTGACGCCACTTCGCAGGCCACAGACGCACAGCAACCCAGAGATGCTTGGGTCCCTGGGAGGGGGGTCCAGGCCGGGCCCCTGTCACCAGGACCTGCAATGCAGTCCAGGGCATCTCCCCATAGTATCCCCAACAGCGTCCGCCCCACCCAGCGCAGGCCCAAGCAAGCAGGGGATGACCGGGCCCTTCCTTGGTCCTCCATGGGGCCATTAAGAATCATGCCTGAAAGCCAGGAGTGATGATGGTGCACGCTCTTAATTCCACCACTCAGGAGGCTGAGGCAGAAAGACCGCTGAGTTCAAAACCTGGCTGGGCTACATAGCAAGATCCTGTCTCAAAAAAAGAAAAAAAAAAAAATCACGACTGAAACCTGCTGTGACGTAAGTCCAAAAGACAAGGAAAGGGAACAACAAAGTGACCAGAAGGAAAACAGTCAAAAGTCATCCAGGACGACCTCTGATTCAGAAGATTACATCCATTTCATTTCTCATCTTCCACTTTCCTGTGACCTCCAGGCTGTCTGCAACAAGCACAGGTTTACGAGGGGAGGAAGCATGTCGTAAAGTCGAGGATCGATAAGTCACTTCCACTAAACGCTTCTTGTGCCAGATTCCCCCACTTACAGGCCAAAGGCACAGAGATTGGTGTCAAATTAGATGGAGCGGTTTCCCTGAGGCACAGCTTCCCCACAAGGGCTCAGGCTGTGGCCTGCAGGAAAGAGGGGACGGGGTCTGGCTGCCCTCCTTTACTGTGTGGCAACTACTGTTATCTCTGAGCACTGGTGTCCTCCTCCTGCCCGTGCCAGTCTCAGGGGTGGGTGGGGGCTAAGGGTGGGGCAGGCTGGAAGAAGTGCCCAGGAGGCTGGGCTCAGCATGGGGGCCTAGCTGGAGGCTGTAGGAGGCAGGGGCCAGCTTTTGCCCCCTGTTTACAGTGGAAACACAGACTTGAAAAGGTTTCACTTTTCCACTGTTTTTGTGGCCAGTGCTGTGGGAGCAGGGCTTCCTGAGCTCGAGGCCAGTTTTCCAAGGCCACACGGAGTCCAGCCCTGTGCTGGCCCCTAACAGGAAACATCGTGTTTTGAATTTACACGTCCCTGCCAGGCGCTGTGCTCTGCAGACCCGACTGTGTGCAGCTCCAGGCCCTGCTGCAGCTGGGAATCCATGAGGGGCCAGGGTGCCAGGCCCCTGGCTGCCAGGCAGTTGACGCAGTTTTGTTAGCCCTTTATGCACTCAAGAACCACTCCCCAAACTCCACTGGACACGTGGAGAAACTGAGGCTCAGAGAGAGAGAGAGAGAGAGAGAGAGAGAGAGAGAGAGAGAGAGAGAGGTTTCCCAAAGCCACCAGAGTACTAACAAAAAAAAGAAGGGCCTCAACTGAGACTGGCAGATCTTCAGTCCCCGGCAAACTAAGACAGGCCACATCTGACTGATGACAGCTGATACTACTGCATGCCTACTGTGACAGGCACCAGGACATCATGGAAGCCACAGGACCAGTCTATGAGCTGTGTGATCCGCACATTGCCTAGGTGAGGAAACAAGCCCAGAGGACCAAGAACCATCTCTAGGGCACTGCAGCTCTAACCACGGAGCAGGACTCTTGCAAAACTGCCTGGGCTGCCCTGTCCAGCCTGCCTCGACTGCCCTTGGCTCTGCTGCTGCTGTTTGGGGTCACCCTTCCCCAAACCTTACTAGCAAGTTAAGCGCTGCCAGCACTGCCCATGCTCAGGTGCTTCTGGGTAATTCCCAGTGAGCTGGGGCGCTGAGAGCTGAGGTGTTCATGCAGCTGGGGTGCACAGAATGCATGGGCTACCTTGATGGGCTGGAGGCTCCGCTCTTGCACAGAAAGGTCTTGGCTGAGCCACACACCCTGGGTGCAGGGTCCCCAGCTGCACAATCCAGGAGATGGAGTGAGCTGTCAGAGGCCTCCGAGGTCTCTTCTGTTTGCTAGACTGTCAGCTTTGTGATGCCAGATCCTACGTCTTGCTCACTGAGGTATCCTGGTATGCAGTAGCTGCTAAATAAACATCAGCTGGGTGACTAAGGGGTGGGCACTGATTGGGTTGTGAGCTCTGCTCATAGCGTGTCTGGAGAGACCTGGGCCCCACCCCCTAGCCACACACTCAAGGTGTCTCTAGAGAGAAGAGACTCCGGGACCTGAGCAGTGAGCCCCATCTCACTGTAGCATCGTGGCTTCCAGCCCTGCCTGCCTGCACGGTGCGCGTGGCGAACCTGTGTCTCCCTTTGTGGGGCTTCCTGAGTGAGCACCTTTTCATTCAGGAAAGGAACAGAATCCCTTTCTTATTTGCTTTTATCACCAACTCTCCCCTCCCTGTCCTTTCCCACCCAGGGCATTCCTGCTCCTGAGTGGGAGCCACTTTTCAGGCTGGGTGCAGGGCTCCCAGGGCTCCTATGAGCCTGAAGGGCTGTGTGAGGAGGGCTGCTCTAGAGGCACACAGTGGTTCTGGGAATTCCCGGGGTGCTGAGGATGCTCACTGCAGAGGTGCGCAGCCCACCAGCGTGCACAGAAATGCGGGTTCCCAGCCCACGGGAAGCGTGCGGAGGGAGTGAGGAGGACCCCGCGGGCAGCCGAGAGGCCCAGATGTGTGCACGTGTAAGCAGCGGGCGAACAGCAGGTGGGACGCACACAGGACACACATGCATGTGCTCTCCCAGAGAGAAACAGGGCACCGCCTAGAAAGCCCTGGGACAAACCTGCTCCAAGGTGGAGACGGACACAGCACTGGGACAGAGGCCACCCTAGGAAGGACTTCCCTTTAAGATGGAAAGGGACAGACCAAAGACAGCTCAGCAGACAGTGGCCAGAGATCGGCCGATGGGCCCCCAGCCTCCAGCAGGCTCGCCTGTTGCTTTGCATCTCGTGTTAGGTGAGACCGCAGTCATTGGGTCTCCTTCCGTGTGTGGGCACTGTGTGACCTCGGTGGATAGGGCTAAGGGGATGCCCTGGCATCCTGCTCTGTGCACCGCCTGGGGTGCTGACTCTGAGCCTCTTCACAGCCCTGCCCAGCTCCGGGTCTCAGTTTCCTCCCTCCTGCCCTAGAGGTGGGATGGATACATCCTCCAACGCCTCCGCCACTAACATCCTGCATCTCCAAGGGTTCCCATTCAGCTGGCTGTGAGAGCTGTGGGTCTGTGCATGCCCCTGCCACAGTTTCAGAGTAGCTACTGTGAACACCTCAAGCCCTGCCCTCACTGGGCTTGGATTTTAAAAGGCCAGGCCTGGACCAGGGCAGCTTAGCTACAAAAGGGACCACCGAAAGCAGCACCCCAACCTGACTGCTTTCGGCTCTGGGATCTGACACGTCAGGTGGCAGGGAAAGCCCAGGGGAAATGGGAAATGCTGCCCAGTAACATCGTATGGGTCTCAACCTTCACCACAGGTGTGGTCCTGGGAGGGGCTGTCCCATGCTGCTCCTCCTACACATTCCTCTGCAGGCCAGAGCTGGTGCCCAGGGATTGTGGTACCCATGTGTGCTACTGCTGTCCTTCCCAGATCCCTGCATCCTGATCCTCAGGAAGCCTTGAGCCTGATCCAGCTGGCTGCAGGTGGGTCCCCAAGGCCATCAGCTCTTCCTGTGGAGGGCTCGGGACTGGCTTCCCCGACAGTCCTTGTGGAATCTAGAGGGCACAGGTACCATGAACCCAGCCCTCGAGGCACCCAGGAAGAGCCCCTGGAAGGTCTGGGATCCTAATGATGACAGACCAGCTCCACAGGAGAGAAAATTCTGACACACCCTCCACGCAGCCTCTTCTGATCTTCCTGCGTGGCAGGCACAAGCCTGCATGAAGTCCAGGCAGCTGCCCTGTGCCTGGGCGAGGCAGGGCCCTTGGCCATGAGCATCAGACACAGCCAGGCTCAAATCTTAGCCCCTTTCCCAGGAGCTGTGCAGCCATGGCCAGTTTACTTTATTCCTCTGGTACTCAGCCTTCCCGTTTGTATAACAGGCTTCTAGGAAGAAGGCTAATTAGATGATGCATCGACAGTCACTGGAGCAAGTGCTGATGCATACAGCTCCCACTAAGACTCCCCGGATGCATGACACACTCGCCAACAGACTCTCAGCCACACAGGGCAGCATAACAGGGACTGACAGCAAGGGCTGGCTCTTCCATCCTGGCTGGTGGCCTTGGGCAGGTCACTCAGAGGACCCGTCCTCCACTCCAAAAGCTGCAGCCTCAGTCACCAGGCTGCCCTCTGCCCTGGACCTGGTCCTGATCTGCTGCCACAGCCACCAAGATGATGCAACCTCCCACTGAGGCGCTCCTCAGCCCGGAGGCCTCTCACAGGGCCATGGAGGCTTCTGAAGTCCAGCCCCAGGATACAGCCCCAGGCAGAGGGGTCCTAGGTCAGTTCTCTCTGGACTAAAGCATGCAAATGTGGAAAAACCATACTGTCCTAAGATGAGGCACTTTTAATTCTGGCCAAAGCCCGCTCTGATTCACTGTCCCCCTCCCCCGGCTGGCCCCACACTCATTACCATTTAAACACCTGAATTATCGCACTGCCCAGCACCAAAGCCTGGCAGATAATTTACTTCTGTTATGAAAGGCCCACGGGGGAGGGACCCATTCTCTCACCACCAGCAGTCAGCTTTCTGGTGGGCAGGTGGATGCAGGCAAGGGCTGTGTGAAGATCGATAACAGGAGACTTGGAATGAGATTTTGGAGAGTGTGTGTCCTTTTCCTCCTTTGTGTCCAGGGGTGCCCCTGGGACCCTTGTGCAGGCCGTGAGGGTGGAGGAGGTGACATCCAAGTTAGGTGCACTGAGGTCAGAGGGTGCGCAATGCTACCCAGAGACTCCAGATGTTTTCCTCTGCCTCAATTTCTTCATCCACAGAACGGCAAGGACTATGGGCCACATCTCCAAGGACACAGCTGTCATGGGGAGGGAGGATGCCAGTGCCACTGTGGTTACTAATAATATCCTAGTCGCTGCCCCCTCTGGGTCCTGTGGCCTAGCAGGGCTCTGCTTGCCCTTCAGTGGCAGATGTGGTGCTCCCACCCAGGGGATCAGGGACACGTGGTATTTGTGGACATGTGCCCAACGCCTGGTTGCAAATGTGTCACGGAGACACCACCATTCTGCAGCTCCCCAAGCATCCTGGCCCACTACGTTCCTGCTTCCCAGGTGCCACAGGCCTGCAGGAGGGCAAGGCGGCAGCTCGGGAGGATGGCCAGCTAGCTCCCTTGGGTTCAGGTCAGCTACCCTGAGCTCTGGCCCTGTCCCCAAATCCCAGTGGCCCGTGTCCTGCCCCTGAGACTTCCCAGTCTGGGCTGTTGGTCACTGCAGACACAGGAGTGTCCCCTTCCATCAGACGGCATTCATGGGGAGCCTACGACATGCTTCTCACTACCATAACCCTCACAGTGCAGCTACTACACAGGTACTGGTGATGATCTGATGTAAGCAGGCGGCTGCCTAATGACACTTCAGCCTGCCCACAGGCCCCCTGCTGCTACCCACCTGGGAGACATTGCTCTGCCCACAATGCCCTGGTACAGATACCAGCTCCTGCCTCTGCTCTAGCCCCACCCAACATCCCTGAGTCTCTGAGCATCAGTGGCTCCAATCCGCCTCTTCCAGGAAGCCTTCCCTGTACCTCACTCCTGAGGCTGGTCCTCTCTGATCTCAGCACATGCCCTGCTTCTACACATACCCATATCATGACCCACACCATGAGCTCTCTGATGGCTTTCCCTGGAGCAGAGCACAGGCCCACACAGATAGCAGGAGCATGCTACACACCGCTGCCTTAGTAACGGCAGAAGGGGTATGCAGCAAGCAGGGGCTGCCCTGCACAAAGCCTGAGAGGTGGCCCTGTAGCACGCACCTGGCTAGGGTCACCATGGCAGCCCTGCGCCCTCAGCTGGCTGTGCAAGCAGATGCTAGCAAGGAGAAGAGCTCTGACTCCTCATCTGTGTGACAGCGCCACCCAGACCCTGAGCTCTGACATCATCCAGGTGGAAGGGTGAGGACCTGGCGCTGAATAGCACCTTCTCTGTGCCTTGCCAGGGCCCAGATGCCTCAAACAACTCTCCTTAGGACAGATCCAGCTGTGTCACCTCCCTTACTCTCCTGGGCAGCGTCAGTGGAAATCAGGCAAGGGAATCTGGGCACTGTCCCAGCTCTGGAGCTCTGATGATATTCCTGGACACTGTTCATGGGTGGGCGCCCAGGGCCAAGAGTAGGTTGTGGATTTGGGCTGATGCTGCAGGTCAAAGAAAGAACCAGGGTGGGGAGCAGGCAGGCCCTGAGCCCTGTGCTGATGTGGCCCTGTCTTTTCCTGGGTGGCTGTGAAGGATGGTTTAGGCCGAAGCCTTGTGGGTCTCTGTCCCAGGTGACTTCCCTAGGGAGCTGAATGGTGCACAGCATGTATCAGAGTATGAGCCCAGGAACACACGAAGCTCTCTCCAGCTTCCCTCCACAGTCCATGCCAGGCCTCAGTTTCCCCACCTGTCACAGTAAGGCCTCTGACACTGACACAGCCTCAACGTGCCTCTATGGAGCCAGAGGGCTCTAACCACTCCTGTCCCTCAGGCAGCTCAGGGGAGTAACTCAGCTTGGCCTGCACAAAAGACTTTAGATCTGAGTGGACTCTGCAGATTCCTGTCCAGACAGAAGGGTCCTACCAAGGGGTTGGCCATTACATAGTACATTGTGCTCTGGGGACAGCTCTGTCCCTGGGCTCTGAAGCTGGCAGGAGGCTGCTAAGCTGAACACTGTGGCCAAAAGGAATGGGACTGAACGATGCCTGGAAGGGGGCAGCAGAAAATGTTCATTGTTACACAAGGCTTTCCAAGCAGGAAGAGCCTATATAGATCACAGAGAACCTTGGTTTATCAGCTGAGCCACACAGAGGCACTGGCCTTGTCTGTCCAGCAGTGGGGACACGTCACTGTCCTCAAGGTCCCATCTGCAGGCTGGCCACCCTTCTTTGCAGGCTCCAGTGCACTGCACATTGGCCGGGGCACAGGTATGACCTGGGCACATGTTACAAGTTCAGCTGCCCAGGCCTAACTCCAGACCTACAGTGTCAGAGTCTAGGACAGATCCCAGGACTCTGCATTTAAACCTGCACCAGCTGGCCTGTGCACATGGCAGGCTGGCCAAGCAAAGTGTCACCTGCAAAACTCTCAGTCGAAAGCTCAAGGGAGGACTAGCGAGGCCAGTGTCCTAGGGGAAGACAGAGACCAGAACCCAGAGCTGTCTGGACCCATGTGCCACGCTGAGTCCATCACACCCTGAATTCACAGTCACATGGTTGCTGGTGAGTTGTCCAGCAAACGATGTGCCCAAGCAGCCACTGAAGGAGCCACCAGCAGGCACAGGGTGACCTTTACCACCTCTCTGGAGCTGTGACTGGGCACAGCCTAAGCTTCCTCAAGGATACCCGGACTTTCCCTGTGTTTTTTCCACATACACAGAAGAATGTTCCAGATTGTGGGCAGGTTCCAGTTCATCAAAGTCATCCTGGCTCAGTCCCCAGCCACCTGCAGCTGCTGGGCAGGAGGACTAGGGAGCTGGCAGGGGGTGTGGGGCAGTGACAAGGGCAGGGTGGATGGCACAGGGGTCCTGGCTGCGAAGGGGGCTGGGGAGAGCTCACAGGGCCACCCTAGAGGGTCAGTGTCTCAAGCCAGACTGTCACACGGACCAGAGTGGCCAGACAGGTGTCTTGCAGGACATGACACAGGTCATGAAGCAGAGTCCACAGGCTCAGAAAGAGGCCCCTTGTTACCCCAGGGAAGTGGCACAAGGTCCCAAGCAGCTGGGAAGCAAGATGTGTAGCTCCCCAAAGGGGTGCTGAGGGGAGTAAGATGCACGAACTAGAGACAGATGTGAGAGGAGGGCTTCCCAAAGCTTGGAGAGCCTCGATTCCCGGCTGTGCCAGCCAGTCAGTTCTTTGGGGCTCTGGAAGGCTCTTAAGGGTGCAGCTCGCTCGCCCAGCAGTCAGGGCGCATGGCAACCCTGGGAAGCAGTGACGCCGCGGCCTGGGGATGCGGCTCAGAGCCTGGCCCAGGCCTCCAAGGGCCAGAGCCGGGGACAGCAGTCTCCCTGGAGGGGGGATGGTGAGGACCCTGTGGAGCTCCTCTTGGGCAGGCGGTAACTGTCCCCATGGAAGGCGAGGGGCCTGGGGTCTGACACTTCCTGACTCCCTGCCACACTGCCTGGCCAGAGCCAAACAAGAGGAGTGGACAGAAACGGAATGAGCAGCCAGGTATGGCTGAGGGGGCTCTGGGAACAGAGGAAAACCTGCTCAGGAGGGCCGAGGCGCTGGAGAGGCCAGCCCATCTCCAGGAGCAAGGCCCGTGCTTCCCTCTGGCTCTTGAAACCAACATCCTTCACACTCAGAAACTAGGATTCTACCCTCCAAACCAAGTCCTGGGTGGCCAGAAAGGGGGTCAGGCAGGGTTCCTGCTTTCCTGGGCTGGCGCTCACCCTCTGAGCTCCGGTCTCCACTGTGTGTTTGCTCTTCACAAGCCAGAATAGGTAAGGATAAACTGGTCCCCAGGGCCACTGCCACTGTCTTGGCCTGGGGCTCTCTGGGGACTAGTGAGGGGGCAGCTCCAGTTACTGCCACGCGTGAGGGGGAGGGGAACAGACCCCTTACCATCATTTGCTCCCTGACAGTTGTGTGAGCTCCTGCCATAACCCTGCCTGCCTCTTGCTGTGCCCGAGACAGAGAAGCCCAGCCTTCAAGGGGAGCGTGTGCTCCGCCAGCTCTTCCCCACGAGTGCCTTTGCCTGGTCTCAGCTTCCCCACCTGCAAAGTGAGGAAGCTTGTCGCTCTGAGCCTGCACCACCCACTATGCAGTCAGGGGCCACTGAGGGGCCACAGAAGATGCGAAGACTCGGTGTGCAAGACAGATGTACCAAGTTTCCAAAGCTCAGCGTGGAAACAGGAGGTGGAAAACGGCGTTGTGCCTAAGAGCTTACCATTCCAATACGTAATCAATACGAAGCAGCCACAGCCACCAGACCAACATGGATTTGTGCAAAGAAGAGCACGTGGGGAGGAAGGGCCAGGTGTGTAGGACAGGGAGCTGGTGCTAGAGCCCTGGGGTGGTGGCTATGCTCTCCCTGTGTAGGACTTGTGGTCTGGGGCAGGTGTCAGACCACAGAGCCCTTGGAGACAGGAATGTCACTGGAAGAGCAGGAGGGGGCCGAGGAGCAGCCCAGGGCACCGCAGATGCTGCTGAGTGGTGGGGCCACAAAGGGGTCCCTGGCCAGATGACACTGGCCTCACAGGCTGGGTACACTGCAGGCACTATGAGGGTAATGCTGACACCCCCCGCCCCATGGACAGCGATATGATGGAGGGAACTCCTGGGGGTGTCCCTGTCCCTGAGGTGCGCCAGGATCCCCACTGCAGCACACTCTACCCTTGGGGGAGGACTGGTGTTTATTCATGAGCTCACCCTCCCTCCCTCCAGGCTGCAGCTCCTGACACCTCACTTCTAATTATAGCAGGAATTTCATTAGCGCTGGGGGAAACGCCAGGTTTCCAGCAGCACCTTCTCCTGCAGCCCCCTCCCCCATGGCCAGGCAGCCGTGGGTGGGCACTGAGCCTGCCCACTCAGCTGGGAGTGCTGTCTCCACCCCAGGTGGCTCAGGGCCCTGGGGAGGGGGTGGAATCTCTACCCCCAGAGTGGAGCCTTTTGGGCAACTAAGAGTACAGCTTGCTGTCAGGACACCTCTGAGGGGTGGCAGGGTGGGGCTACAAGGGTGTCTCTGCACTGCCCAGTCTGGAGATGACAGGAGGCGGTGACATAGAGCAGGCAAGCTGCTGGTGCCCTGGCAGGAGTGGGTCTGAGGGAAGTGTGACCATACAGGGGGCAGTGGGCATCGTGGGGCCACCGGGAGACAAAGACAGTGATGGACAGAGGAAGAAAAATGGAGACATGGGGAGACAGAACACTGCTCACCCCTGCAAAGCCCCGGAGACCTGTGTGCATATGTTCGTACACGCAGAGACCAGGCACATGACAGGCAGACTCAGGACACAGGTCTGAGACCCAGGAGGTCCACAGCAGGACTGGCAACTGGGAAAGGGAGCCCGGAGCTCTAGGGCCTGGGTGCCCCAAGGTCGCCCCTCAGTGGGTTGCTTACGGGCCACCTTGGCTAGTATGGCGGTGGGTTGACACGAGGTCTCAAAGGGAGGCTTTTTTGGGGGGGTCTGGATATACCGGGTCTCTCTGTTCCTCAGCCACCCACAAATGGCCACATAGGCTCTGCACTGCACACAGGGGGCATGCCTGACCCACGCCCCTCGGTGGGGCCTGGGACGCTGTGTGGGGCCTCTGGGCAGAACACTGGGCCCACTGTAGGGCCATCCTGGGGCAGTGGGTCTCATCTTCTGGGAGGCCTCAACACTTGTGCCCACCTGGGCAGAGGTGGGGCACCAGTGGGTTCCCCAGGGCTTCAGGGAAGGGGCTTGGGAAAGGACAGGCTTCCCCTACTAGCCCAGCCTCCACAGTGTCCATCTCAGAGGGCCTCTTTCAGACTCAGGGATGTACCCAGGCCCTGGCCAGTCTGCTGCCCAAGCGTCCTGCGCCGTACACCCAACTCCAACCTGCATATATTTAGTAACAAGGAAGCTCATTACATCCAAAGAGCAGCTTTAAAAAAATCAAATCAAACAAACTACAACAGCTCTGAATTTGAGAGTTGAATTTGGAGAGGTGAATTTGAAAATACCAAGGAAACAGTGTGGTCGCCACTGTGGGCACCGAGCTCTCCTTGTCAGAGCCCCCCAGGTCAGCCTGTCTTTTCTCCCTGGCCCACTGCCCCAGCTGCTCCTGAGCCATAGGCTGTACCATCTCCTCGAAGGACTGCTTACCTGGGACACAAGAGAAGCATCTTGCTCAGTGAAATGTCCCTCGGGCAGCAGCTATGTGTCAGCCAGGCCGGAGGAGGTGGCAAAGGAGAGACAATCATTCAATATATTTTGAATGATAATCTTTTTTTGCCCTTCACCCATTTTATAGGTGGCAAAGCTGAGTCCAGGGAGAGGAAGTGGCTTCTCAGAGTCACCCAGAGAGCCAAGGGTCAGGTCGAGAACCTCACGCTGTGGCCAGCTACCTTGGGAGGGAAGGAGGGAGAAGGGGAGGAAGGGAGGAAGGGAGGGAGGGAAGGAGGGAGGGAGAGATGGAGGGAGATGTCCCCATGTCTGCCAGACCGTTTCTAGGACAAGGAGGTATTGATTACCACTTCTGCCTTAGAGCACTTTTGTCTTCTTCCACCAAAGCTTTCTGTTCTTCACTTTCTTTTTTTTTAAAGAATAAACTCAAAGCAGCTCTTATGATTAATTACCAGCTGCCTCATGCCCCACCACCGGCAATTTCTGGAACGGGAATGAATTACCTTGAAAAACATCCGAAGAGAGAACCCACCGTGAAGGAGAATTTCAGAGGCTACCTGACAATTAGTGGTGGGTTCCCAAACACACTGGCATGCGGGAAGCCTCCTGGGGAGGCGCTCACTGCCAGTCCCAGGGGGCTAGCTCTGGCTCCAGGGAGCAGCAGGCACAGGGGCTGAATACGTGACTGCCCCGTGGTTCTGTCCTTGCTCTCTGAGGCATTCTGGCTGCCTAGTTTTGAGGACCTCGGTTCAAATCCCCACCTTGCCACTTACAGCTCAATGGATTTCTTAGCCACACTAAGCCCCTGGAGGAAGCCCAAGCTGGACTTGAATTTACAGCAATCTTGCCTAAGCTTTCCAAGTGCTAGGGTTACAGGTACGCACCCTCCTGCTCAGCAAGACGTAGAATGAAAAGCATTTCTATAACTGAGAGTGGCAATCCATGCCTAGAATCCCCATGTTTGGGAGACTGATGCACAAGGATAGCAAATTCAAGGCTAGCCTGGGCTACGTGAGACTGTCTCCAAAAAAAATAAAAGCATAAAAGTAAAACAAAGTAGTCGCGGTTTCACAAGCACTGTCACTCACAGCAGCCCATCTCCAAGGGTAGCACAGTTCTCCTCATTTTGGGATGACACACTACAGCAGGAAAGGGACTGGCCCAAGACAGAGCCAGGTGCCCAATTCCAGAGCCCACGGTGGCTCAGCCCGGCCGCCTTCCTCGGGGTTGCTGGGCTCCTCCTAGTGCCCTCCCTGGCCACAGGTGAGGCCTCCGTGCTGGGACAGGGTCCTCACTCTCCCACTGGCCCCGTGTCAAGGTGCTGTGAGACAAAGAGCCTGGGCTGAACGCGCATCCGTGCAAACGCCCTCCTCTGTGGGCTGAGGGCCTCCTGGTCACTGTCTGGCATGTGACCAGGTGTGACCAGCCCTCGGATGCCACTCATGATAGTCACTGGTGTCCAGGCCAGAAGCCACATGTGAGGCTCGGCATCAGGACTTGCTGGTCCCAGCTACTCCTGGGAGCTCACGAGGGACTCAGGCCAGAGCCCATTTCGGGTCTCTACGGGCATTGGTGGGTGCTCAGGGCACGCGGGCTGGTGTGGCCAGGATGGCAGGGGCAGCAAAGCTGGCACACTCCCAGGATGACTGCGTGCCATGTGTGCAGTTCCCTGGGCAGAGCAACCTGGCACATACTACCACCCATCCTCACTGACAGACGGGTAAACTGGGGCCCGGGAAATCCTACAAAGTCACAGCAGACAAGCACCAGAGCCAGGATTTTCCCCTGCAGTGCCACCTCGGCATTGTGATCCACGGTGGCAACTAGGCCATGGCTCTCTGCCTGGCTCAGGGTAGTAGCCCACATACCCCCTCAACTCAGGGTGGACTGAGCAGGGCTGCCAGGCCCCAGTTCTTCTCCCAGGTGTGCTCCCAGCAGCCACACCAGAGACAGCCCACGCCACAGCGCTGGGATGCAGGGGATGACCCAGTGAGGTGGCAGCGCCCGACCCTACCTGTGAGGCCTGGGGCCCCAGCTCAAGCCACACCCAGTCCTCCAGTAATGAATTCCAGCCACACAGGGTCCTGAGATGAAGGCGACAGTGCATACCTACCTCTGTGGTCTGAGCGTCACCAGTGTCCCCGGCGCCAGTCAGCAGCTCTTGGCCCTCACTCCAGCTCCATCCTCCTGCAGAGAGAGCAGGGGTCAAGATCAGAGGTGCAAGATACAGCCCCTGCCTGTGGTCAGGTCCTCAGCCACAGACTGTCCCTGAAGTGGCAGCCACGTGTTTACTCAGCATGTCACGAACCCCAAGAGTGGTGACGGGGTCCCCAGACTCATGTGGACTCAGACAATGAGCCAAGAAAAAAAAATAGCTAAAACTTTATAGAACATTAAAAGTGATGCCCAGTGTTTGTAAATAGGATCACAAGTCCACTTCTTGTACAGCAATTAACCACTAAGAAGAATATATGCAGTGTATTATTTGTTGAAACTGTACTTCCGATTGGATTTGAAACTGTCTCATTGCTGTTTATCAATAAAACTTTGAAAAAAAAAATAAAAGTGATGCCCAACAGAAAGAACAGGGAAGTGAACTTGGAGGCTGAGGCAGAGCAAGTCAGGAAGCTGAGGTGCCGGAATAGCATTCCAGGCAGGCATGGGAAGAAGGCCTGGCCCAGGGGAGGCCTGGAGAGTGGGACACAGGGGTGCACAGGGGTGGGTCCGTGGGACTGTCACAGAGGGCAGGCGACACCACACAACTGGCACTGCTGAGTGGCTGAGTTCTGGTTTGGGATGATCAGCATGGCTGCAGAGCGAGTAGGTTTAGGATGGGGGCAAGACCAGGAAGGCCGCTCCAGGGCACAGGAGTGCCCACAGAATGGCAGTGGGCAGAAGCAGCAGGAACTGCGGGGATGGGCATAGCAGGCAGGAGGGGGGCCAAGCTTGGGGCCACTGAGGCCATTGCCCCTGGGCTCTGTACTCACCCGGGGCTGGGGGAGCTCGGACCAGGCCACTTTACCAGGCAGCAAGCCAGGTACCTGGGGAGACCAGAGTCCCGCGTGTGGTTGGGACATGGATCTTAAACCTCCCTTTGCCTCGGTTTCCTGATGGGGCTGTGGAGACACCAAGGACTCCTCTTCTATACATGTACAGAACATGAAAGGGTCAGCCTCACAGGTAGAGCCCGGATTACCTCACAGGGCACAGGGTTACCACTCTGCCACCAGGAAAGGCCAGGACCTCATGTCCTTCCCCTTGGGCACTGGCAGCCCCCACATGCTGCCATCTAGAACATACAGAGCCCTTGCCATTATGCCCCAAGGTCACACAGCACGTCACAGTTGGAGGGGAGCCGCAGGACTATCCTGCCTCCCTCTCCACCACCCGTGGCTCAGGCCTCCCCAAGGCACGCTGGCCGCAGAGTCGCTGACAGAGAGAAAATCATTCTCTCAGCAGCGGAGACACAAGCCAGAGCTGGAGAGCTCTTGCTCATTTGGCCAGTAGCACCCAGGCCTCCAGGACAGGCACCCGCCACCCCACCGCTCGGCAGGCTCTGCTCATGGTGCTCAGCCCAAAGCCTCTCCACACACTAGCCCCTTGGGGTGGCGCTGATGCCAAGAGGCCACCAGAACAGAGGGCCAGGGACCTGTCCACAGTCTCACAGCGACAAGCAGGGGCACCAGGATCTGAAGCATTCTCCGGTCAGAGGCTGAGCCTACGATGCAGGACCCATCCGAAGAGATGGCTGGAGCCCTGTGTGGGTGGAGCCTGGCGTATCTCCTTTAATCTTCAAGCAAAAGCAGCAGCCAGAGAGCCCCAGAGAGACTCTCTAGTTTCCTAAGGACACACAGCTAAGGAACTCTAAAGAACCCGGCAGGGATGAGAAAACTACCTGTCCTGAGCTTGCAGGGCCCAGGAGCTGATGATAGGCAGATGGAGACTCGGAGCCAGGGTGGGCCGTGACAAGGCAAAACTCGCTGCCTGTGCAGGCAGGGACACCTGGACAGACAGGGAGGAGACAGAGTGATGTAAGTCCTTGGCTGGCCCCAGCCCGCAGGGGCCACAGGGCTGCACACAGCAGGGGGCAGTGCTCGGTTACAGACATCTACAGCTCCTGGAGGAGGGCAGGGCAGGGCAGAGGTCCCTTCTGCCCTGCAGGACCTTGAGGCTCCAGGGAGGATAGGCTTGTGGGAGTGACAGGCCTGGATCTGGGGCAAGGCAGAGGCCTCCATGGGTGGAGCCTGTCCCAAGACCAAGGTGGGTTCCTCCAGCCACCGGGAGCCCAGTCCTCATTTCTCCTTGGGGTCTCTAAGGAGGAATGGGAGGTGCGCGCAGCAGAGGCCCCCAGTCCGGCTGTGCTGGGCAGAGTGGGAGCTGAGTCCCTGCTGTGCTGCTTCCAGACATCCCTGTGTCGTTCAGCCTCTCTGCGCCTGTGTCCTTTCAGAGCAGGATTAATTTTCCCTCCAGGCTGGCGGAGTGATGCTGCATTTTGGCCAGGGCACAGGGCTCATCAGGGACCAGGGAGGGCTCACATGGCCAGCTGGGTGCTCTGTTGGCCAGCGCAGAGACACCCGAGCCCTCCGCCCCCACAGCACGTGTGCACACATGGACCCTGCGTCCAGGGCACGAAGGAACAGGTGTCCGAGCAAGAGAGCTCAGCAGACAGGGACTCTGAGCTCAAGGTCACACACAGCCCAGTGGCTCAGAATCACTGTCACATGAGCAGCACCCACTCCTGGCTGAACCTGCAGAGCTGACCTGAACAGGCTTGAGTCACACTGCACCAGACGGTTGAGGCAGCTGCTCCTCCCCCATTTCCCGGAGGGGCCAAAGGCTGCAGAGCCGGCCCTGGCTCTCCCCACTCTCTGCCGGGGGCTGAGCTTCCTCACTGGAGACCCACTGGGCAGTCGTCCCCTGACATGACCTTAGAAGACTGGCCGGTCCTCCTGTGGTGGCCAGAGCAGGCTCCAGGAGCAAGGCAAATATTTACCCCTGATGGTTACCCAGACCTGATCCGCAGGCCCGCCTGCCTCTTGCATTCCTGGAATATGCGTCCCCTGACCTCACTGAGCTGGGGCCCTGGCTGGAACCTGCCAGGGAGGAGCCAGGCTGCCAGCTACTCACTGCCCAGGGAAGCAGCATGTTCCCCTGGGGGAGCCAGGCAGGTGGGGTGGGAGCTCCAGGCGAGCTGAGACACTACGTAGGATGGGGCTGTCCCAGGCTTGCAAGACTGATGCTGATGCCATCAGAGCCTGAGCTCATTAGGGATCCTGTCACCAAAGCTGCACTCCTGACACCTGCTACTGAGCAGACGGACAGAGTGAGGGACTCAGCCTGCTCCTGACTGCTAGGCCTGGGGACTGTCTCAGGGTCATTCCGTCCTGGGCAGATCCTGTCCCTGGGGATCCAGGAGGTACCACACTATGGACAAGCCTGCCCCGCAGGGACCAGAAGTCATGTCAGAGACCTCAGTCACACCCTCAGGGGCTCCGTGGTCCCCCATCCAACCTTCACCACCATAGGGCCACCTCCTCTGGGCTGTCTTCTGTGATGGTCCCACAAATGACCATCCCCTCCCTACACTTCCAAAGTATTGTGTTTCCTTTCTTCTTGCAGAGTTAAAACAGGCTGCCAGGTTATGGCTTCCGTCACACGGGCCACCTGGGCAGAGACTTGCTGTCCTCCTTCCAGACAGTAAGCCCCGAGGCTGGGCAGCCCTGAGTGGTCAGTGGAGGACTGGACGTCTGTGTCCTGTTCCCAGGAGCAGTGACGACAGCTGGCCTCAAGAAGCAGATAAGACAGACGCACTTGCCAGGAGCACATGCCGGTAATGCCTGTGCTCTGGAAGGCTGAGGCAGGACCACAGACTTGAGCCCAGCGTGGACAGCTTAATGAAAACCTGTCTTAAAATAGAAAAGGGGCTAAGGATGAAGCTCAGGAGAAAACCCTGAGTTCGATCCGTAATAGCATACACAGAAAGAGAGAAAGGGGAAGGAAGGGAAGCAGAGAGGGAGGCAAAGAGAGAGGGCAATCCTTGGGCTGGAAGTCTAGAGACTGGGGAACTCAGGGCAAGGCTGTCTTAGTGCCCTTGGGTGTGGAGCCCCAGCTGCCTCCACTTCCTCAAAGCAGCCTGCTAGCCCTGCCCAGCAGTACCACAGGGCTCTGGTTCCTGGACTTTCTCTCCAACTTGATGCAGCAAGGGGCTGGGGGTGTGGAGCCAGGCAGCGGAACTACAGGGCTGGCAGGTTAGGACTGGCCAGGGGGGAGTGGGGGGGGGGGACAGGTTTGCGCTTGAGCAGGCCTCGTGAGTCCAGGTCACGGGCAGCTGGCAGCAGCTGCTGCTGACCCTTGCAGAGCTTCCGTGTGTGTGAAGTTCCTGTGGCCAGAGATGCCCTATGTAAACCCGGCACTCTGTGCTGGCACCATTGGGTCCTCGAGAGTGGGTGCTGGGGATAGGTGGGGCTTTCAGGACTGTGTCCCCCAATATCTGATACCTGGCTATCTCCTTAAAATGGGAGCTATAAACTGACTCCTGGATGCACCCCCCACCTCACCCTGGGGCTGGGATTGAACCCACGGCTGTCATACTGAGCTACAGCCTAAGTCCTTCTTTAGGTTTTTAATTATGAGAAGCTCTTACTAACGGTGCCCATGCTTAACCTGAATTTCTAACCCACCTACCTCAGCTTCCCAAAATGCTGGGATGGCAGGCATGCACTACCACACTGAGTTTGGTTTCCTTCCTTTAACAACTGGTAACTGTGTCTACTGTCTGCTGGAGGATGAGAAGGAGGGGGGGTTGCACACCCAGCACCCCGCTGCCTGTGGTCTCCTAGGTGTCCTGAGGTGGGGAAGACAGGAGACGGACAGATGGTTTCAGAGCAGCTGGGAGCACAGCCCAGGGACGGAGGGTGTGCTCAGCTGGGTGCCACAGCAGCTGTGTGGACTTTGGGCAGGAAGGCTGGGCAGGGAAGAGCTGGGCTGGAGAAAGAGCTGAGGGCGGCCTCAGTGAGCAGGAACACGGCCACTGTGGGGCAGGCACAGGCCAAATCCTCACTCTGGACCCTGCCCAGCCTGGATCTGCCAGGTCTTCATGTTTTCAAGGGCATCTCCAGCAGGAGATCTAGCCAGGGCTGCAAAGGCCTCACTTAGACTGTGAGCACCGTCCAAGCCACAGGGGATGACTTCCATCTACCCCGCATCTCCGCCACGCTCTGATCCATGGTACACACACACGTGTCTTGTCACCCTCTGCCTGAACTGCAGCAGTCACTGGGCATGGGGCTTGCACCAAGAGGCAGGCAGACTAGACAGGAAGAGACCCGAGGCCTATGGCTACAACACGGAGCCCACTCACAACGGGCTGAAGTGACCAAATTGGAGTCCCTGGTGCCTGCGGGGGATCCGCCCTTCCCAATGCCAAAGATCTAAACTGAAGTCCAGGCTCTTGCTCCGCGCCAGCTGCTTAGCTCCACCCACTGCTCCTGTGGCAGTGTCTGCCATCTCTGGGATGTACCCAACCCCAAACTCCTGCAGCATAAAAGGGCTCTAGCACAGGCTCTTTAAAAATTCCCTGGAGGGCAGGCCAGATAGCTCAGCAGACTAAAGTGCCTGCTTAGGCAGACACAGGGACTGGGGTTTGATCCCCAGTATGTAGTGCCAGCCCTGCCCCCAGGGTGCCCTGAGAGGGTGACTGAGACTGGGCGTGGTGGCATGCACCTGTAATCCCAGCACTTGGGAGGCTAAAAACAGGAGGATCACTACGAGTCCGATCTGTGTAGTAGTAAGACCCTGTAGATCTTGTATTAAATACATAAAAAGTCCTTGACGTTCCTTGGGGAGCTTTGAGCCCAAACCTCTCACACTGTTGAGGAGGAGACACAGCCCAAGAGGGACAGCACAGCGTGGATTCAGGTCTGTGCTGCTGCTGGAGGTGGGTGAAGGAGTTGAGGGTCCAAGCCTGGCCTACAGGCAAGACGCGGCTTCTCTCCAGAGCCCGCTGGCCTCCTCCAAGCCAGCCTGCCTTGGGCCTGGATTCGCTGACATCATACCCCGGGAGCATGCAGGAAGGTCACAGGGCTGAAGGGCACAGGCTCCACCAGGGCCACGCACAAGCCGCCCAGCACAGTGTGTTCCCAGTGACCCCTTCCTGGGCCAGGGGCCAGGCCCTGGCCGTTAAGCTCCCCAATCAGGCATCCCTCTGGGATTCTGGCCTCATGTGGGCCCAGCCAGTCTGAAGCAGTGGCTGAGCCCCAGATGCATAAATGCCGGACAAAGGACAGCACTGTTCTTGCTGGTGGGAGGTGGCAGTTCTGAGTACGGGCTCTAATGTCACTCAGGCCTGGACAGAATCCCAGCTCCGCTGCTCACCAACCAAGTGGCCTCAGCCAATTCCCTGTGCCACCCCCCTGCCTCAGTATCCCCCCTGGAGTAGTGTGGACAGAGAAGGTCTTACTGGATGACAGGAGTAAAGCTGAAGCCCAGTCCCCAAGGAGGCCAGCTGTCAGGAGTTCTTGCAGTGTCATCAGCTCCCACTTCAGGGGTGGCCAGGGGACAGCATGAATTGTGGGCCCTTGCACTTCCACTACCTACCCCAAGACATCTCACCTTCTCAGACTCCAAGGAAGCCAGTCGCGCCCTCCCAGAATCTGCTGGGGTGGAGTTCAAGTCCTTCCTTCGTCTCTCCCCACTCCCTGGGCTCTCAAACCTCTGTATCTCCCAGTTTGCCGGGAGGCCAGGGATGGGCTGGCTACAAAGAATGCCCTTCATCAGCTATGGACACTCTTCCTCCTGGATGGTTCTGCCTCCCTCCCTAGGAGCTTCCGAGGCAAGCTCCTTTAGGCAGGCCTATGGTACCCCTTTTCCTCTCCCAAACTTGGGGTCTCCTTTGTTCTTCCAAGAAGAGGGGTACTATGGTTACATCTCAATGTCCCATGCAGAGCCGCTTGTGTTCACAGACAGGGCTTTTGAATGGAATTGAATTGCGAGTCACTACAGCTAAATGCAGTTACAAGTGGGGTCTGCTTGGAAGAGGTCACTGGGCGTGGCCTGGAAGGTGGACCCCTCTTCTGGCTCCTGGCTTCACTCCACACTTCCTGGCCACCCCAAGGTGAGCAGCTTCCCCTGCCAGAGCCTTCCACTGTGCCTTCCCCCCTTCAAGCGAGCAGACTGTGGACAAAGAGTGGGAGCCAAGCAGTGGGTGCTGGGTATTTTATCCCAGCGATAAGGCAAGGGGCAGAGACGAGGGATTCTCAGCCCAGCACTCTGGTGAGACTCTTGGGGAAGTGGCCAGCCCTTCAGCCACCCATGCATCCTTGGGATGTGGAACCAGCTGTCCGGGCTGCAGAAGAACTCAAGGGAGAAGCTGAGACCGGTCCCAAATGGTATCTGCCTCCTGTCTCCACAGCACCAGCCCTGGGTCTGCAGGTACGGGGTGGCATGGTCGGCATGTGTCCCCAGAAATGCATGGGTTGGAGACCGGAGCCTCAAAATTCATGGTGAGGGCATTTGGAGGTGGGGCCTTTGGGGGGTGATGAGGGTTGGATAAGGTCCCAAGGGTGGGATCCCCAAGGCGGTAGCAGCAGCTTTCTAAGGGGAAGAGAAACCCATGCTGGTGAGCTTGCCCTGCCTGGTCACGTGATGCCCTCTGCCACATCAGGGTGCAGTAGGGGCCTCCATCAAGCACAGACCACAGCCAGGCTCCTCAACTTCACAGCCCCCAAGCTATGGCCAAACACATGTCTATTCTTGAAAAAGTATTCAGTCTCAGGTGTTTTGTTATAGCAACGGAAAACGGACCAAGACAAAGCCATGGCAGGTGTGGCATGACCTACACCTTGGACCAAAGATCAAGCCTGTCCACTCCTGCATGGTACTCACCAGGCCTGTCATAGCCCAGTTTCAATAGACGCTGTTTGCAAACGTGACCACAGTCCCCAAAGCGATGCTTCTGAGTGGATAAGGTCATTTCCGTTTCACAGGTACAAAAACAGAGGGTTGGGAACGTGAAGTCGCTGCCTTATTGTCAGGAAGGGTCGGAGCTGGACGCAGCACAGGCTCTGGGCTCCAGAACCCATGTGCTGCTTTCCTGGGTCTTGGACCAAAGCCTCCCAGCCTGGCCACACAGACCTGGTGGCCCTGAGCTGGGGTGGGCGTCACACTCTTCTGGGGGGTAAAAGGCACAGGCTTGTGGTGGTGAACCTGAGACTTGGAGCTGAGACCCCTGCTTATCTGTCCTGGGTTTTGAGCTCTTGAAAACAACAGTCTCACTCCCAGTACAGCAGCCCATGGGCCCATGTGTGGTTGGGAAAGATGAGCGGATGGCTGGGGAGGCCAATGCAACCCACAGCGGATGACACACAGGCCCAGCCACCCCTGACTCACGACCACCGTTCCTGCAACTCCACCTAGCACCGGCACCCCTCCCCTCGCTTGTACTCCTCAGCCTATGACAGTCTCCACAGTCCCCTCCCACCAGGACCAGAAAGCCACAGAGGGAGGAAGGAGCCGGGGGCCCCACCCAGGCTGTGAGGGACACAGGGACACCCAAAGGAAGAGGCGAGGGGTGTGGTGCCTTGCTGGCTCTGCCTGTGCTCCGGGTATTGTCCCACCCACCTGCCTGTGGACCTGAATGCCAGGATCTGATGTGTCCCCAATAGTCCTCACCCACCGTGGGGACCAAGGCTGTCCTGGGCCAACCTTCCCTGCCACATGACTCCTCTTAACCAGTCCCACTCCACACACATGGTGCTTCAGCCTGCCACCTCCTCTCCCCAAAGTCATCACTGGTTGCGCCAGCACCTGGACTGTCACCCTCCCCTGGCTGTGCCTGGACTGTCCTGTCTCTGCTCTGCCACCTATGCTAGCCCTGCAGCCTGGAAGGTTCCCTTGGTCTGAAATGAAGGAAAGGGTCACAGGGCCTCCACTGTGGACTCCCTACCCCAGCTGGTAGTCCACTCAGCGCCCCAGGGTACTGCTGCAAGGCTCGGTGACAGAGGCCCCAAGAGGCTCACATGATCTATCCAGGCCACTGCATTCTAAGCAGTCACCACCCCATAGGCAAGGGCTCAGGAGCAGGGGTCTTCAAACTCCAGGTGGCTCCTAGGCTGTCTGAGCAACTGAGACCCACTCACCTTAGTGGTCCAACCCTTCCTGGCCTTCCAACAACATCCCTGGCAAGGATAGGTGGAGCAGGGGCAGACAGAGAAGACAGGGAAGGAAGGGGGCCCTTCCAGGCCTCCACCAAAGCCCACAGTCCAGGCCACCACACCCACCTCACCACAGGAGCTGGGGAAGTACAGGGCCCTCCCAGTCTAGCTGGGCTGTGAGAAGGGACCTGTACCCTGAGGTATGAGCTCATCCTGCCCCCAAGTCTCCACCCACGGGGTGCTCACAGCTGGGCAGTGTCCGCCTCTCCTCCCTGCTTCTTCCTACAGATGAGGCCCAGGGTGGGTGAGGGAGTTGCCCAAGAGTACCAGCAGCAGGAGGCCAGCTCTGAACCATGATCCCAGGCCCCTAGGCCCCAGGCCCAAGCCCCACAAGTGCCCCACCCCCGGCCCTGGCCCAGGCCACCAGCACGTGTGGGGTGAGGAGGGGCATGAGCCCGAGCTTATGCTAGCAGGAGGGCTAGGAGGGTCGGGGCAGGGCAGAGGCAGGGCAGTATGACAGCCAGAGGTCAGGTTTCCTTTCTCAGGAGGCCATGGTTCCTGGTGGCAGCTCCCACGGGAACAGGAGCAGGGCCAGCCTCGGGAAGCTTGGGGTGGGACGGAGGTGGCTCTGGGCAGGGTTTCCTGTTGGGGGTGGCAGCCCTCGAAGAGGCCGAGTGACCTGTGTGGTGTGGCCCTGGGGACACGCCAGGCTGGATTTTGCCTCATCCCTGGCCCAGGTCCATGCTCCAGCTGGCCTGGCTTCCTGTCTCAGCGGCCTCACCCGGCCCAGGGGAGAGGGAGGACCTGCGGGGCCTCTGCAGAAACCAGTGCTCACCACAAGCACAGCTGTCAGGCAAGCCTGGCATGCTCGGTGGCTGTGGGCCTCCCAGCGTTTGGTGTACAGGATAGGGCCCTGGCCAAAGTGCCACTGGGTTTCTTCCATGAGCTCACAGTGGGACAGATCTGGCAGGGCCTCCCAACACTGGCTTCCCTACCCTGGGCAGCTCCTCCCTGAGACCAGGATGAGGAGCAGGGCGAGGTGAGACCCACCTCAGGCCTCAAGCAGGACCACCTCGTGGTACCTCAGCAGAAAGTGTGGCCAGCTATGTCTCCCGGCCCTGCCCACAAGATGCCACCCAGGGGAGAAACTTCATCCACCCTAGCGTGGAACACCTGGACCTTCACAGTGTCATGGGGCTGGTCCCCCCATCCCCCTGGGTGGCCTTAAGAGCTGAATATGGTTTGGGTACAATCAGCGTGCTAGCAGCGCTCCCAGCACAGGGTGCTGCGGGCTTGTCTGGACAGCCCCGCAAAGGTCCTTGTGGCCCTTCTGTCTGCAGAACGGGTGCTGACGGGACTCGAAAAGAGGAAGCTCAAGGCCTACACCAGGGTGTGAGACAGAGGTCAGACTTAGCCTGGTGTGAAGAAGGCACAGTCAACATGGAGAGAACTCCCCACCCAGCCCCGGGGAGGTGGCCACAGCACGCGAGCGGAGCCAGGCACAGCAGGCCTGTGCTTTCCGAGGAGCCCACATGATCCCAGGATGTCCACAGCCTTCTGTCTCTGGAGCCTCCACCCTGGTTACCACCTCCTTGGAGGGAGGGGCCCCTCTTCCCTGCTCAGTCCTCTACTGTGCAGCCCTGCCCTGACACTCAGTTTCACCCTCCTGGGTGGTGGCCGATGCGGACACCATACGACAAGGTCACAAGGTTTCTGCAACGAAAGAGGACAAGCCAGCCAACAGCGGGAGAACAGGTCACAGACAGGTTTGATAAAGGCTTTAGAAAGTAGGTGCTTAACGCCTACCTTGTGAGTTATCCAGGGCTCACTGGACGCACACAGAAGGCCTGACTTTTGTGCTCCTAGCCAGGGGCCAGGGCTCCACAGCAGGCTGTGCAGCGTGGCAGACCTTGGCTGTATGCATAGTGCCTACTGTCCTTGGGGGATCTTCCTGGCAAGCAGATGCCACTTACCCTGTCCTGGGGTCACTCTGTGGGCAAAGCCAAGGTCTGTTCTTGGCAGATGGAGCAGGGAAAGTTAGAGACCCAGGCGGGGCAGAGGACCAGAGCAGGGCTGTCCCTCAGCCTGGGCACCCACCCCTGAGCAGCCCTCAGTCACAGCCTCCAGGCTGCAGACAGCATGAGGCGCTCGCTGCAGCCAGCAGAGAAGAGGAGTGGCCGTGTGGAGGCGAAGGGTTTCCTGACCCAGGAGACCAATGCACACGCAGTGCCACTCACCACAGTGGACATGCAGCCCAGCAGGGCAGAGCTGGGCTAGTTCTGGCGTGTGTGTCCCTGAAGGACAAGGGACAGGTCGCCTTTCTTCACCCAAGAGAGTGCCCTTGCTTTTCACTTCCGGGTCATGCTCGGGCCATGCTAGAGGGGAAGCAAGGGGTGGAGGTGCGTGCACGCGGCCCAGCTGCCTCTGCCTGGTGTTTTCCTTCTGTCTTCCCCATCCCAAGAGCAGATGTTGGGCAACTGTTGGGCCAGCCGTTCCCAGGCAGCAGAGAGAACCCAGAGCGCTGGGCTGGACCAGGGAAGCTGGGGCCCGGGCAGGCAGCAGCTGTCTGTGAGCTGCACCTGGGAGCTGGCTCAAACTGGACTCCACGGCACGTGGCCCTGGGGCAACGGAGGGAGCAGTATGGCTGAATAAGGGGCATCCAGTCCCACCTCGCATGTGTGTTCCGCTTTTGGCCTTTGCTTGGGGAAAACCTGTGGCCAGGGGCTCTAGGGCCTGGTACCCCCAAGGGGCAGGCCAGACTGCCTCAGTCCTGCTTCAGGCCCAGGGCCCACTGCACAGGCATCTAGGAAGCTACAGCGAATGAAGCTGGGACCACAAGCTCTGAGTAGAAGCCACCTGCAGACAGCATTGCAGTGTCCTCCCCACCACTCTTCCGTCACACAGCTGTACAGATCACAGTTACACCTGGAAACTAAGCCAACCCACAGGACCCAACCCTGAGGTCCAGGCTTTTCCCCAATACCCAACCCCATCAGGTAGAAGCTTTGGCCCTGGCCTAGCCCCTGCAGAGCTCTAGACTGGGCTTCCCAGAGGCAGGTCTGAATTCTCAGGGTGCACAGGGCTCCCCCCTAGTGGCCCCAGCCTGGAATCCAGCCAGCCTTGCTTCATCTGCCAGCTGCTCCTTGCTTGGGCAGGCAGCTTCGTGGGACTCCAGGGTAAAAGAGGAAGAAGAAGGGGCGAGGAGCTCAAGAAAGCAGCAAACTCCAGGCGCAGACAGAGCTGGGACTGCGGAAGTCCAGGGGCATCGAGGAGAAGAACGAGGAAACACAGAAAGAGGGAAGAGCCCTGGAGAAACAGGAATCCCTGAGGGAGGACAGCAGGGAAAGGGCAGCAGGAGGGACAGAGAGCAAGAGGGGAGACACTGAGAAAGAGCGAAACAGAAGGCAAGAGGAAGGAGGGAAGGAAGACATGGAGGATGGAGAGGAGGTGGGAGTAAGGAGAGGGGCAGACGGGAGGCCGCGGGAAGAGGCAGAGTCCTTGGAAAACGGGGAGCAGTGCAGATGTAGGGCCGCCCACCGCACATTAAATACCTAACAGGAGATGACAAATCAAATGGGAATTACTGCGGTAAAAACATAATTAGAAACTTGATTGAAGTTAAACAGAATTTACATAACACTGCAAATTAACTTTACACGGAAACTATTCACTGGGAAGGCATGAAAAGGCATTTCATTAGTAATCTATATTTAAACAATAGGCACAATGGAACCCTCAGATGAAGAGCTGCATGCCTCCCATCAGAGAAGGTGCCCGAGCCTGCCAAGGGACAGGGCGGGCTATGGGTGCTCCCAGTGGAAGTGGGTAGGGGCCAGGGTGGACACAAACAGGACGGATGGGAATCTGATGCCCGTTCTGCATCTGACTTGCTGTGTGGCTTTGGGCTGGTGTCTTGCCTTCTCTGGGCTTCGAGGTCTTCCCTTTTGAGAATGAGGAGGTTGGAGAGGCAGTGTGTGTGTCTGGATGGTCGTAGGAGAGCCTGAGTCATGGTACAGGCCATGCTAGGCTCATGGGGCTTGGGGTCAGGCGTCCCAGTTAAAAGGACCCCTCTGTCACAGTAGCTGTGGCGTCACACACACTCTGTCCTCTCTGGCCCTGGCTGGCCCATCTGATCAGTGGGGATTCATCCTGTGCCTCTCAACATTGCCAGGGTGGTTGAAAGAGTCAGGAATGCATGGTGGAGACAGGCCTACAGAAAACCCGTCCCAAGGACCAACTTTTCCTGTCTCATCTGCCTATCAGGCAAATCACATTAACCACAGCCACAAGGGCAGCAAAGTCTTGTGCCATCAAAGCAGCTTTGGCCGTCTTCTCTGGTCTGGGAGGCAGAGCCAGAGGGCATCTCACCTTGCTCTGTCCCAAGAGAGCAAGCAGGTCCCAAAGTCCCTGGTCAGCTGCACTGATTCCCAGCCTGGAGCTGTCTCATCATCCTGCGCAAGCTCCCACAGGTAGGCTGGACTTTGCTCCCATGGCCCCTGTGGCCCCCGTGGCTCCCATGGCCCAGATGTGTGACTGTGACCCCGCCCCCACCCCAGCTGCACCCCCAGAGCCTGTGGCTTCTGGATTCATCTTGCCCACCAGCCTCTCTTTGCAATTCCCCAGTGGGCCCAGCATGGCAGGTACCTGAGGTGCTCATGGTTATGCTAGAGGTCGCTGGCACTGTGCCTGTCCACTGCCCCAACTTTGACTGACAACTCTCAGAGGACTCTGTTACCTATACACAGCACCCTGAAGCTTCTTGGCAATTGCTCCAGTGTCCTCCACAGACCCACATCTGTCCTGTCCTGACCCAGAGGGGACACTGCTGATAGAGCGACTGAGGGACAGAGATGATGACAGGAAGAGGCAGATGTTGAAACAGAAGCGCACATAGCTCCCCCAGAAGCCAGAGCGTGTCTGAGGTGAGCTAGAGGTATGGACACCTTCACCCAAAGGGAAGGATGCGCAGGTGTGTGTCCTCCCTGGGTGGCAGTGACTAAGTCCACAGCATCCAGATGAGTGCTCCACAAGGGGCAGGGCCCACAGCCAGAGCCACTGAAGGGTACAGGAGCTCCCCAGAAGCAAACGCCAAAGTGGACCGATGTTCAGAATATGTGATGGTCCATGCCTGTAAACCCAGCACCCAGGAGGCTGAAGCAGAAGGGGGACTGTGAAGTCAAGACCAGCCTAAGCCACATAGTGAGTGTGGGGCCCGCCAGAACAACACAGCGAAAACCTATCTCAAAATCAACTAACAAAACAAGTGGACAGAGCCAGGTCAAGAGGCTCAGCTGGGGCCAGGGGGCCAGGAGAGCCAGACTCGGGCTCACTCACTGCCCAGCCAGACACCTGCCGGCCTTGGCACCTATGGGCGAGGTCTGGGGAGGAAGAGGCTCTGCCCACTCTGCTCTGCCACACCTGGCCAGGTTACAGAGGCCTCTGTATCCCCTATGCCCGCCGTACCTTTTCCTGTTTGCCCACACAAGCTATGTTCCTGTTGCCCCCTCTGTTGGGCTGCCTCTTTCCAACCCTTCTGTGACTCTGCCGCTGTGGCCTCCTCCTCCTGAGGGCCTTGACTCAGGTTCCCATCACCCTTGGTCCACCTGCTCCTGGACTAAACAGCAGCTCGTAGCCACCCCACGTCCCAGGCTTGCCACCTACATGGCAGGTCCCCCAGCGTCCGCTCTCGCTGCCTACCTCCCTAAGCATCAGCCACACAGCCTTCTGCTCTGTCCCTGGCCATGAAGGTCACCCCTGCTCACTCCCCAATGGCTGGTGGCTCTCAGGCCTTGTTCGGTCAGAGGCCTCCCTGACCATGCCCTTGGAGAGCACTTCATCCCTCCTGGTCGGCTCTATCCCCTTCCCTGGCTTAATTTCTCTTCTTAAAACTTAGCATTAAGCTCAGCCTGGTAGTGCACATATGTAATCCCAACTCCTCAGGAGGCTGAGGCAGGAAGATCGTGAGTTTGAGGCTAGTCTGGGCAAGGTGGCAAGACCCTAGCTCAAAATAAAAAACAGAAAGTATGAAAACACTGAGGGTATAGCTAGTGGTAGAGCATCCCTGGGTTTGATCTCCATTGCTACCGAAAGAAACCAAACCCTCAAAAAACTCCACACAAATTTAGCTTCATTTGACATATGGTAGGTTCTTTGCTTAGATATTTACTGCCTGCATCTCATCATGAGAAGAAAAGCACCTTGAGGGAGAGTGCTGTGTTTTGTCCCTGCTACACCTCCCAAACATCAGGAGTTCTGGGAGGAAGAAATGAGAGTGCTGCATATTCTTTCCCGGATGACTGCCTGCTTACAGAATTGGCTCATGGCCCCCCTTACCCATCCACACCCCTTCTGCAGTCACAGACACCACACGGCCAAGCACCATCCCACAGGAGGGACTTTGTCCCCACTGTATGCTGTGTCTCCTCAGAGCAGGGTTGGATCTGCTGACTCCAAAATCCAGCCCTCAGTGCAGGTCATGCCTAGCGCAAGAGTCAGTGAGAGTGGTAAGTGAATGAAGTAGGAAATGGGTAGTTACATGACTGGGCAGATGGACAGATGCAGGAAAGAAGAAAGGAAAGAAGGAAGGAAGGAAGGAAGGAAGGAAGGAAGGAAGGAAGGAAGGCAGGCAGGCAGGCAGGCAGGCAGGCAGCCTAGGTGGATGGATGGGTGGGTGGGTGGGTAGATGGATGAATGGATGGATGGAAGGATGGATGGATGAGTGAGTGAGTGGATGGATGGATGGATGGATGGATGGATGGATGGAAGGATGGATGGGTGAGTGAGTGAGTGAGTGAGTGGGTGGATGGATAGATGGATGGATGGATGGATGGATGGATGGATGGATGGATGGATGGATGGATGGATAGATGGGTGAATGGATGGGTGGGTGGTTGAATGGGTGGGTGGATGGGTGGATGGATGGATAGATGGATGAATAGATGGGTGAGTGAATGGGTGGATGGAAAGATGGATGGACAGATAGGTAGATGGGTGAGTGGGTCAGTGATGGAAGTATGGATGGATGGACGGACAGACAGATGGGATGGTTGTGTAGATGGATGAACAGACAGAAGTCTGGTAGGTGAATAGATGGATGATGAGTGGTTGATGGATAAGTCCTACCACAGGCACTCAACGAAGACTAATGATGACTTGAATTCAATCGCAGGACTTATCTGGAGAAGATGGGTCAGACTGATGCAGTGTGGTGAAGGCAAAGTATAGAAGGTGATACAGCCAACAGTACAGAGCCAAGTGTGGCCAGAACTTGCTGCGAGGCCCCTGGCAGCCCGCCAGCTTCCTGTACCTGAACGCTCCTCACAAGCCCCACCTGGCCTACTGACCTTGGGCCACGTCCTCAGCATTCTAAGTGGGCCCAGCTGCTATCACAGCTTAAGGGTCAGTCACTCTCCTGATTCACAGACCCCTTGAGACTGGGAGGTAGGAGAGGACTGAGACCTGTGCCCATTTTAGAGACAGATACACTGAAGTCCAGAGTGTCTATGGTAGAATGGACGCCACACAAGAGCTACAAGAGCCCTCCAGCCAGGTCAAGAGGAAAAAGATGAAGATCTTCAGGCCCAGTCCACCCTGTGGCCTCCCAACCTTGCCCTGCCCAGGATGGTGGTGGCATGCTGGTGTTACCTTGCCAGGCCAGCAGCGTGGGGACAGGCAGCAGCAACTCTCCTCACACCCCTCGCAGCATTGGTCTGACCCTCAACAGGGCCCTCAGCTTCCTCCTGGGGATACAGATTAGAGAGAGACATGGTGAGAAGTGAGGGACGCCGGCAGCCACCCGCTCCCGCCCAGCCCTGTCCTCACCGCAGGGTTATCTCAGTGGCGTCTGGGCCCCTTCAGCGCCCGCCCAGGATGCCTGATTTATCACAGCCTCTGTGTCCTCCAGCCCCACCACACACCAAGGAGCAAGCCTGCTCCTCCCACTGGGATTGAAAAACTATGCACATCTAACTTTTGTTTCTTCTGCGGCCCGGGGACTTCGGCTGTCTTTTTCTTCTTGGTAAGAGCAACAGAAAGCCACTGCCTTCCTGTGTGGCCCCAGGCAGGGTGACGGAGTTGTCAGGGTATTTTTAGCTAGATGTACAAAGCCCTTCTTGGTTACCTCTCTGTGCCATGTCTGGCTTTGGGGAATTATCTTCCACGGCCGGTCATTGCCCGGCCATTGCCTGTCCTCCCGGCAGCCACTTTCAAAGCCACTCTCTGACCCCTGCTGGATTCCTACGCCATTACGAATCGCTTACCGAGTCTCTGGCCGACATTTGGCACCATTTTTTACCCACCCCATTCCTCCTGCTTTGCCTACAACTCTTGCAGCAGACCAGAAACAGGAAAGCAGAGAAGAGGCCTGTGACCAGTTACTTTGTGTCCCCAAATATAAAGTCTTCTATTGTGCCCCTCACAATTCTTGTGTGGAGCTAAGGCCTAGATGGAAGATGACTCAATTAAAATTCACCTTGACTTCACTCCCTTTTTTTTTTTTTTTTTTAAAGCTCCAATAAATCTGGCCTTGTCCACAGCAGTCGTGGCCATGAAATAATCAGTGTGATTTGCCAGTTACATATTTCTAATACTCTTTCATAGATAACTCACAGAATAAAGATCTGCATTCTTTTTAGTGTTACCTAACTCTAGAATTTCGTCAGACATGACTGGAGTTTCCCAGGTCAAGTTCTGGCAGACCTAGCATGGAGCAGGAGCTATCTCAGTGGACATAGGGAGAGAAAAGTGTGGAGGAGAGCCAGTGAGCTGACAGGAGAGGGGCTACAGGCCTGATGTGCTGGCCTCTTCCCCACACTGGACCAGACCAGGCCTCTCCCACACTTGAATTTTCTGTGGGAACCTACGTGGATATGTGGAAGGCCTCCTAGGATACAGTGTCCCAAAGGAAGGTAAAAATCCAAAGGCCCAGGGCCCAAGATAGCACCTTTCCCCAGCCTTCTCTGGGAGCTCTGGTTCTCTGCTGCCCCTAAACCCACAACCCACACTCTTGGTCCTTGATTCTGTGGTCCTCGCTCTCTCTGTGTATATTTAGGGGGCAGACCCTAGAGATCTTGGTAGCCACAGCCCTCGTGCCTCTCGGCTGCTCTCTGTCCTTCCTTGTTCTCTCTGCAGGCTGAAGACCCCAGCTGGGCTCCTGGCTGGCCCTGCTGCCCGCCTCTCTGACTGAGAACAGGATGTGGTGTGAGGAGGGGGACGGGAGTGTGGGGTCAGGTGGGGAGTGGCCTCAGGATGGGACTTCCTGAAGTCAGATCAGTTTACCACAGTCAGTTGGGCCCAGGACCGCACAGCTGTGAGTTATAAATGTCCCTGTCAGAGCCAGGGCTGTGAGGCCCTGCTGCTGGGGAGGTGCAGAGGGTCCCTGGTGCCCACCCTGGAGGCTTCCCTGACCACTGTCTGTCTTCTTGGTGGTTCCTGCTGAATGCCAGCCCTCGTGACCCTTGGGCTGCCTACACTTCTCTCTGAAATGCCCCTATGATGGGGTCTGATGCCACCTCCCTGCCCCTCCAGGTGTGAAACTTGCAGTTCTCACGACCGAGAGCTCCCAGATGGCAGGGCACACCCTAAGCCAGGCTGCACAACCCTGGCCTTGGTGCCCCGCCAGCGCCCCCACGACAGCCACAGGGGCAACTGCTCCAAATCTGCAACCTGCTTCCCATGGCCCCAGCTCCCCTGGCCCAGGCCACCCACCAGGGCAGGTGCCAAGCTAGGAGCGGGTCCCAGCTGGAGAGCAAGGGTTTCAGCGCAGACATCGGGGCTTCAGGAGACCTTCCCAAGTCCCACTCTCCCTGTACCCTGTCTCTCGGGCTCCTGTAGTGTGGGACAGCAGGAGGCCAGCCGTGTAGAGCAAGGCTGTCCTGGACTGACACGTTAGGTTACTCGACCCCCGGTCAGGGCCACCTTCCTGCTGGGGCCACCAGAGAGGGCAGCACAGAGCCAGGCACCAGGAGCACCATCACCAAGCAAATGTGGTTCAGGTTTACAGGGAATAATGTTACTATAGATGCTTGGAGGGACTCCTCCTTTTAAAAATATATAGAATTACAAATATATATTCAGGTTCAGCAATCACACAAAAAATCCTGCATTAAGGAATTTTAGGGCTCTAGGGATCTTAGGGAACCAGGCCCCTTTCCTGGGAGGCCTCAAAATGCTCCCAGTGCAATGATCGCATTCCACACCACCTCAGAATGCTTGGCAGCTCCCAGCTACACTAGGCCTTTTATCCAGCGTTATGAGTTTGCCAGGGAGTCCCCTTCTGGTCGCGACAATGATGAATCTGATAATAATGACACCTAAGTTAAAAGACCTTTAGCTGTACCATCCTAAGTAGTTTACGCGAATTAATTCATTTCCTATCGCGGCAACCTAGAAGGTAGGGTACTGTGCTAATTTGCCGATGAGGAAACCAGCCCGAGGTCTCCCAGCTAGGGTACAACCAGACAGCCTGGCAGCCAACACTCGCCGATCCTTTCTGCTCCCCGCCTGGAGGAGCTGGGTGGTTTCCGACAGTAGCAGCAACTGCTCAGGAAGCCCCCTCTCCTGAAGTCGTTCATTCAGCCTGCACGAAGGCTCCCAGCATGCGCTGCGCCAAGATCTCAGCGGTAAAGGGGCCTCCTGCTTGCCTCCCTGTACCCAGGGCCATCCTGGGTCCTCTTCCTGGTCCTCAGTCTCGGACTCGGCCAGGCTGGCAGGGTACACCAACTGCAATAGCAGGTGGGACGTCAATGGGCCCTGGCTCAGAACCTGGCTGCCTAAGGGCTACATGAGGCACTGTGGCTCTGGGCAGCGGTGGGTAGCACTGGAACCCAGGCCCACAGCCCTAGAGCCTTGGGAGCCTCTAGCCCCCCTCCCTAGATGGCTGACCACTGTGCCCTCCCCTGCCCCTGCCTGGGGGCTATATCACCTTGCCTGCAGGACAGGGGAGAGGAAAGCAGGATCCCCAGGAATGTCTGCTGCGTCACAGGATGGAGCTGTAGGGCCTGCAGGCCACAGACCAGACAAATGCTGCCCAGGGAGCTCCCTGTGTCCCCTGCCCTTGCAGGCCTGCCTTCCAACCTGGCGTCACCCTCTGGCCCCTCACTTCATCTCCACACTGGTTCTGAGACACACCATAAGCAACTCTGTGTCCCATCTTCATGATTTACGTAGCCTTATTTAAAGCACTTCACACCAATCACTGTCTTTGTGTAGCCGCATCTTCAGCAAGTTATCTGTGAAATCATGGCTTTGATGGAATAATTACATGTTTTTTTTTTTTTATTTCTAATCCACGTGAAAATAAATACGGAATGCTAAAATGTGAAATTCAGACCCTGGCACATGTCACAGCAGCCCACAGTATGCAGACAGCTCAGAAGCTGCAGGCTGACTGCTGGGGTGGGGGCTGGTTCAGGTACCCCAGGGGCTGTACAGGGACATGGTGGGGTCAGCTGGGCTCAGCCCAGCCCCTCTTTAGACTGCAGTGGGACTCCCCACTTGCAAAGGGGTCTCAGCCAGGCTTGTTGAAGGTGCTAGGCCTCTCTGGATCTCAGTTTCTCCATGAGATCATACATAATACATGCACCGGAAGTTCCGCCTAGATCCACCAATCAGACAGCAGTCCCCAAAACTCTAGCAGAACCTGGTGCTCCTGGTGTCCCCTGGGCCTCAGACAGACCCTCTGACCATAAGCGATTCCCTGACCCTTTCCCCTTCCACCCGGCCAGGGGCCTCGGGTGGCATCTGGTGCCGAGAGGAGACAGGGCCATCCTGTGTGACAACTATAAAATTAGATAATCAGCTAATCACCAGCAAATTAGCATCCCATCTTTACATAGAACAAATATAGTATTTACGTAAAAGTTGTTAGGAGTTTCTCTCTTTTTAATTAGCAGAAATAAATGCAAAATGAATGGTAATTAGGCAGCTGATGGATTCGGTAGTACAATTATGCCTGCAGCAGCGCCCCGGTCCTTAAACACTGCGCTCCCAGGAATCAGAGCAGCCTGTTTATGTAATTTATTTATAAAACAAAGTTAACGGGAACAGAGGGCTGAGGACTGGGCTGCTGCAGAGGGGTCTTGGCTGTGGGTGGCGCCCTGGGCGGGGAAAGCTGCAGGGCTCGGGATGCGAGGCTGCTCCGCACCGTCTATTTCAGGCCTGCATGTGTCTCTGGGGGCTGGGAACCCGCCTCCCTGACAGGAAGTAGGCTGGATGGGACTGAGGGGCTGGCGGCAGCTGTCTGTCTCTTTTTCTTGCCTGCTCCCCACTTCTCACTGCTTTGCTGGCTCTAGACCTCACGAAGCACTCCTCTAAGCCCCACCGCAAAGTGCAGAGAGAAAAGTAATATTTTTCCTCGGCTTCTGGAACTGAAGAAAAACTAGATCCAGGAGTAACGCACTAAACACACGAGGCATATGTTCCGGAACAGCGGAGCACCCAATGCCGTGGGAGTCCAGACTAGGAGACGGAAGTTGGGTTTTGAAGAATGGGTAGGAGTTTTGGGGAGAGGCAAGAAGTAGTGAAAGGACCACCAACATGTGGAAAGACAGGGAGGTGGAACGCAGCGCCGTGTGGCCACAGTCACAGTTATGAGTGCACCAGGAGTCGAGGCTGGGCAACATGCAGGGTCTTAGGTGCCAAGCTAAGGATCGGGCTTGACTCCAGAAGACACAGCACGGTCTGAATGAAGCCTGCGGGGCAGTCCCTGCCCAACCACTGCCCGCTGAGTTCCCCTCCCCCACCCAGGCTGAGCGAGGGCCAGGTGGACAGGCCATTAGAGGCAGCTGGCCAGCCACCGGAGCAGCAGAGCGGGAGGCTAACCTGATTTCAGGCCAGGAGGTCTGTCTGCAGAAGGGGGAAGCGGAGCCCGAGCACCCAGGAGAAGGGCACACCAGGCCACACTTGGGTCCCCTCACGGAGGCACTTGTCTTTACTAGCAGAGTCCCCTGCCTTGTCCCCCTCCCTGGAGGGCTGGAGGCCTCACCAAGCCTGGGGGAGGGGAGCCAGCAATGCCCCAGGGGCCATGTCCCCTCCCAGGGTCCATTGCTTTCTGTGCAGTGACCTTGAAGAGCCACTCCTACCCTGGGCCACAGCGCTGTCCAAAACAAAGGCCTCTGCTGGCCTGGGGGAGGGGCGCTGTGGGTAGGTAGGAACTGAGGTAGGGCAGGCTTTTGCGCTCCAGTTTACCACAGTCCTTGCCATCCCCTCCTGCACCCTACAGACTCCCAACCCAATTCACAGGCCCTGGGGGCAGCTGAGCTGAGACCTGGGAAGGACCAGCCCGAGGGGCCTAATAGTAGGTGGCCTGTGACTGGGGCTGCACAGGCCCGCATTCACTTTGTGCACTTGAGGAGAACCTGGGACACCTCTCTCTAAACTGGGAATGACACCTGTCCACGGGGCCATGGGGTCACTACATAGCTCAGAGAAGCCCAGACATATGGTGGCCAGAGAGAGTCCCACCCTCAGTAGTTTTCTGGTTAGAGCTCTGCTGGCTCTACAGGATTTCTCAGACTCAGCTGGGACAGCTCTCAAACCTTGGGAACTTCCAAGGTTTAAAGCAGCAGGACTCCAGTGTAGATTCGGGACCTGGGCTGTGGGGCGTCACTTGGGGATATCCTGGTCCCCTAAAAGAAGACAAGATCACACTGCATACTTCTTAGCTCTGTAACTCTCACTCCTGCCTTGAAGCACAATCGATCCAAACCTCTGCGGCGACGGCCTTGCTGGTGGCACATGGGGCTGACCTCTACCTCTTGCTGAAGCCTCAGCCACCACCTGTACACTCTCAGGTCGCCCCCCATCTCCTGACTCCACCCCAGCTACAGGTGGGGTGAAGCTGGGGTGGGGTGGTGCGGTGCCTGGGGCAGGTGAGGGAGTGCAGCCCTCTTCATCTCTTGGCTTCGGGGCTATAAGAAATCAATGGATCTGTGCCACGCGCACATCATTAGGACAGGAAAAACTCTGCAACAGAATTGATTTGTTTAAATATAAGAACACAACAGAAAACCATGGAAGCTGAGAAAGGCCCAGAACAAACAAAACCTGCAGCAAGGTAACTCAGAGGAAGTACAAGAACAGGACCCGGACCCCTTCCCTGCCAGGACCACCACCTGGGTGGATGACGGCGCCACCTGGCACAAAGGGTGCTCAGGGACACCCTCAGCAGCCCGGGTGGTTGCTGCTATGCTGCCCTGGGAGGTGACTTGGTCTCAGCTGTGGTCCAGGCACCTGTGGTAATGAGACAGGAATGAATTCTGGCCCCAGCCCCAAAGGCCTTGGGAGGGGATGCAAGGGACAAGACAGAGATGAGAAGCCAGGAGGGCTGAGCTGGCTGGGATCCCAGAAGCTGACGGAGGGGGTGCCAGGGCAGATCGAAGGTCAGGGGTGGGGTGGAGGGGTTCCCTAAGAGCAAGGAAACACTCTCGCGCTCTGGACATGGTACATGCCTGTCTCACAATGACGATGCCGGTAAGAGGTGACTTTACTGAGTCTTTCCATATTTTAAGACTCTGCAGATGCTTTACTCGGTCCCATCACTGAATCTTACTGCCTTGTGAAGGGGGCTATTACTTCCCTCATTTCACACATGATGCCACTGAAGTACAGGGACGTTCAAGTGAGTGCCTGAGGTCACACAGCAGTTCAAGGAGACATCTGAGAAGGCAATGGGATGGGCAGCCTCCAGAGGCCTTGGTCACCTGGATGAGGCTGAGCAGGCACCGCACAGAGCGGAGTCTGCGGGCGGCTGCTCTCAATCCCACAGAGCCTCAGAGCGAAGGGCGCAGGTCGGCTGCCCTATGAACTCACCAGGGACCCTAATGGTACATCCTGGCGGCGGTGAGGAGTAGGCAGGCCCACAGAGGACAGGAAGGGACATTCACACGTAGGGCACAGCAAGGCCCAGTGGCCCCAGGGGTGGGCTGGGGACAGGGACCATATCCAGAAAAAGAGAGAAAATCCTCACTGGACGGGAGGGTGACAGAGTGATCCTGACTGTTCCCCAGCCCTTGTGGGGCTTGGACACCCATAGCTAGAACACACAGTATGAGCATGGGAGCTGGTGAGCAGCAGTCCCTCCCTCAGGACCCCGATAGTGCGGTGCTGCGGGCCACGGGCCACTGTCCTTCTGCTCTGTGCCCTGCTGTCCTTTACTTTATCGGCAGTGTCTCCCATCAACACACCAGAAGGGCCAGTGCAGTCTCTCCCTGCTGCCCTGCCAGCCAGGGATGGAGGCAGGGTTCCCTCCACCCTGCTTCCAAGGAATAGGTTCCCAGAGTTCTCAAGAGCTGGGAGCCAGCTGCCAGCGCCCTCATACAAATAGGGAGACTGAGGCCAGGCAAAGGGCAGCCCGGCGGCTCGCAGCCAACTGCAGGGCAGTGCTGGGCACAGAGAGCCCACAGGGCATGACCCAGACCCGGCCTACCAGAGGAAGGAGGGAAGAAACTAGAGGCAGAGACGAAGTCAGGCCTAGAGGAGGACGGGCAAGGAAAGATGACCGGGCAGGAGAGAGGTCTACAGGCGTTAGGAAGAGCAGAAGCCAGATCACCACAGTGAGCCCTGAGCCAAGGAGGGGATCCTGCGGCCTTGGGGCCGGGGCTGGGGCCTTCGGTCAGGGCACACGCAGGGTCACCATCCTGGTTTACCTGAGAGAGCGAGGTTTCCAAGATTCGTAACTCTCTGGGCTAAAAATAGCCCACTCTGATTTCTGATTCCCCCCACCACCATCTTCAGACTGTGTGTGGCCTCTGTGCCTCAGTTTCCCCCTCTGGAGCACGGAGCTCGTGCATGGTACAGAGGGGACTGAATCTGAGGATGTCCGCAAAATGCACGGCATGTGACACGGGTCACTCGGCATGTGGCAGGTGGCGGCTGTCATCAGCACAGTGGTGATGTGTGGTGACCCTCACCGCCCTGAGGACCAGCCAGCGTGCGCCACACTGGATGGTACCAGGCCCTTCCCCTAGGACAGGACACAAGTGGCTAACTTAGCCCCCGCGCTATTCCCAGCATGGGAACCATCACTGTCCCCATTTCCAGGTGAGCAGACCGAGGCAGCCAGGGGCTATGGCGCATGCCCAGCTTCAACAGCTGGCAAGGCCCGAGCCCGGAAACCACCTCTGTTTATACTGGGCATGCTCCAAAGCCAGCCGGCCCCTGGAGGAAGGCCAGCGTCCAAAGGCTTCAGGTCACACTGACCTGAGGCAAGAGCTGGCCAATCTCAGGCTGGCAGGCATGGCGGGGACTCTAGGGCTGCCAGGAAAGGACGAGACTGTCACTTGGGGGAAACCGAGTCACCAATCTTCAAGACCTTCCTCTTTCAGTCCTAATGCGTGGATCTAACTGATAAGCTTCCCGTAGAAAAGGAAAGCCCAGGGGCCAGGGAGCTAGCTCAGTATAACAAGTGCTTTCCTGGCAAGTGCAAGGTTGTGAGTTCAATCCCCGGTACTGCAAAAAAAAAAAAGAAAAAAGAAAAAAGAAAAAAGAAAAGGAAAGCCCAAGGTGGCTGACATCTGCCTCCATTCACTCTTGCCGCACGCCATGGGTAGGTGGCGATGCCCATGCCAGACAGGACAAATTGGAGGTCTGTAAGGGACAAAGGCAGCACAGCATCCAGCTCCAGGCTCAGGCTCCTCTTGGCGGCTGGCTGGTGGGACAGAAGGAGCCAGACCAGGAGTTGTTCTGGGTATGGAAGACTCAGCGGAGTGCAGCATGGGAGAAGCTCAGGCCCCAGGAGCCTGGGGGATGGGGAGTAGTGGGGAGGTGCCTGGCAGCTCAGGGAAGGGGAAAGAGGCCTCAGTGCCTGGGGGAGAGAGGCCACCCTGGGCACAACCTGACCCAGGAAGGAGGAAGAGGGAGGCAGGGTGTAGGCAGGGCCCGATCGCACAGATCCCTGGGCAGGCAGGCATTCCCTGCCGCCCTTCACAGAGCCACCCCTGCTGGGCCCTAGGAGCTCTAAAACCACAGGCACGGCAAGCAATTAGCTTCCAGCGCCCAGGAAAAAGGTCGGCAAGGCTGGCAGGCAGGCGCTGGCCGGGCAGGGTCCCTGGGAAGCTGGACCTGGTTATTTTTAGTATCTTGATTCAAGAGGGAGAGGCCCTCCTCCCCACCAGGTAAATGTCAGTGCCACCAGACCTAGCCAATCAAAGCAGCTGGAGCCCTGGAGGGAAGACAGTGCCAGGCCCCTGGCGCCTGCTCATCCCTGCAGCTCTGGCCACCGGCCTCCTCCCTGGCACACCTGTGTGGTAGCCCTGGACAAGAAGCTCCACTGTGGTGGCAGGGGTCTGAGCGGGTCCCTGGATCCCAGGTTTCCATTTCGGCTTGTCTGTGCACCCTAGCCAAGTGTCACACCTTTTCTGACTCTAGTGTGTCCCTTTGGAGTGGGGATCCCTGCAGCCCCCTGATGTTGGCATGTTATAGGTCTGGGATCATGAAGGAACTCTGAGTTCAGGAAGATCTGCTACTTCTGGCTTTGGGGTGGCTGCTGCGGTAGCTCAGAAACAAATCCTGCGCTTCCTGAGCAGGACCCTGGGTAGTCTTGGCTGGCTGCTGGCGAAGCCTGCGCCCCAGGTTTGTGGAGGCTAGGGAGTCGGCGCCTGCGCTCTGCTGACAGAGAGGAGTACAAGGAGGCGTCTAAGGTCCCTGCAGGCTTACACTTGGGATAGGTCCAGGGGGTCACCGGGCAGACTGCAAGCCTGGCCGCAGCATGGAGGCCTAACAGGGCATGTACCTGCATCTAGGTCTGCACTGCAGCTATGAGAAGCCACACCTACCCCATCCCATAGCTCACAGGAAGGCCAGGTACGAGGCCCTATACGAGGGGCCTAAGTCTATCCTGCTAGGCAGCCCAGGCTGGCGGGGACCCCAGCCCAGTCAGGGGTCTCAGGGCGACCCGTCAGCCAGCCAGTAAAAGCCTCAACCTCAGACCCTGGTATGGGCTCACAGCTGCCCCAAGCAGACCCTCCCTCCCAAGTGCTGCCCTGCCATGGCTCCCTGACACCCGTGGCACAGAGATCTGAGGGAAACTGAGGCAGGGAAGTGGGGCCATATCTGCTCAAGGACATCTGGCATAGCAGAAACAAGGTAGAAGCTTCCTCTTTTTCTGCTACTGATGGCCTCCAGGGGTCATCTCCCACCTCCCTTCCTTCACAGCTGTCTACACAGCAGGCTGCCCTGCCTTAGGCCCCACTGGTATCTCAGCTGAAGGGCTTCAGTCTAGCTCACTGTTGGGCTCATTGTTCAAGGGCCAGCCCCTGCCTCACTTCCTCTAGGAAGGCCTTTCTGAGCTCCCGGCCCCTCATAGGCCCCAGGCCCTCGCCCTCGGTAGTGCGGGTGCTATCTGTGGCCACCTGGGTCCTCCGCTTAGCTTGGCCAAGTGGGCTTCCGAAGGACAAGGGAGGGAACTCTCCTTCCTCTAAGCTCTCAGGCCTGGACCTGATGTCTGTATCAGCCCCTGAGCCCGAGGGGTAATTGTGCAGTGACCCTCATGCCTCGGCCTCCCAGATGCTAGGATTATGGGCTTGCATCACCACCCTCAGCTGTCCAGGTAAAGGAAGAGGAGACACCGCAAACGAGGTTCCACAGGGGACTACGACTGTTAGAAATGCACAGATTCCTCTTTGCAGCCCACCGGGCACCTGGGATAAGGCCATGGAGGCTGTGGACACGGAGACCCAGGGCGTGGGCAAGGTGGCCCTCTACCCAGGTGGTGACTCAGAGCTCGAGAGGCACAGAGCGAGCCCCACTTAGCAGGAGGGAGAATTGCATGCTCTGATGCCCGTGAGACTCTCAGCAGCACCAATGAGGACAGGAGCTGTCACACGCAAGTGGGGGATACGTCCTAGGCTTGCCACAGTGACGCTGTGTCCCTACCCTGGTCTACGGGCTTCTCCGATCCTACCTTGTCAACAGTCATGTGAGCTGAAGGTGGCAAAAGATGATGGTACCTGGCTTCCCCTCCTGGTACAGAGCCCAGCTCCAGGCCAGCAGGGCTGCTGATGAAGGCCTGGTGGTGCCTGGCAGTCGGGGTGCCCAAGTGGAGGAGTCTACCGTACCTTGCCCAGCTTGTAGGCTGGGGCGAGCCCTCCCAGTGCCCGTACAGCTTTCCCACACCTTGCTCTGCAGAATCCAGGCCTGACTGCGCTTGGCCTTGAAGTCCTTGGCAGCTGAGTGCTGACACTCTGGAATGCATCTGCCTCCCCCTGCAGGCACCAGGATGCCACCCCCGGGCTCTGTGACCCAGGCTCGGTGGGGCTGTGTTCTCTCCACACCTCAATGACCACAGTTTTGGGGCACTTGTGCCACCACAGCTGTTCCACATCAGCTGGAAGGTGAAGGAGTCACTGGCAGCAGCCTAGGGGCTATGCTAGGCAGTCTGATGTCACAGCGAAAACTCACAACAGACAAAACTGGGTCCGAGTCCACACTACCGGCAGCTTTGTGACCCTGGCAAGGTGCCCCAAGCTCTCAGTTCCAAGTTTCCACACCTGTACAGTAGGATAATCTTAGCATCCCTGAGTTGTCCCTGTCTTTGAAAGGTGTACTTTGTGACCACCTGACCCAACACAACCACTGGCTTTACAGACTAACAAAAAGCAGTTCAGAAAAGCACAGCCACTTATTTAAGGTCATACAGCAGGTCTGTGGTGACACAAAGGGCCAGTGCTGGGCCTGCTGGGATGATCAGCCCTGGGCAGGAATGAGAAGCAGGCTTCAGACTATTTCCAGCCCCAGGCTGGGATGGGGGTGACAGGGCGGGCAGGGGGCGGGCTGTGCATTCCCAGCTGGCCTGCAGACTGACAGGCTCGCCGTGTGCACGTCCCTGGAATCCCAGTCCTGTGCGCCCACGGCTGGGTGGGGCTGGGCACTGGGCACTGGCCCGAGCACCCAGGTCTTCGCAACTAGGCCCTCACCACCCCGTGACTGGGAAGCACTCCCTGACAGCTGCAATGCAAAGCAAGCCCTCGGGGCTGTCCCAGACCTGAGCGGTGGCCGGGTCATCATCTCCTGGGCACCCCAGATGCACCCTACCCAAGCCCTGCTCTATGTCCCTTCCTAAGATAACACAACCACTCCTCTCTCCAGGACCTCTGGCCAGCCACCTACAGCCTGGGGTCAGCAGGGAGTGCACCTCCATCTGTGGTCACTAGCAGGCCTGACTGCAAAGAGGTAAAATCACAATCCAAAGCCACAAAGAAAGGAGGGGCAGTGCTGGAAATACCCCAAAGCCCAGGCCAAGCCTGCACCCCTAATCATTTGATCATCGAGTGTTGAGTTGTTTTATTTTATTTTATTTTTTTGAGATAAGATCTCACTATGTAGCACAGGCTGTCCTTGAACTCACTCTACAGCACCAGCTGGCCTTGTACTTGTGCAATCCTCCTGCCTCAGCCTGAGTGCTGAGATTACAGGCCTGGTCTACTAGCTTGTCTCACCCAGATATGGTGCCCTGTCCTCTGTCCACCGGGCTGCCAGCTCTTCAACCCAAATCCGGTGGATTTGGAAAAGAACAAAACACCAAGGCCACTGAGGTTTACCATCCTGGGGCTGGCAGGTGGACAGGGACAGATGGTGAGACTGGAACACCACCGAAGCCTGTGTCCCCATCTGTCCCCAAGATGCCAGGGCTACTGGGCTAAGACTGAGCCTCAACAACCTCAGTGGCTCTCTTGGGACCCCTCCCACTTGAAGACCCTCCCAGGAAGGAAGGAGGGGGACAAATCTCAGGGTGCAGCATGTTCGCGGCAACAATTCATCCTGGCTGTGGGACTCAGCCTCCTCCTCTGCGAAGGAGGCATCCAGCCACCCAATCTCAAGGGGGATCACTGGGTTAAAGAGAGCAAATGCAGGCAGCCTTCAGTCTGGCTCTGAATCACCCTTCCAAGTAGGTGGCCTTCGGAACCTCCCCTTACTCACATGCCTCAGTTTCCCCACCTGGAAGGGTTCAGTAAGATTCCCCCTCTTGGGGGGAATTCAAGGAGCTTGTAGGGAACACAGCAGCCTAAGGAGCCAGACGTTCCAAAGGTGGGTGCTACACAACCCCAAGGAGTCACAGGGTTGGGGAGGGGCAGGGATGACAGACACCCCACCCTTGGAGGGGCAGGTGGGGTGCCAGGCCCCAGATCTGGAATCTTCAGAGGACTCAGCACCCTTCCACCCATGACCTGCTTTTCATAAGAAAAATGGCTCCAGGGTGCCAGGAATGTCCCAATAAGTTCCCTGGGCCTACAGGAGAGGAAGCCAGGGCCCAGGAGAGGCAAGGGGGCACACATAGCTGGTCAAATGACCACCCTCCAAAGCACCCACAGAGCTATGGCCTGGCTGGGCCCAGAGCTGCCTGGGGTCCTGGGGGCTGCTGAAAGCTGCAGGTGACAAGGCTCGACCTGAATGCATGTGTCTGTGTGCACACATGTGTCCTGCATGAGTGACATCTGCACATATATGTGCATATCTGTGTACACATGACCATTTATATGTCTGTCTGCACATCCGTGTGTCCTTGCTGTGTGTGGCATGGCCTTGGGGCTCCTAGGTGAGGACATTTGTATGTCTAGACTTCTGGGAGCTTGTTTTTTTGAGATAGGTTTTGCTATGTATTCCAGACTGACCTGAACTTCCTAGGTAGCCCAGGCTGACCTCAGATTTGTAGTGATTGCCCTGCCTTGGCCTCCTGAATGCTAAGATGCTGGGTGTGGGCCACCACGCCCAGCTGCAAATGACCACATCAGGCCCATGTGTCAAGACAGCGCCACCCAACTCTCCTTCTTCCCTACGAAAATCTCAGCCCTCTCAGACTTCGGGGCCACAATCTGTCCACTTCCTCTAAGAATCTCTCCTAATCCAGACCTCCTACTCAGAATTCCAACACTAGCCACAGCCCACAGGGGGCAGCTCTCTTCCCTCCACATCCTGGCACTGGCAGGCCATCTGCGAATCTGTCCGTGTCCCTTCCTGTGTCTCAGGCCTCTCAGCCTGCCTCCTGCTGAGCTCTGAGGCGTTCCCCTGGGAACAGCAAATAGCCCACCCCTGCCACTGCTTCCAGCAGCCTCCCCTTGCAGCCACAGGACCTGGCCGGAACCCACCACCAAGAGCGCTGCCTGACTTAGAGCCCTCGAAGGCTTCTGACTCTCCCTAGGGTGCAACGTCCACCTGGCATCTGTGGCCCATCACAGCCCCTTGCCAGCTCCTCCACCGGCCAGGCTTCTCCAGACGCCCTCTGTGCCTGCACTATTCCTCACTCTGGGATCACCATCCCAGAAGTCTCCTTTCTAGAGGAGCCACTCACTCCTGCACAGGACTCAGCGTCTGTACTTTTCCAGGGTGCGAGGCATGGGACAAGCCCTTTTCCCCTGCCTTGCAGTGCCTGGTACAGGTCCCAGTGCACAGTGAGTGCTTAAAGCGCACTCAGGAAACCGAATGAATGGGGTGAAGCTGGATAGAGCCTCATCCAGCCACAGACTACCTTCTCCAGGGGGGACTCTGGGGCCACCTCTGGCCATGGCTCTCTGATATCCACCTCTCTGGCTTCTGAAAGCCAAGCCTGTAAGATGCCGCATCACAGTCACTATGCCCTTGGGAAAGGGCTCCCATTTACCTTGCCCTAGGCCCAGGCATCATGATCATCCCAACCCCCACCCTCCAGGAAGAACAGGGTAGCCGGGGTGCAGGACTGCAGCCCCAGGCCTAGTTAGCTGTGTGAGTTCGGGGAAGTCACCTCCTGACACAGAGCCTCGATTCTGTCACTTGTGCTGTGGTGACAAGTATAGCTATTAGGTCCCCAAATGATTAGGAAGAGGAAGTGATAATTATGCAGTACTTAACACAGTACTCATAATTCAGCGAATGCCCATAATGCCTGGGGACCTCGCTCTATTTGGGGACAGGATTTCACTGTGTAGGTTAGGCTGGCCTTGAACTCAGTATGTAGTCCAGACAATACTCCTGCCTCAGCCTCCAGAGTGCTGGGATTATAGGTGTGCACTGCCATGTCCGGCTGGGTGTTGCGCTGTCATTGTCATTACTAATATTTCTCCTGTGTACTAGCTGAGAAAGCTCAACACCAGAAGGACCCGGCTCCCCCAAGCTACACTGGGAGGTGAGCAGAATAAAATAAACCAACAGCCAAGCTCCAGGCCAGGCCCCGAGCCTTTCAATGGCCCACCAGAAAAGACCAAGGAAAAAGTGGGCCCTTCCGCACCTGCTCCCAGCCTACCCAGGTGGCTAGCATACACCGTAAGACAAACCCTGTCCCCTCACCTGTTGAGATTCTGGAGGCCAACCAAGACTCAGGCTGCTGAGGTGTCCAGATAGGGAGGTGGCAGGGAAGGAGGAGGTGGCTCCAGCCTCGCTGTAACCCAGCAGTCACTGCAGGCCTTGTGGGCAGAGGAGAAGAGACCATGAGTTCCAATTCTGACCTAAGGGCAGCCCTTCCCCTCCCCCATCTCCAGGTGCCCCAGTGCAAGGCCTTCTGGCCATCTGGACAATACAGCTGACCCACTCAAGGGAAACTCCTACCTCCTGAGCTTCCCCTTCAGGCCCTGGACCAGCCTAGGTGACCCCTGAAGCACCACTGGACAGCACAAGATGGCACTACACCCACCTGGGTGCCCCACCAGCCCGGCCTCCTGACCCCTGCCCTGCACACACTGGGTCACTGGCCATGGCTCTGACATCCACCTCTCTGTATCCAAGGCCCCTTGGCCCCAGGTCAAATGCTTCTCAATTCCATAAAATGGGCCACTATCCCACCTTAACTGAAGCCTCTATCTCTATCTGTCCCAGAACACCTTTTTATCTGCAAGAAAAAGCCAAACAGAGCCAGGATACTGGGCCAGGACTGAGCCCTGACATCACCAGCTTTTAAACCAGGAAGCCATGGGGGCCTCCAAAGCACTACGTCCTTCTCGCTGCCGGGGTGCAGACCTCAGGGTCAGCTTGGCAGGAGGACAGACATTCTTATTTTACAAGTGAGGCACTAAGCATTTGGTGGCTCCTCCCACAGTGCCACAGCAAGAGACAGAGGCCAGGCCAGGTCCTGTGGCTACTGTGATGTCTCCCCCAGTGCTGTGGGCTCCCCTTGCTGGTGGGAGTCCCCCAGCCAGGGAAGGTGGCACCGGGCAGGGGGACCTCACTGGGGGCCTCAGCAGCTGGCCAGGACCAGAGATGCCCCCGTGTCTCTCAGAATCACCAGTGGGGAGTTTACCGGAACACACTTGGGAAAACACGTGAAGTCCCTGCGGCCCAGGAATCAACCTCAGCTCCACAAGGGGCCGCGTCTGCACACACATCTCACCACACAGCTGTCCCGGAATATGCCCAGCAGCACTCTGCACTGCAGCCCCAAACTGAAGCCTAGCCAGGGGTGGTGATACAGTCAAAGCACTTGGGAGGCTGAAGCAGGAGGATCTCAGGGGAGTTCGAGGCCACCCTGGGGTCACAGTGAGTTCAAGGCCCACCGAAACTACACAGCAAGAGCCCGTCTCAACAAAAACAAACACCGAGGTCTTCTCACGTGGCTACACAGACCAACAATGAGCTCCACAGCATCGAGAAAGCGCAGGGTGCAGCTGCAACTTGAACGCAAATACATCTCACGTGCGCTACACTGACCTTACAAGCCAGATGCAGCGCAGAACTCACTTAAGAGATCCGTTTGCAACAAGGGTGAGGACAGCTATCCCACTACACAGGACCATGGCACCTCCAAGCCCCTCCCACCAAGAGGCGGAGTCTGCCTTCTGCCCCGAAATGTGGGAGGGCCTTGAGACTAGTTTTGTTTTTGGTACTGGGGATTGAACTCAGAACCTTGTGCTTGCCAGGCAGGTGCTCAAGCCACTGAGCTGTATCCCCAGCCCAGAGACTAGTTTTAATCAATCAGATGCAGGGTACAGACATGAGGTCTCAAGGGTCCTGTTGTTCTTGACACTGACTCTGAGGATTCAGCTGCAGGAGGGAACCAACCTACTTTACGGGAGGTAAACTGAGTCCTAGCCAACAGCAGGACCACTACCTGGGTAACCGAGGCCATCAGATCCAGCTGACAGTGAGGCTTCTGGTGACCGGCAGCCTAGGTACACCACTGTATGGTGCGATTTCTAAGTGATGACTATCTGAGGCCACTCACTTTGGGGTGGCTTGGGGGCAGTGGCACAGGGTGACAACAGGCTGCTGGAAGGTGGGACTGGCTTCTCCTGCAGGGGGAGGTCCCTGCAGGCACACAGGGCTGCTAGGGGACAGGGTGTTCTACTCTTTGACAGCAAAGCATGCTCACTTCCAATTTGCTGAGCTACACGCAGAGGAGGTGCGTGGATGTAACATTCCAGTACTAGGGAAAAACGCAAATTGCAAGACCCTCCCTCCAACAGGGGCAGGGCCAGTCCCCCTCCACAGGAAGCCTCCCTGATGGTGCAGTTCTGTCTGGTTCTTCTGTTACCCCAGCCTTTGGAACTCTCCAAGCACCCCAGTTCCTCTTCCTCAAGGTCAAGGGCCCCAGCTTGTGTTGACCAGAGCAGTTTGTGGGGATCGGGGACACAGGTCTAGCGATCACAAGGCAAATCATGAATCCACACAGGACAGGGCAACACCCCAGCAGGCTCCTCTGCTCATCAGGGTAACTTGTTTACAGTAGGCACTGTGCCCCAAAGGGTCAAGGCAGTTCTGTGACCTAGGGTCTCTTTCTGGCTTTCTCAGGCACCCAGCTATGCCAGCCAAGGTGCCAGCCAGGAGAAGGCTGATTCAGTCACCTTGGTGCATGGCACCCTGTCACCTATCCCTGGCATCCAGTACCCCCTTTGCTAAGAAAGGAAGTTTCCTGCCCAGCACAACGCCAGTGTAGTCAGGTCCCAGAAGAGGGGACCATGGACACACAGGACAACCAGTAAGTAGGTCACAGCCGGGCTGTAGGAGGAACTCTGACATGGAGAAGAGGGTACCTGTGCCCCACAGGTATGCAAGCAGGGAAGTGGCTACCTGGGGCTGGCCACTGTGGGCACCAGGAGGGAGCTGGACTCCTGCTACGAGTCACCTGGGTGGATGGTTATGAACACAGTGGCCCTGCCCTACCCCCACCCCTAGGATGAAGTCTGGGTCTCAGAGACAGCTCAGAAATGTAAATGGTTAATAAGTCTCCCCCGGTGATCCTCTATATCTGGAAGGTTTGGGGGGCCCAGCAGATGACCTCCCAGGTTCCTTAGGACCCAGAGGTCAGCAATTCTGAGTCCCCCCTACCCCATCTGGAAGGCGCTGGCCTCCCCACATCATTAAAATAAAAATGATTGAAAAGCTGGTGAGGGGGGCAGAGATGTCAGGGGAGGGGGGTTGTCAGCCCATGGTGACAGCAGCCCAGCTCCTTCCTGGCCCTGAGCCCCCCAGAGACATCCAGAAAAGCTCAGCATCATGGGAGGGGGCGACAGCTGCTCCGCTGCTGCTCAGGAGGCCTGGAAAGCTTGCTCTTAGCAGAGAGGCTCTGGCTCTTACCGCCCTCCCTCCCCGCCTCCCTCCCGCCTTCTCTCTCTCCTCCCTCTCTTGCACACACACACACACACACACACACACACACACACACACACACGCGCGCACAATCACACTCACCCAGGCCAAGATGCCGTGGTTGGCTCTGTCCCCCCCCCCCCCATCTCCCCAGCTCGCTCGGCCTCCGTCCTCAGAGCACATTTCCAACACTTAAATCATTTAGCCCGCTAAACCGGAGACGGCAAAATGGGTGCTATTTCTTAAAAACATACAGAGAGCGTATTAAATTATTGATAGCCATTAAACAGGGGGAAAAAATTAAACAGCTCTCAGCTCTTATCAATCATTCATGCAGTTTCCACTGGGGTGTTTTCTAGGGCCAGCTCCTGCCAGCAAGGAAGGCAAAGGCGTGCGGTGTGGCTGGATGCAGGCGGGGAGGGGACACTCCCGCCCCCATGACGACCCAACCCTTGGGAAGGGCAGGGGCGGGCAGGAGGGAGGTCAGCTCTCCATGGTGAACTCCACCTCCCTGCTTCACCACATCATTAACAAAGGGAGACTCCAAGGCTGCCTTTAGGAACCCCCTTAATTAAATCCAGCCTGCTTTTCTTAGGCACCTACTATACATCAGCCTGCAGGATTTGCAGAGAATGGAGCCCCCAGGTCTCCTCCCAAGCAGGAGGAGGGGGCCCTTTGCAGGAAGGGAGGATTATGCCACAGAGCCTTTAAGAGAGGTCCAGAGAGAGGTGGCTAAGGAAAAGGGGGCTGCTGGGGTGGAGCAGAGCTGCCAAGCAAGACCGTCAAATAAGCAATTCTTGGGTGAATGCTTGGATGGGGAGCAAAACCTGCCCAGAGGACATGGCAGGAGTGGTATTGCAAAGGGACAGCTCGGGCACAGGCCCAGTGGGCAAACCAGCAAGCTGGGCAGGGGCCAGTGCCCCTCCTGTCGCAGCTCTGCCCATCCTGGACAGCGGCTCCTGGCAAGCATGGAAGGAGACCTGGGTACGGCCAGCAGAGAGCAGAGCAGCCCGGATCAGATCTAGCCCAGGCCGGGGGAGGGACACACGAGCCCAGTGCCCCAAGCTGCGCACAGGCGGGAGGCTGAGGTTCACCCTGGCCTCCTGGGCAGCAGCACCTCCACCTCCACATGGCAGATCCATCTCCTGGCTCTGACTCAAGACGCCTAAGCCAGGGTGACGCAGGTCCCAGAGACTGCAGGGCCATGGCTCCGCAGCTCGGCACAGCCAAGCCTGGTAGAGCTGCCTCAGGAGCTAGGCTCCCTCCTGCCACCGAGCCGTGCCAAGGACGTGGGCACCCGGGCTGTGGGAGCCAGCTGACACCTAACACCGCCTGCCTGGCCGCTCAGGGACTGTCCACAAGCAGAGGCCATCTGAGGTTCCGAGGCCGAGGCTGCAGTGGGAACAAAGAAGTCAGGCACTGCTGCCGCCTTCTCCCTGCCCCGCACAGTGCTCCGCGGGCTCCAAATGCTTGAGCGCCTTTCAGGAGCTCTTGCTCACTGGGAGCCGGGGCTAGAAACGGAGCTGGAGAAGGCCAGGCCTTGCCAAGTGTGGATTGCGCCCTCGCCAGAGAAAGCTGCTGTCACAGGGAGACATTCTGGAGAGAGCGGCTATTTCCTACTGCCCAGGATGCCCTGACATCACCAGGAGACATGAAATCTGCAAAACCACGAGTGACGCAAAGGAGCCCTTTCCTCACGCTCCCAGCGCTGCAGCCTTGAAGATGGGGTCACTCCGTGCTGCCGGCTGCCCTGGAGCCGCAGGCTGGGTGTCTGGGAGATGAACGTCACAGGCCAGGGTCTCCAGTCGTGTCTAGGCTCAGCATCCAGCTTCCCCTCCCTGGGGCTCCGTAGGGCTCTGTGGCTCCGAGGGCTACGGCAAGCTCCAGGCTGTCTGACTTCATAGCCTGCCAGGGACACACTGTTCTTGAAGCCACCCCAGCACCTCTGCTCTGCTTGCTCCAGGACTTAGTGCGGTGTCATTGGCCCGCTTCCCTGACAGCTTGTGACACCCCTGGGTCTCTGCCGCCCCTTGCCTGGGTGGCTACACGTGATTCCTCTCCAGCCCAGAGGCCACACAGGTGCAGGGCCCTGGCAGAGCCGGGGTCTAAGCTAGCCAGCTGAGCAGCAGAACCAAGATCGGGATAGGCACTGGACTGCAACCCAAATCAAACACGCCTGTCCCTGCTCCATGACCAGCGCTGCCGCCTGCCCACTGCTAAATGCCTTGGACTTTCACGCCCCAGTGCCTTTGCATACTCCACTGCTTTCGCTGCCAGCCAGCTTCTTCTCTGGGTCAAGTTTCAGGCCACCCTCCAAGGCTGTCACACACTTTCCACACTAGCCACATCTCCTCCACACCAAAGAGGGACACAGTGAGTGCAGATGGACTTCCCTTCATCAGCATTTGGCAAACAAGGTCAGCCATGGCCTCTGCCATGGCTACACTCAAACCATCCACCCAACACCCAGCCGGCTACCCACGTATGTATGTATGTATCTGTGGCTCTTCAGAGTGGATCTCATGATGTAGCTCAAGCTGGACTTGAACCCACTTAGGTAGTCCAGGCGATCCTCCTGCCTCAGCCTCCTGAGTGTCCTGCTGTCACTGTAAAAACCACTCCTTGGATAGTGAGTGAGATGCTGTCGGTCAAGTGTCAAGGAGCCCGTCCGTGGTCATGGAGGCCCCAAGCCCAGGGAAAGGGGCATGGTTGGGAATGAGCAGGCAAACGCCAACAGAAATTGGCCATGGGTAAATTGTTGACTTCAACTCAAGAGTTCTGAGAGGCAGGTGCCAAGGTCTCAAGTTCTGGCCTGTGTGGGGCACTTGGCTTCCCTTGGCACAGGCCTGCAGGCACCCCCGTCATGTCCTAGCTGGCCACCTGCTGCACCTCACGGCCACTAGTCACCAAGAGCTGCACCCTGGAGCCAGAGCAACCCAGATGTCCTACAGGAGAGTGGACACCCTCCGCAGAAGGAGCCAAGCTTTTCCCACATGGCTGCGTCCTTCTGGAATGCCCTGCCTTCCACGGTCCCTCCTTGTTCATGAAGGCTGGCTCTGGTCTGGCCTGCCTGACTGTGCCCATCCCGGCCCCGGGCCTCCTGCAGCCTCGTATGGCTCTGAGCTGTGCTCCACCTGCGCTGGCCCAGATGCCAGGACATCCACACCTCAGTGCAGCCCCTGCTGGGACAGGGACTTCATATTCTTGTTGACCCTGGTGGCACACACCTGTAATGGTCTCTGGTGTACAAAGCAAGGGCCTCATGGTCCCACGGGCCCATGAGGGCATGACAGCCAGGTAGGGGCTGCAGGAGACAGGTGTGGGATCAGGAGGGGCGTAGCCATCGGCAGGCCATGGGAGCTGTCATCATGGTCACTGTGCTCATGTTGCCAGCTGGTCCACAGCCACCCCATACATCAGAAAGCCACCTGCTATATGCATTTGAATCACAGTTCTGGGGAAATGGGGCCAGCAGCAGGCCCTGGCCACTGTCGTCGGCATGCGGGCAGGGGTAGAGGGCAGATACTGGGATTTGGCATTCCTGCCACCTGGGGCCACCTCCTGCGCTTGCCACCAAGTGGCCCCATGGGCCCACCTGGCCCTGCCTGCACAGTCTTTCTTACTCTGTTTTTTTCCTCTGTACTCACCAGGACACCCAGAGACTCCCAACCTGAGCACTGCCCTCGGGTCCTCACCACTGAAAGCTTCCTCCAGGACGCAGCGACCCAGGCCTAGGCAGGTAGCAGGGAATGGAGAGTCCACTTCGGGTCCTCAGACCTGCCTCAGAGCCGGGATCCCCTCTAGTTCCACCTGGCCTCGCTTCCCCACTGGTTGCAGGGGCAGAACCTGGAATGGGACCTCTCGGAGCTGCTGGCGTCCCCGAGGACCCCCCTGCCTGGGGAGAAGCTCCTCCACCACACACATTAACTTCAATGAAAGAGAACAGCCACCAGTAGCTCAAGGTGGAACAGGATGACTAAAATGGGGAAAGCCAGGGGCCTGGGAGCCCATCCACAGTGGGCTGTGTAGAAAGCACAGACAGGTGACTCAGAGCCCGGACCCACTGACCTCCCTGTCCAGGGCCTCGTCAGTCAGAAGCGTAGGTAACACCCTCTGTCCTGAGAAGCCTTGGTGCTGCTCCATGCCAGCCCCCGTGATGGATCTAGGCCAAGCCATTCCATTACCTCTCCTGGGAGCCCTCTCTGTCCCCCAGAGCCCTGTTCTGCCTGGCAGGCTGAGCCTTTCCAACCACTTCCTCCACAGTGGGACCAGAGGTCACTGTTTCCTCTCCTGCCACCAGGTGGGGTTTTGGGCAGCCCTGACCTCCTGAACACAGGGGTCGCTCCCCTACACACCTCTGCAGAGCTGCCCCAGGAAGGGCGAGCAACTCCCAGAACCCCCAGCCTGAGTCACACGTGAGAATCCCAAGACACCTGCAACAACCCGATGCAGTATTTAAACCCACTCCATTAATGAGGAAACTAAGGCACAGAGAGATTAGGAGGAAGCTGTCCAAAGTCACGTGGCCAGGGAGTGGCCAAAATGGAAAGCAGGCCATCTGGCATCAGAACTCTCCCCAGCTGAGCCACAAAGCCTCTGCATGAATGAATGAATGAATGAATGAATGAATGAATGAATGAATGAATGAAGTTTAAACACCAGGAGGCACACTTTGGAACTATCTTTGGAAACTGTAGCCGGTTGTGTGGTCTCAAGCAAGTCACTTGCCAACGCTGGACCTCTGCTCCCTCCCCTATAAGGTGGGAACAAATGGGACTCCCCCATCCACCAGCCAGCCGTGGCCAAGTGATGGCTCCAACGTGACACAAGGGCTCAACGCTGATGGCTGAGGAGACAGTGCCAGATGTCCAGCCCAAAGCCCGGCACCTGAAGGTCAGGAAATAGGGCTGTCCTGGGAAATCTCGGCCCTTTGCCCCCAAAGGACCCTGAGAATGAGGCTGAACCGCATGCAAAGCAGGCCCAGGCCGCACCCGGCACATCCTGCTGTCCTCTGTGTCCTTCTCTAGGCTGTAGCCTCACTGTTCCTGTTACTGGTGCCCTGTGCCCAGCTCTGGGTTGGTCAGAGTTGGGCCACACACAGGCTGCCTCAGTGCAAGGCTGGGTGCTGGCCCTCTGTGGCACAGTAGGGGGACAGTCCCCTCCCTGCTTGATGCACAAAGAGCACCAGCCCCTGCTAGGTCCCCAGGGGAGCTTCTGGACATGAGCACTTGCTGATCATGCTGTAGGCTTGGAAGTTGCCTGGGTGACAAATGACCACTCCGGTACCATCCAGCTTCCTCCCTACACTGTGGCAGGCATCACCAATCGATCCCCGGGTGCTTGTACAGCTCAAGCGTAGCCTCAGAAGCACTTTTCTTTTTTAGGTGCTCTGTCCTGCTGCTTCAATGTCCTAAATCAACTCAAAATATTTACCTTTCATGGTCATTTTGACTTTGGGGAAGAGCCAGTAGTGACACTGTGCCAGATCTGGTGAATAAGGTGGATGAGGACGCACTGTCATGTGTTCATGAGCCTGCCTTTCCATTGGACGGCACATGGCAACAGCCTTCACCGTGTTGGTCCTGGCTCATAAAGACATCCACGAAAGAGGACATCCAGAGCCGCTTCAGAAAGTGGTAAGAACGATGGAACAGGAGCTTTGCAAGCAAGAAGGGGCATTTTGAAGAAGGCTCGCAGCAACGCGTCTCTCACTGTAATCATAGGCTTAGCATTTAAGCATTTACTGTATGCTTAAACCATACTACGTATAAGTTAAACAAAAACAAAAGTGTGGAGATTAAACAGTGGTGTTCTGCCAGAGGCTCTGAGCTCGTACCAGATCAGCTCCCGTGTTGGGGGGCCCCAGCAAACGTGAGCCCTGGAAATCATCCCTGACACCTTCCGCAGGCCATAGAGGTCAGGAGATGGGATTTCTCTCCCCGATTACCCAGGTATTGCTGATAGGCACCTTTGTCTGCCTTTCAAGTGTAGGCAGCAAAGGGGGTCAGACAACAGCACCCTCCTACCCATCCCCCACGGAGGCTGAGGCCACAGGGCGTGAGTGGAGGCCTGGGCTGTGACCAGGATCTCTCCTCTCTGCAGGTGCCGCCTTGTCGGTGCCACTCGGAGTCACTCAGGAGAGCAGGGCCCCACGACCCGTGGCTGGCACGGTAACAGTTTTTACACCCGCTGCTCACAACTGTGATTTAAGAGGTTATTTGTCTTAATTTTCAGGCATCAGCTTCTCAGGCAAGAGATAACTAACACATCGGGCTGGGGAAGCTCGTCTTTTTGGAAAATATTTATAGCATTTCAAGACAGTTTGGTGGCAATTGGACACAGCATCTGCTATTTTCCTCACGTTCCCCCACAGCTCTAGAGCCACAGCAGTCAGTCACACACACACACACACACACACACACACACACACACACACACACACACACAGAGGCTTGCACCCACACTCCCTGCAACAACACAACAGCATCCCTGTCAGTGTGGATAGGAAATCGGAACCCATCCCTTCTTGGAAAAATCAAAGAGCCTGGTGACCCCACAATGCTCAGTCCACCCCTGGTGGCACCTAGCATCCCAGCTCCAGCCCCCCAGGAGCAGCACCTCTGACTCTGCTTGGAGCCCAGGCCATGCCAAGGCCACCAGAGTCACACCTGCCAATGAGGGCCAGGAGGACTCCCAGACCAAAACCCTATGGCCAGAAGGGTCCTCTCTGCAAATAGTGAGTGAAGCTATGGAAGAGAAGAAAGCAGCAAAAGAGAGAAACCCCTGGAAACCTGCCACTGGGTGCTGAGGGCCGCTGGCTGTGCTCAGACACTGCTCTGTCCCTATTTCACAGATGGCAAAACTGAGGCCTTCACAAGCTGAGAGCTTCCCAGAGGCACGGGCCATCCTCTACGGAAGCCCAGTACTCCCTGTCACACTGGTGATCATCCTCATACGGCCTCCTTGCCACGATCCCCACCCTGCAAGGCACCTGCACACGCCACCCTCCCTCCAGACCTTGAGCCTCCTGATGCCAACGCACACAGCCACACTGCAGGGCCCACCACGGGGTCCCCAAGGGCCTTCCGCTCCATCCTAGGGCCCCAGGGGAGATTCCAAGGCCCAGAGAGAGAGAGAGAGAGGGCCAGGCTCAGGGCCCCAGTGCTGGCTGGTGCTGAAGCAGAGTACATGGAAACATCTCAGCCGCACAGCTGCCCCCGGCCTTAGGGTGCTGGCTGGCACCCGGAAGTCTGTCCAGTCCCCTGGGAAGTTATGCTGACACCCAGAGCTCCGGCCCGGCCTGGTACAAGATGGGCTCTGCCATCCACGGCAGGGTAGCTTTCTGCCATCCAGGTCTCCAGCCCGTGCCCCTCTGTACCCAGGCATTTAGGGACACGGCCACCACCAAGGCCTGGGGATGAAGCCTAGGCCGGCCCCAAGGGCAGTGTCCACGCACACTACTGCCACCTGTAGGCGCTCCTGGGCTCCCCTCCCATCTTGGGGGGCATAGTCCCCACAGATCTGTGTCCCAGGCCTGCATAGCCCCTCCAGACCCAGCAACCCAGGTGCTGGACCCAAAAGTTACAGAGCTCCCCGACTTTGGCCCTGTCCATCTGACGCTGGGTATCTCTGTGCTCCAGGCTGCTTCCTCCAGGTCCTATGTGGCTAGCCTTGATTTCATTTCACCAGGGGTCGTTTCTTATTGCCCTGCTCTACAACCTATCTACCCCACCCAGTCACCCGGGAGCCGATACTCCATTATTACATGAGTTCTTCTTCTGTCCCTCGGTCCCCTACCCTGGCCCCTGCCCAGGAAAGTCAGCTCCTCATCATACTGCTCTTCTGCTTCATAGCCAACGCCTAGAGTGGCAACACGCGCGAAACCTATGCTCAATGTCTGGTGATGAATAAGTGAGTGAACATCTATGATCTCACTAGCTGCGCCCCAAATGCAGCTAGGGGGCAATGATGCCACTTCACGGATGAGGATGCTGCGACCCAAGCACACACAGGCCTTCTGCCCTCCCCAGGAGCCACCATGGGTCAGTCCCTGGCCACATCAGAGAGGGCATCAAGGGGTCTTGAACAAGGAGCCTCGGAAAGATGGTGAAAGTGTGGGGCTCCACTGCTCTCCTGCAATGTGAAATGTCGCCTCTGTGGAAACCACATCCTGTCCCCGTGCCTGGCTCAGCCTCCGCTGCAGGCCCTGGGTGCCCTTGCCGCAACCAGGGTCCAGCCTGGCCTGGCCCAGTTCCTTTTTCTGGCAGTCCTGGAACTCACTGGCAGCCTGGGGCTGGTGGAGGGAGGCAGGGGCGGCACAGGCCTCCTTTCCGGGTGGGTGGGGCACAGCTGAGTCGAATTCGGGTCACGCTGCTGCCCCCACGGTCCTAGCAGGGCTAAAAATAAGCATGTTTACCCACTGCCCAAGCCCAGGGCTGGGACTTCCCTGTGATCTGGGCCCGCCTTCTGCTGGGCTGGAGGCCTGGCCAGGGCTTGCAAGGGGTGGGACCTCTGGGGTCCACAGCCTTGGCTATGGGACAGAGAGGAGCTGAGAAGGACCCGCATCCTTGGTGGAGAGCTTGTGTTTGAACAGCAGGAGGGCGGCAGTGGAGCCAGATGGGGGGGGGGGGGACAGCTCACCCCGAAGCTTCAGGGCTATGGGGAGGTGGGGTCCAGCAAAGTCCAGCTTGCTGTGTGAGCTGCACAGCCCACACCCCCTCTGGTCCTCAGCTACCTGGCTACGCTATGTGTATGTGGTGGGGTGCGTGGGGGAACTAGGGGGTTCTGGGGGCTCCACGGCTATCTTGGCATGGATGGCAGGACACTTCTGCTAGAACAGCTGTCGTCTGGCCAGCTGCCACCTGCCCTGCTTCACCCAGGTGGACTTTAACACCGGAGGGGCTGGTGCCAGCCACCTGCCTGGAGAGGACCCTCCCTCTGGGCAAACAAGGCCTGCCCTGCACCAGGGCAGAAGCCGGGCCTTCGGAGGGTGGCACAGAGTGGTGAGCGCAGGCCTCCCTTCTGCCTTGTGTGCTGAGGACCCTGGCTCCAAGGATACCCTGGGCTTTCTTCTCTGACTTGGGCTGCCTGTCCCATGGGTGGCCCTACACAGGAATAAAGTCCACAATGCTGGCCTGGCTTTAAGAGCCACACCACTGGCCCCCTACTGTGCCTTGACCCATATTGTTCCCTCGGCCTCCTGTGTCCTCCCCTCACTTCCTGTCCTGGGGTTTCCTCAGCACCCCTTCTCCATCAGAGTGAGCTCAGAGCTCTGCCATACAGACCCTAACTCCCTAGGGCCAAGACCTTGCCCTTCTCACCCACAGTGCCCAGGAAGTGTCCCCATGGCTGCTGTTGACCTGTTCCAGCCCGGTCGTCACCCTGCAGCGGCACCTCCAGGTTCCTCTCTCTGCAGGCAGCTTGAGCCCACCCAGCTGAGCTGGGTGTGGTCTGCAACTGCAGGGCTCCTCCTCAAATTGGAATCTACACACTTGGGGCATCACGGTGCCCAGAACCACGGCAACAGTGGCTCCCAGACTGCATCTGTGATGCTGCCCCTTACCTGAGCGACACTCTAGGCAGTCTGCACTTGGGCCCCAGAGCTCCTCCCTCCTGCCTCCACGACACCCTGCAGGTCTTCCCTTTGTGTGAAGCCTGCCTGGACTCAGCCTCTAGGATGCAACTCACAGGTCACCTCCTCTGGGAAGCCCTCCTGAGTGCCCCTCCCAAGCAGGGGGACGTAAACTACCACCACCCCTGCAGTTCTTCTGGGCCAAGAACCAGTTGCCCAGAGCTGGCCCGGGACAGCACTCAACAGAAGAATCCTGAGCTCCAGGGGGTGCCATGGCCATAATTAGGTGAGCACAGGACCATCGTTCTGTTAAGGGAAATGACACTCAGGGGTGCTGGGGACAGTTCATGTCACACACACAGGATGACAGAGCCAAGCCCTCACATGCTCCAGCCTGCCTGCATGCCCTGCCCTGTCAGGGGGCAAAGCAGGGATCCAACTTCCACGGCAGCAGGCAGCACCTCACCAGCCCCTACACATGGTCCCAGGGTGCATGGGGACTCACGGAGGGGAGAGGAGCTGGCCCAGAGGCCGCCCCTCAGCGGACCACAGCATCCCTTTGTGGGCTGCAGAGCTGACCTGGGCTTTTCCATGCCTTGGTGTCCCAAGCTCTTTCTCTTCCCTGAAGCTCTTGAGCTCTCACAAGCTGCCCCCTTCCAAAATCAAAAACAGAACTGCAACAGCCAGGGGTTGCCCCTGAAGTTTTTCAAAGGCCACCTGCCGGGGACCAGACCACCCTGTCAGAGCAGGGTGGGGTCCCTGGACCCAGAGGGCGCCCAGGAGACGTGGCCTTCAGACAGCAAAGCACTCTGCTCTCCACACAGGTACCAGAGGCCCATGGGGACCACAGCCCCAGCAGCCACTTAGAGCACAGACTTTGGAGTTACCTGGCCCTAACCCTGGCTGTGCTTCTCACCCACAGTAGGTATCTGATGCCAAGCAAATACTCATTCAATCATGCTTGAAAGGGTCCTTGAAAAAAAAAAAAAAAGAAAGAAAGGGTCCTTGAGGCTGGTGGTCCGGATGTTCCTGCACTGGTTTAACAGACAGAGAAACTGAGGCACAGAGAGGCTGAGCTGTTTGCTCAAGGTTGCCCAGTTGGTCCCTCAGGAGTTCAGATACAGGGCCCAGTGGCCTGGCTCCAGGGTGTGGTCCACACTATATCCAGAAAGCAGCAGGCTCCCCTCCGAGGCCCCTAGGGCATGGCCTGCTCAATTCCTCCTCCTCCATGACCTCCAGGGCTGCCCAAGGCTCCTGGCCTCCTCACCAGTCTCTGCAGACCGTCTACACAGCTCCCACCATGACTCTGGGCCCGCAGGAGGAAGCAGCCCCTTAGCCATCCCTGGACTCCCGAGCCAGAGGTTTCCATAGGGGCACCCAGCACCCTGCGCGAGGCCCAGGGCTATCTTTAATCCACAGCAACACGCTCAAGCCTGTGGAGTGGCTGCAACACCCACTAGGGTCTCAGGCTCAAGGCCTCTGGCTTTCAGGCAACAGAAGGGTTAGGGTGTGCAGCGTGGCTCCCCCAGCAGCTCCTCTTCCCCACAGTACTGGGTGGGGGCCCAGGTAGCACCCCAGCAGCCTCTGGAGGTGCCGAGACCACATATGTAGTGAGCACAAAAGCCCAAAGTGACAGAAATTGATAAAAACTTCACCACGCCGCTGACACCCCATATATCAAAGGCCCCAAATCTCATTCTCTGCTTGCCTCCAATTTCTATCAGAGCTTTGCCAGCTGCACATTTATTGAGAAGTTTGTGATCTGACAGGCTCTGTATTACCAACATTAATGATGCGTCAGTCTCTAGAATTACTGGGGAAACAGTCCAATTGATTTCATTATCATCTGGAGTTCTCCACATTTCATTCCGGGGAGCTCACTCCTGGGGTCTGGGCAAAGGCCGGAGGAAGTAAATAAAGGGTGTGGGCCAGGGTGACCCCGGGGCTGGGAATCTGTACTTCTCTGGAGACCCCGAGGCAAAAGCTCTTGTACCCCTCAGCCTCAGCTTCTGCTCTGGGAGACACCGGAGTAGCAGGAGGCACTCAGCGAGGCAGAGCAAGGGCTGGGCCAGGCCTCCCATTCATGCTACCAAGATGGAGGAAGCCAGTGGCGGCAGAACTAGTCATGACCTCATCGTCACGTGCCCCATCTGGGCAGGGGGCAGGCCTCACGGGTCCCCACCTGGGCTGCATGTGCTGCAGGCCTAGCAGCTCTGAGTCTCTCAGGCCAGGTGGGGTTGAAGGGTGTGTGGGGGCTCCACTGTGTTCTTTGCTGTGTCCCTGTCCCTGTCCCCAGCTACCCAGGTCTGCTTTCAGTTTCTCAGCCTTGGCCATGCTGTCCCCAGTGCTACCTTGGTCACCACATAGACCCCCTTGGAAAAGCTTTCCTGGTCTACTCAAAGGCTCTCTACCCCCTCCTGGAATTTCCCATCCAGCCCCCTGCTTCTTCCTATTTATTTACTTGGTATGGGGTGTCGCTGTGCAGCTCGGACTCCTGGTGATCTTCCTGTCTCAGCTTCCCCAGTGCTAGGTTACAGGCATGTGCCATCATGCCTATTTCAGTGGCCCATATGACACACCCAGGGTTCTGGGGCCAGCACAGCATGCGATACTGGGAATTGAACTCAGGTCCTGGAACTTGGCAAGCAGACACTTAGACTGCTGAGCTATCTCCATGGAGCTGTCTCCCCTGCTTCTTTCTGAGCACCTGGCATAATCTATAGGTTCCCAATTAGCGAAAAGAACTTCCCCCTTTAACTCCCACGACACAGGGCTCTAACCTGCTCTGGTCCTTGTCTTGACCTGAGCACGTAGGGCAGCGCCGTCCCCCACTCCCGTGGTGAGCGGGCGGGGCTGGGTGGCCCAGTGGCTGTGGAAGAAGATGACCTTGGGTTTCCGAGCCTCATGGCCTCATCCAACCCTGGCTCCAGTGCTGGAGGTTCCAGAGCCTCCCAGTCCCAGCTCCCCACACAAGCACTTACCCACAGGGATGAGCCTCTCTCCCTGCCGACCCGCTTCCCCCCAGAGCACAAGGAGGCAGTGGGTGGGAGCGGGGAGCTATGAGCTTCCAGTCCAGGCAGGAGCCAGGTTCAAATGCCCATCCCTACATGAAGCAAAATACATCTTGCCTGGTCACCTCTACCACAAAACAGGTGTCAGGTCAGAGGTCAGGCTGACCCAACCTAGGACCTTGAGGTTCAGGACCAAGGAAAGGGATCTCTGGGCCCCCCCAGGAGCAGGACACACCTAAGGCACCTTTACAGTACTCTGCTGATGGTCCTCAGTGAGCACAGGGACTGGTATTCCAGGACCCCAGACAGCAACCCCGAGACAGGGACCTGCGAGAAGCTTGGAGTGAAGGGGATGGCGCTCCAAGGAGAAAAGACTCATGGAGGATCCCTGGCATGAGGGGGTCCAGAGTGTCTTTGCTGAGTGAACAGGTACTCAGGGTGTCTGCCTCAGGGTAGCACTAGTCAGGGACCCCAGTCCTGAGGTGACAGCTGTGAGCAAGGAGGGACAGAGCAGCCAGACAAGAGATGAAACCATGCTTCTCTAAGCAGGAAGGCCAGCTGGACACCACGCGGGCCACCGTCAGGAGGCTTGCAGGGCTGAGCGTTGGCCTCGTGGGGCAGCCTTCCTGCTCAGGCACGATGGCTATTATTGTTATTTAGTACCATCTGGAATTAAATCAGGAGAATATTGGACTTAATAGATAGTGCTCTGACTTGAAAATAGGTTTTTTCCCCCGAAATAAATATTACTGACATAATTTATTTATGAACATTCTCCATGGGGCTGTCTCTACGCTGAGCACTAACCATACATTATTATATTTCATCCTCCTAACAACACCAATTGTCCTGGCTCTATACCCATAAAGAGGCAGACCCGAGAGGAGACCCTTGGATGCCAGAAGTCCCAAGGATAGAAGGACCTGCACCTGAGGAGTGTGTGAGCAGTACCCCTGGGCCCCCCAGGCTGCAGGGGCAGCCCCCGTGGGTCCTGGACTTTTGGGCAGCACACAGCTTCATTGCCTTCTGAAGAGGACAGGGAGGCCCAGAGAGGCCCTGGATCTGTCCAGCGTCACCTACTGTGTTGGCAGGGTAGGGACACTTGATCCACCTCCCATTGCCTTCATGTCACCAGATTCTCAAAGGAGCCTGGGAAGAAAGAAGGACCCACTTCAGAGCCAAGGATCAAGGCAAGAAAGCCTGTGGGGGTGGAGTGGTGAACGGGCTCTCTCGGGGTCCCTGGGAACCCCCAGTCCTCCAAGCCTGAGCTGTTCCCTTTGCCATCACTAGCAGCTCTGCATTTGCAGGGGCTTAGGACAGCCAGGACACCAGCTTGGAGGCTGAGCTTCTTGGCATTTCCAACGGCTTCTCTTACTCAAGCAGGCCTTTCTGTCCAAAGGGCAGCTGTGACGTGCAGAACAGGCTGTGGTGTCAATATGAGGCCGGCATTGTACGGCTGGGGACAGACAATGCCCTTAGCCTGCTGTTTATTTATAAATCTGCCCGGCGCTCACCACAGCCTTCACATGCAGCTTCTCTCCAAATGCAAATCGGCTTCTTCCTGTAAGTCAAACCAGCTTGCTCGAGCTGATAAAAATCATCCTAAACGGGCTCCTTTATCTCCCCAATGCAGAAGGTCCCCTGCACCCACACCTCCCAGAAAGAGGAAGATGTCCCACTGCTGCAAGGACGGAGGCACAGGGGCAACCCTGGATAGGGGGAGACCTGAGTTCAAATCCTGCCACCAACCCGGTCTAGTTTTGCACAGTGCAGTGACCACGTATCACCACAGCCATTCACAGGGGCTGTCCAACAGAGATGCAAACAGTCCCTCCCTCCCAGGGTGCACCGGGAAACTAAATGTGAGAATCTGCACTTGAGCTGCTGGTCACCTTGAGCTGCACAAGAAGTCTCCTGGACTTGGCAGTGGTGGGGGAAGTGTCACTGGTTAGGAATAATTAATTTCTGTCACCCATTGACTCTCTGGCTGGGTGGCTCTGGAACAGTCCCTTTCGCTCTCTGAGTCTCAGTTTCCTTGCTGAGTGGCCTCTGCCCTATTGGTGGCCAGCTCAGCTCCTCAACCACCTGCTTCATACTGAAACAGTGCTGGGAGTACTGTTTCCGGTTCTGTCTCCTCACTCACTCAGGGGCTCTGTTATCAGACAAACGGAATCTGTTTTTAAAAGCCCCCAAACCCCATGTTACAGAAAAGCAAGCTACCTGACCTGCCGTCTGCAGCTGGGGTTGGGACGTGAATGTCACTCAGAGGTTTGCTGGGTGGGAGGGAGGCACAGACAGGAATCAGATAAGGTTGGGTTACCAAGGAGACCAGTAAGGGTAGTGGCACACGGGACACACAAGTAAATGCAAAATGGCCCGAGAAGTCGCCAGAGACCCAGAGCCATGCAATGGAACCTCTTGGCTTTGGTCCCAAGGCTTACAAGCCAGTGTTGTGGGGACACTGTCATGACAACAGTCCTGCCAGGTGACCGGAGCCCTGCCCACAGAGGACGCCCTTAACCACACCCAGGCCCGGCTCACTCTCCTAGCCAGGAGCCCAGCACACATTCCTTGTGGGCCAGTGGGGAGGGGGCGGGAGTTCTGGGGTGTACTCGGACACAGAACAGAACACCAAGGCCTAGAAAAGGAGGTGACTGCCCATGGCCACGTGTCTTGGTAATAAATCTCAGGTCCTAAGTGGGCTCCAACTGAGAAAACCTAGGCAAGCCAGAGGCCCCCAAAGGGCCATGTCACAGACTTTCTAGAAAGGGGGAAACTCCAACAATGTCAGCACACAGGGGCCATCCCCGTCCCTTCCTTGTGCTCCATTTGTTCCTCCTCAGCTGCACAAGATGGGGCAAGGGTGCCACTGGGTCTCCTTGCTCCGCAGGCTGACCACAGGGACCTCCCAGCCAGCACTCCATCCACCTTCACAATCCTCGATGTCTCCTTGCTTCTTGGCCTGGAGGAACTGGAAGGAGGCGAGCCCCCCTAGCCCTCCCACCACTGCAGGGGACAGGTTGGTACTGAGGGCACCCAAGGGACTCACAGGCCTCTGTAATTAGCAGGGCTGCAGTCTCCTCTAACCCTGGCAGCTCCCTGCAGCCCGACTAATCTCCTAAAACACTGCTGTCCCTGCCCTCCTGCTCAGCGCAGCCTCCTCACCCGCAGGATAAGTTTCTTCAAACCCTGCCTTCCCTTGGGTCCCGGCCATTCACAAGATGCCACCACCATTACTCCCTTAAAGTCCCTGGTGCTGGCCGAGCCACCCTCAGGACCCCCGCATGCACATCCCTTCCTCTCTTCCTACTCTTCCACCTCCCCCGCTTCCCTGCCCTACAGTAACCAGAGCTTCTCCATCCTCAGAACTCCTCCTAAATGCCCCCTCCTCCCAGCAGCCCTCCGGCCCACGGTCAATTGGCAACCCCTACCCCAATTTCCCTGGCACCTTCAGGGCTTATCTTTCCCCTTCTGCTAAAGTGCTGGAGCTCCTGGGGGGCAAGGTGTCAGGACTTTTTTTTGCCATCTTTCCATACAAAAAAACAGTGCCTTAGCCTGTGCCTGGATAGCCCCTGTGCCAGCAGTTCAACAGACAAAGCCCTGGCCTTTGAAAGTCTGGAAGCAGCCAAGCCACGGCAGCGGGTGGAGGTGGAGACAGCAGACGGTTGTAGTGGTATAATTTAGATATCAAATGTCTAAGGCGGGCTTCTGGAGGTGCCTGGATTGTGAGGCTGCGTGCCGTCAGCAAGCTCCCCCACGGAAGAGCTCTGCGCAGTGAGGAGGCAGGCCTGGGGAGCGGTGGGTCACGCCTAGAAGGGTCTGTTTTGTCCCAGCTCCCCCCTCCTTTCTGTCTACCCCCCTGGCCACTGTGATGTGAACAGCTTGCCTGCACCCAGGCCTGCTACCATGTCGTTCTGGTCTTGGAGCCAGCTGGCTATGCACTGGACCTCTGAAACCGTGAGCCAAATAAATATCTCCTTTTCAAAGCTGTGTGGTATTTCATCCCAGAGAAGGGAAAAGGACTAACATAGAGTGTAAGTAGTCCGAGGTGGGAGCCCACAAGGAAAGCCCATGCACCAAGCAGAGGGCCAGCCTGGGGAGGTGTTCCGGCACGGCAGGCTGAGACTGTGGGTGGTGATGGTCCTCAGGGTTCAGGACAGAGGAGGCTGGGTGGGAAGAAGGGTGCAGCTGGGTGCAGGTGGCTCCGACGACACGGGACACTGTTGGCACAGGTGACATGTGGGTGGCAGCACCGGACCCTGCTAACAAGGACGCAGGCCCCACCCTGGGGTCCAGGCCAAATGGTCCTCAGAGAAAGCTGGTGAGATGTGAGACTGGGCAACCCAGCCTCGGGATACCCACTCGCCCCGTGCATACAGTGGGTGGGCCCTCTCTGTCCCCGCGTTTCTGAGCAGCCTCTCCAGATGGAGTCGAGATGGAAACACACCGCTCACACTGCTGGCTCCCAGCCCAGCAACCCGGCCACTCCAAGACTGCGAAGGTCTCGGCGAATGGTTTCATTGTTCTCGCATCGCCAAGCCTTCTCTGAAGCAGGGCACAGACCTCTGGAGAAATAAATAAATGGGATCCTACATGCCAGGGAGGTGCCGCCCATCGCACCCCCACTCCAGCTCTCTGCCACCCTGGCGGGTGGCATGGGCCCATTACCACTCCCTGGCTCACACTCCAGGACGGTACAGACAGAGCGAGGGCTTTCGGCCCCAAGCACCGCTCCTCTCAGGGGCAGGAGCTCCCTGGAGGCCTTGGGCCATCTCACCATGGCCACAGTAGGCCAAGTCCACCCGGGGCTAGGCACAGCCCCTCCAACTGAAGTGCCTCCACGCTTTGTAACCTCCCTCCTTGTGCTCCAGGAAAAACGCAACATGGGAGGAACCAGTCTATGAACCTCCATCTCCCCCAGGCTTGCTTTCCCATCTGTAAAACGGGGCAGTTAATCCAGTGATGGCCCACTGTCCCGCACACCCCCACCTGCAAGCTAACGACTGCCCCAGGGAAGTCGAGTCAGGGATGCACCAAAGGCAGAGGGGAGAAAGCGGAAGGCAGGCTGGGGGTGAGGTCGGCTGTCCGTGGCAGCAGAAGCCTTAAGAGCTGGTAAAAGGCTTAATCCTGCATAATGATTTACAAAGTGACAAGTAAAATAGATTTACTGTGACAGCTTGAAAGGAGAACCACAGAAATAAAATGACACTCTGGCTCCTCCAGTCTCTGCAACCTGTCCCCTCCCCTCCAAAAACCAGGAGTCTCACTGGCACATATACAGCAGAGGCACCTGGGTAAATAGGACAGGGTGGCCTGGGGTGGTGAGTGGGAGAGGGACAAAGGAAGAGGCAGGTCCACCCTGTGTCCCAGGCACAGTCAGTGGCCTTGCTCCTGACTGGTCAACGCCCTGCTTGCAGGTGCCCGAAGCAGGTGCCAGTGCCTACCGCCCCAGTAGCCCAGCTCCCACCTGCTCCCAGTGGACCAACAGAGCAGTCTTAGGGCTCCACTGGGCTCCGGGCCCAGGAAAAGGGGACTACTGTTCACCTGGAAGGAGGCAGGACCCAGCACTAAAACCAATACCAAGCACAACAGAGGCAAAAGCACCCACAGCCCAGCTCATCTCAGATAGGACAGTGAGCTATTTCACCATCCATGCGTGTCCTGACTCTGTTTACCCAAGTGCAAAGGAAGCAGAGTCACTGGGGCCAGAAGGACCCAGCGGGCAGGCACGCCTCCCCTAGCCTTCAGAGGCAATCTGCCCTGGGATATGGACACCACATGCTGCCTGCAGGCTGCCACCCACCTCCACAGAGCCGCAGGGCAGAGGCACTTGCTCAGGGCTCCCCTGTCGCTGGGGCAGAGGCGGCACCTTGTCCGCACCCACAGACTTGGACAAGGCCCCATGCAGGAAGAGAACAGATTCCTTCTGGTAGCTGAGGGACCACTCCAACCTCCAGCTCCCTCTGGATCCTGACGATGCCAAGCCCCGCAGAATACGCTACGAGAGCACGGAGTCCTCTGAGCACTGCGCCAAGGGCTCGGTGGATGGTCCCATGGTGCTTGGGTGGACATAGACAGGGGCCCACGTGCAGCAAGACAGCCTGCCAGGAGACAGGACCTCTAGCGTCAGGCCGACCTCAGGCTCACAGCTGCTCACAGTGCACCCATTCCCCAAGACTCCCCAGTATATAGCAGAGAGGACATGGCCAGGGAGGGAGGGACAGCAGGCAGACGCTGGCCTGGGGACTCCCGAGCATCCTGCAGTCTCCACCAAGCACCGGAGGGGCAGGGTCCCAGGGGAGGCCCTGCAGGCTCCCGTGTGTCCCTCCTTGTCACCCTCTCCCTGACACCTGGCAACTCCCAGCTCAGTGAGACATCGTCCTGCATAGTCACTGACAGTGCCAGGGACGTGCCCAGGCAGGCCAGAGCTCCGTGTTTACCCAACTGTGGTGGCCCTCCCTCCACCCACCCCGGCACTGTAGCAAGCTGGAGCTCATGTGCCCATGCGCCCGTAGGCTGGCCCATGCGTGGGCTGTGAGCACCAGGCCCGGGTCTTGCCCAGGGTCTTGCCCAAGAGGCCCTGCGGCCTGGCCCAGCTGCTGCTTTGGCGAAGCCAACTCTCCCAGGAAGCCGAGCGGAAGGTGGTACGGGCTCTGCTGACTCACAGGCGTCGGACCCAGCAGCTTTGTGCAGAACAGCCAGGCTGGGAGGCACTCCGGGAGCCCAGCCTGGCCCTCACTGCACCCAGGCAGCTGCGACCCCACACACCGACACTTGTGCCTCTTGTTCAGGCAGGGCATATGGGCCGTTCCCTGAGTGCCCATCCAGAGCACACACACGCTTCTTCCAAACCTCAGAACCACCAGCCAGAGCAGGGGCAGGGAGATGGCACTGGTCATCGAGGCAGAAAGCACTGTGGATGGAATACATTCCAACAGGTCAAAGGTGGAGCTGTCAAGTGTGCCTGAGCCTGCCTGTGGCCGGGGTCCCTCAGGGGACTTGCCATGCTGATGAAGAAGCAGCCAGGAAAAGGGAGGGAATGGCGGCGGACTGCACAAAGGCAAGCTGAAGTTGGAGAGGGTTTTGTAAGATGCCCAGGAGTTCACCAGGCAGACAGAGCAGAAGGCAACAGAACAGTGCTGTTGGGACCACCAAATAAAGGGCCTTGAATGCCAGGCTCAGGAACAGGAAAGCCTCAGGGCATCCCAGGCAAAGTGGAGGAGGTGACAGGAGCAGAGGCATCCTTTATTAAAGCCCACACTGGTCAAGTGGAAAGACAAAGGAGGACACAGGGGACAGGACGGCTACCTGGGTGGACAGGAGGGTGGCTTTACAAACACTGGGAAAGTGGTCAGTCCCTGTGGGCAGGGCAATGGGGACAGAAACCCCGTGTCTCAGGCTGCAGGCTTGGGAAGGAGTCAGGGTGACCCCCAGGCTTGAGCCTGAGCTGCAAGGCGACCACAGCCCTACTCCTCATCCCTACAGTGGCTCTGTGAGAATCCGAGCAAGGGCTGCTTCTTCACAACACCTCACCTTCTGCCGTAAATGTATAGGAGGAGAACCTACAGCGACCCCAGTGTGAACCCCGGCCCGAGGTGCGCAGCAGGCAGCGTGCGCTACCGCACACAACCATCCTGGCTGGCTGACGCAGCGCCATTAAGCAAGCAGTGAGAAGGGCTGAGGCCTGCAGCTCGGGCAGGTGGAGAAGACAGATAAAATCGAATGCACACTTACGGGTGAAAACACTTACCAAGGCACAGGGCAACCCAAGGGGAGCGTTTACTAGCCTTCCCTGTCTTTTCAGCATGACACATTTCTATAACGTGACAGGCAGAATGTGGCTTCAAAACAGTAAAAGTAGCTGCCCCAACAAGGCAAATAAAGGAAACGCAACATCCCCAGCCAGGGATTGGCCAAAGGTACAGGAAACCAGGAAACCTATCCTAATCAAACAGCGTGCAAAAAAAAAAAAAAAAAAAAAACACCAAAAAAAATACCAAAAAACCTGACAAGGTCTCACCAAATCGTTCAGGCTGGCCCTGAACTCACAATGTAGCCCAGGCTGGCCTTCAACTCATGGCGATCATCCTGCTTCAGCCTCTCGAGTGCTAGGATTACAGGTGTGCACCACCACGTCCAGCTGATTTTTTCTTTTTTTTCTTTAAAGACCCTACATGCCGAGCAAATGCCAGCAAGCAAGCCTACCAGTGAAATTCGCTCCGGGGGGCCTCACTGGGGTTCTGGCCAGCTCAGCCATGCAGGAGGCTGGGGTCCATCCACAGAGCACCTCCACTCCAGGGATGTAGCTGGTGCCAAGCAGAGCAGCGGGCAGAATGCAACGGGCCAGGGGCCCTAGGGACACCCCTAAATGTCCCACACGGGAGGAAGGGCAGGGGAACTTGCCTGTGTCCATCCACACAGAGACGACGGCAAGGCTTGGGCTTAACCAAAGGGAGCCTCCAAGGAGGGATCTCTGGTGCCCACGCGGGCACCAACGGGGAGGAGAGCCAAGGATCTGCCCAGGCTGGAGGCGGGGCAGAGGCAGAGATGAAAAAAGGATCTCACCTAATCCCCACAAGAGCCCCCTCCAGGCTCAGTGCTATCCTGATGGGCTCTGTCCCATCCAGTACTAGAACCTCAGGGGGTGCTAAGGGCAGCAAAGACACCTCTGGATGATGGCTCCTAGGGCCCCTGCTCCCTGGGCACGGCCCCAAGCTGGATGAGGGATTCAGCCCAGGACCAGGTGCTCCTTGTCCCCCTTCTCCACACTGAGGTGCAAACCGAGGGCCAGCAAGCTCTCCACTGCTAAACCTCAGGGCCGTCCACACTTACATTTTCCTCACAAAATGGGGGCCCACGAGCGTCTCTGGGGCAGCACCCGTGTCCCCCACCACTGGCATCCTGCTGAGTGTTTCCAAGGGGCTCTGGAGGACATGAGCTGTTGGCTCCCACATCCCTCCTAGGCCCTTCCACCCGTTTCGCCAATGAGTAAGGGGGGACTCTCCCAGTCACTCCTAAGTGCCAGGCAAGGGTTGGGCCCATCACAGGGGCAATGGCAGTGGCGGCAGGCTTAGGGCCAGTGCTGGGCATCTTGGACCTTTAGCCTCACTGTACTGGACAGGCCAGATGCATGCTCCACAGGCAGGTGTGAAGCTCCAAGAGCACTCTGCTCCGTGCTGCAGGGCCAAGGGGGAGGGTACCCATTGCCGGGTTCAGCTTTGTGCTTTGCTAACTCACAGCTTCTGAGCAACCAAGTGGTGAGAAGAGACAGTGAGAACACGATGCCCACCCACTCAACCACTGTGGGCAGGGGACAAGCTCTGGGGCCAGCCGAGGACACGCTAGCCACACAGGGCAGGTCAGGGCCTCACGGGCAATGCAGAGAGAGCAGTGTCCAGCAGATGAAAGGGCCACCCCAGCCAATACTGGCTCAGGCTGTCTCCAGGGAAGGAGGTGACCCTGAGCCTGCACAGGTTCAGACCAGAACCAACTGGCCCGGCTCCCCCAACCCACTACCCTCCTGCTCACCTTGGCAGGCAGGACATCACTCCTCGTGGCTTTGGAATCCAATTAGCTATCCTGGGTCAGCCAGGCCACCAGGATTCAGATCCTGGAGATATCTGACCCAGGAAGGTATCTTGGGGAAACTGAGGCCTGCTAAGGACAAAGGGCTGCCCGTGGCCCTGTGAAGATTGGAGCCACAGGGGTTGGGAATGTTTAGATAGAGACCCCCAACTGTGCCAATGTGCCTGCCTCACAGATGGGTAAACTGAGGCTCAGGACAGGACTAGACCTGACGAAGGTGGATTACCAAGTGTTCCAGAGTGGTCTTCCTGGGTTGATCCCACAGTCAAGACAGAGCCGCCTTCTGTGACCCCAACCTCAAGTTCAGGAAGTTGCAACACTTCCTCGGTTCCACAGTAACCAGCTACTGCTTCAGGAATACACTGAAATGTTTTTGTTCCCTCCTCTGTGCTGGCCGGCACGGGGCCAGGCAGTGAGGACACAGAGCGGAAAGAGGGGCTACGGAAGGGGGGCACAGTCCTAGCCCCAAGCCGCGTTACCCAGGGCTCTGGAGAGTGGGAGGACAGGCGCGAGAGGATTCTCATTGCAAAGAAGTCCGCAGTGTACGAGAGTATTGGGGGAAGGGTCTGAGGGGTGGCTTTGAGCTGGGCTCCTGGGGATGTACAGGGTTTACCACATTGGGGGACAAGGCTGGAGGACCTGGGATGTGCAGGGGCTTGAGGGGCACTGGAATGCCACAAAAGCATCATGGGACAAGACTGCTCAGGAGACTAGGGGAAGAATTGGCCTGGAAGGAGGATGGAGGCCCGAGGCAGAAGGACAGAGCTGCACAAGTAGACCAGGAAATAAAGACCCTTCCTGGGCCTCTGCTTCTCCAACTGTGACTTGAGCATCTTTTGACAGAGGGGGACAAGAGGAGCTGAGCACAAAAGGGAAAGGAGCTGGGTGTGGTGCTGCACACCCTAAATTCCAGCACTCAGGTGGTGGAGGCAGGAGGATCCCCAAGAGTTTGAGGCCAGCCTGGCTACCTAGTAAGGCCAGATCCCTACGGCCTGCTTTCAGCGGGGGCGCAAGTGTTCCCAGTTGGCTTCTGTGCACAGGCTCCACTAATTCTCAGATTCATCCCCAAGCCTGACCTTTCTTAGCACCTCTGCCGACCACCTTGCTCCAAGCCAGCAGCATCTTTCCTGAGTTACCATGAAAGATGCCCTGCCAGGCAAGGGATGCAGGTCAGCAGCAGAGCACTGTGTGACACGTCCATGTCCTAGAGGCTGAGCCGGGGGGCCACACACACACAGACACACACAGACACACACACACACCCATGTCTCCCCACTGGGAGCAACTGCCACATGCCCTGTTCTCAGTGCCCCAGCCACAGGGATCAGCTCCACGGCACAGCAGAAAGCCTCAGCGTGTCACTGAAAATCCTCCGGTAGCTGCTGAACCACTGAGCGTGAAGTCAGCAGGGGCTTTTCCTGGGCTCAGTGAGAGCCCCTGCGACCTGGTCCCTGGGCGCTGCAGACCTCGGCTTCTGTTTCCCATCTTCTGCTCCGGCCAGTCATGCAGGACTACCCTGTCCTAGAGTACGCCCTGCAAGTACCTGTATGGTGGGGCCTTTGTAAGCAGTGTCCCGTCTGCCTGTGGACAGGATTCATGCGCACATACACACACGCAAGCACGCACGCACGCGTGACTCTTTGGGGTCTCCGTTGACATGCAGCCTCTTCCAAGAAGCCTTCCTTGACCGCATTGACAATGTCTAAATTCACACCTCCCGCCTCCCCATGTCACCTCCTCCTGGTTTATTGTTCTCTGAGCACCTCTCAGAACTCAGGACATCACTGTGGTTGACCTGACATCTATCTCATTTGTTTGAATGGGAGTGGTGTGTGGGGGGGGGGGGCCCTTCCTAGAGTTCCCCCCGTAGCCTCAAGGTTGGATGCACAGCAGGTATTCAGTACACTCAGCACCTGAATAAATGGACTCATCCCTCCTGGTGGAAGGGCAAAGTATCTCAAGCACCCATCTCCCCAGGAGCAGAGCACTGGGGCTTGAGACACTCAGGGACAGCTTGTCCAGACTGGTGTGCAGACCCCTAGCAGAAAGCAAGCACACGCTGGTCCCCGTGCCTGGCTCCCCAGGCCTCACAGGGAAGCAGGGCTTGGCCTGGGGAGGAGGCCCCCTTCTGATGCACTTGGCTCTGGGCACCAAGGACAGCCTCAGGAGCAGTGTGGAAGCAGGAGGCGGCCAGCCCACTGCAGTGGGGGCTTCGTATTCTGGTAGCTCTTTGTAAGGCTCCTTCCTCCTCTGGACCTCAATCTCCATGTCCGAAAAACAGGGATGGGAAAAGCTGCCAATGGTCTGAGGAACCCGGCTCTTTGGGGCCTGGGACGGATCATGCCAGGGAGGGAGCCACAGCCACAGATTCTTGCTGAGAGGACATTGACTTTACAACTCTCCTCCCAAGACAACCACTTGTGGCCAGCGGGCCAGACCCTGGGAGAGGGGTGTCTTGTGGCTGCCGGGGACCCTTTGTCTACTCCAAGTGACAGTCAGCCAAATCCAGGGCAGCCCTGTTTGAGCCCACAGAATGAGGGGACATGGCCTGCTAGAACTAGCTGTCCTCAGAGACCACAGCAGACTTCACCTGTCCCGGGCCCAGGGGCTCCAGGGAGCTGAGGCTCCAGGAAAGGCCAGCGTCCCCACAGCTTCATAGGGACCTCTTCCTGCCAGGGCCTCATCCCAGCAAAGGCTCCCACGGTGACAAGGCAAGGCTGAGCCCTGGGTAGATGGCCAGTGCCCTCGGTATCAGTGCTAGCTCTGCAAGGGACCCGTCCCTGCTGAGGTCATGAGGAGTTGGCCTGGACAGTCTCCATGGTCTGTCTGCACCCATGTCATCATCACCGTGTTTGGTAAGAAGACACTACATCCCTGACATGACAGTGACACAGGACAGCATGTGACTCCGGATGGTGTGCAAAGGACAAGACCTCCCGTTGCTCTCCCAACAGCCTGAAGGCATGCGGCTGCAGCAGGAGGCAGTGTGGACTCCAGGTGAGCTGCGCTCCCTACAGAGTGCCTGGGTTCTGCAGCCTGAGGACACTGCAGGACATGTCCTGGCACAGTGGCAGGGTGAGCGGGGAGGCAGACTGGGAAGCAGGCACTAACCTCAGCCCCACCGCCACCCGGCCACCTCCCAGCAAGGGCTCCAGTTCATAGCTGGCAGAGGCCAGGAAGCTGGACCACCACCCTGTCCCATTAGCACACATGACCACCTGATCAGCCGATGCCAGGCCACTTTCTTCCCTTCGGGCCTCAGGGATGCTGTCGGGGCCTCCCTCCCAGTTGACTTCCATGTCTCAAATCCAAGCCAGGCCTGGCATCTCCAAGACTCTTACCAAAGGTGGACAGGGAAACTAAAGAGGACCGTGGGCAAATAAGAAAAGCCACTGCCTCCAGAGAACCCACTTTGCCTACTCTAGCCCTGAGCTCGTCTGGAGAGAAATCTGGGGAACACGATCCCTCCAGAGTGAGTTCCTAGAAACAAGTTCCCCATTTCTCCATGTCATGAGATACACATGGGGAACATGACCTGGAACTTGCCAGAAGGAGGAGCTTGTGGGAGGGGAGGAGCAGCCAATCTCTGGGGTGCAGCATATGGGAGGATGTTATTTGGGGGTGATACACATAGGGTATATGCCATTCATTCACCTCACAGCCATTAGCTGAGGTGGCTAAAGAGGTCGCTTGTGGTTTTGAGAATCACAGATCCCAGGAATCCAGGTACTAGAAGTGTGGGGGCCCTGGGATAGGGTGGATCACAGGTCTTAGGTGCCTCTGGGGAGCAGGCTATGAGGCAGGCCTGAGAATTCTGGGCCCATGAGGATTTCACACCCAGAACAGGCCCAGTCCCCTTCCCTAAAGGGATCTGTCTGGCAGATGAAGCACAAGCAGAAATGGGGCATAAAGCAGGAGAGAAATGGACACTCAACTCGCAGGGTCATGACCCCAGCACAGGACAGGATCCAAGAATCAGAGCAGAGTATCCTGCTCTTCTCTGGGATCAGAAACACACGGCCATCCTGGGGCCCAAGAGCCAGTGGCCAAGACATCCCTCAACTCACTTCCTGCCAGCCACAAAGCCCATTTCTCAAAACCTAGACACAACAACCATGGCTGTGTACCAGGGAGGTGGCATGACTCATCCATGGTAACAGAAAAGGGACACTACCCGCGGACCTCCGGGCCAGGCCTCTCGAAGACTGCGGGTGCTCCTGTGATGGCAGGGTTCCTCTGCACTGAGAGGACACAAACCCAGGCAATGTGGCCAGCACCATGGAAACTGGCCTCCCGACCCCTCAGGGAGCTCAAACCAACCCTGCCGGCCTTCCTGGAAGAGGGAGTGGGTAGGGACTTCCCTCGTCACCCTCATTCCTAGCATTTTCTTGGCACAATGAGCCCTGACTTTTGGTGCACCTCCTAGAGGCCTTGACAAGTTAGCTTCTAGATGAAGTCAGCTCTCCCAGGAGGCCACACCTGCCTGCCACTGTCCCAGCCCTTATTCCAGGTAGAGAGCCCAGAGCGGTCAGTGAACCTGATCAGGTCTCCCCTGTTCCCCTAGCCTCAGTGAAAGCCAGGATAGAGGCAGCCATTAAAAACAACGTCTTTTCTGCAAAAGAGGTCATACACCAAGCTGGTCTGGAAGGGTCTGTGGTCAGGGGGATGACACACAGCAATGCTACCCACTCACGGGCTAGGGACTCTAGGTCCTTGGACTTGGCCCCCAGTTGTGACATTGTCTTCTGGTGCCCACACTGATTTAGGGATCTGAAGAAAGCTGTGGATCACCTCTGTAGGTAAAGGCCAGGTCACAGGGGTGGCCTGGGGATTGGGGCCGTGTGCCCTGTGGGCCAGATTTAGGCTCTTTCATTTGAACAGCTGGCAAGTCTTTGAGGCCCATCAGCAGGGCTGAGGCAGAGGTCCTAGTCCTTTGCCCAACTGGCCTGGCCTTTGGAACTGCCCAAGCAAAACAGATTTGTATTCTGGTAACAAAAGCAAGGAAAGAAGAGGAGGTGATAAAGCGGCAGACAGCTGCAGGCCCAAGCAGGGAACTTAGGGGGAAGAACCAGGAAGGGACTTTAGGGAGAAATCCTGTGCATGTGGGCCTGGCCCTGACCCCCCAACAAGAGACCACTGGGGAGGGGGTGGTGCCAGCAGGTAAACTATCCCAGAGCCCAGCCACAACTCCAGAACATTTAGCCTGGGACTTCAAAAAAGGGTCCCACTGGCATCCTGAGTGTAACTTTGCATTTGGGGCTCCACAGTGTGACAGGAGCCAATGCTACTGTTTGCCGAGCACTCGCTACCTGCAGTGCACTGGGTGCACTGTCCCCTAACTCCAAGGAGAAGGCAGTGTGACCCAGCTGCTACGTAAATAGTAAGTCTTTAACAGACGTGGAGGCTGAGGTCAGAGAAGTAAAAGATAACTTGTGGCCGAGAGCTGACCCCAAGCTGATGGAAAAGGGCGGAAACAACTGCATTTCCTCAGGGATGTTGGCGTGCACGACCCTGACGGCACACCTTGGGTAAGTTGTCTGAAAGGTGCAAATAATAGGACACAGCTGGCACACTCCATGCCCACACCCAGACCCCACACCCCAGGGGCCATGTCTTGCTGTATGGCCTGTGACGGTCATGTACGGCCCTGGGCTTGGGGTTCCTCCACCTGTGAACCAGAAGGGTGGGGAGGTTCTCAAAGGCATTTCCCACTTGCAAGGCCTGGAGAAAACTTAGGGACTCTCCTCCAGAGGTGTCTGAGCCCAGGCTGCTGGTTGCTGGCAGCTGTGCGCCCAGCTTCCCAGTTGTGGTCAAGGTCCACTGTGGGCAGGGGTGGGAGTGGGGCAGGGGCCCTGCAGGCAGGGCAAGGTCCAGGCCATGTCAGGCCCTCCCTCTTGAGTACTACTCACCTGGGCTGGCACGGTGACTGCAGGGTAGAGAGAGAAGGCTTCTGCCTGTTTTCCATCACAGAGGAAGTGACAGCAGGAATAAGCCAGCCTGCTATTAGCCCCGAAAGGAACAAAGCCAGCACATTAGAGCTGGGGCAGGTGGGAAAGCCACTTAACCTTCGTACTGAGACCCTGCCCTCCCTGGAATGATTCTGTGGGATATGGCTACCCCACAAGGTGGCCCACCTTTGGAGACACGTGCTGCGGGGTTGAGGCTCTCAGGCCACTGGGAACACCCCATATGGAACTCAGAGGCAAAACCCTCCTTCAGCAGGGTTCCCAGAGCAGGGCAGAAAGAGTATTTATTTATGTGCTTGAAAGAGCAGAGAAGGGGGCTGGGCCTGGCCAACAGTAGATGCTCAATAAATGTTTAATGAGCGCCTGGGCTGGGAGAGACCGGGTTCCAGGCCTGGCTCTGTTGTCCATTCAGTGCTGACCTTGGATGAAGCCAACTGGGGTGTGTTTTTGAAGCTTCAGTGTACAGGGCTAGAAAAGAAAGGCCAGAGTAGGTAACCCAACGGGTGTCCCTTATTCTCCATGCTTAGGAGCTCAAAGCCCAGTGCCAGGGAGGTCCCGAAGAATACAGCGACGCTCCAGCTCCTCTGCCTGCTGCACCCCAGCTCTGGAGGATAGCACAGGGTGCTAGGGGGCAGGGATCCAACCCTTCGGGTAGAGCAGGGTGAGGGGATAAGAACTGGGCTGGGGAGGGAAGAGGACAGAGAGGGAGTGTAGTCTGTGTTCAGGCCAGAAACCAAAACAGACTTCTGGAAAGAAAGAGCCACTGAATGGACAAAGCCATCAGACTCCACGCCCTCCCCCACCCAGCAGCTTGGTCATTTCCTGGTGTGCAATGAATTGGACAAGTGTCTGGGAAAGACAGGGTAGGCGTGTGTGTGTGTGTGTGTGTGTGTGTGTGTAGACACCAATGTACACACCTGGGCGAGGGGAGGGAGGATAGGTAGCTGCCAAGCGGGGCATGGGCCAGAGAACACGGGAAGCCCCTGGGTCCCCATCACTCAGACCAGACATGGCTAGGTGGCTCACCAACCCCTGGGGATCCCAGTCCTGCCCTACAGTGTCCTCCACAAGCAAAGAGAACAAATCAGGCCGCCAGTCCTTGTCAACCTGCTGCTGTCAGGTAGTAGGGCTCTCAGCAAGCAGGGCTGTTGGCAGGTCTCTGCCCTCTGTTGGACCTCAGTTTCCCCCCTAGTACTGTGAAGAATCTGAGCTGGAAGATCTTGAGAACCACCTATCCTCTGACAGTCAAGATGCCACGGAAAAACACACACTTCCCATCCTTCACCCTCCTGTACCCTGGAGAGCTAGGAAGGCAGTGCTGGTCCCCAGCCTCTGTCTCAGGACAGGGCTAGGGCACAGCAGCTTCCCACACCGTCTGTCCTCAACAGCCTGCCACAGCCAAAACCTTGAAGTGGTTACAATTACAGCCAGGCTAACAGGATTAGGGGAGCGGTGAAATCTAAGAAATCTAATTAGCTCAGACACCCCGGCCTCCCCTGACACAATCCTGCAGTAACCCCGGCAGCTGAGCCCAACGGATGGGGTGGCCCAGGGCCTTCTCCGTCCCCTGTACAGGTGAGCTGGGCACAGTGCGCTTGCCCGGCTGCCTGCTGCCCGGTATCACATCAGCGGCAGCCTCATCCTGGAGTGGCACTTGGTTGCGTTCCGCAACACCAGGCACAGGGATACAGAGTGCAGGGCAGATGGAACCCAAGGGCCCAAGCCCAGCCACCCACCTGGCCTGGAGACCTGCTCCACCAGAAGAAGTCATCCTCTTTAGCTACTGAAGCTGCAGCAGCCCAGGGGATCTTAGGGCTGGAAATACCTGCGTCCTGCTCTAGAGCCCCGGCCAAAGGTGAACACGCTATGCAGAAGCCCAGGAGTGGTCAAGGCAATGCATAAGGATCCGCACAAGTTCCAGCTGCAAGAAACTGTGCCTCAAGCACGGTACACCCTGCTGCCCAGCGGGGGCAGGTGGACAGCTGAGGCCCACCTGCAGCCTCTCTCTTATGCCAGCTCCTCCCATTCCTGCGGTCCACACTGGCTCCTGTACCTGAGCCCCCAGGGCTCCCACTCTGTGGGCCATGATGGGCATAGCATGAAGAGCTTATGCCAGCTGAGTCCTGGCTTTGCCTCAAGTCTTTTGACCTCTCCCAGCCTCCGTTTTCTTCTCTGTTCAATGGGGGCAATCCCAACCAGCAGTAAGCTCCTGCTGTTGTTATCAAGGCTAAGCAAATTTGGGGAACAAATCTATAGTACAGCCACCAAGTGCCACCAGGGAAAGGGGCTCTATGTCTTCCTGTCCTCACATGCCCGTGGCAGGTGGCCAGCTGGTGGTGAATTATTTATTTGGGCTGATCTTCCTGCCCTTGCTAGACGTCAGCTCCTGAGGAACAGGAACTGTGGGGCCCCTGCCCTGTCATTCCAGCTCTAAGGGAAGTGACAAGAGGCAGACCTGGCCCCCAAAGGTGGGTGACAGTGAACCCCTCAGAGAGACCCTTCCCCGCTGTTCCCAATGTGCTGCTAATGAGCCCCGGAAGTAGCCACTTGGAAGGGGTCCCTTTCCCCATGGCAATGTAGATGCAAATCTTGAAGCCACGATCATTCAGGGGAAAAAAAAAAAAAGTGTGGTCTGAAAGGCCCTCAGCCCTCAAGCCCAGGCTGAAGACTGAAAGCTCTGGATTTCCAGACAGCTCTGCATGCTAACACAGCTGGGCTCTGAAGGCAGCACAGGGGCTATCAGTGCCTATCACAGGGGCATGCAAGCTGACAAAAAGCACTGATAGGCAGGCAGCTTTTGGAACATGCTTCTAGCATCCCAAAACCAGCCCCTTCATGCTCTCTATCCATTCTATACCAGGGCCTGCTAAGCCTTCAGAGGCCCACGCCCACATATGCTCCACCTGCCTAGCAGCTAAATGATACAGTGAGCGTTCTTCCCTTGAACCCACTTTACAGATCAGGAAACTGAGGTCTAGCAGAATAAACTCATTGGCCTATAGCAGGCAGCAAGCTGCAGCCTCCTGCCACCTTTTCCTCCCCTCTATCTCCACTGATAATGGGAAAATCCAATTACCACAGGATGAATTGGTGACAATATCAAGGCCTATTCCCAGATTGTTGGCATTGGTATTCTCTGCCTCCCTCCATCCTTGAGGGTACAGTCCTGTCCCTGTCTCCCTGCTGGATCTCAGAGACCCAACAGGCTGCCCTCTCTGGCCTCAGTCAGGGCTTTTGAGGACAAAGAGCACACACTCCCCCCTCAGAGGGCGCAGGCAGAGGCCACTGTGTCCTGCAGAGAGGTCAGGGCAGTTACCAGGCGAGGCCGCAGCAGCGTCCTGGGTAATTACAGCAGCCTGGCCTTTGTTGTCCACACAAACCCAGGAACCTCATAGAGATGCAGCAGCGACAGGACCCTGGCCAGGGCCCAGGGGAACAGACTTATGAATGAAACTGTACAGGACCCAGTCTCCACCTAGCAGGCCCTACTTCCTGGTCCCAAGACAGGGGCCCACAGATGCTTCCCAAGATTAACTTGTCGGTGCCTGGGGTACCTGGGTTTCTTAGCATGATACCTTACCCTGAGATGGGGTCACAGTCAGACCCTGGGCCCTGGCCAAGACCAGACAACACAGTAGCCCTGGCTTCCTAGGAAGGCCCGCCATTGGCCGCAAAGTGTCTGCCTTCTTTACCCACCCTGTCCATCAAGGAGAAAAGTAAAGTTTGCAGGGCTTCTCAGCTCGGTCATCATGTTCTATCATGAGTCAACTTGTGGACACCTGTCCTGTGTTGGGTTATCTCTGTGAGTGTCAGGGACAGAGAGAATGCTGTTATGTATTGTAGCTAGAGAGGGGTGTGTGTGTGTGTGTGTGTGTGTGTGTGTGAGACCCGTGGCCAGAACCTCATTCCTGGGCCTTTCTTCTTCGTTTTGCCCCTGGGTCTCCCCGCTTTCCTTAGAAGGGAAAAGACATCCTGTTAGCCAGCAGCGTGTCTCTTCTGCAGACAAGGCTGTTTATTCAAAGGATTTCCTAAGTCCAGCCATTTCTTTCCCCACTCTTCTCTGTGAGCCTCAAATCTCCAGCCCAACTCCGAGAGCCTCCCTACCTAGCTGCTCCCCACAGCCATTGCCACCAACAAGCCCACTTGAGTGGCAACTTTTGAGATTTACAGCATTCATAACCCATCTGATTCCTCAGATGCCTTTGTACTTTGGGGTGGGGGGAGAAACAAAACAAAACAAAACAAAACAAAACACCACCAAATCATAAAACTTCCCTGGAAGGAAACACTTCTCTCTAAGAGACCCCACCGCCCCAAGACACACGTGCTCCCTGGCTGATAGGGCTTTCAATGTGTCTTTTGTTTTATGCTGCTGTTTCAACATCCTCAACTTGAAGGGGGAAAGGTCAGCACTGCTTGGGGTGTTCGCAGACCCAAAAGCCCAGGAATTGTTCCTCCTTGGGACTCTCCTCAAAAGGCCCCCAGAACCGAGAAAGCCAGGGGTCGCTCCCTCCTCTAAACTTCCCAGAGCCCTCACAAGCAACTTTTCCCCTCCTGGGCCCAGGCAAAGGCAGGAGGAAGCAAGCTGAAATTCAGCAGCGGCCAAGCTGCCGTCCGTCCGGGTTCTCCAGTCCCTCTGCCTGGCCCTTTATCTGTTACTTCACAAAAACAATAAGCAAACCCAGGCACCTCTGGGAACAGCCTCTGGCCTCCTGCCCTGCCCTGTGTAACCAGCCTGTCCTCACACCCACAGCCGGCGGAGGAGGAGACTGCACTAGTTAACCCTCTGGTCTACCAGGCCCGGTTCCCAGGTTGCAGCAGGGAGGCAAACTGTTGCTCAAGGAAACCCTTCAGAAAACCCTTGGCACCGGGGCAGTTCGGCCCCACCTCCACGCAGTGCCCCGCCGCGACTTCCGCGCTGCCCACTGCCCTTTCAAATTTGCAGGGGTGGGCTCCACTCCCCCAGAACCCTAGGCGTCCGTCTTGGGGGGGCTGCAAAAACCCCAGTCAGCACTGAGAAGGAGGGACTAGCTGGCCGAGCGCTGCCCTCACCCCGCCTGCCCAGCCGCCAGCTTCTTGGAGGACCTCAGAGAGAACATTTGTTTGGGCTGCCAAGTTAAATCTTCCTCCCTCATGTCAGGGCATTGGAAAAGCAGTGAGGGGAGTGGGGAAGGGGGGAGCAGTGGCGGGGGGGGACGAGGGAGGGAGGGAAGGAGGCAGGCGGCAGGCTCGGAGCCCCACTCGGCCACTGCTTGCCTAGGAAGCTGCTGCTCGCGGACAGAGCGGCCCCAGCTCCCGGCACCCTAGAAAAGACCCGGACGCCAGGCTCTCACGATCCGCGCGAGGTGCCCGAAGCCCTGGGGCTCGGCCCGGGAGACGTACTCGTTCCGCGCCCAGCTGGAGGGGAGAGGTGGAAGAGGAGGGCTGGGAAGGGAAAAGTTTGGGACAGGTAGAGGGGTAAGGCCAGGAGGCCTTGTCTCCGGGCTGTCCCCCGGGGAGGGCTGGGGGGCCCCGGTCGGCGGCCCCGGCGCGCTCCCGAGCGCCCGCCCTCCCGCCTGGGTTGTTTACATTCCTGGAGTGTCTTTTAAACCCCGGGCTGAGGCCGGCTCCCGGCCTTCTCCGGCGGCTCCGGGGCAGTCTCCCGTGAAAATCTGCTAGCGCACAATGGCCGGGAAGGCTGCCGCCCCTCGCCCGCGCCCCCACCGCTCCGGGGCGGGGAGCCTGCCCTCCGCATCGCGCCCTCTCGCTGCCCGGTCGGCTTCCTGGACAGATGTCCCCGGCGAGGGGGCGACGCGCGCCCGCTGCCTGCGCCCCAGCCGCCGAGGCCGCGCTCCCCACTGTTTTCTCCTAATACAGACGCCAGGAATGTGAAGCAAGCTCCCACACACAGTTCGCCCCACCTACGACCCCAGCACCAGCCCCCGTCAGGCCCCATAACCTCCGCCCCGGGGCCAGCCTCCCACTCCCCGGGGGCCACTGCAGCCAGAGACCGAGAGGAAGAAAGAACACGGGGAAATTACTTTCGTATTTGCAACGCGCGCGCGCATACATGCACATCTTCCCCCTCTCTGGGTTCTTCTCCTGGCTGGGGCAGCCCCCATCAAGCGTGGGCCCGAAAGCCCCACGGGTTTCCAAAAGCCCCACTAGAACCCCCTCCACCTCTACACACCCCTCGGCGCTCCCTGCTCCGCACAGCGCGCCGTTTCCCCCAGCCATTCCCACACAACCAACTTAACCGCGCCCCCACCTCGCATTTACAAAAGTGTACGTTTTCCCTAGAAATTCAGATGCATAACTTAACACCACTATCCCCCGCCACCCCGAAATCCCGCGCCTTCTCCGGCGGTCCCAGTACGCACACAGAAGCACAACTTCAAATCGCTCCAAAGGAGGTAAAGGAGTCTGAAGCGGTCCTTCCCCGGCCTTCCTTACTCCCTTCTTCCGAGCCCGGTCGGTCTGGTTCCCGGGGTTCTAGGCTTGGGCTGGAGGAGCGCCGGCAAGAGGCGTGAGGTGGGCTCGGTCCGCGCACGCACTGCCTACCGCACTCGCGCTCCGCACGCCCGGAGCTCCGGCCCCTGCGCGCAGCCCGAGCCGGCTCGGCGCAGCCGGGCGCTCGCCAGGCAGCTGCCCGGGCCTCCGCCCCCGGCCACCGCGGGGAGTGCAGCGAGCCGCGCTGCGGGCCACCCGCCCGACCCGAAGGACCCTTGAAGGGAAAAGCCCCAGCGCTCAGCACGCCACGCTCGCACCTCAGAATCTGCGGGGAGCCGAAGAAAGCCTTGGGGCTAACGGGCTCCTGGCTCCGTCCCCAAACTTACCAGGCGCTGCGAGCACCGCTGCCACCGCTGGAGGACGCGCCGCTGCCGGCGAGGGCCGGCTGGGGCCCGGAGGAGCGCGGCGAGGGCGCCGGGATCGCGCAGCTCGGCTCTGCCCCCGCTCCGCTCC